>NC_090934.1:466666408-467266408 GCF_040938575.1 Ambystoma mexicanum
CATTCGGCTTTCTCCTCTTCCTATCCCTGGTTCTGGGTGACTTACCCAAACCAGTGATGCCTGAGCTTAACCTCTTTACAATTTACTTCCAATGTTTCTTTTGTCCTGTTGGTAGTGCCCCATCTCCTGCCGCCAGGCTCCTCACTCAGCAAAGGTGACATTTTCCTTTGCCCTTTCCTCCTTCCTTAGGACGCCCAGTTTCGGCTACGAGACACTTTCTGCTTTCTCGGCCCAACTGCTGCCTTCATTTTGCCCTCTTTGTTCTTACCTCGGCCATTTTCTTTTCACCTTGCCTCGCTTATTTCCACATCACTGCGCGCGGAGCGGCACCCCTGGTAGCCGCGTTACCGGAGGGTGGTCACCATGGGCACCCTTGTTCACCCCACTGGACAACATGCTATCATTTAACAATACTGGTTCTAAAATCTCTCGTGATGTGTTCAGTTTTTTGACTGAAAAAGAATGATTACACCCACACGCACGCGAAATGCTCAGCAAAGAATCCCCGTACTGCACCCAGACTGGCAATATATGCACACACTTTTCTGATCACCAGAGAAACTCCAGGCGCTCATAGTAACAGCAGATTTATATTTTACTTCAACATTGGAAGCTACCAATGCCGTGTGCCGCATAGCCGCCCATACAAGCATTGACCTCTTTGCTGCGCAGCCGCTAGAGAGCATATCTCCACACCCCCTTGTAGTTCGTAGCTGTGACCCTACAGTGGTCCTTGCGCACGTGACTATGAAAATCCCCATGCAACCCCCCCGGCGAGGCAAGCAGAGGGAGGGTGGGTGTTACCCAGGGCCAGTGGTGTGAATTAAATCCCCAAAGTGCTCCCCTACTCCCTTTACACAAGGCTACCGTAGCCCCCAGAGCTGAAGTCCCGCTTTCATCCCTCGCATTACCCTGCTCCTTTACCTGACTGGCTGCCACCATATTGCCTCTGCGCTGGAACCCCGAGACAACCGGAACCCTTCCTCTTCTGTTGTAGCACATCTTCTTGCTCGGGAACCGTCACCCAGGGAAGGACCCGAACGAAGAAAACGCACTTACTGCTTTCTGCTGCGTTGGGCGACATCCATCCGGGTTATGCTTCCTTCCTCAGCTGGCGTTTCCAAACCGGTTCCTTTTCCCTTGTCCAGGTCCCAAAACACTTACCCAGATGAGCTGAGTGTCTTGCCTGGTTGCCCGTTCACTGAAATCCTGGGCCCTTCTTGCCATTTCTTCCAACCTCCTCCTTGTCTGACTTCCTTCTTTCTGCAGGGCTGACCTCCTCAGAGACTTCCTTGACTTCCTTGAAAATACGATCTTCCTTTAACTTTGCTGCTTCCCGCCTCCTCATGGCACTTGCTGCGCCAGTGGTCTTCTTCTCGCGGACCCGCCAGGCTGGTCGGGCCCGCTCTCCGAAATGGTAGTTGAAACGATGCCTGCATGTTCAAGCGAGGAACAAACAGTGAGCCCGCCAGAGCAAACGTTTTTTCCTGTATGTTAAACGGGAACTTAAAACAGTGAGCCCGCAAGAGCAAACGTTTTTGCCTGTATGTTTAAAAGGGGACTTAAAACAGTGAGCCCGCAAGAGCAAATGTTTTTCCTTCCCCTTTATTCAGGCACTAAGAGCCTACCCGAGAGAGGTGAGCTCTTTACCTGGTTTGTGCCGCCTCTCCTTTTCCTGGCTTACTTATACACGCCAGACCTTTTGTTCCTTCTTGGGGGCTGGGCCCCCCCCCCACGTCCCCTTGCTCTTATAATTCGCACCTTCCCCAACCTTTCCTGGGCTTTTGTTTCTTGTGGCGCCGTTCGGATGCCCCCCTACTGCTTTCGGGCCGTTTCCCTCCCAGGCCCTCCATCGGCCCGCATGCGTGTTGCATGCCAATGTATGCGTGTGCCCTGCAACTGGCAGTCCAGATGCCCGAGTTCAAATAGCACTAGGCCAAAAATTGGCCAAGTGCCTGCAATTTCTATCATGCATCACCCTATCCCTTCAGATAAAAAAAAATATATTAAAAAACAGCTTCCATACGTTTTTTTACGTTCATATTAACACTATATCCAATACTTGTTTATTCCACTTGAAAGTATTTTATGCAAAAATCTTCCCTACTGACCAATCCTCAGTGGGATGTACAGTAAGTGTGGCAATATCCCCCAAACCGGAAAATAGAAGCTTCCGTTAATTTGAGCTCCCTGATTTGTTCAGAAAATGCCCAAGCTTTTTCAGAATAGTTTAGTTTAGTTTATTTATACTGCGTGCCGAACCCTGAGGTAACTGTGCGCCAGAGACTTAGAATGCTGCCTTTTGCATCCTAAATGGAGCACCCAGAAATATCAAATGTCAGCAGAGAAAGGGCTGGTCATTACATGGGGGGGGGTAACTGTTCCAGTACATTTGATTCATAGACTAAACTACATCCAAGCTGCTGTTTTTTTTTCAATGTGTCTAATATGTTAAGCACAAACATTCCTTGAAGATAAGGATCTTGGTGCTACTGAACGCTTCACCTATGAACATATTCTTTCAATGCATTTTTGCACGAGGGTAACCTTTGTCGTAGTCATTTGCCTTGGGGCAAAAAACCATTGAAAGAATTTTTTTTCCCACCAGTCCAGGGATTGTTTTTGACCGAGTGCTCAATATATTGAACGTGAAACGGTCCATTTGTTTGTTACAATTTTTTTTTACTAAAGGGGGTTTTGTGAATGATTAATTTTACTCTTGACTATTCTCCCGTGTGTTTCCTGAAGTGATAACAGCGGCTGCACCCCATTAGAAGGCGCCCCCTTCAAAGACTTGCTGAAAGAAGCCACAGCTGCCTGATTGGTGTCACTGTGAACAATACAAGATAACTACGGGATATTGTGCGTCCGCGTGTTTAAGGACAAGCAAATGGCCTGTAATAAGGTGCCATTATTGCAGTGTGATTTTCCTCCACCCCCCCCCCCCCCCCATCACGGCCTCCTGTCTGGTGGATAAGAGGCTGTAAAAGGCGCAGTCCATGGCTCATCATACGTGTCATGCCGCTGCAGAACCCATGACAAAGTCGAATGGTTACGGTCACAGTCGTACACGGAAGGAACGCTCGCGCCTGTGAAGTCACGGGCACCTCTATCTGATGTCTTATGTATAAGGCCAGTCACTCACAAAGCATTGCGCGGCGCAATCCGTCCAGACTTTTCAATCATTACGTGCACACACTGATTTTGCCTTCAATATTATCCAGGTTGTTTGTCATTCAGTGTACCCGAGGTTTCCAGCGAATATGTAAGCTGTGTGTATATTGCATCCTAATGATGTGATCACGTGTGCGCGACTGAGCCAGACTTTGGACGCCATTGCTGTACAACACATTGCCTATTTTCTGTAGTGCCCATTCCAGCTCTTTCGCTGCTGCAGGTCACGAAACCGTGAACAATATCACGTTCACTCTTTCCATTCGAAACGGATTGTCGCATCCCAGAGCAAGCACTCTGGCTGACTTCATGTCTGCCTAGTTTAACTACTGTGCTACAACTTGCAATGAAAGAATAGTGACACATACATGACATTGATTGGAACGTGGCTTCGGGAAGCCTGCAAAAAGGGGCCACACAGACAGTTGGCAGGGCGACCTGGTTAACAAAATAACGGTTGAATGAATTACTGATGGACGGTACAAGATTCACGCTGCTGTGATGAAAACAAAGGGACTTCCATCAATGCATTCCCCTTAGCCAAACCTCAGTCTAATTAGCTGTGTGCCACGGGTCACAAGCAACTGTTCCAGGGGCACCAATCAGCGAAGCCCCATCTATGTGATTGATGTGACTGAAGATTAAATACAAGGTAACTCCACTATATTGTGTGTCCGGGTGTTTAAGAACAAGTAAATGGCCTGTGATAAGGTGCCAATATTTCAGTGCGATTTCCAGTGGCAAAGTGAAATTATTACGGTCTGGTCCGTCATTACCACACGCGCCAGTCGCTCACACAGCATTGTGCGGCACAATCCATCCAGGCTTAAAGTTACTCCTTGCCTTCTGTGTAATTGTCTGGAATGGAACCCTGCTGTCTGCAGTCAGTGCCGAATGGTCGATGCAGGCGGCCGGTCGCCTCGTCGTCATCACCGCAGTACTAGATCTTCATCACGGCCAGAGCCACACCTGTGCATGCTAGCACAGTAGGGCATGTGTGGTTTCAATGATGGCCGGTGCATTCCACAGTGTGCAGGCGCAGGCCAGAAGCAGGATCATGCAGGCAGCAATGAGCGAACACAGTCTGGCTCAGACTTGCCTGGTTGGATCATGTCATGATTTGATTATGAAGTGAAGAAAGACTCATCGATGAGGACGCTCCTCTGAGATCCTCCATGCGGAGCCCAGGGAAATCAGTGGTCAATATTAGCCAAACGCTGGCCTCGAAGCCCAAATTCTGCACAGTTATTAGGGAGAAATCCGAGGTTGCAAGAGAGCTGAAAGGATCATATGGGATTGTGGGATACCCCGGAATTGAAGTCATGGAAGTTCCGGCGGGACAGCCACGGAAGACATCAAAGATGGTGCCTGCAACTCATCACTTACAGCGACTTGCGATCCCCATGCTGAGCAAACAGTAGCCTCCACCCAATGACACCTCCTGGGGGTGCATCGATGCCGACAGCACGATAACCGAACTTCCACCGTTATAATGATTTATTGGACAGTGTGATGCTGGAAATGCATTGGAGGGACAGGGCTTTCATATCCTTGTCCTTTACTGCTTTGTATCATGTGTTCTGACTTGTTTTCCACGCAGGGGTTCATACGGGACTCCTGGCGGTGCGGCTCTTCCTGTATTTGTTTATGATGAACGGACCCTTGTGATACCCTTATGGCACCCATGAGTGGGAGTATGAACCTGTACTCAAAGTGTATGTTTTTGGGGACCTGTGCGTGGCCCGCAGTGCAGGGTGCGGGCTGATGGCATCTCTGTGCTGAATTGACAGGTGCCCCGAGTGTCCTCCATTTTGGGATGCCCAGGCCCTGTCATTGGAAGCTGTGGATTCCTGATGGAGACAAGAAGGACCCTGTGGCCCCTTGCCTTCCATCGCCTGTTACCTTGGATTCCCGAAGTCCCGGGAAACCCTGACTCTGTCCCTTCCTCCTGAGTGGCTGTTGGGTGGAAGTTCCATATATGGTAGTGTGTGGGAAGTGCCGATCAGACTGGCTGGAGCCTTTCCAACGACTATATGTTGTGGGTACGCCCGTGGGGTGGAACCTGCGTGAGTGGGGTGTGTGACGAATACACTTTCTGTATTATGGGTGTCTATTATCTGGTGTTTGACACAATGACTGAGACAGCCCTGCCGAAACTGGTATGAATGGGATCTATGTGATCACTGCAACCCTCACAATTGCGACGGCCGAAAATGGCAACCTTTTTATTTTTTTGAAACCACTTTACTCCACATATATAAATGCGGGGCATCCCTCTCATAATAATATTATATCATATACCCCCCACATATATATGTGGTGTAAGGGGGTCTAAACAAAAAAAAAAGTCCGCATTTTCGGCTGTCGTAATTGTGAGGGTGACATTTCTGGCCATTACAGTGTGAATGCAGTGTGTAGTGCTGAATGGCAGAGTACTTGTCCGAATCCACATTCTGTGTTGTGAGTGTCTGGACAGAGAAGAATGGCCTGAATGCACCGTGCACCTGATTGGCTGACTGACTGCCTGAATGCCCTTCTGAGTGATTGTTTGCCTGAGTGTGACCCAGCAGAGTGAATGGGAGATCAACAGTATATCTGGGGGTCTCTCACTGCTAGAAATCGTTCAGAAGCTGAAGTTGATACTTGATGCTTACTCTCGAAGCCGAGCCGGAAGAAGGTGAACTGCTGTTCCCTTCCGTGTAATCTGAAAGCTGCTGTCTTCAAGAACTGATCCAAGTGAGGACCTGGTAAGAAGACCTCTTGCTGAGCTACGAGGGACCATTGTGCACCAGCTCATCTTTGCCAAAATTCCCTGGTAGACAGACCTATGAAAGGTTGCCGATCAGAGAAGGGGACCGCCAAGGAGAACGAAGAGAAGCACCGGACAGCCGTCCACCGTCGCCGACCACCGTTGCTGACGGGAGACGCCGTGCTCCCATTGCCTAAGAACATTTGATCCAAGGAATCCCTTGTTCATCATCGTCGACCGCTTTCGTCCTGCCAGACAAAGTCAAGGCCGTCAATCACTGAGGAGAATCCGCTGGTGGTTTTTTTGCCACCCGAAGACCTCGGAGACGCCGACGAAGCTAATGAAGACAGCCGTGGTCACCTCCCATTTGCTGATGCCAGATGCTGAGGCTCGACACCCCTGCTGGGCCAAAGTTCTTCACTAACTCTTTGCAGCAATGAACCATCGTTGTTGAGGTGCACCACACGCCTCCCCTGGTGCAGGACATTTTCAATCACTCATCAACGAGCACCGCAAGGACCGAAGCTGCTGCCTCAATGACAATGTTCACCTTTTCTTCACCTCGGAAGTTCGACAACTTGTGGCTCCTGTCTGAAAGGGAGCACACTCAGGAAGAGTCTGTCGATTCCCAGATGAAGAACTCTACAACACAAGGTACATTTGGGTTGCAGAACTATAGAAGAAGATAAGACTCTAATAGACAATATATGAACTGGGCTTGTAGTGCATCATTTATAGTTTGCCCAGGTGGGGTGAATACTCACACACAACTGTGTCTAGGTAACAGGGCCAGTATTCTCCGAATTGTCAAACCAACTTACCCCCCTCCTAAATCTAAGGTTGATATTGTGTTGCTGTGTTGATTCATATGCTATTTGAACTGAGTACAGTTGATGCATTTTAATGGAATCAGAGTAATCGTGGTACCACCTAGAACTGTATATATTTACCATTTTAGAATTTTCAGAGCACAATGTGTATTATTGTGATAGTGTATATAACATGAACCTTATTTATATAAAGACTGTGTTTAAACTAATATAGTGTGTGGACAATCCTTTGTGGGTGATTGGGGACTACACTGTACTTAAGAACCAGCCTGCATCACCTCATGAGAAGCTAGGCCTTGATTTCTCGTCCATTGCTACCGTAATAGAGAATTTTGGTTGGGGTCCTCTGTGCCTCCCCTCTTCCATATAGAGAGCAGGAGTAAATACGCCCCCCAGCAGTGCATTTCTTTACAGACGGCCACTCTCAACTCGGGGAGTTCCTTCCCTCCCTATTCAAGGGGTCTCTAAACGAGCTGCTGAACAGATTCTTATTTGGGTGAATTGCAGAGCAGTATAATGCCACTCTGCTTTCTCCCCTTGTGCCGTTAATAAGCCAGGAACCAGGACAGTGCATAGAACAAAATATATTGATTTATTTAAATTCCAGAATTAATAATAGCTACACCACAATAACACAAGCCACCAACTCCGTGGTGTGAAGGATTCTAACCGGGCGTCACACACCGAATCAGGATTCTTGCCCTTAGCCTAGGCCTTTTTTTTTAACGGGTGAAATATACTAAATCGGAATTCGGTTTTAGGCTGGGTGATAGATGTGCATCACAGGGACAATATAGAGGTGAAAGAGTGACTATAGCTGAAGAATTGAATGAGATTTTCAAGGTTGAAGGAGGTTCGATTTTAGGAAAATAAAGCAGTTAAAAAGTGAAAATCGGTTTGGAAAGAAAGGAATAGTTTTACTTACATGACATGTAATTGCTAGAAAAGAGGAACAACACCCGTGAATATAAGAGTTATGCTGCTGTGTACCCCTTTCTTTAAGTAAAATTAATTTATTTAATCAAAATATTGCTGAGGACGTATGATCTATGCAAGACAGAAATGAAGAGAAAAGTGATATGATATGATATGGTATTTGTAACGCGCCTATACACAAGTGTTTCAAGGCGCGACGAGGCAGGGAGGGAGGGAAACAAGGGGAAGACAGACAAACGATCCTACTAGGCCAGGTGTCATTCAGATCGCGCAAGTGCAGAGGTAAGGGGAAAAGGAGGAAGTGCAGGGGGAGGAGGTGGGGGGGAAAGTGCAGTACAAGGTAAGTAGCGTAAAAAATAATAAATAATAAATAATAAATAAAAAGGGCCAGCTGGTGGCAAGTGCGAGGTAAGTGCAGAGCAAGTGCTGGGAAGGGGGCTGTAGGGATACAGTGACAGTCCCACAGTGCAGGGGGAGCCAGGGAGGCAGTGCAAGTGGAGAGTGGCTGGGCCCTGGACCGAGGTTGCTGAGAGTGGCCCAGATGCAGGTTTAGTGCTGAATTCAGTGGGGAGTTAAGCAGGTTTAGCAGGGGAGAGGGAGAGAGAAGGCAGAAGCGAAGAGGAAGGTTTTGAGGTGCTTCCGGAACCGGAGATGGTTCTCCTCAAGTTTCAGGGAGGCAGGAAGGCTGTTCCAGAGGGAGGCCCCTGCTGCGGAGAGAGATCTACCCCCAGCTCGTTGCTTCGAGAAGCGGCTGACCATGAGGGAGTTGGAGACGGATGAGCGAAGGGCTCGTGAAGGAAGATATTTAGGAAGAGAGAGTTGAAGGTATTTAGGTCCCAGGCCCCAGAAGGCCTTGTGGACAATGCAGAGGGTTTTGAACTTAATCCTCGCAGCCACTGGGAGCCAGTGAAGAGATTTCAGTCCTGGAGAGATACGGTCCCTGGGCTTGAGGCCAAGGACAAGTCTCGCAGTTCTGTTCTGGATAAGTTGCAGAGGGCGGAGAGTGGAGGCAGGCAGATTAAGATAGAGGCTGTTACAGTAGTCCAGCCTTGAGAGAACCAGGGCTCGGGAGACAGTGAGCTTCTGGGGGAAGGAGAGGAAGGGAAGAATACCTCTGAGGAGGTGCAGCTGGTAGTGTGACTTCTTAGAGACGTCAGATATATGAGGAGAGAAGGAGAGTGTGGAGTCGAAGATGACCCCGAGGTTTTTAGCCTTGCAGGTAGGGGCAGGAAGGGGGCCAAGGGAGGCCGGCCAGAGAGCTGCAGGGAAGGAGGGAGTGGGTGTGCCGATGAGTAGAATCTCAGTCTTACTGGCGTTGAGGCAGAGGTCATTGGCGGCACACCATTCTTGGATAGCAGACAGACAGTCGGAGATGAGGGATTGAGAGGAGGAGGCCGAGGGTAGCCTGAAAATGAGCTGGGTATCGTCTGCATAGCACTGGAAGTAGGGGCAGAGAGCGGCGATGCGGTGGGCAAGGAGTGCCAGATACTGGTTGAAAAGCCAGGGAGAGAGGTTGGAACCCTGGGGGACACCACAGGTGGAGAAAAAGATGTCAGAGGAAGGAGCCCATTTGGACCTGGGAGGGTCGACCGGAAAGGAAAGAAGTCAGCCATGCCAGAGCCTGACCAGTGATACCCAGGTTATCACGGAGACAGTTGAGCAGGATGGCATGGTTGACAGTGTCAAAGGCAGAGGAGAGATCGAGCAGAATGAGAACACAGGGAGTGTTGGAATCGAGGTTCAGGAGTAGGTCCTCACGGATGTTCAGGAGAGCAGTTTCCGTGCTTCTGGCCGCTCTGAAGCCAGATTGATGGTCATGAAGATTACCAACAGATTCAGCATGGAGGTTAAGCTGGGAGATGGCCAGTTTCTCCAGGAGCTTACCCAGGAAGGGAGTAATGGAGATTGGGCGATAATTGGCCGGGCAGGAGGGGTCGGAAGAGGGTTTCTTGAGGAGGGGGTGCACAAGGGAGTGCTTGAGGGGGGATGGGAAGACTCCAGAGGCGAATGAGTGGTTGCAAAAGTCAGCCAGGGCAGGAGCCAGGGAGTCGATGTGGTCCTTGATGGTTTTGGAGGAACAGGGGTGAACCTGTTTAGACGAGGCTTTCATAGATCGGACTTGTCTGGAAACCTCATCAGCAGAAAAAGGTGGAAAAGCAGAGAAGGAGGGCGGAGGGGCGGCTGCAAGAGAGCAAGAGGAAGAGCCGGGAAGAGAGGGAGGGGGGAGAGAGGAGGAGAGCGAGGACAGGATGTCCTGAGTTTTTGAGATGAAGTGCGAGGCCAGTGCAGTGCAGAGGGCCTGGCAGGGGACAGGAGAGGTAGAGACTGCAGCAGGGTTGGCCAGCTCCTTGCAGATTTTAAAGAGTTCGGCCGAGTTGTTAGATGCCTCAGAGATGCGGGCTTGGATAAGGGCTCTCTTCTTGGTGAGAACGGAGAGCCGGTATTGCCTTTGGAGCAGGCGACAGGCCAGTTTGTCAGAGGATGAACATGAAGCACGCCATTTCCTCTCTGCCACCCTGCACTTGCGTTTTAGGGTGACGAGATCCGAGTCATACCAGGAGTTACATTTGGCTTTGGGCTTCAGGCGGATTCTCATGACGGGGGCAAGGATATCGAGAGTATCAGATATAGAGGAATAGAGCATGGAGAGGGCTGTGTCAGGGTGGGAGTCAGCCGAGGGGGGAGGAGGGGGCGAGAAGGTAGCAGCGAAAGCCTCAACTGTCACGCGCTTCATGGGTCGGATGACCGAGAAGGTGGGTGGCAGTGAAGAGGGTGGCTTTGCCTGTGGGGTAGGGAGGGAGAGGTGGGAGGATAGGAGAAAGTGATCGCTCCAGGAGAGAGGAGTGGAGAGAGGGAGGGAGAGGGGAAGGTCAGAAGAGATCAGAGCATCAAGAGTGTGCCCTGCAGAGTGAGTAGGCCCAGACGGGAGAATAGAGAGTGAGAGAGAGTTGCAGAGTTCGCGAAAGAGACCAGTGGGGGGACAGGAGGCATCGAGGTGGATGTTGAAGTCACCGAGAAAGAGGAGTTGGGTGGTTGAGGACAGGAGTGAGGAGGAGAGGTCAGCCCATTCAGAGAGGAAGGAGGAAATTTGACCAGGTGGCCGATAGATAGTAGCCACGGTAAGGGAATGGCTAGGAGAGAGAGAGAGAGTCGGCAGACAAGGCATTCAAAAGAGGAGTAGGTCTACGTAGGAGTGACAGAGGCAGGAATCCACTCAGGGAAGATGAGGGCAACACCACCCCCTGAACGGTTAGGCCTGGGCACGGAGAGGATCTTGTAGCCGTCAGGTAGGAGTGTGTCGAAGCTGGTGGCAGAGCTGGCTGTGAACCATGTCTCGGTGAGACCGAGGACGTCGAGGTCCAGTTCCTCAAGAAGGCGACAGATATCAGAGGAGTGCTTGATGGCAGAGCGAGCATTTAGAGTGGCAATGTGGAGAAGGTTGCCACCTTTGAAATACTTCCGGGGAGGGGTACAGATCAGAGGTATGCCCTGCGGAGGTGTTAGAGAAGGAGTTGAAGAGGGAGCAAGAGAAGGGGCAGGGAGGGAGGGGAGAGGCAAGGTAGCCGAGGACAGAGGAAGGGGGACAGCGGGAGCGGAGAGGAAGTTGATGAGGCGTGGGAGGCGCCTATCAAAGAGGTGAAGGTTGGCCTGAGGGCCTTGGACCAAGACGGTCCCGTTAGCATAGACATTAATGATGGCCTTAGAGGAGTGGAAAGGGGCCAAGAGGACATCCCAACGGGTGCCACCATTAATGGGAGAGGAGGAGAAAGGAGAGAGCACAGCGACCATGTGAAGGGTCCATAGGTCAGGTGAAGGCACGAAAAAGAGAATGTCAGTGAGAGTTTCCTTGGAGCAGGCGCTCGTGTAGGTGTCAGCGATAGGGAGGCCTGGGTTGGAGACCAGGATGTCCTTTTTAAACTTTTTCCTACCGGATTTAGTGAGGAGAGCAGGATAGTCAATAGAGAAGCAGTTAGAGTAGATAGGTGAGATAGAGAGCACCATGGAGTAGGAGGGGAGGCGGACGACACGAGTATGCAGACAGGAATTGAGTGGAGGGCACTAGTTTAACACCATGCAGAGCAAACAGTAATGCGTAGTAGGTCAGGGCCACCTAAGTTTGAGAATCCTGCGAGGGGAGAAAAGCACCCTAGTTTAACACAATGCAGTAATGCGTAGTAGGTCAGGGCCAACCTAAGTTTGAGAATCCTGCGAGGGGAGAAAAGAACCCTAGTTTACCAATAAATTGGAAAAGGGGGGGCGAGGCATCATGCGGAAGAGGTGGGCAAGGTGAGGAGGGGTGGGCCGGAGAGCAGAGGAGCTGGCGCCTGGCGTCCCCTGCGGACACCTGCAGACACACAGGGAGCCGCAGTCGTAGGAGCCGCCCTTTGCCTAAGGGGCCCTTGGCCTAGGGGGCTGCCGGGCAGGGGGGCTGCCCAGAGGGAGTGGGATATAAAGCAGGGGGAGAGGAAGGGGAGGGGGTGTGGGCGGGAAGGGAGGCGGGAAGGGAGAGGGGAAGGAGGACCAGGAAGTGAGGGGGAGGGAGGGGGCAGGGGGCACCACACAGACGCGCACGGAGCGCTAACAACAAAAGTTACAAAATAAACAGGAGGCTTAACTGGAGCCCAACGGGGCTAGGGAGGCAGCCTCAGCAACAAGCCACACGGGGCTACGGCGACCGCTCGAACCCGCTCTGGCTCAACAAAGAAGCGAGCATGGTGAGCGGTCGAGCCGTAGTCCCAGAGCGGCTGCAAGGACAGCCAATCAGAGGGGGGGTGGGCGGGAAGGGAGGCAGGAAGGGAGAGGGGAAGGAGGACCAGGAAGTGAGGGGGAGGGAGGGGGCAGGGGGCACCACACAGACGCGCACGGAGCGCTAACAACAAAAGTTACAAAATAAACAGGAGGCTTAACTGGAGCCCAACGGGGCTAGGGAGGCAGCCTCAGCAACAAGCCACACGGGGCTAACGCTTGGAGATCAAGGACAAGATGGACAGAGAATTTAAACAGTGTTAAACAAGGAATCCGGGTATGGATAGGATTACTTAAAAAGTGGGACCAAGACAAGGTATGGGTAGAGTATGTGTTGCTATTGGATGGGGAAAAATTCGCAATCTTGCTGGGATAGGATCAGCTATATTTTGGCCTTGCAGTAGAGTCTGGAATCTTGCAAGTGTGGATCTGGAATGTCAGGATACGCAGGTGCTAGAAATTCAGGAGAGAGTGTGACCTGTCCCTGTGAGCTCCCACCCTTTAAATAAAAGTGGGTGACAACACTGGTTTATTGTTGGGCAGAACTGAGCTACACCTACCACCAAGAACCGGATAGGCCAGCCAATGTTGGTTGCCTCCTCTAGGAGGGGACTCATTAATGAGGTTGTGTTTTATGTGTTGTATGAGGTGAAAAGCCTTCCCACAGTCCTTTTTGCCAAAAATCTATTTTAACATAAATTATACATTTGTACAGTTGTGGCACTTTAACAAATGACATAGGCAGATTACATAATTCACGCAGAGCATGCAGTCCAATTCTCAGGTCTGTAAACCATTGTTTCACCCTTCTAATCGTTTTTTTCGAGATTGTAGTGAGAACCGCTTCGAGCAAAATTTCTATTTATTCTTAACGTTACACCTTATGTACTAACCCCATTATTTACATTCTCCTGGTGTTTGTGTCCCATACATGCTATGGACGGCTGTGATATCTTTATTAGAAGCCACGAAAAGCACATGTAAACTGTACAACTTTTACATTTCAGCGCTGTCCAGTTACAAAACTAACAGTCTTAAATGTTTATTCATCAAATAGTATTTTGAGACAGATGGTCAGCCTTTGTCCTTCAACTGGGACCATTTTTTTCTTCAGCTACCACCAACTTTCAGTTCAGCCCACGGTGGCCAAGGAAGGTTTATTGCCACTTCCCCACTTCACACATAGGTGTCCCAGAACCTATTGTCTCAGTCTGGAGCACAGACAAAAGTCTGATGAGTGTGTGATCTTTCTTTGTCTTGGTCATTCATAGTTTCCAAAGGTAGCAATTAACATGCATATGTCCCAGAAGTTTTATGGTGGCTCCTTTGGGGGGAAGACCGCAGTTTAACCAGCAGAACAACCTGTTCTGGAGCTTTCTCAGTCAAACCAATGCATTTAATTCTGTATTTTATTTTGTTCTGAATCAGAATCAAGCCTATTGAAATAAACATCCCATATATGTTTCCAGCAAAAACCCTTTACATTGCTAGGCCAGGACAGGGCCTTATCCAACATATACTTTTGAAACAGGTATTTTTCTTATTTTGCAAAAGCACATTTAAACATGTGGTGAAGTCTGCTGATATGTCCCTTTCAAAAGGTTTTCGCTTCCATCTGAATTTCCCACATAGTTTTGCAGCCCTGGTCAGTTTCACTTATACAGCAATCTGTCTGACACAGGTCCACTGAAATTGACATAGGTCCTTAGAGCCAGGGATTCTTTTGAAGCAGTGATTTTTGACATTGTGTAGCCCAAAAGTCAAGTGTTTTTCCATATGGCTGAAGTTAAGCTTCTGTTGATTTCCCAGACTTGGTCTGACACAGCCTGTCATTCAGGAATAATGCTCTTTTCTGATGGAGCACAATCTGAATATGGATGGGCATGGCAGGACCTCACTGATAAAAACAGAGTAATGTAGAACGGATGAAAAGAGCATCAGAGTGGCATCATTTTAAATGTAAAATATTTCCCTTTTTCCATGGGAAACTTTGGGCTAGCAGCAAAGCAGCGCAGCTTTTCACTTCGCTTCTTTAGTACACACAAGAACACACCCTGGCAGCCTTTCTCGGGGTGCTCCCTGTTCCAACTTGCCCAATGGTGCTTGGCAAAACAGTGCAGCCATCCTTTTGTAGCTGAAAAACTCAGTTTTGATGCAAGGCCCTGGTGCTGAAAAGGTACCAGCGCAGCCATTTTGCTGGTTCTGCTGAAGTGCAGCTTGGTGTTCTGGGGGGGGGGGGGAAGTACTGCCAAGTGGGTAAATATATCCCACAGTGGCACAACACAATAACTTCAGCACATATGCAATTTACTTATTCTCATTCACTAGTGGGTATTTCTGAATAACATTTCAATTTCAATGAACACAAGTTTGTTTTTAATCACAGTGCATATAGGAAAGCTTGAAAACAGTCATTTAAAATCAACATCATTGTTCCTTCTTTAACCCCAAAGCAGTGTGAAAAATGAAAGGCAGGGTTTTGAGATTTTTGTTTTGGGACCAGGGACAACCCTCTGTTCACAGAAACAGTCTGGAGTAAGGAGTAACAGGAGAGAATTTCGTTTTTATGGAAAGAGACCCCTTTCCTTAAAGGTAGTCTGGGGTTGAATGGAAAAATAGTTAACCAATTGCTTTATAGGCTACAGTCCTTTAAGGCACACTGGTAATGAGATTTGTTAATTTCGAATTTTAACAAGGCTCATTCCATAATCTTTCTATAGGGGAATTACTTGAATTATTTTTAATGAAATGGACTAAGGGTCTACACAGTTTTCCCTCCAGCCACAATCAAGGGAAAGGATGAAGACAGGTAGTTTCCCCACACATTTAATAGCATTGGGATATGTCTATTTACATGGGAGATCTGTTATTCGCTCAGGAGGCCAGCCAGGTTTTAGGACCCTCTTTTGGGAACTGGTAAGAGTCCGCTCACACCACAGATATACACAGCTCCGCTACTCTCAGCAGGGCCCAGTCAGATTTGTAGGCTGTCTCCCTCGATATGGCTCCCACTTTTCCAAGCAGATGTCTAAACAAGTGTCTGTCTACTCTTTTCTTTTTTTGGTCTTCCTCTCTTTCTCCCTCTGCGTTTCTGTCGTTCTGTCGCAGGGTCATAAGGAATGAACTACATATAGGACCTCTGACACCATCCTCATTATGAATATACCCACACATTGGATTGGACAGTTATTTTCCTCTCCCTCCCACATTCCAGCCTCTGACAGCTGTTAGGGCAAAGGGGTTCAGGAGGTCTGGATTATGGATAATGAGGGGAGAAGAGAAATGCATCTTTTTTAAATTACATTTAAAGTTGCATATTTGTCTCGCTAAAAGTCACATGACAACGTTCTTCAATTTACAGATAACCACCAAAACATATATATTTGGATTCAGCGATTTCTGCCGGATCTGGATACACAAATTTAATCATGGTACAACCTTTCTAGAGTGAGCTATCATTTTTCACAGTTTATTAAGGTTACGAGACATTTTGTCGATAAAAAATGGTCGACATGACATTTGGTTGAAACCATTTGGTCGAAAACCAAATGGTCGATTATTTTTTTTTATTTTTTTCACTTTTTTTTTTTTTTGGGGGGGTCCCCCCAACCACCTTTTTTTTCTAAAAAAAAAACCCTTGTTTTCCCTAAACTAAAACCTAAAAAATTATATATAAATAAAAAAAAAATTCGACCATTTGGTTTTCGACCAAATTCCGTCGACCAAATGTCTTTCGACGAAATGTCTTTCGACGAAATGTCCAGACACCTTTATTAATACACCAAAATAGTAACAAACATCAAACTTCACAGACCACACCTTCATGTTCCTGTGGCACCTCACCGAACTTCAAATTTCGTTCTTTTATAGAAATGCCACAATCACCATTTTATCTATCACTAGAACTGACAGGCTTTTTTGTGATCTTCAGTATGAGTCCTGGATAAGATCAATGAGATGCACAATTCTCTTTTTATTAAGGAAATTAAGTCTCCTGTTAATCTATAGCAATACATTAAAATAGAAGTTTCACAACCCAGGCAGTTTTGATTTTCTTCATGTCACGTGACCTGGATATCTGCTCATCCATGTTTGTGGTTTATATAACAGTCATTGAAGTTCCATTAGAATTCTCTGTTTGAAGCTGAAGGCCAGTTTATTGGGGCCATACCCGTCTTATCCCCCCTCTCCCACAATGTTCATCTGAAAACTCTGTATTTATGTGCATTTAACTGAAAACAAAGCATGTTCCTTGTATGCATCAGCCAAAGGTCTCTGGAGGTCATAAGCAGATAACTCAGTCCATCTCACAGTTCAGGGAGGAAGCTGCAAGGAAAAGCCACATGCACAATTCTGAAATAAATGCCTTTTTAAATCACAAGCAATCTATTTTACATGCAACATTTTACGTTGCATCTGGACCTTCTGTCCATGTGTAAATATATTATTTTAATCTGGCGGTTGAAAAGTCACGAGTGTTCCTTCTGAATTGTCCACACATAGGCCATTATTTAACATGGAAAACCAGTGTCCATTCTAAAATCAAGTAGGCCATTCCACTTAAATAATGTCAGTTTGTGTGTTGGAAAGTATTTGTTTCAAATGAAATGTGTAGCTTGGCTTTGCTTTTTTGATATCAGGCATGATTTCACTTAGATTTCCAGATCAGCGTCTTGCATTGCGTAGAATTGAATGTAACATTTGTCTTTCTCAGTTAGAATGTGCCTTTTCCCGTTATACATGAAGTCAGCATCTGCAGAAACACATGCCTGTTTGTAATCCATTGGGCACATTCAGCAATATTAAAGTTCTAAGGTTCACATTCCTTCACCTAGGTGCCTTTCAATGTTGGTCATGTTTAGTGAGACCCACTTTTCACATTCACCAGGCTTCTGCGATCTATTATGTATGTAGGCTGTTCTGCATGTTCCAATGGGCCACTTTCATCAGCCAGCTTGCATCTAGCATTGGAGGCCCATCTTGGCCTTTTAGTTTGTCACTCTGGGGCTGAATTTATACCCCACAACCTGCTGGAAGCGAAATGGTTCCTGCGTCCTTCCCCTCCCTCTGGAGCCAGAATATGAAGCCTGATTTTGCCTCCGTAACGCAAGCTGCCCCTCCCCTCCAGTCTAATTCAGGGCTTGCTGACTTCAGTGGTTCCCACGCGGCATCTGCACGAAGCTGGGGCGAACTGAGGAGGTTCCTTGACTCCGGCGGGATTATCAGCATTGATCACTGGGCCAGGGCTCCACCTGACCCTCCATTGTAGGCCTTAAGAACCGAGGATGCCTCTTTGAAGCCACAAGGCCCATAAAACAGTGCTGCAGCGGCTGCCTTACATCAGGCCTCCAGCTGGCTGGATAATGTAGATCTCAGCTGGAGGCACATGGTGGCCCAATACTACCTTAAGATATTTCACACTGGACTGGGCCCTGATCCTTCACCTCCCGAACAACACCTAGATGATCTTCAGTCGTGATTGAGACCCCGGGGCAATCCAACCCTGGAGGTACTACATTTTGAGTATTACTGTGGGAACCTTACGGAGTCTGAAACATCTAGGTGGAGGGCGGACTCAGTGATTCATATGGCCCCACCACCCCGTTGGATTGCAGGACATCTCTGGCCACTAATAGAGCCTACCAACAGCGAGTCAATCAGTCTGGAGCTACAAGCTGGGGGAGCCCTCTATATCACCTGAGGTCCACTGGGACTGAGACAGTTCACATCCCATCATGCCTACCCCTTTTGGGGCAGAATGAGGTGGTTTAAAGGGGAGGGCATGCAACCCACGCAGTGACTGCGACCAGTATCCTCTTCATGGAAGCCTAAAGTCATCACTGGGAGATTTGACATGAAACAATTTTTAAAAAGTGTTGGGACAAGCGCTGATGCTGAAACTTGGGCAACTTCACATCTCCTTGTTCACAGCCTTGCAGAAGTGTATACCAGGCGACATTCTGTGTGGGCCCCACACTACATGTTTTTGTCTTAGCAAGTGCTTGATGTTGAAACGTGTGCAACATCATATCTCCCTGCTTACTTCCTTGCAGAAGCGTTTACCAGGCAAATTTCTGTATTTGTCCCATGCTGCATGTTTTTGTCTCGGCAGTCCTTGATAAGGGCTCTGCTAGCCGGCGCTGACGGCCCTGCTGCGGGTGGATTGCCAAGCTCGTCCGAGTGAGTGGAGTACAATATCTGCTCCTCTGATTGATTTCCTCACCCGGCGCACTTTGTCTCCTCCATCCGTGACTCAACGGCTGGGACTGCACTGTTTGCAGGTGATCACCTGGCATCTGCGCATCCTCTAGTGCTGTGCTTCTGGCTTGCCCATTCTATCTTGCTCCTAGAGATGCTCACATTGGCACACAGTTTTTTTACACTCCACGGCCTGGCTAGCCACCTGTATCAATGGACATTGGATCAAGTCTCTTAGATTCCTCACTGAGCTCGCCCTCTGCCACTGGACTCCATCACTGGGCCTGACTTCCCACTCATGCTCCTGACTCATCTGTACCACAGATGACACCTTCCCTCCTCCTCTGCTGTTGAAGCAGCACAATGCCTCGCCTGGCAACCTGTGTGATGTTGTGCACCTTAATCGTCTGCGCCTGTCTTGCTGCTAGGCCGCCTGGTGTGTTAATTGTGCATTGTGCGGTTTCTCCTCCTCTCTATCCCCCTTCCATCTCTCTGCCCTCTCCCACAATAGTGCTCTCCATCTCCCCTATTTACTCTAAAAGCTACTTTATCACCTACTTTACTCCCCTTTTGAAGCATGCAAGGAAACATTTGAAGACAGATCTCCTGATCGCCAACCCAGGTCTGCCTATCACTGACACCTACATCAACGCTTCTTCCAGTCAGACTATCAATGACATCCTCTTTGTCGCTCCCTCTCTAGACCTACGGACTCTCCATATACTCTCCGTCCTCTCCCCAGTCTCTTGTTCACACATTAATGGTGGAACCAGACGGGAAGGATTCTTGGCACACTTCTCATCCTCTAGGAGAATCATTAATGTCCACCTGAATGGCACTGTCATGGCCCAGGGCTCTCATCTCAACCCCTTCCTTCTTGATAGGCATCTCCTGTCTCTCGTCAACTTCCTCCCTTCTGCCACTCCTCCTTTTGGGACCCCCCTGACCTCTTGCGTACCTCAGATGGATGTACAACATCATTGTACCCCCCTCGAAAGACCTTCAAAGCTGGCAACCAGCTTTGCTTAGCTACCCTCAACTCTCACTCTGTCGTTAAACACTCCTCTGACATCTGTCACCTTCTTAAAGACTTTGACCTTGACGTCCTCAGTCTCACTGAGATGTGGTTCACTGCCAGCTCTGTCGCTGCTTTTGTCACACTCCTCCCTGAGGGTTACAAGATCCTCTGTAAGCCTAGGCCTAACCAGTCTGGAGGCAGTGTGGCCCTATCTTCCCTGAATGGGTCCCTGCTACTATCATACCCACTCAGTCCTACTCTTCCTTTGAATGCCCCTCCTGGAGGCTTGGTGTCTCTCCTATACTCTTGCTGACTCTCACCACCATATACAAGAACCCTGGTCTGGTCTCCATCTTCCTTTTGGAGTGGTCTGACCTCATCTCTTCTCTTCTGGCCTCTACCCCCAAGCTTCTCTTCCTCAGATACTTCAATATTCACCTTGACTCACCTGATGTGGCCACTGGGCCCTTCAGCAGTCTCTTTCCCTCACCATTCTTCCCTCTGGTCCAACCCACTCAGCCGGACACACATTGGATGCTCTCATCTCAGCAGACATCCCCATCTCCAACCATCTCATTTCACCTCTCTCTTGGTCTGACTGTGCTCTCCTGTCCACTCATCTGGATCTCTTGGGTCCCCCGGCTAAGCCTCTGCCCGCACTGCCAGTCTCCTCCTCCGTCATTTGACTGAGAGTCAGTTGCTGCTTTTGCTGCCACTTACATTCCCTCTCCAGCCACTGACTCTCACACTGACACTGCCCTTGCTAACCCCCACATCTCATCGCCCACATCCTGGACATCCTTGCCCCTGTCATGAGGATCTGCATGAAACCTGCCTCCATGCGGAACACCTGGTATGGCTCAGACCTAGCCTCTCTGAATCACAAGTGCAGAGTTGATGAACAGAAGTGGCACGGTTTCAAGCTCATCTACTGAAAGAGTGGCCTGCCACCTTGTCCAAAGGTAATGCAGACTCTCCATCCACTCTAAGAAGAGGGCCCACATCCATATCCCTGTCCTCAGTCTCCTCTACCCCCCTCCCCACTCCTTCAGGCCTTCCTTTGCCCCCACTTCCTTTGCCTCCTAATCTCCTCTTTCTCGCCAATAGCACTAACTGAAGTCTCTAAACAAGTCCTCCATATTAAGGTCTGCTCCAAACAGGTGTTCCCCTGCACCTCCAGAACTATTAAGGACAACATTGCCTCCCATTCTCCAGCCTTGGATGATTTCTGCAATCCCTCCTTGTCCACTGGCTCCGTCCCATTTACCCTCAAGCACTCCTGAAGCCCAGGGACCAGCTCTCTCCAGCTCTAAAATCTCCTCACTGGCTCTTGGTGGCTGTGAGGATCAAGTTGAATATCCTCTGCACAAGGCTTTCTGGGGCCAGGGAACCCTGCTACATCCAACGCTCTCTCCCTAAAGTCCTCCCTGCTAGAGACCTTAGAACATTTAGCTCCAACTCTCTGCAGATCAGATGCTTTTCCAAACCGAGAGTGAGGGTAAAAATCTCTCTTCGGCAGGAGCCTCCCTCTGGAATGGCCTCCCTTCCCCTCTCAGGCCCTCCTTGTCCAGTCTACCCCAGCACCCTGGAGTCCCCCCCCCCCACTCCTCTAGCATGCACTTGCCCTTCCTGGCCCCATTCTCCTGACTAGCCTGATGGGTTGTGTATTACTACTGGGCCTCTTCCACCCCCCCTTCCTCGCACTTGGGATGTGGTTCTCACTCTCTGTGTCCTCTGGCACTTGCCCACCTGGCCGCCCATTAGCACTTGCTCAGCCCAAAAGGCCCTCTCTTTCCTTCCTACTCCCCCCTGCACTTTATGCCTCCACTCTCCCCTGCACTTCCCTCCAACACTAACATTATCCCTTCCCCTGTCCTGCACTTCCCCCCACCCTGCACTTCTTGTTACTGCTCTTGCTTGAACCGAGTGACACAATGCCTCATTAGGACTCTTATAGTTTGTTTCCTCCGTGTCCCCCCAACCCCTTTTTTGTCTTGTGTTGCCTTGAAAAACCATTTATTGTACGGGTGCTTTATAAATACACAATAAGTAAATAAAATAAGTATCCTTCCCCCAAGAAAAGAGGCCCTATGTCCCCGTGTCATACCAGGAAAGATACTGGTTTGCAATTCCAGGCCTGGACCACAGGATGAGACAACACTGACGGACCCGCAGAAATACTCTCATCTCATCGCAATCAACACTCCAGACAAGAATAGACAAGAACAGTCAGTCAGTCAACAAACTTTTATTCGGCATAGCGCCTTCAAGTTAAAACATGTTACAACCATAGTATAAAACAGAACAATAATTAATAAAATGGTTACAGACAGAAATTGATACAACAAATACGAACAGTTTATAAATAAAATAAAAATGGTGAGGAGAGCCTTGCTGAAAGCCTCATTTGAAAAAATGACTAGTCTTTACAGATTGTTTCCATGATTGACTCCTTAAGATAAACGTAATGAGGGGCCTCCAGGGCAGTTATTGCCTGATCTCACATGCCTGATCTCTTGGGTTGCTTACTAGAGCCCGGCCAGGCCACCTAAGTCCTTATCTTGGCCAAAATGCACACGCATTCTAAGCCTTTATGAAAATGTCCCACACTCTGGACTGTGGTCCCCTAGGGCATTCCCACCCCAATAGCGTCCAGACCATAGAAATGGGAAAGGCGCTATATAAATGACTACTATAATACAATATAATACATAATGTAATGTCTAAACTTTAGCAGTTAGTGAGCAGGTGCAAGTTGATCTAGGTCACCTGGTCTAAGCCCTGCCCACCTTTCAAGCACCTTACACTGTTGGTGCCTTCCTGTTTTCCTGCCCTTTTTCCCTACTTAAGCAGCCCTCCAGCCTCTTTCCCTTGCAGTTGGTGAGCAGATGGAAGTAGATCTATATCACCTGACATAAGCCCCGCCCACCTTCTTAGCCCTGCCTCCTCCTTTCTGCTCTTAACTCTTAAATCAAGGGAGTCTCTTGCCCGGGTGTTTGAAGTGAAGGACAGACAAAGAAAAGGGCAATTCCTGTTTGGATCTGTTCAGACTGGGAGAAACCAGGGCCCAAACCCCTGCTCAGACAACAGTTAAGCACGCGCCAACATGTGTTTTCTCCCTCTGTTCCCACAGGCCATCCCCACCACCACCAGGCAATGCCAACATCAATGACATTGCCCCTTATGGAAGTTGATGCCTGTCAATGTCCGCTGAGCGATCACCCATGCAGCAGATATCACCGACCTCACCACTGCACATGGTCTTGACGCCATACTCCTCACTGAGACCTGGCTGACACTCCCCTCCACCCACATCCTAAACGTCCTTGTCCCCGACAGTTACAGCGTCCAACACAAAGATTTCATTGCAATAACTGAGACCTGGCTACACAAGGCAGCAGGCCCGTCACTCATGTTGGCCATCCCTAACGGCTACACTATATGCAGGCAAGACCGAAAGGGCACCCGTGGAGGTGGAATTGCCATCATCTCCAAATCGAACCTATCGCTAAGGCTTGCCCCGTCCCAAACATATCAATCTTGTGAAGCCCTCACTGCAAAACTCATAAATAATACTCAATCCTTAACCATTCACCTAATCTACAGACCTCCAGGCCCGCTTGGGACTTTTGAAGAGGATCTGCACACGCTACTAACCAATAATGCTAAAACTAATTCACAATTGCTGGTACTAGGGGACTTCAACCTAGGATTCAATGACCAAACAGACG
This sequence comes from Ambystoma mexicanum, assembly GCF_040938575.1. Classification (NCBI taxonomy): domain Eukaryota; kingdom Metazoa; phylum Chordata; class Amphibia; order Caudata; family Ambystomatidae; genus Ambystoma; species Ambystoma mexicanum. The sequence goes on from NC_090934.1 coordinate 466,689,791, forward strand.
CGCATGCTTCGACCATTGCCAACGCTATCAACTCCCTAGGACTTTCCCAAAAAGTAAACAATGCTACCCACACGAAGGGTAGAATATTAGACTGGGTCGCCGAATCTAACTGTACAGCAGCCATCTCGTCTATCACACCTTTATCATGGACCGACCACTCATTAGTGTCCTTCAACCTCTTAACTTCCTGACCATCCCCCATAGTTGCTCCTACGGCACCACCATGCCTGACCAGAAATAAGAACAACATGACAATAGACAATGTTATACCTGCCATCCTCCCCACATTAAATGCACTACCTGTCAATTCAGACCCCAGTACTCTCGTTCATGAGTATAACAAAATAATGACTGAGACTATGGACAAAATTGCCCCACTTAAAATGCGCACAAGAAAACCTAAAGCCCACCTAAACAAATGGTTTACACCTGAACTCAAGGCCCTACGCCTTACTAAGAGAAAATGTCAATCTAACTGGAAACTACGGCCCACCAATGAGAATAAGGCCGACCTAACATTCATCTCACGCCTCTATAAAAGGAATTTTGCCTGGCTAAGAAGAACTCTTATAACGATCGCATTGCCAATTCTAATTCAAGCATGAAGGAACTCTTCTCCATACTGAAGGAACTTGAATCACCCATCGCCACACCAGACATCTGCACCAAGGACCAGACCTGGTGTACCGATATCCAACATGCCCTAGTTAACAAAATAAACACCCTCCAAAACAAAATCCAACTAAAAAAAGACTTGATCAACTTTGCTAATCTGCCTTTGCCACCAACTAATGCCACCCACAATTCCCAAACAAGTAAATTCTCCTTTACCAAAACTACCACATTAGAAGTAGAGAAAATCATCCTCACCCTTAAACCATCCAACTGCAAAGGCGACATCTGCCCAGCACAGCTAATAAAAGACGCTGCCAGAGATCTATCACCTTTTATCTCCAAACTTATCAACGCGTCCTTCTCCACAGGTATCAACCCAGCTAACTTAAAACAATCCTGGGTGCTCCCGCTGCTTAAAAAGCAGACACTAGACCCTCTGATCCCTACTAATTACCGTCCAATTACCACAGTTCCATTTCTTCAGAAGATCCTGGACAAAGTGGCCTACACGCAGATTCAAAAACACCTTGAACTGCACAAGCTACTAGGAGCTAGACAATCTGGCTTCCGCCCATTACACGGAACAGAAACTGCGCTTATCGACTTAAAGACCCAATTAGACGAACTGAGAGATCAAGGCAAAACGGCTCTCCTCCTCCTGCTAGATCTCTCAGCTGCCTTCGATCTTGTCAATCACAAGGTCCTTTGTAAACATTTGGACACTGCCGCTCACTTCTCCACACAAGACATCAGTTGGATAGAATCCTTTCTGAGTGAGAGAACTATGAGAGTTTTTTCCCCATCGGCAGCTGCAGACCCCACACCCATCACATGTGGAGTCCCTCAGGGATCCTGCGTCTCCCCAACTCTATACAATATTTTCACCAAACCTCTGTTCGACGATCTGGATAATCTAGGTATCACCTATACTAACTATGCAGATGATACACAGATTCTACTCCCGCTTTCTGGGGATCATAGCAAGGACAGGGAGTTGGTGAACAGAGTGTATCTCATCATTCAGGCATGGATGGCAACCCATGGTCTCTGCCTGAATGATGACAAGACAGAGCTGATCATTCTGGGCACACAAGCCAACATCAACAAACTGGGCCCAGACTACTCTGCGTTCAGTATTGATGGAAATGTGATTAAAGTCTCGAGGGAAGTAAAAACACTTGGTTTTTACCTCGATTCTACCATGTCTTTCACTAAACAGGTTAACTCCCTTGCCTCTACCACAGCCTACACCTGTAAATTGATAATAGCAGGTAAGCCCTTCTTATCTAACAACAGCTGTCTAATCCTGGCGAGAGCCTTAATACTCTCCCGACTCGATTACTGCAATGCCCTCTATAGTGGTGCCAACAAAGCCACTACACAAAGACTCTAAACACTACAAAATAATGCTCTTAGAGCTGCATTAGGCATAAAGAAGGGGGAGCATATCTCCTCTATTAGACGGCAACATAAATGGCTCTCTACCGACAATAAAATCCATCTAAAAATGATAACCTTAACTCATAAGGCTGTCAATAATGCTGCCCCTAGCTACTTGACGGACAAAATAATAAGAAAAACGTCCAACAAACCTACAAGAACTGCTAACCCCAACTGCCTGGTAGTACCTAGATTCAGACTTGCCAAAATTGGCGGTACTAGCTTCCCTGTGAGAGCTGCCAATTTGTGGAACGCTTTTCCACCTAACCTAAGAGCAGACCAACCTTTCTCACACTTCAGAAGAAACTTAATTAAACATATCAATGATAACAATGCCTAGACACTCTATATGATTCCTCTCCACTGCACGCCCAACCTTTCTCAATTGTATATAGAGACTATTAGCTACCTGTATTATACTTATAACTGTCTTATATTGTATATATTGTTCCTGCACATTTCTGAGTGCACACGGTAACGACTTAAACACACTGTAAATTTGTAACTTTACAATTATGTAATACTGTAAATTTTGTGTTCAATACTGTAAATGTTTTATTCATAGCAAATTCGTTTTATGTAACATTGTAAGCTTCGCATATACTTTCTGCTGCGCCTGGTAACCTTTGGGTCTGGAGCGCATTACAAATAAAGAAACAAACAAATAAAGAAACAAACAAACAAACCTGCCAAACAAGACCGGCAAAACATTGTGGCCCTGTACAAGACTTCACATCGACGACATTGGCTCCTTCGAAGTCCTCTCCTGCCACTTCCCGCTCTCCCCAATGGACACAATCACCTTCCATCTCATCTAGAGACCACCGAAACACAACACTGCCTTTATCGGAGACTTCACCAACCTGGTCACCACCATAACCCATAACCAGCATGCACATCAACATCTTCCTAGGTGACAACCTCCTAGGCAACAAGGCCACCAAATCAATGAAGGAAACTCTCCTCAGTCTTCTTGACACCATCCGCCTCACACAGCACATAAAATACCCAACACATAAGAAAGGTAACAACCTCGCCCTAATAATCAGTGCACTGTCTTCCCTCCACTACTGCTCTCCTCTCCCGCTTAACTGGTCTGACAACCTAGCCATGCCTTTCAACATCCTTCACACCACCCCAGTCGAGCACTGCCAGCCAAAACTCAGCAGACAAACCTTCAGGTCCTTCAAGAACTTTCCAGTGGAAGCCCTCACCGAAGACCTCACAAACCTGCAACTTACATGGACCAAACACCCCCAACTGAACTGCGACTCTACAGGAAGCGGTCAGTGCCACCCTCTCAGCCTCCCTTAACCAACATGTGCCTCTGAATCAATGCACCTGCAAAACAAAACCATCAGCACCCTGGCACACGCAAGAACTCAACCTCAGTTCAAGAGTAATCAGGAAACAAGAGAAAACCTGGTGCTGCTCCAAGACTGCATAAAACCTGGTGCTCATCCGAGCAACCCACCAACAACTAATCAACACAGGGAATGCCTCCAGCTTTCAGAATACCATAGCAGAAGCTGACTACAAAAGCAGACCCCTCTTCAAAGTGGTCAAGCGGTGCGTCAACCCTCTGCCCAAACCTGCCATACCACACTCCTTCAAATATTCCACTGCCTTCAACACCGTAATTGGCAAAATCAACAAGATCTGCCAGCATATAGATACCGCTATGCATTCACAGACCCACCTCAAGTGCCTCCTCGCAGTATCTCCACACCCTCAACAACATTCAGGACACTCTCGACAGAGAACCAGATAGAAACTGTGGCCGCCCTCAAGGTCACATCATATACAGGTAACATCCTCCCAGCATTCATGCTCAAGACCCCGCCCACAAAAGCTCTTGTTCCCTACCTGGAGATCATCCAACAACTCCCTAACACATGGCACCTTCCTATCAACCCTAGAAATAGGACACATTCTCCCTCAACTAAAGAAACCCACTGTGGATCCTGACAACCTAGGTAGCTATCGTCCAATCACCCATATTCTCTTCCTAGGTAAGATAATTCTCCTCTAAACCTGCCAATCCGGATTCAGACCCAGATGGAGCACGAAGACATCAACTATACAACTTGACATTGGCCACCACTACCTCCTGGTTCTACTCAAACTTGAAGCTGCTTTGGAAACAGTAGACCACCAGGCACTTATGGGCACCCTGCATCAGTGCACGGGGATCAGCAACCTTGTCCTACACTGGTTCAAGGACTACCTCGCCAACCACAAGCAGTTTTTTCAGACAGACTCATCTAGATCGCCAATGCTACCCATCACATGTTGAGTCCAGCAGGGTTCCATGCTCTCTCCAGTGGTCTAAAATCTATACATGGAACCACTGGAAGCCCTCATAGCCACCCACAACAGCCACATCACCAATATGTTGACGACACACAGCTATACCTCAAGATTGACTGCATCAAGGACATACATAGGCTCAAAACCTGCCTCTCGCAGACCCAGTCTTCAATTTTCAGTGCATACTTAAAGCTCAACCCCTCCAAGACTGAATTCCTACACCTCATCAAAAGCACTAAACACCCAGACATACAGACCTGGCTATCAATCATGAACTCTGAGGGCTTCACATTCGAGCTGACCTCCTGCACCAAGTCCCTCTGGTTCCACATCGACAAACACCTCTCCAAGACACACATAGCTAAGAAAACACAGACAGCTTGGCATCCGCTCTCCCTCCTCTGGAAAATCAAGCCCTTTCCTCCCTCCAGACAGATTTAGATCCACCTTTAAAGCACTGGTCCTATACCACCTGGAGGGGGCAATGCACTCCTCGAAGGCCTCCTGTCATCCTCCCTTGTGCCCCTGAGAAGTGGCCTTCTGAAATCTGGCTGCACACCCCAAAGGGTCTAAGTAGATACGAACACATCACCCCGGCCCTCATCGAACTTCACTGGCTCCCACTGAACTCACCAATCACCTACAAGTGTTGCTGCATCATCAATAAGGCAGTCGCCCTCAAGTCACTCAGCTGCCTCATTGAGCAACTCTGCATCTCTGGTGGACAGCAAACCACCAGAAGCCAGGACACGTGAAGACTTGAAATCTGCCACTGCAAAATGGAAACAACCAGAAAACAAGTCTTCTCTGCCTATGCCCCAAGACTATGGAACCTCCTCCCTGTTGGCATCAGACTCACCCTCACCCTCCTACAATTCAGAAAAGAACACAAGACCGACCTCTTCAAGGAGTCTCTCCTCCTCAACACCTAGGCCATCACATCCCCCTTGGTGCCACCTGATTCACTAGAAACCGCCTGCCCCTCTCCTGCCCTGCCACCTGGAACATCTGTAGCCCTCCTCTTCACCCTCTTTTCTACCCCCGCTGTATATCTGTTCTGTTATCACTGAAAAGTGCTCTGTTGTGCATCTGTAATGTTGTACACCTCTGTAAAGCACTCCATTATGTATCATCGTTGGTGAATATCATTGCAAAGTGCTCGGTTGCTTCTCAAAGCTAAGTCCATGCTCAATGAATACCATAATAATAATAAATAACCTTGCATAGTGCAGTTTCAAATGCCCCAATAATGCCATTGTATGGTTGATTGAGTCACCATATGCACGGTAGAGCCCCACAAGTCCACCTCTAATGACCCAACACTGCCCCCACCCTGAGCGTAAGGCCCATAGATGCCATCCTGCCCCCCTCCACCCAGAGCACAAGTTCAATACCTGGCATCTTGCCCCTAGCTATGCAGAGCACAATCCCCATACCTGGCATCCTGCCCCCTCCCACCACATAGAGCACAAGCCCCATACTTGTCACCCTGCCTCCACCACCCAGAGCACATGTCCCATACTCGGTTTCCCGTCTCCCAACTACAATACTGCAAGCCCCATTCATGGCATTCTGCCCCACCATCCATAGAACAAGTTCCATATTTGGCATCCTCCCCCTGACCCCTACTGCCAAGATTGAAATCCGAATCCTGGGATTCTGACCCCACTACCCAGAGCACACGCACCATACCTGGCATCCTTCCTCCTACTACCAAGATTGCAAGCCCCATAGCTGGCATCTTGCCCCCCACCACCAAGATTGCAAGCACTGTACCTGAAATCCTGCCCCCCACCACACAGAGCACAGGTACCATGCCTGGCAACCTGCTGCACACTACCCAGAGACCAAGCTCCCTACCTGGCATCCTAACCCATCATCGCCCACAGCACAATCCCTGCACATGACATCCTGTCCCCTACTACAGCAACTGCAAACCCTTTACCTGGCATCCTGATGCCCAACAGCCAGAGCATAAGCCCCATACCTGGCTCCTACCTCCCGCCCACCACAACAGAAGCCTCACATCACCCAGGCCATGGCAGCCCCCTCCCAAACAAGTGACTTGCCTGGGAAAGTTCAACTACTGAAGGTGGCAGTGTGCGGTGTGGGCGAGGTAGTATGGTCCATCAGCGGTGTGGAGTGGATGGACCCAGCTGTGCAGATGGGACTGATGATGCCCAGCAAGAAGGCACAGACAAAGCAGAGGATCCAGTGCAGGGGGCGCCTTCTCGTTCGACAATACTTTGAGGAATGTACGTCCAGGCAGTGCCGGCCAAAGGCCTACATGATGTTGGTCCGAAGGCTTCAGACAGATCTGCCTTCCCTCCGGGAATAAACCGTAGGCTGTGGGTTTTAATGTTCTTCTGTAAGGTCCTGGTAAGTGCGTGAAAACTCTGGGATTCCTAAATAATAACTTATGTATGGCTGACAACTAGCTCCACTCCCAGGTGTGACGTGCAATGTAGAGACAATTTAGAAGTCATTTGCACCTGCATCGAAGGATGCTTTTAAATCTTTGAAGTGGGGCCCCTCATTGAATGATGATGGTCCTCTGCTATTGTTCCAGCTGAAGACCTCACTTGCCTACCTGTTTCATAAATGAACATGGGAAGAGCTCACAGCATCCCTCCAAGGAAGAAGACCACAACACAAAAGCATTGCATGTGAAAATCTGTGATTTAGAAAGGAAGAGATGGAGTCATGGAATAGATCACTTCTGAACATTTAAATAGATCGGGATATATGGATGAGATGACCTTTAAAAATAATTTTTGCATCTGGATATCAAAATACGCCCTTCTCTAAAATGGAGCATTCAGATGCAAACATTCTATATTAAACTACGAAAGACTTGTACGAGCAGCCCCTTTTGGAAAGTTCCAATTGGGTGTAATAGGACTAGAAGAATATTTTAGGGGGCAGCAGGAATTCAATCATTTCACAGGATTTAGATATTGTTCAGACCATGTGTTAATGTAAAGGGCTCACAGAAGCATTTCCCAAATGTACTGGTACTACCTACCTGCTCACTGCATAGTAAAAGCATACATATTAAAGTACTTTTTCTTCTTATATGGAGGGCTTACAATGTGCTTTTCTGTTGTGCATGGATGTATGTGGTGTATGCTCTGTTGTAAAATAATGCAGTAAGCCCTTTTGGGAACATGTGTATGCAGGAGTGTCAATAGTGGACATTACCCTCAACCACAAGAACCTAGTATAGACAGTTGTCGAAGTGTACGAATAGAACTAGTGGAACTATGTCCCCTGCTGGTCTGCACCCACTCTCCACAAACCCCATCACCACGCCCCCTCCCACACACAATACAAACCCCCAAGCACGTGCACCTGTTGTTTAAGGGAACGTTCAGTGTAGTGCAGTGTAAGTGCAAGTTTCAACTTCTTCCTACACTTTTATTTTATAACGAAACCATTCTGGAATGCTTTCTTTTTAAAATAAGAGTATAGGAACAGTCAAACGTAATAAAAACACGTAGAGGAGCACTGCTCACTTCGACCACTGAGTATAGATCACCTTGGCAGCACATGTTGGTAGGGCAGATGAGGAGACTTTAACAGGTACGGCATAGCATCACGTGACCAAATCTCAGGGTTTTTATTTTCAAATGTATGGAGGATTGGTGTAAGCCCATAGGTATGCTCCTCTTCTGTTCTGTTCTGGCTTTCTAAATAGAGAGGCAGGCAGCAAAGCAATGCAGGCCCACACCCGCCACCTGCAGAGGGGGGCAAAAAGAGAGGGGGGGCTCTGAATTTTGTAGGGGTGGCAGGTGCCTCCGCCTGGCCCTACTCAAGGAACGCCACTGAAAGAGCGCTTGAAGGTAGAACCCATGCTTGGTTACAAGTCTTCATGTCTTTGCACAGAACATTTTATAGTGGAACACACACATTTCGAGTATTTTATAACGAAAACCTGTACACCGAATGCATTTTATTTCTTTGTTTCTTGGGGGGTAGAGAGAGAGAGAGAGAGAGGTAGAGGTAGAGGTAGAGGTAGAGGTAGAGAGAGAGAGAGAGGTAGCGAGAGAGGTAGGTGTAGAGAGAGAGAGGTGTAGAGAGAGAGAGAGAGAGAGAGAGTGGTAGAGAGAGAGAGTGGTAGAGAGAGAGAGGTAGCGCGAGATAGCTTTGGGCCCTAAAATCCCTTAAAATAGCCCATGCCTCTATAACTCAAAACATGTCTGTTATTCAGATATAAATGTGCATTGCCAAAAATTAGTATTAATGCAGATTTAGTGATATGAAACACATGACAAAAAGACACACGAAGAAGCTTTTCCACTTCTTTTCTGAGCTTGTTCGTGCATTTTTAATTGAATTCAATAAATGTTGGCTGACCCTCAGAATGGTACATACATGTTAAAAACACTCAAGTAATGACATCACAAATTGTGTGTGTGTGTAGTTTCACTTTCACTAATGACACACAAGAGTGAGGCATCACAAAACCACAGAAGTAGGGACAGAAAGAAATCCAGATCATTTTTGACGTTTCACTGAACCCTGCCCATTCGTTATTTGTACTCTCAAATTCTCTCATAAGCCAGCAATATGCACCAGTATTTTACATTTCAAGAGGAGTTGAAAGTTGTGGCTGGTAGCAAGGATTGGTAGTGTTGCCCCAGTGTCCTCTACTCCGTTCTGAAAACGAAAGTATTCTAGGGGCCCGCCTACTGCAGGTGTGGAAGAGTGACCTGAGTGATGGAGGTGGGGTTCAGGGTGGAATCATAGCAGGCAAGTGACAGGCTTATATAAGGTATAACATTCTGATCTACAAGAATACTTACATGAAGTGTATAGTAAATGTGCCACCTGATGATGCATAGACCATTCCAGTAAAATGCTGAACCAAAAGGAACATGATTGCAGCTTTAGCTTTCCCTGAAAGGACAGCTCCAAGTACCAACTTGCCGAGTAGTGGGAGTCTAACACAAAGATCATCTGGGTTTTACAATTGTAATATTAAGACTTAAAGAAACACAATGATAGTGGAAATGAATGTAGTACTTGTTTCACAGAGCATGTAGCTTTCAGCATTCCTCCTATTTCTTATCACTCAAAATGTACACCTCATTAGGGATATACCACAGCTACTCCCAATCACCCACTCACTTTTTCCAATTTTAAATGCTCTGCTGAAACAAAGAGGGTTTAAAAAATGAAATGTGTTAGACACCAGTGAAAGCAAGGCCCACGTTCTACCCTGTTTCATTTAAATGTGTTTGGTCCAAAGAAGTAAACTGGCAAACTGAAGCAGAGAGTTCCTGAGCTCAAATGTTTTTTGATAAAACATTTTTATTGTATTTTGACATAACCAAAACAGCCACCGAATCGGGGGCAAAGAATAACAAAACAACGAAAAAAGAGGGGACAACAAATTAAAAGCACTCCAGTACAGCATCTTCAGTCACGTGTTTACATAGTATTATAGTATCCCTCATCGCCATGGGTCGCAGGCTCCCTGTCCCACCCACCTTCTGTTCATGTGGAGGCCACCACTGCATCAGGACGTCAAGGCCCAGTTTCTTCCCATTTCCCTCATATCTTGGATGCTTTAGTCGGGCATCCTCTTGCGCCATAGACTTGATGCTCCGTCATGGCACATGAGTCCATGTCGAGCATCCATTGTTCCAGTGTCAGAGGGTCAGGCGCTCCCCATTTTAGCGCAATGTTGCGTTTCACAAGGCCATCGCAGTGTTCAATAGCAGTGTTTCCCATTTATTAGATTCGGACATGTCCGGTACACCCAATATTAAGACCTTCGGATCTAGTTCGATAGGACAAGCGAGGGCTCTGGACGATTCCGTACAGCATGCAGTCCAATAGTCACAGATCCGAGGGCATGTCCAGAGGATATGATAGAAGGTGCCTTCCTCCTCTCCACAACAGAGACAGTTCAGACTCGCTACTCTCTTCCAGCCATATAAAAGAGTTCGAGGGTAGTACACTCTATGCAGGATTTTAAGTTGCACCAGTCTAAGTCTGGAGGAGATGGCTACCTCCCGTGGGTGCATTAGGACCTGGATCCAGTCCTCAGGGTCCATTTCCCCCATTTCCCTTTTCCATTTGGCCTTTAATCCCAATAGCTCGGGAGTTGCGAAGGAGGTGATAGCGTTATAGAGAGTGGATGTACATTTGCTGGGGATATACTTGGGTAGCATATTGCGTTCCATCGGAGTGTAGTCGGGGATTGAATCACCTGGGGGTATATGGGTTCGGAGGGCATGGATCAATTGCGTGAAGTGGTATTGCTCGGTGTTGGGCAGTTTGAATCTAACCTGGATGTCTTCAAATGAGGTTAGTTTCCCTTCTTTTAGGACATCTTTAATTCTAAGGATTCCCGCTCTTACCCAGCGCGGCCACGGTTCAAGTTTCTCGATTTCCTTCAGATTGTTGTGCTGCTGTTATTTTGTCTTCCCACCCAACAAACAAGTGTGCCTGCCTCCAAATCGTAGTGATGTGAGCCTTAATTGTGAGCGGGGGGGGCCTAGCCAGAGATTGGTACAGCTCCTGCAGCAGTTTCGTACCCTGCATGGGTCCCACTTCTGCCCTAATGTGAGGTAGCGCCCGATTCCCGTGGAGCAGGTCATTGACCACCGAGAGTTGATAAGCCCAATAGTAAGTCTGGAGAAGGGGTACGCCAATACCCCCCTCCCAGACTGACCTCTTCAAGGTACTTAATGCAATGCGTGAATGGCCACCCCACCCAGATGAGTTCCCTAAGAAGGGTTTCTATACGATTGAATTCAGGGGCAGGGATCGTAAGCGGGCATTCTGCAAAACATAGAGGAATCTTGGTAATTACATCATTTTAGAGAGTGCGGCTTTCCCCATGAGGGTCAGAGGGAGGAGCTTCCAGTGGTGGACATTGTTGACCAACCTATCCATGATCAGCTGGAGGTTGTTTCTTGCATATCTAGTGAGGTCAGGTGTTACCCAGATCCCCAAATATTTAAAGCCCTGTCGTGCAAGCCGGTATGGACAATTCGGTAACTCGGCCTGCTCCCCCCCTTCACCGGGAACATTACGTATTTCTTCCAATTAATTTTCGACCCACTAAATTCCCCGTAAGTGACTAGCATTTGAGTTACTATGGGGCAGCTCCGAACTGGTTCAGCCAGGTATAATAGAAGATCGTCTGCATAAAGAGATATGCGGTCTTCATGCCCTTCGGGCCACATGAATCCCTTCCATGCCCCGCTTTGACGAAGCCACAGTGCCAGTGGTTCAATGGCGAGGGCGAAGAGGAGAGTGGAAAGGGGACAGCCCTGCCGCGTGCCTATACCTCAGGGAAAGGCTCTGGAGGTCCATCCATTCACTTTAACTTCTGCCTGGATGTTTGTATAAAGCAATTTTACCCAACCCAGGAAGCTGTCTCCAAATCCCATACGGGCCATGATTTCCCAAAGGGGTATCAAGGATGGGGGCCCGTTCTAGCGCCAGGTGGAGTCGGCGCAGATACATCCTGGTTGATTTATGAGGCATAATGCCACACTGGTCTGGATGTATAAGTGTGTCCGCTACCCTTTGCAGTCGGTTAGCCAAGAGCTTGGCCAGGACCTTCGCTTCGCCGCTGATTAGCGAGATCGGCCTATAAGACGCACATTGCTCTTGGAGTTTGTCCGGCTTGAGGATGACCACTATGATGGCTTTACATAGGTCGTCCGGAAGGGAGCCCCGCTCTAGAGCGGCCAGCAGCATCTGATGCAGGGGAGGTGCTACATTATTACCTCCCAGTTTCTGCCATATTTCTATGGGGAATCTGTTTGGACCCGGGGTCTTCCCCGGTTGCAGCTGCCCCAGGGATTCTACCAGCTCGGCCTCAGAAAGATCAGAGTCCAACATCTCGCGTTGCTGCGCCGATAGGGTAGGGAGCACCACCCCATCAAGGAGGGTCCGGTCCAGCGGTAGCTCTGGGGAATTGTATAATTCCGCATAGAATTGGGCGAAGGCTTCTGCTATTTCGGCGTCTGAGCGACAGATCTCGCCCTGTGGGGTGATGATCTCACGGACCGAGCGCCGACCCTCATCCCTCCTCTCAACCTGAGCTCAAATGTTAGTCTGAATATTTTTGTAGTTCTCTGGGTGCAGACACCTCTAATTCTGAACCTGAAACACACATTAGATTCACCTGTTGTCTCAGTTTATCACTGTGGATGCAGTGTTGACTCATAGCTTAGCGATGGGCTTTTCATTTCCCCATGACCAGGATCCACAGAGATTTTTGCTGGTAATCCATCCAAGTTCATACACGGATCCTAGCAGGTAAGCCCCCAACATCATGGGCTTTCCAGAGAATATTGTGGGGCTGCTGGTGTCTTTGGATGAGTGAAAACCCCTGGTTACATCTTGTTGGATGCGTCAGAGCAAAGCTGTGAGAGCATAAATAAGTAGTACTCAATTCTTTCTAGGGAATTAATGAAAATGGGGTGCTGACTTCTACCCATGCTGTAGGAGGCACTTATACGGCAACAATCAATACAGGGAATCCCCCTAATCAAGAGAGCCACACCAATAACACAATTAATCAGATCTTTCACTAGCCCTGCCCCTGACTCATTTCATGCCACTATCAGCCCTCTCCATGTGCAATAGATAAGCCAAGAATCAGCCCGGTGTGTAGAAAGACTATATATTTATCAATACATAGGAAAATGTATATTTGCACAAATCAAAAAAATTGCCACCTCACTCTGTGGCCCAAATGCTTTTATTTCCTGACAATTTACTTAAACACAAATTGAAAATACCAGTTGGTTTAGGATAACACAGATTATGGACTCTTTAACCCCACAACATGTACAGTTTTCCTTCTTTTGGTTATTTACACCCTAGTTACGTAGACTGGAACACTTCAGATACCTGGGTCGCTCACATTTTAAATGCTCTGCTGAAATAAAGAGCATTTCTCATTGTGCATCTCCTTGTACATTTTTAACCACTCCCCCAAAATATGCAAATGTGGAGAGATTGGCTCATAGGCTATTGATTCTGATTTGACATCTATTTTCCTCCCCTTAAACAAGGCCTATTATCTTATCCTTGGATTGGTTCCTTTAGTTACTAAGCCTCAATCCTTGAGTGTTATGACTCCACCTCTCTGGAATTGCATTTCTGACCACTTCAGTTATGAACTTTAAAATTATAACATGGCAAGTTGTTTCCAATTTACAAATCAGTATCATAAAATATAGATACAAAGACATCTGAAATTGTCTGACAATGCCAAACTTACTGAAATGTGGCTGGCGTTGGCACGATGTTGCAGGTTCGAATGACAAGTTTTTGTAATTTATTCAACAAATATACAAGACATTCATTACAGATAGATAATTCAATAAGCTATTATCTCACTGAATCTCCACTTTGTGATATTTCTGGGAAGCTATCATCACATTTAGCTTCTAACCCTGGTTCCCAAAGTCATATGTTTGAGGGTTCAATAATTTTTTTAAATGGTATAGTTTATTATAAACATTTCATTTATCGGGTTTAGGAGTTTGCATACTGCGTTTCTCTGAGGATATCTATCTAAATTGATTGCTGTATTCTCATGTAAGTTCATCTAGTGGTCGTTTAGACCATTTTTCCACCGTAATCTGTTATCCAGTTCTGTGTCTTTGAATCTCATGAGAAAAATTTATTTTGGGCTACGCGCAGCTTTTCTTCATGCACAGAAACCTGGTATTTTTGAATGCTGCAATTCCTTTACACATGAGGCCTGCTTTAATATCTTGCATCAAGCCATCAATGTCCAACTTTCCATTATAGCATACATTTGAATGGTTCAGGCCAGTGTGTTTCCTCTTTGAACTGTACCTTTCAACCCAAACTGCCAAATGTATTCATTTCTATGGCAACTTACACTTTGGGAAATATGCATTTCAGTGTCTCAATTGCCTTTAATGGAAGGTAGGCTGCATTTCTTTTCAGCCTCGTCATTCACACACAATGAACACCTAATTTTGGTCATTCTTTTTCGGTCAACACTGTTAGGGTATTTGGCACTATTGACATTTCCATGCTGGCCTTTCAGTCTGCAAGTCAAAAGTATGCTTTCAAATTACAGGCAAGTATGTTGTCATTTTTAAGACCCAGTCAGCCACACACAATTTCCTTTTGTCTTGGGGCTGAAATGGACCCACAATGGGAAGTAAACACATCGGGGCACCAAATCAGGTAGAGAATTTATGGACCTCAATATGCCTGTGGTTAATTTACTGTGCAGTAAGCCAGTGGATTTGTATAGCGGTAAATAACGGAGTGCACTCACGCTGACTATGTTGGAAAGAGCCCATCAAAAACATACATACTTTGAACCTTAACAGGACTTATTGACATAGTCACTTTTCATCCTGAAAATCCACTCTGTTTGGGCCTGTTCACTCCATTCAGACCCTTTCTCATTGCCAAAAAGTGCTGGGTTATTCATGTAGCTTTTGGCCTTCAATCTCCTTGCATCTCATCCCTTGCACTTTAGTTAATGCCATAGTCTGATTGTGTGAGGGTGGACTGAGCGGTGCTCGGGATCAGTATGGGTGGAAGGCCCAAAGGAAAGATGGAGCCAATGAATGTGAACCTTCTTTATTGTCCCTCTATTTGTGTCAGTCCTCCACTTCCTCCCTCCTTCCCCGTGTGGATCCCTTCCTTCCTGCTCTTAAGGTCATACCTCCTTGGTCCTTTCAAGTTCCACATTCAGCAGACACTAGCCAATTTTATACTCTGTTTCACTCGGGCTTGGAACTCCAAATCTATTGTGAAGTAATTGGTGCCTGTTGCCTCACTCCAGGACTTCATTTGATGAAGTGTTCTGTCTGGCAATGTGATGTGATGTATGGAGGTGTGTATCTGGCTGCTGCAGATGTATGGGTCTTCTCTGTTGTCAGATCCTCACCCAGTCCTTCTTCTCACGTGCTAGGCTTAGGCAATAATACCTGAGATGGGGGGAGGGGGGGATTACTGGGCCATGTAATGCCCTGGGACAGGTAGCCCGGGACATTACCAGGCCTGGTAATGCACACTCTGTGAGTGTAATATTTCTACTCGTATCTGGCATGATGTACGAGATACTGATAGTTTTATTTATTTTGTTAAAGTTGAGAAAGGATGCCATCGTTCCCCAACTTAATTTTGTTTTAAAGATGTCAGCTATGGATCCAGAAAAGGGACTATATAGCCCCTTCTCCCTTTCCATGGCAGCCATTAAAAAGTGAAAAAAAAATAAACTAGGAACTGGGAGAAGGGACAACGTTTCTCCCTTTCCATGGCAGCGATTCGCACAGCTGCAGCGATACGCGGGGAACACTGCTGATTCTGGCACCGGTGAGGGACTAGGCAGCACAAGGTAAGTGGGGCAGAGGTGCGAGGGGTGGAAATATGTGTAATAGGGCTTGGGGGTGGGTGGCAAGAGGACGTGGTGCACAGGGGGCACTTACCTTCCGGGTGAAGATGGCAGCCTCCAGCACTGAGGAAGCTCGGAGCAGCAGGATTAATATATGGTACTGCCCCCACTCTGAAACTCCTCATTGACTGGGAGGACTAGGCCATGCCCCCACCGGGTATTATACATTTCTTACTGCTTATGGCGTTACACATGAGCGGGGTACTATTATAAATTCCTTACCACTTATGGTTTTTACACTCACTTTCACTTTGGTTGACTGCTGACAATGCCCCTTATAAATGGCAAGGGCATTATAGGAGGTTACCCATGAAAATCACAGCAGGGCTTACCAGGGCCCCTTAGAACATCAATTGTGGTCACATTAGAAAGGGAGCGAGGGTGCATATATCTTGTACGCCCCTGCTGCTCTGTTACCTCACTCAAACAAATGATGTCACTAAGTCCCATGTTCCATTCTCTGAAGGTCCACTTGGTGTCACTAATAAAAACAAATGGTCGCTATGAGTCTTCCCACTCAGCTGTGAAGATAATCTATTTTTAGACCTTATTTAAATATGAGTTGTGCCTTCTGTAATACAGCTATTTTTTCGGTGTGTTTTTGGTAGTGCTGTGGCTTGCTGTTTCCCTTGCATTATTTGCTCCTTTCTTAGTTTCTCCCTGAAGTATCACTGGGTATTTTGCCTGCGGATATTGGCTGCTGTTAGAGGTTGCATGTGCTGTACAACCACCTATCTCCTCTCTGATCGATGCATTCTAACACACCGTCCTTCTCTCTTTTAGATCAGCCAAATGCTGGGCAACGAAATCAAGTTTAATGTGCGAGAGCCCTTGGGACTCAGGTATGGACCGGTTTAATTGCTTTATTGGGGTCTCATGTAATTGGATCGGTCTGTCCCAGTGCACCTGCCAATGCACCCGTTGGATCAGTGATAGACCACCTGCTATTCCTGTCCTGAAGACCGGTTGCAGGAAAGCTTAGTCCTGATGATATGTAAATGGCCTTTGGAGCAGTGGGATCTGCTTTTCTGCCTGCACACTTGCTTAGTAGCTTGGTGTACCGGGGCTAGGATGGGGGTGGGGTGGCGTGTGTATCTGAATCTCTTCAATATTGGCTTTTAGTCCCATTGCAAAAACAGACCCTATAAGTATGACAAACAGATAACAGCATGGGTACCAACATTTGATGTTCTCTGCGGGGGCAGTAAAAATCTCCCCACCCTGAATATGAGCAAGAGATCAAGCAAAGTAAAGGAGACCAAGGTCTCCCCATGCCAAGATTTTGCAGCGCATTTTTCAGAATGAAAACCATAGAATATAAAGGCGACTCTGGCCATCTAACATCTCACCAACCAATGCTATGACTCCTGAGCTTCATTGCAACTTTATGCTTTATGGCTCTCCACACAAATTTCATAGAATTTAACATTAGATGTGGATCATTGACAATGCTCGATATCATTGCATTGCACACAGTGCCATTCCTGTGCATGACATAACAGCCAGCACAGCGTGTCATCGTGTAACCCCAAATCACTATCTCACTTCGCACCTAGTGTCAAGATTAATTAGGCAGTCACTCCCGACTCAGGGAGTCCCACCCCCCGCCCAAGCAAGGTGGCTCGCACCAAAAGTACTTATACAGAATCAACTTTAGTGAGGCCTCCCAAGGTTTGCCAAAATGGAATAGCAACTAAAACATCAGCCACCAATGCTGTGACACTACACAATATCACATATTCAATGTCTTGCACCAATTGACTAATACAGGTTTAAAGGATTTTCAGTAACGATATGACACAGGTAAAATTTTGAAGTTGGCAGTCATAATTTACATCAGATTTCGTGCAACTTAACCAATAGGAAACATATAAAGCACACAGTGATTTCTTAGTTTGGCACAATACCCCTTTCTCCCAGCAGACCCCACCCTCCAGGGATCGATTCAATATGGCCCCTCTTATCTGAAGGCAAGATACAGGGAGTGGGAATACAGTATCACATTTTTATTTTTTATTATTTGAAAGGCAAAGTCAAGGAAGGAACTCAATGGGAACATCGTTTTTGGCTTCTTATTTGCATGAAAGGCTTTGGGATGCAAGTAGATAAATGAGAACTATTGTTTTGCACCCTCTACTCACTTGAATAGCAGTATTTTAGGGTTACCTATTTTGGGATTAAGAGCACCCCCCTTTGGTACAGAAGACAGGGGTTACAGAAAGGTAGTCACCCAAGTACTTTGTCTATACCGGTTACAACACACTGGGCATGAACTTTGTTAATTTTGAACTCTAACAACACTCATCCCGTGATTGATGATTAATTGATTTAACTTCAATTTAATGTGCTAATGATCTACACAACTTCCCCCCTCTCCCCAATTTAATGGAAATAATTAAGGCAGGCTCTTCCCAACACAATTCAATTTAAATGGATAGGGTGATTTTCTATAGTGGAATTAATTTTAATTGGATTCATTAAAACGTGCCATGGGTCTTCCTAGGACCACCTCCCTACCCACTATGCGAGATGGAGATTAAGGCTTGCAGTTTCCCCCACGCTTTTGATAGCATTGGGATATATCTACTTACATGGGAGGCCTTGGTTATGGGGCATCCAGGGAAACATCAGGGCTCCTTCCTCTGAGGACAGCACAGATCTGGTCAAAGGCTACGGTGAAGGGTAGTTCCCAGCACCCTTACTTCCTCTGGCTCCTCAAATGGCAGGCCCAGCTAGCTTGTAGATTTCCCAGTCTCTGTCTCCCGTACAATGTTTACATACCCAGCAATAGAGTGGGGAAGTCAATGGAAAAATCAAAAGTCCAAAGAAAGGTCCTAAGAGTCAAAAGGTCAAAGAAAGTCAGCAATTCTCAGATAGAAAACTGAGCTGTTATAGGGCTGGTGAAACTCCATTATTATCATATTTCTCATGCTACAGATTGGCTAGTTTTCTCTCTTCACCTCCCACCAAGATGCCTACTGGCTGCTGATAGGACTAGAAGTTGGGAGGTATGGGTTATATGACAAGTCGGACAATATTAATTTTAATTCGGCACCCCCTTCCTGGGCAGAGCTATCATTTCTTCACAATCTGCTACAGCGTTGAAATAGGTACAAGCATTAATTTTGCGTTCTATCACTTCACCAATTTTTCAGTTCCTCAGATTTATGAAAATGCCAGATTCATAATTATCATAACTCCAGCTGTATCCATCATAAACATTTCATTTTACATAGTCCGACAGGCTTTTTATCCCCTTTCATCTGAATTCGGGGTGAGCTCACTGGGCCATATTATTATTTAAATTAAAGAAAAGGAGGCCCAATGTTAATCAATGGGAAGGCATCACATGACGTTTCAGATAGCCCCCACCAAATCTTAAGTTTAATTTCCCTTCTATGACCTGATCAGGATATCTGGCTGGCACATATGATCATGCCCTCCCCTCCTGGGCTTCAAAGGTTGTTGTTAGAAGCTAATGCACAATAGGGAGACCTGACCTTAAAGGTGATTTCTGCTGGCTGTGTTATCTGCATCACTGCAGTTCAGATCTCCCTTGCTACATTTTTCTTTATATTTTTAACTGAAGTTTCAGGCCTGTTTCCTTGATGAACCCAGCCCAAAGGTCTGTTGGATCAGGGTTCCAGATACAACCAGTTCAGTTACATGCACAATTCTTAGAAATTACATTTAAATTTAAGAAACATATTTACACATGATATTTGGTGGCGATGAATAAACTCTTTACAGAATGCTGTACAGAAATATGTCCACTCGTGGTATTATTTACACAGATAGGCCATAGTTACATAAGAAACCAGTGTTCACAAATACAAAACCGAAATAGGCCTTTCTCTTTACAGGCTGTCATTTTATATGATGAAAATTATTCCTCATAAACGCAATCTGTCACTTGACTTTATTTCTTAAATATCAAGCATTATTCTTCCTTGGTATTTTTTCACATGCCTATCCTTTGAAAGTATACTTTCACATGTGTACTGCGGGAGTTTTGAGTCTCCAAAAAGGCACCTTTTCCCAGTTTACATGAAGTCAGCATCTGCACTACCTGTGTCTTTTTGTTTGCCTCCATTGGACACAGTTACAATCACAGTTCTAAGGGACACTCCTTCAACTCAGTGTCTTTGTATTTTACTGAAATTGCAATAGGCCCATTTTTGTTCATTCATTAGGCCTTATATCGTAAAACAATGTTTTGTACTGGCTTTTATATTTCAATCGGACTCCACATTAGCCAGCTTCATTCGCACAATAGTTGCCTAGCATGGCCTCTCCATCTCTGTCACTCTAGGGCTGTCTTTTTTACCCCGCAGTAGTCAAAAACATCCCTATGGGGGCAAAGTGAGGTTTTAGTTAAAGAACTAAGGGGCCAAACCCAGGTACCCTGCATGTACCCTTGTATCCAGTACCTGTGGATAGAAGGCAACGCACGAGTCCTAAAAAGTTGGGGAACCTATTAATATATGTAATGACAAGTGAAGTCACAACAAGTGAACAGATGTTAAGGTGAAATAAGCCATCTTCCGTCAATTGGTCTTGCCCATTCAAACAAAATGCACAGG
Organism: Ambystoma mexicanum; assembly: GCF_040938575.1. Taxonomy (NCBI): domain Eukaryota; kingdom Metazoa; phylum Chordata; class Amphibia; order Caudata; family Ambystomatidae; genus Ambystoma; species Ambystoma mexicanum. Next base: position 466,710,158 of record NC_090934.1, read on the forward strand.
ACGAATAGTATGTGTTTCTTTCTACTGGGACTTCTTATTCTCAACCACCACATGTCTTCCATGTATATTATACATATTCTATGGTTGTGTGAGTCTCATTCTACAAGAATCACTTATTTTCTCTAGGTGGATATATGCAATGTGAATTGTGCTTATACCCTATTCAATGGATGTGTGTGTCTCCCTCATTCTACAGGATTCTCGTACTCTCTCCCAGTGGATGCCTTCCATGTGCATTATGTTGATACCATGTTCTATGGTTGTATGTGTCACACTCTACGGGAATCTCTTTTTCTCGGCCAGTGGATGCCTTCCATGTGCATTATGTTGATACCATGTTCTATGGTTGTATGTGTCGCACTCTACGGGAATCTCTTTTTCTCGGCCAGTGGATGCCTTCCATGAGCATTATGTTGATACCATGTTCTATGGTTGTATGTGTCACACTCTACGGGAATCTCTTATTCTCGGCCAGTGGATGTCTTCCATGAGCATTATGTTGAGACTATTCTCAGTGGCTGCATGTGTCTAATTCCTTGGCAATCGCATCTCTTCTTCTCTCCCAGTGGATGGATGCCATGTGAATTGTGTTGATGCTGTATTCAATGGATGTGTGTGTCTCATTCTATAGAAATCTCAAGATTCTTTCTCAGTGGATATATGCCATGTGAATTATGCTGATGCCACATTCCATGGACATGGGTCTCATTCTACTGGAATCTCCTATTCTCTCCCAGTAGATGTATGCCATGTGAATCATGCTGCTGCCATATTCAATGGATGTATGTGTCTCATTCTACTGGAATCCCCTATCCTCTCCTAGTGAATGTATGCCATGTGAATTATGCTGGTGCCATGTTCTATGAAGGTGTGTCTCTCATTCTTCAGGAACCCCCTATTCCCTTCCATTGGATGTATGCCATGTGAATTGTGCTGATGTCATATTCTATGGATGTATGTGTCTCATTCTGCAGGAACCCCTTATTCTCTCCCAGTAGATGTATGCCATGGGAATTATGCTGATGCCATATTCAGTGGATGTATGGCTCATTTTACAGAAATCTCATATTCTCTCCCAGTAGATACCTGCCATGTATATTATGTTGATACCATGCTCAGTAGATATGTGTCTAATTCCTTTAGGATCACATCTCTCCTTCTCTCCCAGAGGATGTATGCCATGTGAATTGTGTGGATGCCATATTCAATGGATGCGTGTATCTGATTCTACAGAAATCTCATGTTCTCTCCCAGTAGATACCTGCCATGTATATTATGTTGATACCATGCTCAGTGGATATATGTGTCTAATTCCTTTAGAATCACATCTCTCCTTCTCTCCCCAGTGGATGTATGCCACGTGAATTGTGTTGATGCCATCCATATTCAATGGATGCGTGTATCCGATTCTACAGAAATCTCATATTCCTTTGTGCATTATGTAGTTACATGTTATGTCTCTTGATTTCTCTTATTTGAATCATGCTGATCTATAATGGTGTTTCTTTAAACGCCCCAGTGAATGTGAATGTCTGTACTTAATGCAATGGTGATCTCTTATTTGCTCCAGGTAGAGGTACGCCAGCAGTGTCATGTTGACCTTTGCATAATGCCTCGATGAATATGTGCCATGCACCTCATGTTGATCTCCTATTTTGTCTCTGGGAATATGTCTTATGCATCAGGGTTTTTTTCTATAATTCTAGATCCAGATATTTGCCACGTGCACCAGCCTTATCTCGTATTCTCACTCTCTCTATTTGGATATTTGCCATGCGTACCTGGCGTTTCTCTTTTTCCTCACTCTCTTTGGCTATCTGCCTTGTATATGACACTGATCTGTCATCCCATTTGTACAGGGGCATCTGATATGTGTCACATGCTGTCTCTTACTCTGTGTCTGGTTGCCTGCCTCTTCGGCTACACCACTCTCATGTCTCGATCTCTCCTCCGCAGGTTATGGCAGTTTGTCTCCGCAGTTATGTTTACAGGCGTCGCTGTCATGGTAAGTGGCTGCAAATGATGACACATGTATTGCCCCTTTTCTGCTGACTTCAGTTTCCATATGAGCACCTGCAACTCTTGCATTTATGTGGCGGGGAAAAGAAGGGAGCACAGCTGATTGCAATTACCATGCAGAGGATAGATATGTGGTTATCCCCAATGCTCTCATTGCCCCTCTTTTGTGTGCCAAACTGTTGCTTTTGGACCTCATTAGCCAGCAATTCTGTGCCACCGGCCAACTTGGGTATTAGAAACATGAGAGATAGCCCTGAGGACTCCAAAGAGAGATGCCTATGGTAGCAATGGTGAACTCAAAGGGGCAGATTCTGTAAAGGGAATACAAATGAAAATGTGTGCATTACAGAAAGGCACAGGTCACCTCATTCTCAAAGTGCCACACGCATTACAGAGTAGCTGGATTGCAGTGCCAAACATGCACTGTCCAGCCCCGATGCATCCCATGCATACATTAGTCTCGGGAGATCACCTGTCTCTCTGAAATATGAGAAAAAGAAAACCTTTCTCTCTCTGTTTGAAGGATAGAAATGCAAGGGGACAGCTCCAGCTCATACCACTGCTATCACACTTAAAATAAAAAAAGTAATTAAAACGTTGTGATGCAATGCACACACACCCCTACAACTGTTCCGAAAAGGGCATGTCTTGGTTTTCTGTGCATTTTAAAACACATCCTGTTTTTTTTTAAATATCAGATGCACTTTTAAATGCATAGAAACACCCACTGATATGCACACATGTGCAAAGATGTGAAAGAGGGCATTTGAATGTTTGTATCTAAAATGTGCACTTTGTGGACTGGGCTACTTCTTGTTTTGCCGCATATCATGAGATGCACTACCACACTTCATCACTTGTGCCAAAAAACATTTTGAGAAGGTGGTCCAATAGGTTCTGATGTAGCAATGCAATATCAACATAATTCTATTCAGCTAAACAAATCAACATGTTTTGATCTAGCTATATGATATTGCCATGATTTGGTATAAGGTAGTACGTATGTCGACATGCCTCTACTCAGCAATAGGATGTCTGGCTGGGCATTATCCATTTGCTGCAGTGAAGAATCTGCTGCCAATATATGTTATGTCATGAAAATATGTATTTTCTTTATTTCCTAGTGCACAAAGAACCATTGGTTTATTCTCCTGAAGTTGTTCTGTAGAATGTAGTCTTGATCCTCTTATTTATTATTATTATTATTGTTATTGTTATTATTATTATTATTATTATTAATAATAAAAACACTAACAATCTGAAAAATGTGGTTTTCAGAATTACTGAGCATCTAGATTGTTCTCATAATGGTTTGGGCATTCTAATATCAGACATTAACCTCTTTTCTGCTTTCAGAAGATAAGCAGAGCATTAGTAGGGTATCAAATGTATGGCTTGCAGGTCCCTAATCTGTTGATGCTTTCAGATCATTAAACCTTTGTGTTTGTGTTTGAATAGACCACCAATTCCGCATGTAATCTCCATGTAATCCATGCTTAGCAAGCTTTAATTAATGCACAGTTATTGTGTTTTTTTTTATTTTGTGGAGATTATGGATTAACTTGGGCACGGAGATAGCAGATCCTCCGAGCAAGGGCGTGCTCTGGCGTGGGTCTCATGCTATCAGCTGCTTCTTCTGCCTGGTGATCCAAATAACTCCCTCTAGCAATAACGATGAGTGCTTCTCCCCAACCACTGCACAATGGATGGTGACAATCTACACTTTCTGTAGAAGAAGTATTTTGAGAGTGAATCATGGAGTTTGGAATCCTTCTCCGCCCATATACCAGTAGATATTATGGCTATACAACTGCAGCAACATTTTAAAGTCATGAATGTAATTTGTAATTCTCTGCATATGTATGAATAAAACAATGCTGTGAGGAACCAGGAATGAGATGAGACACGGCACAGAGAACTCATGGAGTTCAATATTGACATTTATAATTTTAATTGGTTCAGTTGTTGAAACAACTTTTCATTGTAGTACATTAAAACGAGAAATATATATAAAAATAATAAAAAAAATACAAAGGAAAACCTATGATGCATAAAATCATCAAGTTAAATAATAAAGTGGGTTTGAAAACCTCTCACTGTCCATAATCTAGGAGATATTTCCCTACCTCGACCAAAAACAAAGGGTCTTTCCTGTGTCAATATAGATGTGAGCTCCTGTTATTGATATGATATGGCATTTATACTATGCCTATACTCTGTTTCAAGATATCCGAAGCAAGAATGTACTGTCTGAAATGTTATGCTAGCACTCTCATTCTAAAAGTAACTCCTTAGGAGTGAAGGGTATTGTCTTTGGTTTGGAAAGTGCACAAGTTCAAATTAAACAAAACTGTATAAATCCAACAAACGTTCCAAGTGGATAGTGTTCACAGTTCCAGGAAACTACTCCCTTTCTCAGAATTCTCTCCACCAAAGCAAAACTTCAAAAGAATAGCAAGTTCTTTGTAGCCCAAGAGGACAACCCCCTCCTCTTGTTGTTGCAATCCACTCCATGGGAACCTACTCCCTTCCCCAGGTCTTTTCCACATTCAGTGCAATTCAAAATCCTAATAGCATGAATCTTTCTTGGGATTCTCTTTTCAAAATACCACAAATTGGGTGCAGGTCCCAGACTTGCAGAACACCTGGTATACTCCCCTTCCAGGTTCTCTCATATAGTTGATGTGGATCCCTCGCAAAACACCTAGTATACTCTTCTGCCAGGTTCCTATACTTTCAAGATCTGAGGGCGTATGCTTTTCCCGCCAAGTTCTTCTTATCACTGATGTCTTTGTATTTCCCCAAATACTGGGACTATGAAAATCAGTTTGTGATGTAAGCCGTAGGAAATGTGCTTCCAGTTCCAATTAGGGAATGCATTCTCCAGCTCCCTCCAAATGCCCCGACCTTCCACTGTGGGCTCACCAGCTTTAGGATGGCTCCCTTGTCTTCTCTGACCCCGCTCATGTCCTTCCCTGCTTCCACTCTCTCTCTCTGATTTGGGCAGCATGTCTTTGCAGCTGCTGGTGGGTTGCATATTGTTCCAGCGTCCCTTGCCATCATGAAGCTCCTCCTTTACCTAGTGTCCCTCATAGGCATCTCTACTCCCTACGGGAATGTGTCTCCAGTCCAGACGCCTCCTCCCCCTTTCTTTGTCCCACTTCTCTGCCTCACTCGACACCTCCTGGATTCAGCCCGAGCTCCGAAGTCTTCTCCACTGTTCTCCTGCATCTTCTTGTTCGCCTGTACACTTGACAGCTTGGCTTCCCCATGAGTAGCTAGCCGGTCAAATCTCCTTGTTGCTCTCAGCTGTTACATCTTTGAAATCCTGCTTCAAGGAAGGGAATTGCTCAGAGCCAAACAGATTCCTCCAGGCACTCGACTGTTCCTTCTAGTCCAGCCTAGTAATCTTATTTTGGTAGTCCACTTTCTCAACTCAGTCTTTGTCATTCTGTTTGCTACACAATATTGAAAGATATGTCATAAGGCTGTGTGGGTTGTTATGGGGATTATCGAAATATGCCCTTGAGGAATAAAGGCGATATCCCTAAACGAGAAAGAGGCATACCATGTCTCATCTGATGATGCCTTTCCCTCAACCTCAGGGTTGCCTCTCCTCAGGTGATCCTCCCTTGCATAGCAACCCCCAGGGTCAGGATCAGGTAGTGGTTGCTGGCCCCTGGCCACATGAGCCATGGCTAGCTCTGGGAAAGGAGTGATGACATCATCAGATTCATCACATACCCTTCCCCTGATACTGCTTTTTCTTTGCATCTATTGGGAAATGGGAAAGTCTACATTCACCTAATCTCTACCTTTCTGAAGTTCTACCATGAAGCAATAGTGGTGCATATATAGGAACCAGCACGTGACTCGGGCATTGGTGTATTTATGAAGGCTGATCCATGTTAATAAATATTCTGCCAGTGAGATAGTATTTAAAGTATGAAACTGCCTACTAGGGCCTCAATCTCAATTGTGGCATAGTTATTTTCCCTAGGATATAATTTCTGACTAATAAAAAGAATCGGATGTTCGATGCCATTGTGATCTTCGGAAAGAAGAGCCCCAAACCCAACATGTGAGGCATCTGTAAGATAAATTATTTGTTAAATTTAGCCACCTTTAATACTGGCTCACTGCACATCATTTTTCAGTTTGTCAAAACAGTTTTGGTCTGCTGGACTCGATTTTATCTTTTGTGGTTTCTGCATTTTTAAGCTTATCAGTGAGGCAAGAGGTAATAGAGGATTAACTGGTAATTAATCTATTAGTATTATTTATTATTATTTATTATTATTAGCTATAATACCCAACTAACCCTAAAAAGGCTCTGAGATATTTCTTTGTTTTGGGCATTGGGGTTTCTTGCATAGCCTTCACCTTTTCACTTCAGTGTTCAACAAGTCCATTTGCCAAAAAGAAACTGAGGTACTTGTGATGCTGCAAATGCATCGGAGGGACAGGGCCTCCGTATCCTTGTCCTTTACTGCTTTATATCGTATGTTCTCTTGTGTTTTCCATGCAGGAGTTCATGTGGGACTCCTTGCGGTGCAGCTCTCTTTTGGTTTGGTGAACGGACCCGTGGGATACCCTTATGGCACCCATGGGTGGGGGTACAACTCTGTGCCCCTAGTGCATGTTTTTGGGCACCTGTGGGTGGCCCGCAGAGCAGGGTATGGGCTGGTGGCAGCTCCATGCTGAAATTGACACGTGCGCTGAGTATCCTCCATTTTGGGATACCCCGGCCCTGCCATTGGGATCCATTGATTCCTGAGAGAAAACAAGATGGCCCCGGTGGCCTCTTGCTTTCTATTACCCATTACCTTGTTTTCCCAAAGTCCTGGAAAGCCCTGACTCTGTCCCTGACTGGCTGTTGGGTGGAAATGCCATATATGGTGTTGTTGCGAAGACCCGGCCAGACTCGCTGGAGCCTTCCCAATGATATATGTTGTGGGTACCTCCTGTGGGTGGGACCTGGGTGAATAGAGTGTATGACGAAGATGCATTCTGTGTTGTGGGTGTCTAGTATCTGGTGGTTGACACAATGACTGAGACAACCCTGCCTGAAACTGGTATGAATGCAGCTTGGAGTGTTGAATGGCTCGGTACTTGTCCCAATACACATAACTTGTTGTGAGTGTCTGGAGAGAAGTGAATGGCCTGAATACCTTGTGTGCCTGATTGGCTGCCTGCCTGCCTGAATGCCCGTAGTCGTGATTGGATGCTTGAGTGTGACCCAGCGGAATGAATGGGAGATCAACAGTATATCTGGGGACCTCTCACTGCTAGGAATCGTATTCAGAAGCTGAAGTCCACTACGACGAGTAACTGAAGTAACTGACGCTTGACCTTGAAACCCCCGCTGGACGAGAAGGAGTGCTGTGGCTCTCCCTCACAATCTGAAGGCTGCTGTGTTTCCAAGGACTGACCCAGAGAGGACCTGGTAAGGCGCCCTCTTCCCGAGCTACGAGGGACCATCGTGCACAGCTGATCTTTGCCAACCTTCGACAGGCTGCTGACCCGATACGGGGACTGCTGCAGAACTCCAAGGAGAAGCACTCGGACTTTTGTCCGCCACTGTCGATGACCGCCGTCACCGACCGGAGCCGCCGTGCTCCCGTTTGCCTAAGAACTTCAATTGATCATCGGACGCTCTCGTCTGCATGGTCACCCGCTTGTCTCCCGCTGGAGAAGGCCTGACCATCGACGCGCCGAGGAGCATCCACCGGTGGGTTTCCCGCCACGTAAGGACCACAGAGACGCCGACGACTCGACGCACTTGCTGGGCCACAGTTCTTCATCATCTCTTTGCTGTCCAGAACTATCGTCACCGAGGTGCCCCGCACACCTCTTCCTTGCAGGACGCCAACGCTCTGTCGTCGACGAGCACCGCTAGGAACAAAGGTGCCACTTCCCTGCCGTAGTTCACCCTGTTCACCGTCGGACGTTCAACGACCCGTGACTCCCGCCTTAAAGGGAGGGCACTCAAGAAGGCCCGTCGATTCCCCGACACCTCTCGACGATCCGTGGCTCCCGCCTGAAAAGGAGGCACTCAAGAAGGATCGGTTGGTGCATCGTCGGAGAACTCTACTCCACCAGGTACATTGGGGGGGGTAAAACCTTAATAGGAAGAAGTAAGACTATCGAACATTATATGCACTGGGCTTGGGCTATATATCTTTATTTACAGGTTGCCCAGGTGGGGGGGGGGGTCTCCACACAGAACTGTGCCTAGTGGTAGGGGTCAGTATTCTGCCTATTGTTTCAACCATCTTGCGTTCCTTCCTATCGCTATTGCTGGTTTCCTCGTTATTGATCTGTGTGACATTTTAACCGTACAGTTGATGCACTTTAATGAGATTTGATAACATTAGTGATGTTGGTACCACTTTAGAATTGTATATATTTATCATTATTGACTTCCGAGTACAAAGTGCGTTATTGTGATTGTGTACATACCTTTGAATATTAATTATATAAAGACTGTGTTTTCAGTAATACAGTGTGTGGACATTCCTTTGTGGGGGCTCGGGGACCACACTGTACTTAAGAACCAGCCTGCATCACCTCCTGAGAAGCTAGGCCTTGTTTGCTGTCCATTGCTACCTTATAGAGAATCTTGGCTGGGGTCGTCTGTGCCTCTCCTCTACCCTATAGAGAGCGGAAGTACAGACACCCCCTACCAGTCTTTACAGAACTCTACTGCTGACTGCGCCAAGTGACATTTTTTCAGGTTTTCAGTAAAGCCGGCTTTCCTCAGAACTCTGATGACTAAATAGAGATGGTGCACATGTTCTTTCCACGTCCGACTATGAATGATATCATCGATATAAGCCCCACAGAAAGGAGTATTGCTGAAGGACTTGGTCCATTAACATTTCAAATGTGACTGATTGACTGTGAAGTACAAAGGATAACACCTTGAATTGGAATAGTCCAACAGGGGTGGAGAAGGCTGTTTTCTCCTTGTCCTCCAGCTTAATCCTTTTGTAAGATCAGTCGTGCAGAGGAAAACAGCGACTCCCAATCGATCAATCAGATCGTCTATCCTTGGCATAGGATAACAGTTGAATTTGGACACTGCGTTCACCTTCTTGAAATCAATACAGCACTTACATGATGTATCTGGCTTGGCAGTGATGAACTATCGGAGAGCACCAAGTACTCTGGGATCATTCAATAATATCAGATTTCAACATCTTCTCCACTTCCTATATGACTCTCCCTTGTCTTGCTTCAGGGATAAAAGTATGATTTGAAATGGACAACCTTCTCTGGGGGTGTGAGGATATAGTCAACAATCCCTTTTACTATGCCTGGTTAATTTTTAAAGACATCTGGAAACTGTTCCAATACGTTTTGTAGATCTTGTTACTGAGACTGTTGTAGGTGGGAAAGAATCAAAAGGTTTTATCTGACTCCTCTGTTAAGAGACTAATCATTACCACTGTTGTGTTTTGTACAGGATACTCTCTCCATTCTTTAAGGAGGTTTATATGATAGATATGGGTCTTGATTTGCCTATCTGATTGGGATATTTGATAGTTGTATGGCCCTGTTTGTTCAATCACCCCAATATGGTCCATACCATTTAGACAACATCTTATTCTCGGATGTTGGCAAGAGAACAATAACTTCCTGTCCAATAGAAAAAGACTTGAGTAAAGCTTTTTTATCATAAGAGGTATTTTGGTACTTGGGCTTTAGCCAGGTGGGTGTGAACTCTCTCTCACAGCAGCCATGTGTTCCTTTTAAACATTGGGCCATTTATGAAAGTGGTAAAAGGGCTTCTTCACTCCTCCAGGTTTTCCATAGCCTGTCAAGGACATCTAGTGCCCCCCTCCCATTCAGTAGCTCAAATGGTGAAAACCCTGTGAAGATTTTGTTCTTTATCAATGGCAAAAAGAACTCTGGGTATCATAGTATCCCATTTTTTGCCATCAACCTCAACCAATTTCCAAATGACAATTTTAAGGGTGTTGTTGAAACGTTCCACTAATCTATCAGTTTGTGGGTGGTAGACGGAGGTCCTAAGAGATGTATTGTGTAGGATCTCCTTCACCTTTGCCATTAACCGACTCATGAAGGTAGTCCCTTGATCGGTTAGGATCTCCTTCGGAAACCAACTCATGAAAAAAATGGGGTTAGATGTTTCAAGATTTTTGGGTTGTATTATTTCTTAATGGGAAAGCCGCCGGGTATCGAGCAGCATAATCTACAATTACCAAGATGTAATGATTCCCCAACCTAGATTGCTCAAGGGGCACGACTGTGTCCATACCGTTGCAGGAAAAGGGCATATCAATGATAGGCAATGGTTAGAGCGGAGCTAGAGGAGGTATTTGGGAATTATAATTTTTAGACTGGGCACGGGAAAGTACAAAGCTTTTCACACCAGAATAGATTCCAGGCCAATAGAATTAGCTTATTACCCGCACCTGTGTCTAGGCTTTCCCTAATTAGGCACCTGTTAAGTGAGAGTGGGCACTTTCCAGCACCATCCTCTTGTGACCTTTAGGGACCATAAACTGATATCTAGGAGTAGCATCAGGGCTAAGATCACCCCTATAAAGGAGCCATGCTTTAGAAAGAAGAATGGTCCCCCCTTTGATTCTTCACCCTTCTTCCGATAACACATGTAGAAAACACTCTGCTAGCAAGGGGTCTTTCTGTTGAGCAAATGCTAAATCATGAATTATCTCAGCTTCCACACCAAGAGTTTTTGGTTGTATTGCCTCAGGGGTTATTGGGGAATCTTCATCTGCCTCCCCAAAGCATATTCCCCATCTCTATTTTATCTGCTTTCCTCATTGCCTCCATTTTGGGAAACACAGCTCTCTCCAAGATTCTCTGAGCTATTATTTTCTATTCCATCTTAATTTGATATGGCTCTTTCCCACTGTTTTCAATTAAGATCTTCACATCAGCATCACCTCTATAGTCGGGGATCTATGACGGCTGCTAGGACATCTAGGCCATATCGCTAAGCTAGGCCAGACTTGCTAACCTAATGTAAGTGCTTGAGGAGGTACTAGAACCAGGTCAGTGGGAATTAACATTCTGTCTCCAGATTGCACCAATTATCCCCTGCTACTTCATAGGTTGAATCCAATAGATTATTCTGCAGCTACTAATGGATTGGAGGTTCGGTGACTACTTTTTTCAAATTTGAGGGTTCCCCAGTTTGTGTAAACTGAGTCCGCTCCTACTCTTGACACCATATGTGAGGAAACAGGAATGAGACACTCAAAGAGATGACTCATGGTGTTCGGGATAGACTTTTATTAAATAATAAAGGGGTTTGGAAAATGCCTCACTGTTCTTAATCTTTGAGGTATTACCCTACCTCAACCAGAAACAAAGGGTCTGTCCTGTATCAAGTTGTCCAAAGCAAAAATGTCCAGTGTCCAAACTCCTATTCAATCCCTCTCATTCTAAAAGTAACCCTTAAAGTGTTAAGAGCATTATCCTTGGCTTGGAAAGTGCACAGAAGTTCAAGTTCAACAAAAAGGTATAAATCCAACAAAGGTTCCAAATGGATAATGTTCACATTTCCAGGGAATGACTCTGCCCCACAGGTGTCTCTCCACCAAAACAAAAGTTCAAAAGAATAACCAAGTTTGTTGTAGTCCAAGAGGATAACCCCTCCTCTTGCTGTTGCAATCCATTTCAGGAAAATGTACTCCCTTTCCCCTGGTCTTTTCCACATTCAATGCAATTCAAAATCCTAAAGGGTCGCAGACTCGCAAAACACCTGGTATGCTCTCCTGCCAGGTTACTTTACTTTCAAGATCTGAAGTCATATGCTCCCTTCCCCCACCCAAAGTTCTTCTTATGACGGGTGTATTTGTATCTCCCCAAATACTGGGACTATGAAAATCAGTTTATGTAAGGTGTAGGAAATGTGCCTCCCCTTCCAATTAGGGAATGCCTTCTCCAGCTCCCTCCCAAGGCCCTGACCTTCCTTTGTGGGCTCACCAGCTTTTGGAGGGCTCCCTTGGCATTATCTAACACTGCTCAGGTCCTTCTCTGCTTCCACTCTCTCTCCGCTGTTGACGGCGTGTTACTGTGGCTGTTGGTGGTCTGCACAACGCTCCGGCTTCCCATGTCAGTTCGAAGCTCCTCCTTTGCCTCGCGTTGTGCTTTGGCATCTCTCCTGCCAGAGGGAATGTGTGCTGCTTCATTGCCTCGCTTGCCAGCTCTCTGGAGTCTTCTCTACGGTTCTCCCACATCTCCTTGCTCGCCTGTGCACTTGAAAGCTTGACTTCCCCGGCAGTGGCTAGATGGTTGGATCTCCCTGTTGCTCTCAGCTGTTACATCTTTGAACTCCCACTTCAAGGAAGGGAGCTGCTCAAAGCCAATCAGCTTCCACCAAGCACTAGACTGCACCTTCTGATTCAGGCTTGTAATCTTCATTTGGGTAGTCCTCTTTCTCATTTGTCTTTCTGTTTGCTACAGAATATGGAAAGATGCTGTGAGGAGGCGTTGCGGGTTGTTGAAGGGGATTATCACAGTATGGCATCAAGGAAAGAGGAAAGGAGGGGATATCCCTAAAAGGGAAAGGGAATACCATGTCACATCTGATGATTCATGTACCTCTCCCTGATGGTTGCCTCCCATCATTTGATCCTCCCTTGCATAGCCACCCCCAGGGTCAGGATCAGGTAGTGGCTGCCATCCCCTGGCCACATGAGGAGAGGCTACTGGCATGAAAGGAATGTTGTAAACATCAGATTCATCACAGTGCTCAAAACATAGTAACACTGGAGCATGCTCTAGATACAAGGCCCAGTAGGAACGACTGAAAAGGAACAGATGTCTTATTGTATTCTTGTTTAAGTTTGTTCAGTTGTAAGGAAACAATCATAAACACACAATGGTAAACAGACAGCCAAAAATCACATATAAACACTATAAAATACATTCACTAAGAAATAAAATCTTCAGATAAAACAATTTGTCCAAGAGCATCCTTGCCTCAGGCAAATTAATTTTTAAAGAGAAAAAGGTTAAAAGCATGATTAAAAGTTGAACATGCTCATAAAAATACAATCCATCACTTATAAAACAAGCATTGGCAATGCCAATAGTTTTGGTGTTTACTGCTGTTTTTTTGCATTTTGCGTTAATAGGCTTATATAGGGGGTTGGGCGGGGGGTGGTAAAGAGAGATGGTTTAGGGTAGGGGTAAAGAGAGTGGGAGTAGGGTGGGCAGGGGTAGAGAGAGGGCAGGGCGGGTGGCTGGGAGTAGAGAGAGGAGATAGGGTGGGTGGGGGTAGAGCGAGAGCGTGTGTAGGGGATTGGTAGTGAGTGAGGAGGTGGTGTGGGGTAGAGAGAATGGGGAAGGGTGGGTGGGGTAAAGAGCGTAGGAGGTAGAGAGGGGGTGGTGGGGGGCTAGACAGGGGGGAAGTGTGGGGCTAGAGAGAGGAGGTAGTGAGGGGATAGAGGGAATGGGGCAGAGTGGGGAATAGAGAGTGTGAGTGTGGGTGGGTTAAAGAGAGGGGAGGGAAGATGAGCGGTGGTAGGGTGGGTTTAGAGAGACTGGCATGGACAATGGCAACACTTTGGGCTTTTGTGTATGCATGCCAAAGGCACAAGTGCAACATGGTGCAAGTACCTGGGCACCTAATAGCAGTGTTTGTCAAATGCCTAATAATTATACACACACCTAAACCGTTGGCTTTGCCCACGCTTGTTTTTAACAGGACTTCAGTAGTGGACAAGCATAATGCTTATTAATGGAGTGGCTGAAGACAGACCCGAATTAGACATTTTTATTACACCAGTAGCATGTTTACACCTCCAGTTAAGTCATTAACTCTCAGAAAATTGCTTTAGTTTGGTCCACAATATGTGTGTATTCCTCAAGGGAAGCCTGGCTCTGATTTAAAAGACTTCGATGTGAAAAAAGAGAGAAACATCGCTGAAACACCCCTTGTCAAATGCATTTGTTTGGCTAATGGCCACAGCTGTGACCGCTAAAGCTCTCTGGAACCAGTGAACTGCACAGAGTCGAGTCCCACCGACCGCCATGTGGGACTCGCCCGGCGCTGGGTGCCGCTCTCTGCTGGACTCCATTTCCACCATGTTAAAGGGGTAACCTGCATATGGGCCGATCATCGAGGGGATGACTGGTCTACTCTCAAGGAATCCCCTACTGAGGATATGTGCCTTCATTAGAAAAGCCTGATCTGCTTTTAAGTCATGGCCAGGTCCCTTGACTATTTTATAGTAAGGGTGGGGCGGCGGCATGTTTGTATTTGACCTTATATTAATGGCTGCCCCCCATCAATAAGTACATTAATATATGATCAAGGCACGCATGGGGACGGGGTATAGGTGGATCATGGCTACATAAATGGACATATTGGTAGATTGATAAGTCGGGAGCACAAGGAAGACAGCACACATGGCAGCAGCTTCTAGGGAGGAATCGGGGGCAATGGGGGAGGGACAAGCCATCCCACACTGACCCCCAGGAAGGGAGTGCTGCCTGTGCCCCAGTCTCCGTCTCGAGAAGAGCTCACTCCGCGGCTCCAGCATTGAAAGTCACACAGACATGTGACTGTGACAGTTTCCTTATTAGGAGAATATATGTTAAACAATCCACTATTGTATTATATTGTGCGTTGGTACTTGGATGCCACAGCATTTCCAGTTGTACTGCCAACCACAAAGACTGCTTCTTGGCACCCCTTTCTTGACTGCAGCAATTGTGTTGGCGATATTTTTGTGGCCATGCCACCAAAATGAGCCAAAACCAATAAAACACAATGGGTAAAATCCACATGTTTTGTAGTTTCCTTAAGGCTGGACAGAATCCTTCAATATGCTTTTCCTAAACCCAACACCCTTTTCATAAACAGAACCAATGGCCAAGAGTTAAGTCTTGCAACAGAAGGTAACGGAGGAGGGCTGGTGTGAACTGCAAAAATACTCTATCTCTTATTACAGGTAGTATAGTTCTCTTCCTTGTATAGTTATAAACTGGGATAAGGAAGAAAAAATGGCCCAGGGTTTCCAAAGTCATTAAGCAAAATGGCCATCGGTCACAGTCGGTCTCAAGCCCCTTGTAAGAGTAACCAACCGAATTGAGCTTAATGAAATTAATTCTCGTTAGCAGCAAATTCCTGCGTTGTGACAAACGTGGGCTCTAATCCAGGTAGGACTCCAATCTATTTGGAGGTGAGATTGTGAGATGAGTTTTATTTGCTGGTTTTCTCATATCCATATCTTCTCTACTTTAAAAGAACAACCATGGGGATGGGGTGGGTGTGAAGGTAGGAGCGGTGGATGAAATGGAGTCTCAGTTGGCAAAGTTTAGGACGGTCCTGGGGGTGACAGCTGTGCCTTTTTGAGGGACATGTTTTAATCTGTTTTAGATTTGTATTTTTAATTCTCTTTATGTGCCAAATATCGAAGAAATAAAATGGGCCTTACTGGTTTATTAACATAAAATTAGGGCTGTCTGTAGAAAGCACTGTTTCGGGGGTGAAGAGGAAATACACACACATTTACCGAGTACTGATGCCAAATAGATTGTTTGCAAACAGACTGATTTTTAAATAGATGCCATTAAACATGACAGTAATGGACTTCCCTTTTCTCTGAGGGGGTACCACTTCTTCACAGGTGGGATTGGCGCAGGTGAACTCCAAGACAATTCAGCTTGCAATGTGTACTTTGTAAATGGTCAGTATTATTCGTATAGGTGGTGTGATGCATTTGTGAAATGCAATATATGCACACGTGGGTTCTTAGCGTTGTAGATGAAGCAACAATAATTGAGGAAGACGTTTTCTCTAGCACACGCCAAGCTGAAACACTGCTAAGTTATCCCAACTAAGGAAAATAAGGAACAGTGAGACAATTAGCCCAGGATAAACATGATCTGCATGGGGGGGGGGTGCTAGGATTCATGCTCTGGCTTTCGTTATCCCAAACTTCACAAGCTAGACACAGGAACACATTATCTGTCACTTCTCAAAAGTCTCAAGAGCACAACAGATATAGCTGCAAAGTGGTTCAAAGATTGTGCACAGGTGTGCATATGTGTAGCTTAGTAGAACATCAAATATAAAGAAAGGGAAACAATATGTGTATTTAAATCTGTGAGTCAAGTTGATCCACCAAGACTGCCTCTGTGAAGTTCACATAGACTGCAAATCCATATATCGAACAGCTGTGTTACTGTTTAGATAGCACACCAATTAGGTATTTATCCGCAGGCTCTGTTCTCATGTTGCTGTGAAGGTTAGATGGGTTTAGTCACTGATGACTGGTTTAATATAATTTAATCTGTGCTTGAAACTTCACACTTTTGATTGTAAAACAAAAGGGTCTGGTTGAATCAAGTGTATGTCAACACAGGAGCCCAGCTAGATGTTAAAGCACGGGGCCTCGTATTTGTAAGAAGACTTCACCACTCCATAATTCTGCCTCTGAGGAAAAGGGGAGCACATGTTGGATCCAGAAGGTGTCCATGTGTGCTGATTAAATCTCCCCCCAATAAGTCCCCTTTTTGTTTCTCTGGGTTACGTCCCTTTAACCCTTTTCTGAAGATAGGCTCTAAGCCACATATGTCTCTGTGCGGCCAGGGACATGAGAGAATGAAGGCGGTGCTTTGTCCCTAGTCGTAAATAAAAGGTGGTGTCGTGATTGCGTTGCCATTGTGTTCAGATATCTATGTAACAATTAGGGGTGACGGGCTCTTGACGCAGAAAGGATAGCGGATTCATTTTGTCAAATGTGATGAAGCAGAAACTGGAATGGGATTCAAACAAGTCAGGTGGCTCTTTCTTGCTTCTAATAGTGGGGAATGAAAGCCAGGGAACTTGAAGAATGAACGTTGGAATACATGGGTATCACACTGTCAATCTACTGTCACTTTCTGTAATATGGAGCCAATGTTTCTTTCACATTTCTCTGACCTACTTTTGTATATTATTCTGTGCAATTTCCATTGCAATGGGGTGGAGAGTGGAGACGAGTCGATAACCTTTAAGCATCACTAAGGCCCTGGATTTTGGGGAACATATCAAAGCTGGCGTCCATGCAGAAAAGATGAGGTGTTGCATCCAATTTAAATTTGCAAAGGGTAGACCACATCGTGAAAGGATACTTCTAATGTGAATGCCTTTTGAGGGCAGTTGGAGTAAGGTCACCTTAAAGTAGGGACACAATAGCAACTTCATTCCTGTCTTCTCCTTTAAATCCCTGCAGGCCCTCACCTTCCCAGATCAACTGTACGATGCCGTCTTTGATGAAGGTTCAGTTAGCAGCAAGACCTCCATCCGACTGTATGGAGGTGCTCTACTAAGTGAGTATCCAAGCATGTTGGCAAAAGCTCTAAATATCTCACCCTCATATCTATTCCCTGAGCTTGTGGTGGAAGTGAGTGGGAACTATGGGAATGATGTTCCATTACTTTTATATGCTTACTCTTCATAGTTCCACCAATATTTATAACCATTATGACAGTTCTGGAACTTTTCATTTTGCAGGTAAAGCATAACTCTTAATTTTACTTGAGGGACTTTTAGAGGCAAAACACTTAAATTGATCACTCACTGAGATTGTAAGCAGTGAAACAGCGTTGCTTTAAAGGACATTTAGGGAGGGATTTTGAAGAAGGGTTGGAGTACATATGTATTACATTATACATCTTTTCTTCATTCTCAAAGGTTGTGGCAGTAACTTGATGACCAAAGCATAGTTCTTATGTCATAGATCTTTGTATGGTTTTGGGATTAACATGTTCCCCCTAACATTTTGCTGAATCGCAGGTCCGTGAATGTATTGTTCACATACAAAACTGTACAACGAACCCACTTTTATCTAACCTGATTCAAACTGTACAAAACATTTTAATTGCATTTAATAAATCATAGGCATATGGTTAAATTAAATAAGCTAAATCTCTTATCATTTTACTCAATACATAAATATTTCATGCAATATGTAAAAATAACATTTAGAAAATCTAGGATGTAGTGTTCCAATCTAAAGTGCAAGGTTATCCTCTCATATTCACTCTACACAACAATTCCTAAAGTGCTCAATTCCTCAATTGATTAAATTGCTTTTGTGCTATACAATGTCATTAAAAATGGACTCCCAATAACAAAAATACCATCATACAGTTAATGAAGTGCACAAATTGGTTGCATGTCCCAACATGTTTCATTATGCGCAAACTTCAAATAAATCTTTAGAACTTCATCGGGGGCAACAGCCACCAACAAAATGATTCTGTTACGAGACCTTAGCCAGATTTCCAAGGCGCACAAAATTCATGCACATTATTTAACACATTGGTCTCTAAATGCACATTTCAAGCAAAATAAAAGTTCATTTAAATACACATAATATTGCAGCTCAATTCTCTTGTCTAATGCAACTTCTCTTGTCTTATCCCACCCTGTGCTTTATTGTCTGGAGCAAATTTCAATGTTCATAGCGAGGAGATCATGATGAGGACACAGTCTTCATTCTCTTAGTTCCTCACCCTGACAAGCACTGCCTGATATGTGCATCTATCTGTAAATAACCAATACGTCGATAATCAATCTATTGTCTGCAATTAATTCCAAACACTATGTGCGAGTTTTAGTTTTTCAATAAATTCATGAAATCAGCAGACTTAATTATGTTCTCTACTGATGAAAATATTTTAATGTCTGTCAAAAGGCTGCAAGAGAGACCAGAGTACTGTTAACGTAGCCTCTCATGTGAGATTGTCCCTATCGTATTCTCAAGAACCCTAGCTGCTGGCGTGACTGGTAAAAAAAAAAAAAGTACTTAAAACTTTCAGTTTTCATAGATGTTACTGACTCTTCATTGGGCGTACTTGGCTCTGTGTTCCCTTCCTGTGTAGCATTCCTATACATCTTGTCATTACTTCTCCCTAAAAGACCTAGACACACTCATTGTAGCAGCGCACATGTTCCGTCGTAATCCACGGTATCTCGCTTTCTCGATAACTGCCTTCTTTGAACGACCACGGAGGCTACTGTTTTAAACCAACCTTCTCTTATGGCATTAAGGTGCTTATGTGGTGCCATTCGGAGGTACTTTTCCTCTTCCAAAATCACAATCTGGCAAAACAATAATTTGGGACTCCTCGACAGTTACACGCCGTCATAGTAACTTCTCGTTCGGGGTTTGACGTTTTATTCAGATTATCAATGCCTTCCATTGCTCAAGAAATAGAACCTGTGGCCTAATTTAACATTTGATCTTGGACCACTCGATATTCTTATTCAAACCTATCCTATCACTTTGTGTAAAAAAAAGAAAAAAATAAAAAATCTCCTTTTCTCAAAAACCTTTCATTATCAGTGACTATGTCTCTTCCTTTCATCTGTTTGTAAACTATTGTCAAACGCAGATATTCAGCATTGTTTTAATGCCACAAAATGATTTTATTTTTGATACGTCTTTTGTGTTCAGTAATCCTGTTCCTGATTTGCCTCAGTCTTTTTCGAATATACAATAATCTGTAGACACCAAATGGCATAGGCTACTGTGTTACAAATGATAAAAGCCTGTTGTTGCCATGGGGGTAGTAAGGCCCAAACCACAATCAGCACTTCTTTGTGTAGAATCACATCACTTACATCTCCCACCCGCAATCTAATTAATTCCCCATAATTTCCGGGGGATGCCTTTTATTGTTTTGTCAGAATTCAATTATGATTTTTCATAAGAATTTCTTTAAGATTCCTACTACTCTTAAAGGCACATATTGACGAATGCATCATCATATCACTGGACTGGAAAACCTTCCAGTTTTTCATAGTAACTTTGTTATGCCATTGGACAGGCAAGAGAATGTGCTCATGAAGACGAGTTTATCAGATTCTTGTCTCTTCTGAGCATATTCTAAGATGGCTTCCCTATTTGTGTTCAAGACCCTTTCATGTGTATTTGTTTCTAACTGCTTAGGATGTCCCTGTAGGGTCAACATTTTGTTTAAGACATTAGCCGTCACATAAACGCAACTTACTCCTGGACCACTTTGAGGTCATTATAAGCATTATTATGTATTACTATTCTATCTTTGTTGTGCCAACCTAGTTCCGTAGAAATGGAGCACTGTACAAGTCATAGAGCAAAACACTGGTAGTGAGATTTCAAGAAGTCACAAGCATCTCCTGAAGACAGCACAAAAGCATACTTTAAAAAAATGGTTGTACTACTGTAAGCACTTTTGATACTTACCATTAATTTAATATTCACTCTACCACTAGGTTTCTTTACACTTGAACAATTATACATATTGAAAGAGGTAGAACCATCGACAAACAATATAAAATATCCTCAGAGTAGACCACGGTGGAACACCTACATGGTCTCCTCTCCTGCACTTTTCCTAGAAGTTCTGCAGCCTGAAGTCATCAGACCAATAAATCTGAACTGAAATCTGCTTTGACCAAAGGCAAAATTAAAAATGGTCCTGGACGACCCCTTTCGTCATACAACCCAATCCACTTGGGCATCTACCTGCTGAAACTCGGAACACGTGTTGCTCTAAGGTACCACCAGGGACGTCATTTGGGGGTCGCCAGGGGTCGCAACTGCGACCTCTGTGGTGTCCCTTGCGACCTCTGTGGTGTCCCTTGCGACCTCTGTGGTGTCCCTTGCGACCTCTACTAAAAAAAAAAAAAATTTTTTTTTTTTTTTTTTTTTTTTTTTTTTAAAGTTATGCAAGCTCCTGGGCTGTGGCTCTTTACTTCTGGGGTGGCTGGCTTTCTTGTTCAGGCCCCTTAAAAAAAAAGACTTGAGGCACTTGTTCTTATTTTTCTTCTAACACTTTCAGCACTGACCCTAAATAAGAAAGAATAGGAATACCAAATAATGTGTCTTTCTGGAATTCTATACAGTAATTGCTGGCCTCATTAAATGTTTATTTCAGGCACACTTCAGGGGGTGAGTCACTGATTTAGTCTGTTCTTAAACGCCTCACTAAGCCTAAGCCGTTCATCCTTCTGAGGTCGATAAATGAGTACCAACACAGGTTGGGTGATATTGGGTGTATATTTTTTCTATATAAAGCGCTTAATGATGTGTTATTATATAGCACTTACGCTTATCATTTGGTCATGGACGTCTGCTTGCATACACAGTCATTTGGTAATACGGGCCAATAAACACTGAACTTAATGATACATATGGCGATCCATTCTTGTCTGAATGTACATCATATAGTGATATCATAACTATATTTTTCATAGTGTACAATGCTATGTGATGCCATTTCCTGTTTCGTCAACGGGTGAAATGTCGTGTTCCATCGCTACCCGCTATATCACTTTGGGGCGGGGTCTAATGACATCACTTCCTGTGATGTCATCAGAGGGTCAAGGGTCGGGTGATGTCACTTCCGCTACCCCTGGCATTTTGGTGAAATGACGTCCCTGGGTACCACCCACCCTTTAGTCCCTCCACGGTAACCGTTTCATTACTTTTTGGTGCACTTCTGTCTCTGGCCTAATAACTCGAACTTAGCACCTATGATGTGATGCCACTCATTCCAGCCAATCAAGGAGCTTGTAAAGTGGGCATTACCATACAGTAATGTCTATTTTCTGAGCCGTAAGCAGTAGGAAGTTGTAATTTTACTCTCAGGGCCCAACACCATTGTTTGCCTCCCTACCCATTGCCCCTCCACCCGCCTCTATAACAACCATCATGCTTCCCTATGAGCAAATGTGTGTTCTCTCTCGCCTTCTCTCTATCTCTCCTCTTTCTTGTTCTCTTTCTCTGTCCCTCTCTGTCTCTTTCTCTTTCTTTCTCTCTCCTCTTTCTCTCTCGCTTTCTCTTTCTCTCGCTCTGTCTTGCTCTCTCTCGTTATCCCTCTCTTTTTGTCACTCCCTCTCCTTCCACCTCCCTCTACCTCCCACTCACCCTCTCCTTCTCCACCATGGAAATGGAGAAGGGGCTAGGAGTAGTTTCTTTCTCTGATTTCCATGCTGGCCATTTTCTATATTTTATGTTATCTTAAGGTAGCACCCACCCTTTAGTCCCTCGACAGGAGGGACAACAAGCACACTGTTTCTCAAGTAAAAACCTGACATAGTGATAAAAGCTATAAACCCCACAGTGAGGGGCATTACCAACCGATGATGGCACCAATTGTGTGAGCCTGTGATGGGCCCAGGCCCATTATCTGTCCATAATGCCCGCACTGAGGGGGATCTTCCTTAAAAGAAATTCAGATCTTTACATAAATGTCATACACAATTACTCAGATTGCCATCCTCTGAAGGTTGCTGAGATGATTTGCCCCTATCCAGATTCAGGTTGGTACAATGCAGGTTACACCTAGATGTGTCTCTCCATCGAAAACTTACCTCCTTGAATTATCTTGCTTGCTCTCACTGAGATCATGCACTTCAGTAAGACATGATCTGAGTGCTTGAGCCGTGTTGCTGTTCATAATTGAAGGTTACCCTGAGTTAAAATCTGCCTCTGCTGTATGGAGGAACCTTAGAACTTAGAAGGGAACTGGCGCACTCTCTCATCACAGTGACTTGATATTGCTGCATTTTACCAGCTTCAGAGGTAATGCATATTTAGAGGGCAGTTATCTCTTTCAGGTCAGTGCCACACAGAACAATAGAGGGGGCACAGCCTAAATTGCTTTTATCATATTTCATCTAGGTAGTTATTCATCATAGCTATTGCATTGTGTGGGTGCCACATAGGTCTGCTCACCAAACTTTCATGCTTATAGCTTAGTGGGGGCAACATCATGGTTTCACCCTCACAAAGCTGGCTCAAAGATCAGGAAAATAATGCAGACATGTCCTCGACCCCCATAAAAACGATCCCCACAAATGCAAATATCGAGAAAAATAGAAATATGCATGTTCATACATTAAATGAATTCAAATTATATACATTTCCACTCTCATATTTTACAATTAAGTTTCTCAGACATGTATGGTTTTCAGGGAGACTGTGAAGACTAATGAATATAGCCTTACAGACTGAGAGAGGGGTCATTATCATGGGATACTGACTCACCACCAAGTTATGGCCTGCGGTGAAGCTGCTAATTTAATAATGAGAAAGTAAACACATTCAGTATATTAAATGTGCTTTTATTTTGTAGTATTTAAATAACATGGTTGTCTTCCTAATTTGAGGGTTTCAATTCCAAACTTAGTTGAAGAAGAGAGGTTTTACCAACATGAATTAGGGGTTTTATAATAGTACATGGTTTTTCTATAATAAAGTGAAAGCATTTTCCTGTTTTTGTTTTCTCTTTGGTATTTTAAATAGGATGTTAAACCAAAAAAAACAATTCCTTCAAAAGCGGAAGTATATTGTTAAAAAAACATATTTGTTGGAAATTGCATAATTTGTTTCCCTGTCAGCTTTTGAAATCAGAACGTTTAGATTGGAGTCAATAGCAGTTATTGTCTGCACTCTGAACCTTCTGATTTGTTGAGAGGAGGTCAATAACGATCTCCAAGTGCTAATACTACTCTTTTTATTTGTAACATTAGGTAGATCTAAAGTTAGAGACTGGGGAAAAAAAGATAGGGCCTCATTCCGAGTATGGCGGTAAGGGATAGCGGCTACCGGTAACGAGACCGGTGGCGGTGATCCCTTACCGCCATACTCCGAGTTCCCTTTGCGCCCTCGCCCTTAACGCCTGCTTTGAGCAGGTGTTAAAGTCGAGGGCGCAAAGGGGCCTCCAAGCCAATATTTGCCGTTATTTGCATCTTCCCCATTCCCTACGGGGGCTCATTTGGGAATGGGGAAGAGCCTTGGTGAATGGGGAATTACCGCCCTGCCAACCTTGGAATGGGGCGGTAATTCCGCCATCCACCAAGGCGCTGCCGGTCCGGGTACGTCGTCAACCAAGGCGTTAATAGCGCCATTGGTTAGCGCCGTACTCGGAATGAGGCCCATAGTTGTATACTGCTGTTTTTGACACATAATACTAGCCAGATGAATGGTAATAGCAGATGAGTTAAAAGAGATGAGTTAAAAGAGAAGATGGCCACGCAGTTTACAAATGAATGCAGTCATCCTGTACTCAGTTTACAGAGGAATCGGTGACAGGGTTATATCAGAGCGGCCGAGATGCCTAATGTTAATGGGAACTGCCGTTTAATGTTAAAATGCATCGCTTCGTTGAGTTCATCCATAGAAAGGTCCAAAATGCATGTGGTCACCTTTGATAACCTTGTTCTAGAGACGTAAAACAAGACTCTCTTTTCCAAAATATAATCTCAAGAAAAAGAAAAAAACGTAAGTTTCACCTAACATTTCTAGCAAAAACTCAGTAGCTGCACAGGGAAGAAATATATTATAGTTCCAGTCTTTGAAAACCACATTGGAAGTTTCAAGTCCTGCTTGAGAAGAGAAAGCTTTCGCGTGAACAAATATTCTCACTGTGAGAAAAAAACAAATCATTGAAAGTTATTTAATCTCTTTCCCTAAGGTTTATGGGATGCTTGCCCATTCCATTTCTGTTTTCCTGGACTCCGCGAGGTCATAGCTAGCTCCTGATATGCGCCATTGGTATATCTCTGCAGATCGATCAAACCTCCTGAGTCACCAAGTAAAGCAATGCCAATGCACAGCGTTCTTATTAACCCTTTAACTGCCAGACTGTTATGCAAAAAGGACGCGCGTACTCATCCTTGGCTCTTAAGGTTTGATTCTCTCATCCGCTTGCATTGCCTCCTACCTTTAACTAAACCACAGATATCATGTGTAGGTCGCAACAGCAAAGCTGTTGATACCTTATTGGATTGTGTCTAACCATTTGGTCATGTGTTTTTGGAAAGCCTTTGCTCAGTGGGATGGGTCCTGAGTCACACCGCACTTGCTTGACAATATTACATGCAGCACTGGAATATGTGTTGTGTCTCTTTAGTTTCAGCCACTCAAGCAGGGTTTCTCCAAAGGCAGCTGATGTGCCAGGTTATCCGGGGCTGATCTGGCCGTTTTCAGTGAACTACACCAGAATTGTGCAACATCGTAGCTTAATGGGCCTGCTGAACTGGGAGCTTACTGGGAATGTCTAACTGGAGTCTTACAGGGAATGTCCAAATGGAAGCTTACTGGGAATGTCAAGATTACTAAGAATGTTAACCTGGAACTTTGCAGCTAATGTCAACCTTACTAGGGGCATACTGGGAATTACACAAGTACTGGGAATGTCAAATAGGGAGGCTACTTGGAATTTGAAGCATGCAGGGAAATGGGAAGATCAAATTGGGACGGTAATGGTAATGTCAAACTGGGAGGCTACTGTCATGCCACATCATTACTTAACATGACATACGTCGTCATGTCATGATATATCATTGCACAGTTGCACCCACTGGGGATGTCGAGCATGAGCTGGCTGGGAATGCCATCTTACTTGGAATCTGTAAGCGCTAAACTAAACACTAAGTTTAATAGCAATGCCAATCTGGGAGATAACGAGGAACGACAAGCTTACTGGCAAGTGCAAACTGAGAATGTGCTTCAGTTTCAAATTGGAGTTTATTGAGAATACCAAGTCTACTGGCATTGTCATGCTGGAAGTTACCTGGGACTGGCCAATGGGGTGCTTCCTAGGGAGGCCATGCCATGGCATAATGTCATAATCTAGCATGAAATGACATGACATATAACGGGCGTACCCGGTCCTCACATAACATATAACATGGCATGGCTTGCATGGCATATCAAGAAATGGCATGTCATATTGACATATAATATAGCATGCCATGACATACCGTATTACTTTATTGGCATATGATGACGTGTTGACATATGGCAAAGCCTTATCACATGATATGACATATCAAATGACATGACATGACCTGTCGTAATGTCTCAGGTCGTGTTCTGTGATGATATTAAAGTACCAAGTGACCACCAGCATGGTAGTATGTGCTACAGAAATGCAAATTATTAATTAATGAATGCAAGCACACATGTATTAATTCATTCATTCCATGTGTAAACTATGGGTTTATGGGGTTGCCTGAAGTTTGCATCTAGGACTACTTTGACAGCGGGCCAGAAGTGCCGCTCTTAGAGCTAGCAAAGGCATGAGATTTACGCTGATATTCGCACTGGTGCATGAAAGGAGTGTTGCGGCTGGTGCAGTTACCACATTTGTACTGGTGTTAGTTCCAATGCCAACACTGGTGCAAACGGTGCTAGTAACTAGGCTAAAACCAGTGATATTTCTTCTTTGGGATTGGGCTACAAGTAGCAATGACTGTGCAATGTCTGCTCCCTTAGCACTCAAACAAAGGCACGCATTCCGTAGGTGCTTCCAACGGTTCCTGTCAGGCAGTGTAACCATGTAAAACCCTGACATATTTAGAGACGTCACTGGCAGTTCCACCAGCGCAAATCCATCACTAAGACCAGAGAAAAGTGTGACATTACTGCCATGATTCGACAAGTAATGGATGTCAGATTCCAACAAGACCTGTCAACTTTGAGGCTGGCTGGGCCTGGCATTCATCCCACCACAGTCAGCTTCCCAATAGAATATATTGCCAATGGGTCGAGGCTATCACTGCTTGTAGCAGCCTCCATACCAATTGAATTGAATTGATATTTTATTTCTATCGCGCTCGTACACAAGTGTGTCAGAGCGCGACAAGGCAAGGGAGGGGAAGAGGGGCGAACAAAACAATCATACTAGGCCCAATGACATTGAGTATGTGCAAGTGCATGGGAGAGGGGGAGGGGAAACGTGCATGGAAGGGGGGAGAAGTGGAAAGTGCGTAGCAAAGGAGAAACAGATAAATAATAATAAATAAATAATAAAGGCAACAAACAGTGGTAGTGCAGCCAGCAAGTGGCAAGTGCTGGGTTTAAGGCAGCAGACTGGGTAGGTCTGATAAGTGCAGGAAGAAAAAGGGGGGCTGTATGGGTACAGATACAGACCCAGTGCAAGGGGTGGCCTGGAGGCAGTGCGCAAGGGTGGCAGGGTGAGCAGGTACCTTGGCCCAGAGGACAGAGGGTGGCAAGGTCCACAGTGCCAAGAGAGAACAGATCAGCAGGGGAGAGGGAGAGCAAAGGCAGAAGCAAAGAGGAAGGTCTTGAGGTGCTTCCGGAACCAGAGATGGTTCTCCTCAAATTTTAGAGTGGCACGGAGGCTGCTCCAGAGGGAGGCCCCAGCCGAAGACAGAGATCTAACCCCAGCTCGTTTCTTAGAAAAACGACTGACCCTGAGGGAGGTAGAGGTAGAGGAGAGAAGAGCTTGAGAGGGGAGGAATTTGAAGAGGGATAGCTGAAGGTATTTAGGACCAAGGCCCCAGAAAGCTTGTGGACAATGCAGAGGGTTTTGGATTTAATCCTTGCATACACTGGGAGCCAATGGAGAGATTTCAGAGCTGGAGAGATACAATCCCAGGGCTTGAGGCCAAGGACAAGTCTCACAGTCCTGTTCTGGATTCGTTGCAGACGGCAGAGAGTAGAGGTAGGTAGATTTAGAAAAAGGCTGCTTCAATAGTCCAACCTAGAGAGAACCTGAGCTTGGGAGACAGTGAGCTTCTGGGAGAAGGAGAGGAAAGGCAGAGTACCTCTGAGGAGGTGCAGTAGGAAGTTTGTCTTTTTAGAGACATCAGAGATGTGGCAGAGAAGGAAAGTCTGGAGTCAAAGATGACCCTGAGGTTCTTAGCCTCGCAGGTGGGGGTAGGAGGACGGTCAAGGGAGGCCTGCCAGAGAGTGAGGGGAAAGGATGGTGAAGGTGGGCTGATGAGGAGGATCTCTGTCTTGCTGGCATTTAGACAGAGATCTTTGGCGGAACACCATTCTTGAATGGCAATTAGGTAATCAAAGATGAGAGAAGGAAAGGAGGTGGACAAGGGCAGCCTGAAAATGAGTTGTGTCAACAGCATAGCACTGGACATTTGAGCAGAAAATGGCAATGCAGTGGGCGGGAGTTTCCAGGTGTTGGTTGAAAAGCCAGGGCGAGAGGTTAGACCACTGGGGAAAATCACAGGTAGAGAGGGTGATAGATGATAGGAAGGACCCAAGCTGGACCTGGAGGGCTGATCAGAGAGGAAACAGGTCAGCCAGGCCAGAGCCTGATCAGTGATACCCAGGTTATCACAGTGACGGTTGGGCAGGATGGTATGGTTGACCGTGTCGAAGGCAGAAGATAGATCGAGTAGGATGTGGACAGAGGGAATGCTAGAGACAAGGTTGGAGAGCAGATATTCATGGATGTTCATGAGAGCAGTTTCCATGCTTCTGGCAGCTCTGAAGCCAGACTGGTGGTCATGGAGACGGCCAATAGAATCGAATGACAGTTAAGCTGAGAGATGGCCAGCTTTTCCAGGAGTTTGCCCAGAAATGGAGTAATGGAAATTGGGCAATAGTTAACCGGACAAGAAGGATCAGTGGTGGGTTTCTTGAGAAGAGGATGCACAACGGAGTGCTTTAGAGGGGAGGGGAAGGACCCTGAGGCAAAGGAGTGCTTGCAAAAATTGGCAAGGACTGGAGCGAGGGTGTCAATGTGGTCCTTGATGATTTTAGAGGAACAGGGATGAACCTGTTTTGATGAAGCTTTCATCGATCGGACTTGTATAGCGACCTCATCAGGGGAGAAAAGAGGAAAGGACGAGAAGGACGTTGGGGCATGGCTGAAAGAGAGCCAGCAAGCACAGATGGAGAGGGGAGAGGAGGAGAGGGTGGACAGGATGTCCTGGGTTTTTAAGATAAAAGAGAGGTCGTAGAACCCCATGGAGAGAATTGACCCCCCCCCATCCTTTCTTGCACCACCAATACAAAATAAAATCTGCTGGGAAGAGGCAGCTGTTGCTAAAATTCATGGGTTACGTGAACACAATGGGCACTGGCCAGGATGTGGTGACAAAGTGGAAATGATGTGCACATTTGTCATAATGTTAACCATCAATGGTGCTCTAAGTTTGAATCATGGAGCTTTGCCATGATGTGCCAACTGTGCATAGTCTAAACTGGCAATGATCTACTAATTGGACATTAGGTATTTTGATTGCTGGTCATAATATAAACAAATAATGTGCTACATGGGTTTTTGGGGAAACCGGCACTGATGCACGAAGAGGGCATTAATGTAAACTGTTAATGATGTGCTAGCAAGCTTCTTCACATACATATATATAAACACGCAGAATCCTAATATTTATTTATCCAAATAGTTGGTTTCCTATTAGTCTCATTGATACTTTACTTGTACACTGTAAAGGACTATTGTAAATGTGACTAAGATTGACCTGATAGATTGGGGGGAAGATTTGCTGACTCTAAATCAAATTTCTTATAACTAAGCCATATTCTAGAGGAAGGAATGCGTGGCACTTGTAGTTAGTTAATGATTGATGGCAGAAGGGCCTATTTCAGTCCAGTCGATAAATACCTGAGAGTCCCTTCCCCCATGTTGCAGAATAGTGCTTCATTCTAAATTAGCGGATTTGAGCGGAACTGTAGTTGTAAATAAACGTACACGTTAAAGGGGCCTGTTCTTTGATTCCCCACGACGGTTGAGTGGGCACTTCATTTTGTTAATTTAAAAAAGAGAGCGAGAGCAAATATAAATAATTTAGGTAACAAAGTGTTTGTGTTGCAATGTCTTTTAGTAGCAGGCTTGCTGGACTCTTACTCAGTTTAAATGAGGCTGTTGACTCATTTTTGTTTATCGATTGTTGTTGTCTAATGTGTCTCCCGCCATGTTGAAAGATAAAACGCTGCCGAGAGTTTTTGTGATGCCAGAGAATACAGGGCAGTGTCTCTTCGCTTCAGTTTTTTTTTTCTTTGATGGAAAAAAGGCTGTGTGCCGTGCCCCCCTTTAAATCCACTGTGGAACTCCCTGGTAAGTGCTAGCCAGGTGTCAGTCACTCAGCATGCAGCATTTTGAAAATGCGGAGCTGCCGAACCTCGAATGCAGCTTATTGCAGGCCCTCACCTGAAAGGCACAGCGTGGCACGGCTGGGCATTGGTTGCTTGTAGATCCCTTGCTGCTAATTGCCCACCCACGGCCTCCCCTGTTGGCTCCCTGCCTCCCTCAATGTGTTCTTCCCTCTATGATTGTAAAGTGCTCCGTTGCTTCCCGAAGCTAGGTCTGCGCTGAAGAAATACCTAAATAATAATAATAATAATGCGATTGCATCACATCATTGATTTCATTTGATTAAAAACAAAACAAGGGTATCATTTCAAATCCTTCGACAAAACCTAAAATTTAAATACAATCCGTTTCAAACCAGTTAATGTATCCCCTCATATTTTATTGAATCGTTTTCATTTAACTACAAACCATTAGTTCTGAATTCTTGTGCCTGGCCCCAAAACTTGAATGCGGAGACGATTAGGCAGCTATATTCTTTAAATGAGGTCCTCAATCAAACTGTGACTAGGTTGAGGTCATTGCACAAAGCAAAAAAGTGTCACAAACTCTTGCTCTTATCAGGGTCACTGCACATCACACTCTTTCCTGTAGGGGAATATTGAATTGCCCGGCTAATGCTCCCAAAGTTTCAAACTGGTTTAATCGAAGTTTTAAATTGGGCCTTCTTCTGATTTTGCAAAGAAATAAGGCCAAAAGAGGGGCCATCTTATGTTCAGCGGGAAAGATTTGTGTGTTCTTTGTGGCATGGTGCTTGCTTTGCGGGTAGTGTGCATGGCTGCCACATGCAGTTTTGTTCTTCTTTCAAGGTTGAACTGCTTTCTTTTTACTACTCATACATTCAGGATATTTTAAAGTTAGGTTTCTGTGTTTACAATGCATTGCAAAACAGTTGGCCTTAAGTGCCTCCTTAAAGCGTCCTTGTAAGGAATAGGCACCAGCTGTCTGGAATGTGTTGCCCTTACCATTTGCCTCCGTTGCACAGGATTCCTAATCTCAGAATATTGGCCTTTTCCATCCGAATCCTACAGTTTTACTGTAGAACAGGTGATATATCTGAATACCGCCTTTTTCACTGCTCCAACTAATTGTGACACTTGCTTGTGAGTAAACCTTTTACCTCCACTCACAATGGCAGTAATGGTGCAGGTGAGATGACCTCATGCAGACACATGGCCACACCTCAATGGTGTCCTTTGGAATCCAGAATGGGGTGTAACCCAAACCTAAATTAGGCTGTGAATTCCCATTGCCACTTGCAGTAACTATAATTCAGTTTGTTGGTATTAGCAAGTGTAATACCTCCAAACTTGTCACATGGCCCCAGTCTCAGTAGGTGGCTAGGGAAGTGGACACATTTTTCTTCACAACTAAAAAAAAAACCTCTAGTTAAGGAACGTGTTTTGTCCTTCAGGGCTTTCTGCTGGGAGGTATAAGTGCCCACATTGTGTGTCACTTCCTACACAAACTCATGTCCAAATGCCATTCCCTTGGCAGAAACCGACTCTCCACGTTAGCCAGCTCTCTGTCAGCTTTGGGTCTATTCTATGCCGGGTATCCCTCCATGAAGAGGTCTGCTTCTGCAGTACCATTCAAGAACTCTGAGTCACAGTCATGTTCACTTAGGTATTAGGGGCATGGGCCTCCATCAAATCAAAGACCTTCGCCATGAGCCTATCACATCCAGTAGTCTGTCCTAGCAGCCTTCAGCCCCTTGTCCAACTCTTTCATTGGGTCTTGGTTCCCTTAGCTATGAAGGCAGTAACCTCGGCATGTAGTTCAGGGATCCAGGCCATCTAAGACTAAAGGGTGCCAGCGGGACATTCTTAACTCAATCTAGCATGCACCTCAACATTCTTAACTCAATCTAGCATGCACCTCAACCAAATCTCTGGATATTCTTGAAAAAGAGGTGCCGTGGTGGGTGTACTTGCATGAAAAAGGATGATCTTCGTAGGATCAAATATGTCTTCCAAAAAGTGGGCTACCATTTCCTCCATGTCATTCAACGGTGGAGGTTTCTGGGGACCATGCCCACCATTTGGCACATTCCTCTCTGAATCACTCACCAACCATAATCTGATGAGCAGTGCACTTCAATCTCACCACAGCTTGCTGATTAATAAACCGTCACATACAAATGTCTCCTGTGGGTATCTTTCCACATGGCCTCTATTCACCGAGCTCCCACACCCTCATTTTGCCACACTTCCCGAATCTCTCACCTGCTCATTTTTTCTGTGTATTCGTGCAGGATCTTTGTGCATTGGCACCCTACAGTGCTGGTCATCTTGGCCCTCTTACCCTTCACGGAAAAGTCCACTGCCTTCAGCAGATTGCTGCACGATGGTCTCTACATCCCCTGCAAACCAGTAGCAACCCTGTTTCTCATACCTTCCTGGGCTGATCCCTCTTAACTCGGCGGGCCTGGCCTTATACTGTCACGTAAAGCTTTACATTCAAATTTCAAATTTCTTCTCCATTTTTTAGATAGCCTTGCCCACCACTTTTTGTTTGAACTATAAATTTGCGTTTTCACACTCTCTCCCTTCAGTTTCCAAGAATATTCTCCTGATCTTTATATTCTACCCAGAATCTTCTAAAAAAAAAAAGGGCACCATGCTTGCACCAAGGCCCTAGCCAGGGTCCCTGTCATTGTCCCCTCACTAAGCAGAACCCATTCCCTATTCAATGGACTCATCTTGCCTATAACAAACATGTAACACCCCCACTGAAGGGGCCAGCATCTCCATTGGCATAATCTTCCAAAGTGGCCACTCGTCCGGCGTCTGTGCACCAATATAACATCAGTTTAATGTAATCTGCATTTGCTTGTGGACCTCTCACATGTTTTCTCAACGCAAGAAGATCCCTCTAATCAGGGTAGCTCCCATATGCCCCATTAGCACGGCAACCCAGACAAACTCCCATTGTAGACCAAAGCTCCCTCATCCAATTCTTGAGCTGGCCAGTAGTTGACTCGCCCCTGCAATATGGGGAAGCCTAAATATGTCTTTGCACCCTGGCTGTGGGGTTGCTGGTACTCTGCCTACCCAACTCTTCAGTGGACAATGTGATCCACAATGCAGGTAAAGCATCTGGCTCAATAGGTAGTCCTACCCACCTGGGCTGCCCTCATTTCCATACACGAAGCCAGCCACCACCTGCTTTTACCTCAGACAAAGCCATTCTCACATGCTTTCACACACTCACAGCCTTTGTGCAACAGTAACCCTTACATTTGCTTCCACGATTGAGGGGTGTAGGCATTTGTCTGTCTGGTGAGCAGCACAAAAGAAGGGGAAAAAAAGGCAAGGGGAGTTTGCATGTATGCTGAGTACAAAGTTCGAGGTTTGCATAGGTTCTTGTTGCTATGTGCATATAAAGCTGCTGTACAATAGTAGCCTCTGTGCCTTGCCATAAAATCTTTTGATCAGAATGTAGACATTGTCCATCAGAATCCTTTGCCGTGTCTGTCCGAATCATAGTCTCAGATTGCTGACAAATCTTCTGTTTATCTGGCCAGTGATTGGACTTTGGCAAACACCAAAGTTTGACTCCTCTGGGAACAAATCGTGCATGCTAGGAAGGCCTACGGCTCCACCTTTATCATCCTGTTAAAAGACATCTGCATCCAAAAGCCTGAGAATGAATTCATGGCAATCTAAAAAATTGCTTGAAGGATGTCTGGTAATCTCACAAGCCGCCTTCTACACGCGTGAGACTAGTCTTAGTCTTGAAAGCCCTCACCGATCAGCAACTGGAGGGGACAGACTCTGGTGCTATAACAGCACTAGCCGATGATAACTCCTAGACAGAAGTATTATTTGCTGTTGTATTAATGTTTCTCAAATGCAGTTATCTGTGTCGTATTATTAGTTATTTTAGATGCTTAATAGCACTTTACACATGTATGGTTTTGTAGCCGAGATAAAATGTGTTGAATTGGTTCAAAATATGGACAACTTGATGGTACAATAATAGGGCATATTCCGTAGCAGTCTGCCATTGCAATCCCAGTGCAACATATGGTGCATTGACCCGGGTCCCTTCAGGTCCTTTCAGCGTGCTCAACTGGTTAGTTTGCTTGTCTGCAGGGACATCATTCAAGGTTTGCGAGGAGTCGCAACTGGTCTCCCTTGCTACCCCTGTGGTTCCCTTGCTACCCCCACAATCACGGATTAAAAAATCACGGTTTCCACAATTCGAACACTTTCAGCCGTGACCCTAAATGAGAAAGATTAGGAATACCAAATCATTTGTCTTTCTGGAATTCTATACATCAAAGGTTTATTTCAGGCACACTTCAGGGGGTAAGTCATTGATTTCGCCTGTTCTTAAACACCTCAACTAAGCTTCTCATCCTTCTAAGGTCGTAAATGAGTACCAACACAGGTTGGGTGATATTGTATGCATAATTTTTCTATATGAAGCGCTTAAGTGTAAGTGCTTTATAATAACACATTATCATTTGGCCATGGACGTCTGCTTGCATTCACAGTAATTTGTTAATATGGGACTATACACATTGATCTTAATGATACATATGCTGATCCATTCTTGTATGAAATGTATATATCGTTAGCATATTTTACATAGTGTACTTAAGAACAATGCTATGTGATGCTACTTCCTGTTTTATCAAGGGGTGAAAGGTCATGTTCCATCACTTCCCCTGATTTCACTTTGGAATGGGCAGAGGTCAAGGGTCGTGTGATGTCACTATCGCTAGCCCTGGCATTTTGGTGAAATGACGTACCTGAATGTCGGTAATGGTTGTGGTCAGGGTTTGTGTTCTGATCTGTTAGTTATGTCATCAGAATGTTGACGTGCCTGAATCATGCACCATTTGTGTGCATAGCTTCGGCGTGTATCCAACTATGGACCTGAGAGAACGTGTCAATGGACAGCTTTTCACATGCCATTGCTATGGACACATCAGCAGCAATATCATCTGTAGTCGGGACCTGTGGGTTCCATGTGATAAAATCGCGGCAAAAAATGCAGTGGTAACAAAATATCGCGGCAAAAATGCTGCCATTTTTGCGCCACAATCCATGTCAATCATGCGGGGGACACCCCCGCAACCCCCGGACCCATTATACCATTTAAGGGGATCCTTAAATGCTCCACTTAAATGGTATAATGGGGCACACTTTTACCGTGTCAAACCACAGCATTTTTGCCGCTATATTTTTTTAGCGCGACATTTTGCCGCAATATTATTACCTGATACCGACCTGTGTAGCTGTGTACAGTACCATGATTGTGCATTTTACACCAGTACCACAATGAATCAAATTCTATAACTAAATAAATCTACCCGAATATCTCCCAGTCCTTTATGGTTGTACTCTCATTTCCTGAGCCTAATCGGAGGAATAATGCATGTCAATATAAGTTATTTCATAAAAATGTTTGAATGTTACTTCATATTTACCCAAAGCGCACATTGTGTCCTGGCCACGCCCCTTTCCAGCAATTTCGTGCTTGCTACACGCTCATCCAAACTTTACATGGCGTCCTTCCATCTCCCCAGTCCAAAATGTGCAAAATTACTACACACACATTCCAAATACGCTTGCTGTCCTGCCCTCTCCCAAATCCAAAATGCATGCATGTACGACACGCTCATTTAAAATGTGCTTGCTGTTTTTCAGTTTCACCAATCCAAAACATACACATATAGTACACACTAATTCACAATGTGCATGCCGCCCTGCCCTCTTCCCAAACCAAAGCGTGCACATGTACTACACATGCATTCAAAATGGGTTTGCTCTCCTGCCCTCACCACAATCTATAACGTAAACGTATACGTACGTGTAGTACACACTCATTCAAAATATGCCTGCTGCCCTGCCCTCTCCCCACTACTACACATTTACTCCTCACTCTTTCAAAATTCACCTAGTGCCCTACCATATCCCCAATCCAAAATGTACCATTGTAGTGCACACTCTTTCAAAATATACATGCTTTCCGGCTAACCTCTACACAGCCACCAACTGAGCTGCATTTGCTGTCCTCTACCCACCCACAAATCTGCAATATGTCTGCTTTCGTGGTCCCGCTTAAATCCTGCTCTGATACATCATGTGCCTGATGTCTGGCCCTGCATCCAACTAGCAATACCAGAAGGCCTAACTCGCACCACCTCCACAATTCTATACATGCTTGGTCTCCCATGTACATCTAAAATAGAGCTGCTGCTGACTGCCAGGTGCCACTCAAAAAGATACTCGGTGTCCTAAATGTCCCCTTCAAAAGCACATTTTCTGTTCTGGACTTATATTTGATCTACTCTCTGCAACCAACGTATACAAGGAAGGTCCCTCCTCCCCCATTTAAATATTTAGCATTAAAACCTTTCCCTCCATTCAAAACCGGTTTGTTGCCTTGATCCCAACATTTAATAAAAAACAAAAAGAGGCTCCTCTCCCACCTCTTTTCACTCCACCCGAAACACACCCTGCATCGTTTCTCCTTTCAAAACTTTACTACCCTCGACCTCATTCCCACTTTATTCCCAAAGATAGAGTAAAAATATTCTAATGACAATTATAAATCTGGAAAATATTGGAAAATATTGTTAACCATACTAATTTACGAATTGTTATAATATGCTAGAAACAATGTCATATCTAAACAAATTGTAAATGCGAAATAATACGTTAATACTACAAAGATTTAACAAGTATAACGTCAACATAACTTACCTTAATTCATACAATCTTCCCAGGTATATGAGAGGTGGAAAAAGTCCTGCATATTTTGAACCACCCATTCCAGCTGCAAACAGCCATCTCGTGGACTAGAACATAATTTTACAACATATCCAAATTATGGTGCTTTTAGTGCAAAGCTAGTTAATTTGAATCACTTTAGTACTTTTTTTAAAATGATTTTTATGTATGGTTTTATTTTTTCCACTATGTTTTAACCAGTGTAAGGCAGACCACCAGATAGCCAGACACAATTAAAAAAAACGATCCTCTGAGGACAAAAGCTTGGTGCACCTCTTGCAAGGATAACAAGTCTTAATTAATACACGAAAAGGAAAAACGTGCCAGAGGGTGCCTCGCAACCCAACTGCCATGGAGTGCACTGGTTAGTTCAAAGCAAACAGGACATTGTAAAATACAGTGTTGTCATTCGTGATACATCCAATATATAGTATTTATTCCCCACCCTCATTGGCTACCCCCTATGTACATACTATCAGTCCCCTATAGTACCTCAACTGTTTGGCTGTATCTTATCTATTCAAAACCCTCGATACATGTTCTTCTACCCTGCCACCTTGGGTTCTGTGAACGTGATTGGCTGGCATTTGAGAATGTTTCCCTCCCAATGGGCCACATCAGGTGATATGCACTTGGTAGTTGACATGAGCTAGGTGCATACGTTCAAGGTCAAATGTATCCCTCTGGAATAAAGGCACACTTCTCTTGATCTCAGACACGCATGTGCCCCAGCCGTGCCACCCCGGCGCACACCTAGATTTGTTGGCATCACCCCTTGCACCTCGTAGTACAAATCCCAGCGCTCCCCCTTGGCAGCTGCCCCTCCGGGAATATTACCTGTGCCTCTCCAGGAGCATGCTAACCATCCATTGTGGGCATCTACAGTTCAAATAGGATAACCATTATCCAGGGGGGTGCGAGTGCCCTAAATCTGTGTTGGGTTGTTTTGGCAGCAGAGACCTCTGCCCTGGCTCCCATGGGGGTGTCCTTTGGTACAGGCACAGCCCTACCCATGCTCTGCCATTCAAATTTCTTTCTAGTTTCACAGGCCTGCAACACAATACAATTATGTTTTATCTATCTGGCCCGAAGGACTCCTTGTCTAGCCCTCATGCTGGGGAATGGGGTGGGACAATATTTCAGGACTCATTGCCATGATGTGCTGCTGATTCCACGGCATCCCGTGGCAACTATGCCTCACATTAATATAGTGATACTTCAGTATTTCTCACAGCCTGGACTAGGCGTGGTTGTTGTGTTATTCGTTCTTGTATCAATCATAACTATTTTCTACAACACATACACACACACCCCCCTCTGGCCCTACTTAAAGCTCCATTACTAGCTACACAAATGCCCCATTTGCTGCACTCCAGTTTGCATATTTCACCTTTCTACATTCGCACATGTCCACTTCTGCATGTAATTAATATATTTTGCTCAACCTAAATCGCCTGGGGGGACATAAGAGCTTGACATCCATCCCACCATTCCCCCCTTTACTTAATCCTATATTATGTAACTCAGCTTCCTCTCAAGCCCTACACACATGGTGTACGCTTTCCCCATTGGGCATATTGATCCAGTGTACATGTGAGTTAGATATTCAGCCCCTTCACCTTCTGGGTCGACCCAGTACTCTATAATTCTCTGGGTCTGATGGGGGTGAGGTCAGGGTCCCTGGGCGATCTATGGGCCTTTCAATTCTTACCATATGAGGTTTGTTTGGATCATCTGTTTGAGCATGCCCATCTTTTGCACTAGGAGGTGCCATACTGTCCCCTATCAAGACCATCATAACCGCACTGTTCAGGAGTTTCTTTATGCAGCACCGGAGTATCATTTGGCATGTGCACCAACAGGAGCACCAATATCTTCACCACTGCTCCAAGTAATGTAAGTGCCCATGAGAACATTGTATCAAATCAATCCTCAGCTTAAACTCCTGCTTCACTTCCATGCCTGTATTTAGCTTGTGCAGAGCCCCTATGATGTGTGACATGGAGCAATTTTCTGCATTGTTTGGAGGTATTAAGTGCAGCATGACAGTCCAATTTGTTTGCACACACCCGCATGTCTGTCATTATCGGTTCTGAAGGGTCATTAACCAGATTGCACCCATTTTACTCTTAATTGGGTTCAATCCTTGCTCTGTGTCATTCATCAACTGGTTCATTTCCCACCTGATAATTTGGAGCCGTTTTGCATTGGATGTAGCCTGGATCCCTGGTAGCATAAGGGATGCAAAAAAGACTTCTGTCTTTGTATACTGGCAGTATTTATCTGGAATTTCTTTCAACAGTCTGGAAGAGTCTTCGGACAGGTAGTTGGATCGCCTCTTCTGTATTTTTACTGAGGGCTTCCTTCTTCTCGCATGTGGGGCCTGGGGGTGAGGGCTACGTTGACTGGGCTGTGACAGATTGTGGTGCTATTATTAAGTGTGCTTCAGGCACCACAAGGATGGCTAATTATAACGTTGCCAGTGAACATGTCCCTCTCCATGATGGTGGGATATGCATCTATACTTGCTGGCCATACACCCAACAGATGACTGTAAGTGCTGCTGTGCCCTTGCTTGGATCAGGAATGCATAGTGTCTTGGTGTATTTGTTGATGGTTGCCACTGGAACAGTTCTATTTCCTTGAAAACAGAACTCATATTCCTCTGTGCCTTCACCAGTGTCTCTTTTATTTCAATCCATGTCAGTTTCAGGATGTAGGTGGCCCATGCAGTGAGACAGTTCTTATTGACATTCCATATTACTTCTTTGTTGAACCCTGCCAGCCCCCCTGCCACGCAACTCGCTACTGCTTCCTACCACCTGTTTGATACAAACCATGTGCTGTCAACTTTTAACAGTGGGTGCGGCTTAGATTGTGGACAATTGTGGACCTTTGTCATTCATCACACATTTTTATTCACCTTTGTCCATCAGCACAACTCTTACCCCTGACCCTGCAACAAGCTGTGAACCCAGCACAGTGCTAGGTTAACCAAACACTGGGTACTAACATTTTGGGTGCTCCCGACATGTAAGGTATCAGAGAGCAGACAAAGCTCCCGTTCACCCTCTTCTTCCCCACTGAGCACATGTGGCTGTACCACATGTTACTGAATTCTAGATGGTGCACATCAGAGTATCGGATACAACCCCTTCATACTGGTCATATCCTTTCTCTTCATCCATCCCCCTTTTCCCTCTATATTTCGATTTCCATGTGACGTGTCTATTACTGTGTTCTTTGCACACTCATAAAATTGTCTGTGAGGCCATCAGTTTGGACTGTACTATACCCAAAGAGATCATGTTCATTGTTTGTACACCCCCCTACATCACACAACCTGTTATATGCCTCAAACGTATAATATGGCTGAGTGTATAAATGTTGAAACCTAACATAAATCCAAGACGTATATATATCAACATGTTGATCACTCGATGCATATGATGAGAACCCTGTACAAAGAGAGAAGTATTAGTGATTATTGCATTTTGTACAGTATGCATTATATATACAAGTGCAGTAATGATTGTTTGAGATCAATTAGTGAACATTATAGCAGGAGGAATCCACAATCGCTGATGATATCGTGGTTGATGCTGAGCGAGATGAGGCAGCTGTGCTGTGTTGAGGTAATACCATTGACACAAGAGTAAAGAACAAGATTTGAGCGGATCATAGTGGGCAGGTATTACGAGAAGCAATTGGTAGAAAAGAAGATTCAGTTGCAAGTTGTAAGGAACTCATGGTGGCAGCAGTAAAGACAGACACAAGTAATCACAGTTCAAGGGTGTATATTGAACAATGAATACAGGTTGTAAAAACACCTGAGCTGAACCTAAATCTAAGATGGGAGAAAATGTCGACTATCAAATGAAAAATAAGGCACTCCTACTGGTGTTGTCAAAATAAAAGGGCCTATACTAAGAGTAACCCATTGCCAATTCCTTACAACTAATTATAGAAAGAGGTGGGATAGGATTTCAATGAAGAAAAGAAGTGTTAAAAATAATAAGTCAGTATGTGATTGACAGGGGTCTCCCTTCCCCACGTTTCAGCATGGGACAAGGTGAGACCTTGGAGCACAGCACACACTCAAGCTTTCTCAGCACGAGCCGATAGTTCTATTCCAGCTGGCACAGTACACGCTCGAGCCTTCTCAGCACGAGCAGACAGTTCCATTCCAGCTATCATGTTCTTCAATGGTAAATTCTCTTTGCATTAAAAGGTCTGATTGATCCAACAAACAAATACAAACAAAAAGTTCCTTTCCACAGTTCACATTGAGTGATTGCTTGACCCCTGGGTACCCCTCTTCGGGCAACGACCCTTCATGTATCGTATCCAACCGAACAATTGAACAGTTCCTTTCTCAATTAACTTTGGGTGATGGTTTTCCACCTTGGAATCTCCCTCGGCTGGCCTCAGATCCCAAATGAGAAGGGAGGGGTGCACTTTGTTCCCTCTTGCCTAACAAACAAACAAATACAAACAAAACGTTCCTTTCCACAGTTCACATTGGGTGATTGCTTCACATCTCGGTACCCCTCTTCGGGTGTCGGCCCTTCACGTATCATATTCAACCAACCAATTGACAGTTCTTTTCTCAGTTAACTTTTGGTGATGGTTTTCCACCCCTGAATCTCCCTCGGCTGGCCTCGGATCCCAAATGAGAAGTGAGGGGTGCACTTCCTTTCCCTCTTGCCTAACAAACAAGTACAAACAAAGTTCATTTCCACAGTTCAGGTTGGATGATGGCTTCATCCCTGGATCTCCCTCGGCGGGGCTCAGATCCTAAATGACAAGGGGGCGCTTCCCTCCCCCTTGTCTTGCAATACTTCTTGCTTTACACATCTTAATGTCTTTTTAAACAGCACTTTAGGCTTCATCTCTGATTGTCTGCTTTCCTCTTCCGAGTTCACTCTCGACAACTTTTACAGATAGTTTACTCGGTCAAATCACTGTTCATAGAGACTTCAGTCTTCACCCCTTTCTATTGGCATCCCTCTACCGAGTTCACTCTTGCCAATCTTTTACCAAAACAGTTGACTTGATCCACTCATTGTTCATAGGGACTTCATTAAGCGGGATTAGTTTCCATTTCTTTCACAATCATCTGCCAGTCAAAGACTTTTAACGGTACAGAGGATTTGACCAGACCCCTGTATGACCACTTTGACCTATCTTTGCCTCTTCCTAAGGCCTTCTGGTTATGCTAGTATTTCTACCATCCAATAATTGCCCAGAGTTATCCTGCCTGAGCACACACATGGTGCTAGCCTCCTCTGTTTCTGGTTCTCCCCCCTTCCTCTGTATCATATCTTTACTTCTTTAAAAGTTCACAAAGTTCAAATTAGCTGTTGGCTATTTTTTTATCAACACAGTTCGGTTTCTTATCGATTCTCCCTTGGACTCACCAGCTGTGATGAACCACTTGCTTTTCTTTATCCTTGGACTCAAGGTTGGTACCTCCGAGACCAGTGTCCTTCCCTGGCTTGGTTGTCAGTGGATGAGGGTCTTGCGTACTGTAAACATCTGCTGCAACACACACTGGCTATTGTTTGTGGTCTTACTCTTTCGGAAGAGGTTTCATGGGCCTTGTGTAGAAAGAACAAGGTTGCTTCTCTCCTTGTCACCCTCTCTGTATGCGCCATTTTGCTCCTCCTTTTGAACTGTAGTGCTAAGTTAGCCTTCACATCGTGCAGCCTGCCTCGCTCGTCCTGTGCTCTCTTGCTCCACCTTTTATCCCTCTGGGGAAAGTAAAGGGCCATCAGGTGTGTGTGATTCTGATTAATTGCCTGACTCAGCCCGACCCTTGTGTTGGGACATGTCAGGTAAACAGCTCTATGAGTCTGTTTTTCGTGTCGGGAAAAGGGAAGGTGTAGAGCTCTATATGTTCTGCATAACAGGATGTGGAAGAGGTGTTATGGGGAATTATAGCCTTTATCATAGAGAGGTAGGACATTTCGCAAGGGTGGGTTTTGGAGGGTTTTTGAAATGACTAAGAGGGTTTGTGGGAACTGTAGTTCTTGGTAACATGCAATTTGGAAGTCAAAAAGTAACAATCAGAGGGATGGGATTGGTAGGGTTTATTATCATAAAATAAACAAGGGGGTTGCGGGAACAGTAGTGTTGTATCAGAGCAGGTTAGGCGTGCGAAAAATAATAATCAGAGGGACGGGAAGAAGAACGGTGGGGAGTATTCGAGTAGAAATTGGGAAAGCAGGATTTCTCAGAGATGTGGTTTTCGAGAATAATGAGGTTTCCGCTCCTAGTGTATTTACCAGACTTGGAGGGTACGTTGGGTTGGGACTGGAGAGGTCTAATGAGAGGAAGGGA
The DNA here is from genome assembly GCF_040938575.1 of Ambystoma mexicanum. Classification (NCBI taxonomy): domain Eukaryota; kingdom Metazoa; phylum Chordata; class Amphibia; order Caudata; family Ambystomatidae; genus Ambystoma; species Ambystoma mexicanum. The sequence continues at coordinate 466,753,135 of NC_090934.1, forward strand.
GGCAGATGTAATACAGCCTAAGAAGGTTCCAGGGATTTTACCCTCATCTCCTTCTCCGGTACAATACTGCATTCCCTTGGGTTATTCCCTCAAGTACAACCCCAGGCTCCCCCATCCTGGTGAGGCTTTTTTTGCTCTTTCACCACTAGAGTTGGCATCTGGCCAAATCAGCCCTTTGTTGGCCACCAGAATAAGGGTTTCTTGAGGTTCCCTATGTGAGATACTCTCAAGTATTTCACAACGTGCATAAAAAAGGAAACAGTATAAAAAAGGAAACAGTAGTGATGCCAATTAATTTGGTACTGCAGATACAGATGCAGGCGGTGCTGGATGGGCGCAGCCGGACATCCGAGCGGTGCACCTAATACCGCAGCTCCTTCAGTATGACCGCAAATTGGGTGGCATAGAGAACAGTGAATTGGCTGTTGTAACTTGGTTCTCTCCACCTGTGGACAAAGTTCCTAACATAGACGACATTGCAGGGATACAGCATAATGTGTGGCAAGCTCACAGGTTCTGGTGCAGTGGTTTCCTTCTTCTGTTTAGGTGGCGCTATCTGTCAAGAAATAATCTTTGTTTTCATAAGCTCAGACAGATACATTTTAAATTCATCACCCAGAATGGACACAGTCCTGTGAGCATCGGAAGTGCTGTGCATAGGCGAAAGTGGTGTGTGCATGTGCCTCCCTCTCGCTATCTCTTGAGGGGAGAAATAATGGTCCTTGCAGGGCTGTGTCCGCATACTGAAGGCGGCCAGGTGCAAACAGTGCACCCAATTCTTTTTGAGGGTGGGATAGCTTAGCCTTTGAGGCCATTGATCTCCTCGACATTGCTGTTGGCTTGAGGGTGGTAGATCGAGCGCAACTTGTGCTTTATTTCTAAAAGAGCTGTGATTTCTTTGAATAGCTCATTAAAGAAGTTGGTGTCTTTATCGCTTTTAAGCACTTTGCACACTCACTAGCGGAAAAACACTTCTCGTACTAGAAAAGTGGCTGCTGATTTAGCGTCTGGATTTCCACATGGTCCAGCCTCATCCCAATTGGAGAAGGGGCATACTAACATAATCAAATAATGGAATGTGTTGCATCGTTTCCCCATGTCAGCGATTTCATTGTGTAGTTCACAGAATGGTCCACTGGGACGAGGAAATGTGCCTTGCAGCGTGCACAATGTTTGCTCAGTATTATATGCCTGGCAGACTATACAATTTGAAACAAAAACATTCAGTAACTCCTGTAATGTGGGCATGTACCAATCCTCCTGTATGTCTGCGCTATGTGCTGCTTTGACTTGTAGGAGGGGTGGTGCAGCTGCTCAAATGCTACCATCACCAGTTCCTGGGGCATTACCACCTTTCCTCTCGTCCCCTTCCTCCATATGAGATCTGTGGGGGACTGTACATACACCCTTTTCTGTCATAGGGGTTTTTAGACCTGCAGTGCTTGACCCTGCAGCTCCACTATTTGTGTGATTGGTAGTGATGTGTATGGAAATTGTACTTGTAACTGCAGATTGGCAATCTGTGGATATTCTGTAATGTCTGGTCTGCTGAATCATTTCCAAGAGACATTGGGTCAGTATTGGCCATGTGTGCAGCAAATGTGACCGCTGCTACTAGAGTGGGGCATGACAGGGCATATATTAATCTGTCTAACAGGGCAGCATGTTGCACTGGGAACCGTCTGCTCTTTTAAATCCTCTCCTTTTACATCACAATAGCCCCAAATGTATGGTGGTAGTGGTGTAGGCAAAATCAGAATAAATTTCACTCAGCAACCCTTGGATACTTCTAGTGCTTCTATCAAAGCAATGAGCTCACTGGCTTGAGCCGAGTAATGCATGAGTAGCCTTTTTTGTACTAGCACTTCATATTCCCCATCTACCAACTGGACCACTGCTGTCACTGTGTGCCTTTTACCCATCTCCTGGTCAATAGTCACTGACCCATCAACAAAGAGCACTTCTCCATCATCAAGACCACAATCTCATCACAATCTCGTGCTTTCGGGATGTGATTTTCAAGTCCTGTATATGTGGCGCAGTCAGATATATCATCAGTGTCAGTGAGTGGTTCTTTCAGGAAGGTGGCTGGGTTCACTGTTTTACATTGAACTATGTGAATGGAAGGGCTGGACATTGTGACCTCATAGACTGATGCTCTTTGCATTGTCAGGGATCAATAGTCTATTAAAGGCAATTCAAATATCTCTTTTGCTTACTACTTTCATCAGGATGGCAAAACACATGTCTTTCCCACAACATTCGTTGAAATATAGCAAAGAAAAGTTTTTAATAATTTTCAGGATGGCAAAATAAATGTTTCTTCCACAACATTTATTGAAATATAGCATCAGAAACTCTTTAACTACTTTTGAGGTTGACCAAAATCTTAAATTTGAACCACAACTTGATATTGCAAAATTTCCCTTTAACAACATTAGTCCATAATGGATTTCGTGGCATACTCTCCTGCCAGGAAACTTCCCAACTGAATCAATAGATACCTGATTCACTCCCCTGCCAGGAATATCTCCCTTTTGTCTCAAGCAGATCTTCATATGGATCTCTCATTAGGTCTTTCTGTAACAATCACATTCCTCTTGGGTATGACAAGATTGCATTTCTTCAATAGTAAAACATTGTTGACTTCAGTTATTAGTTGTTCCGATTTCCCACAAACTGACATTCCATATCTGAGGGTTTGTCAAGCTCTGTCTTAACATATTGCGGCTATTGGCAATGCTTGTTCCAGGTTTCCCCAAATTGACATCTCATATTAGAAGAATTGTACAACTTTTGCCTGTTGTTCTCTTCTGTAATGTCTTTTGGCTTATGGCAATGCTGGTTCCAAGTCCCCCAAACCCCCAATTGATATCTCATATCAGGAGAATTTTACAATTTTTCTCTTTGCTTTTCAATTCTATTTGGCCGGTATTCAAAAATGCTTCCCAAATGTTAATTACGTCCCAGAGGCCCCCTACTCTTTTAGGTTGACTCACTGATTTAACAAGCACGTGCTGCTAGGATTTTTCATTGGGCAAGCTTCCCCTCCTTGGCAGAGCCTCTTTTGGTTCCCGCATCAGCTTTTTATTCCTTCGGCGATGGAACCATTGCTGCTTTACAGAACTGCATCTCCTCTGGTCCTGCAGCACACAATTCACCGTCAGCGGTCCCTTCAGGGCACCGTGAGACAGGCATGGTGTCAAGAGAGATGACACAGCCAACAGAAATCAAGTTTAAATGAACTTTATTATAATGTCAGAATGGTGAAAGGCCTAACTTGCCCTATAACTAAGGTATGTATTTCTCTTTCCTAAAGAAAACTAAGGTAAGTCTGAGTCTGTAAGTCCAAATCAAGGTTCTGTCTGTGTCCAAAACCTATACTTGCCATCGCATCTAGAAATAAACAAAGTGTGGGATTCTTTTTTCGACCAAAATAGTGTTTACAAAAGTCTCAGCTGCTCTCAGCTTAAGTTCTTCTTGACCTTCTGTTTCAGGCTCAATACAAATTTAATAGTTGTTGGTTTAGCCAATGTTCTGCCAAATCTTAAGGTTTCCTTCCCAAGTTCAATTTATCAGAGTTCACAAAAAGGGGCTCTTCAGGTTCCCTTCCCCAAGACAGCATTTCTCAGTTCTTTACGTTCTCGGGATTCCCTTCCCCAAGATTGCATTTTAGTACTCATATGACTTGCCACAAAGTCTTGTGCTTGTCAACATCTAGGGCCCCCTGGTCTAGGCGCAGTAGTCAGAACACGGTCCACCTGTCACATGTCACGCAACCAGGAGCCTAATGCGTCACCTTAACTTAATTTTCACTGTAGGTGAACTTCACAGTGGGGAACTCCCAGGTCTAGGCGCAGTGGTTAGGCAGCACGGTCCACCCATCACAGGCCGCTCAACGGTTTATTTATGTGTATGCTTATAAAGGGCCAAAAGCCTGCAGGCATCAGGGCACATAACAAAACATACAAGTGACAAACCAAACAAAAGCACAAACACAAGAAACTAACCAAAGAACAAAACAAATACTTAACAATCCAACAATGACAAGATTGGACTTGGCCAAAAGCTGCACAACATACCCAAGAGCTGCAAGGCCAATGGTAGAAAACTATGATACAGTAAGGAAATAATATTACAAGAGTTGGCTGATAACACAAGAACATTTCTAAAGAATAGTGGTAGAACACATGTAAATACAGGAATAAGCTGCTAGACCCAAATCCCACAATAATACAATCAGAAGAATTGTAGAAAGGCAGACCAGAATTAGCAGAAGCAGGCCGATCAAAAACTTAGGAAAGATCAATTCAAAACAATGTTCAACTTCGAGTGCAGGGATAAATGTCTCAGATTAGCTATTCTGTGCAGAAACAAGGGTAACATGCTAGAGCCACAGCCAACAACTAAACACTCTGTTATCTGAGCTACACCAATTTTCAATCTGAGTTCTCCAAAGTACCCTAAAGTCCTTCGATCTGATGCAATTCAGCACCACCTTCAAGTTGAACCTGTATATTTTTAAGGGCCTCCCTCGATTCGAACTGACCCGGTTTCTCAACATTGGTAATAATAATATTTAGGGGGTCCAGAACAAAACTCCTAAGTTTGGGGTCAGTCATTTTTACCATGTGATTTCTTGAGGCATGGGTCCTTGTACAGTGTGGAAGCCAGTGAGGCACTAGGCTTAATGGAGAGTATAATAACCTCTGTTGGACCTTCAACCACAGAACAAGGGACAGGAGCCACTGGTTTCTCCTGCACGCCCAGAACCAGCTGGAAAGAGTCGGTAGAATCTGTTTTGACATTCCTGATGAATCCCATGATGGCGAAATGGAGTTTGAGAGAACTTATCAGTTCTATTAAGTTCTGATTTTAATCTGATTTTAAAGGCTTTTGCAGAGTTAACAAAGGTGGCACTAGAAGTGTGTGACCGACAGACATCACATAGGACCGCAAACCTCAAAGTTTAAACAGGCCGCTAAGTCCTGCAGCAACTCATCCTTGTAGGGCAACCAGTTATCGGGTGCCTTATGGGTACCCCAACTCCCTTTAGGATTTTCTGGAGTCTTAAATCCTGTATTCTCCCCCTTTGTAGTTTGCTGAGTTGCAACCGTCTGAGCACACATTACATCAAGATTTTCCACACTGAGTTCTGCCATAATCTCCGGTGCCTGATGCTGTTCATTTATAACAGAGGGTGAGCGAGAACTTACTACTCTAACCCCATTCTTAGTGTCACAGGTAGGGTTTTTGTTTTTAAACAGAGGTTCAGAAAGTAGGCGCTATTCTGCTGCAACTTCTGTCTCCTTTTTACCCTTAGGGCTAGGACCTCAGCGATGCGACTGCCTTTCCCATGATATTCTAGATGAGGCGAGTATGACGAGTGAGCCAAAGAGTCCACCGTAGCCCCCCCATCCACCTGAGTGCAAAAAGGCACTGGGGTGGAAACCAAATCTGCTTCTAAAGATTGGACAATATCTTTGTCCAGGCTGAACAAGCATTGTAGCCTTGTAACGGCCATGACTGTTGAAAAAGACTGTTTACACAAAACAGAACAAAGGTCCGAAGCACGGACACCAATGAAAATTACGGAGAGAGTGTAGAACAGCAAACGCTTACCCGTGTATTTAGCCCAGTGCCTACGTAGCACTAAGCAAACACACCATAGGTGCTATGCAGTCCTCCCTCCAAGCTGAAACATCAAGCTGCCGTCTCAGAGCAGGTGAGACGGAAGGCTATGTGGTGGAAGGCCAGGGGGTGAGGGCTCCGAGGGACTTCTGAAAGTGTGAGGCGCAACACTCCTCACTGCCGGCAATGCGGTCAAATGCAGTCAAACCTGCCATGTGGGAAAACTAAATGCAAACATCAAGCCGCACCACCTAACATGGCCAGCTCCAGTGCAGCATCCAATTCATCGATCACCTGGTGTACTCTCCTGTTCAACCAACTAACAGCTGAGACAATAAGTCCCCCCGTGGCCTCTGATGCAACACTGTTGCACATCAGTCTTTTGCAAGTCTTCTCCACATTGGTTTGTCAACCTCTTTCCTTTAATAATGTTCACAATGCTGCTTTCACTCAGTCTGACATTCCTTGTCAGTTTACTTCCCAATCTTTGTTCAGTGTTTAAAATGCCAGTATTTAATATGCCTTGATTTTAATTCAAACAAAACTTTCCATTCTGTGCGGCATTTAAAATTGCATATTTTGATTCACACTCTACTTCTCGCTCAATTCTGTATTCAAGATTGTGTAGTGGCATTCAAGTACTGCTTTTCGTTCAGTTCGGTATTCAAGATTGCTCAAATATACTCAGTTCTTGAACTTCTACTTGCCTGTAGTTCCCTGGGAGTGCTTCAATGCTCTGACCCACAACGCATCTTCATGTCTCAACCACAGCGGTCCGTGCTGCTCCTGCTCACCTTCCTGCCAGCCGGAATGCACCAAGCCTTGACTACGCTTCCTTGCCGGGTACTTCTCTGCACACACCGACGATCGGAGTGACGCTGTCTCCTTCACTTTCACAGGTTCCCAGTCCTGCACCCACCATGTGATTCATTCGCTCTGGGTTGTGTGGGACCTCTGGGATCGTCGCCAGTCTCTCGACCTCCTGGTCTCCTTCCACCAAGGCAGCTCTCTCTTTTTCAACAAAGGAATCTCTCTCCCTTTATACACCTGAGCCTTGTTAATGGGTCTCAGGTGTGTGTTAGCTGGCATTGCCTGATGTAAGGAACCCATGATGGCAACAGTAAAGACAGACACAATTGATCACAGTTCAAGGGTATTCATTAAACTGTATGCAGGTTGGAAAGACGCCTGATCTAAACCTAAATCTAAGATGAGAGCAAGCATCGACCATCAAATGAAAATAAAGCAGACCTATTGGCTTTGTGTCAAATAAAAGGGCCTATACGAAGGAAAAACTATTGCCAAATCCTTAAAACTAATCATATAAAGAGTGTGGGATAGGGTATCAAAATTAAGGATACCGTGTTCAAATAATAAGTCCCAACCCTGGGGTTAAACAAGTGAGGGAGGATCACCTGGCTAGAGTGTCTTTGGGGATTGTGGAGAAAAGACCTGATGGCTGGACATGGTAGCCCCCCTTTCCTTACACTGACCTATCTGACCCTTCCTCTGCCTTTATAGGGTGGGATTGTATATAACCCATAATTTCCCATTCCCCCTTCCCAAACCCCTTTGTAACTTTGTAAAACGCTGGATTTCACACTAAGTAACCCAAGGTAATCCAGACGTTGACCCCTTGCTCACTATGTCTTAGAGAGGCTCAGATACACCTCACTGATGAGGCATGACTAGGCCAAATCACGTGTCTGAGATTGCTGATGGTACTCTTGTTCAGGAGAGATTTGCCTAGCATTTCGGTGCTGGAAATCCTGTATGGGTTGGGAGAAAGACTGATATCAAAATGGATAGTTCTCCTCTGTGAAGGGTGCAGTGAGCTAAAACGTGGTTATAGACACTCCTGAGTAGAAGAAATTCCACAGAACAGGGTATTTGACCCATTTTCATTCTCAGTAGAAGGGCTCCCACACTCGTTTGTAATATTGTGGTGGGGATGGGCACATCCGTTTGTTTGTTTTTATTATTTGTAATGCGCGCCTAACCTGGAGGTGGTGGGGCGCAAGGGCTTCAAGAGGATTGTAGAGCTTAGGTTACATAAGGCACAGCAATTATAGTACAGCTATGGTTACAATGCTGGACATATCATCAACATTAGACAAAAATGCAATAAGTCATATTTACATACAATAATTAAAAATGTTCATGTTTCATGCTATAGTGGAATGTATAACTGGAAACATAGGCGATCATAGAGATATAGTTAGTTATCATGATCCTTGATCCAGTGGATGAGGTTGGATCTGAATTGTAGGTAAGGGATGTCTTCCCTTAAGGAGGAAAGAAGGTAGTTCCAATGTTGTGCTGCTTTAATGGGAAAGCTTCTCCCACCGGTCATAGTGTGTTTAAATCTGGGCACCAATGGAAAGTTGGAGTTGGCCTTTCTCACAGGGCGGCAGGATGCTTGTCTAGTGAATCTCGCTATGAGGTATTGAGGGGCGGATTGGTGGAGACATTTGTGAGTCAAAGAAAATGATTTAAGGAAGATCTTGTTTTTCGTAGAGAGCCAGTTGATGGATCTCTGATATCCGAGATGTGAGCTTTCTTTGGGAGGCTTAAGACTGCTCTTAAGGCATTGTTTTGCAGGATTTGAATCGTGTTAGTGATGTATTTGTTACTAACTACGTAGAGTGCATTACAATAGTCCAGCTTGGACAAGATCAGGGCTCTGGCTAGAGTAATAGAGTTGTTGGGTGAGAGGAAAGGTTTGGCTGCTCTGATTAATTTATAAGTGTAGGCGGTAGCAGAAGCCATAGCATTTATTTGTTTTTTAAAGGTTAGTGTGGAATCTAGATGAAAGCCAAGGGTTTTAACCTCCTCAGCCACAGCAATGATATTATCAATTTTGAACGAGGAATAGTTCTGGCCTAGTTTGTTAAGATTAGAAGAAGTGCCTAGTATGAGGAGTTCCATTTTGTCATCATTCAGGCATAGACCGTGTGAGGCCATCCATGCCTGGATGAAGAGGTACACTCTATTTACAAAAGCCAAACCCTTGTCATAATCCCCCGTCAGCGGGATGAGGATCTGTGTATCATCGGCATAATTTGTGTAGGTGATACCCAGGCCATCAAGATCATCGAAAAGGGTCTTTGTGAAGATGTTGTACAGGATAGGAGAAACACAGGAGCCCTGGGGCACGCCACAAGCGATGGGCATAGGGTCCGCAGCTGCTAGAGGGGAGAAGACTTGCATTGTTCTGTTGTTGAGGAAAGACTGAATCCAGTCAACTGCCTCTTGGGAGAAGTGGGCTGCAGACTCTAAGTGGTTACAAAGAATCTTATGGTCAACCAAGTCAAATGCTGCTGAGAGATCAAGGAGCAGCAGTAGTGTAGTCTTACCCTCATCTCTCAGCGCATCTATTTGAGCCTTAAGGTCTATGAGTGCAGTCTCAGTTCCATGTTGGTGTCTGAAGCCTGACTGTCGGACTCCTAGAATGTGGTTATGTTCGAGATAATGTTGGATTTGTAAATATGGTATTTTGTCAATGATTTTAAGAAGGAATGGCACTGTGGTGATGGGACGGTAATTAGTAGGGATGGAAGGATCTAGATTTTGTTTTTTAAGGAGTTGGAGGACCCAGGATTGTTTGAGGTTGTTGGGTATTGTGCCTGAAGTAAAGGACGTGTTTATGAGTTTGATGATAAAAGGGGAGAGTTCACGGACTGCGTCTTTTATGATTTGTGCTGGGGTCACTGTGACAGTTCGAAGGTTTGAGAGTGAGGATGACTTTTTCAACCTCTTTGGTGGATACTTTGTGAAATTTAAAGTGAGGAATAGGCGAGTGGGGTGGATTCAAGATGGTTTGAGGCCCTGGCGCATTGATATTACTGGACTTAGAAGTAGTGAGGAGAGTGTCTTTTTTGTTATTGATCTTGGACTGAAGAGTTATAATTTTATTGGCCAGAGCGTTTTGTATACCCGTGCACCAATTTTTGTCCTTGAGGCAGGAATCTGGGGTTTGAATAGGGGATTCTACCTCTTTCAGGATTGCAAACAGCTCTTTGGTATTAGACGTGGCTTGAGAAATTCGGAGGTTGTAAGAGGTTTGTTTGGCTAGGATGATTTGTTTTTTGTAGAGGGAAGCTAGTTTACTCAAGTTGTTCTTGTTAGACTCGGATGGATCTAGCCTCCAAGTTTTTTACTTCAGCGTTTCTCTTATCTAATTGCTTTCAGATGAGGAAAGAACCAAGTATTCACATGTTTTCGGGGTTTACTCTTTCTAATTTTCAATGGCACTATGGAATCAAGGGATGATAACATCACTTTGTTGTACATGTCTACCAGTTGTACATGTCTACCATAGTGAATGGGTCTGTGTGGTCCATGATTGAGTTCAAGGTAGGTAGAATCAAAGGGATGAGATTTTCAGGAGTAATGTTTCTTTTGTTCCCGGTGGGGACAGCTGGCGCTATGCTATCGATATGCAGGGGAGGTGAAGCATCTAGGGAAAATGAGATCAGATAGTGGTCAGACCAGGGCTGAGGCATTATAGAAATGATGGTTGTTGGGCAATTGTGCTCGCCAATCCAATCAAGGGTTCAGCCTTTGATTCGGGTGATACCTGTGATATTTTGAGTGAATCCTAATTCCTCTAAGGAGTTGTTGATCTGAGTGGCATTTAAGTCTATAGGGTCTCTAAAGCCAAGGTTGAAATCTCCTAGAATGAGGCTCTGAGAAGAATTCTTAAGGTTATTGGAGAGCATATTCGTTAGGTCCTCTCAAAGGATCCTAGAGGGCCCGGTGGTCAGTATATAAGGTGTATAGAGACAGACTGGGTATTAGAGATGGTTAACTTCGCGGTGAGTGATTCGCATGAATCTGTGTTATGAGGCGGAGAGAGTCTCAGAGTTAGGTTAGTTTTAGCAATTATAGCAAGACCTACACCTCGAGAGGTAGTACGATCAAGTCTTAAGAGGGTGTAATCATCTGGGATGGCTAGCATAATTGCTGGACCAGCTGCAGGCTGGAGCCAAGATTCAGTGATGGCTAGGAAGTCTATATTTTCACTTTGTAGTAGGTCTGCTATTTCTGTTGTGTGGCCCACCATAGAGCGGGCATTTATAAGTGCACCTTTTATCCCGGTCTGTACAGGCTGAGCCGCTGATAACTGTACCTTGTGATGGCATTTCAGAGTAGTGATGGGCTCTCGGAAGAGTCTGCTATTAAGCTGAAGTGGGTGCTGGGAGTGGCCAGTATTGCAAGAATGGTTAGTAGCATTACGCAACGCTGTTTTAGTTAAAGGGTCATACAATCTTGGAAGTCTAGCATGTAATTTAAGGTTTCTCTGTAGTGTGCAAGGTCTGGTGATCATGTCGATCTGCTTAGAGTGTTCATGCGCAAATGCTTGTGAGGGTAGGGGTTGGAGCATAATGAAGTCTTTTAAGGTAATAATGTGGAGGAGGGTCCTTAGTAGAATAGTGTAGAATGGTGGAAGATACGTATCTTACGTGTGGGGCTGGTTGTATAGGTGGACCATAGATGGTAATGATATATGGGCTACTGTCAAAACCGTATGCGTAGATAGGTTTTAGTGCACTGTTGTAAGATCAGACATGTGATCCCATAAGTCAAATGGAGTATAATTGGGCAGCTGAGCATATAGCACACACATTAGAGTGATACAGTGTAGAGGCTGCAGTCTATAGGCTTACATGGCGTAGTAAATCTAAAAGATCTAACTTGATACAGGTGTGTATGAACATATGGCTATACAATAGTAAAGATGCACATGGGCAGTGAAGAAACAGGCCTGGAGAGAGTATACTAGTTAGCATATTAAATGGCAGGCATTCTCTTGGCAAAGTTAACTTAGCTCATACCAATCAGGTTGCAGTGCAGCTTAATTGATGCTAAAAGACAATTGGCATTGTTAGAAAGCGCGAGGGTAATTAAGGCGGAGGGCTCTCAAAAGTTGTGCGTTAGTACGCGACTATACATGAGCGGCAAATGTAGTTCAAAAGAGTTATAGCAACATATGTTTATGGAGTGGATCGGGTAAATGCAAGTCAAGTCATTATATGTGCAGGTTTGCTTAGATCAGATGGGCAGGAAGGAATTACCTTACCGAGAGTTGGCGATTTGGTACTATGTGGCTCGCAGGCATGGTGAAAACAACTTGCAGCGTGACACGCCGACACGCCTGGCCATTCTCGGTCAGCTCAGTCAGAAGATGGCCTTCTCTCTAGGCCTTACCTCGTTGGTCGGCTCTTGCCTGCCGGTGAATGGTGGTGAGGTATGATGATGGCACAGCCAATCCAATGGCGTCTGCAGCTAGTATGCAATCAGGCATACAGTACGGACAGGGTCAGGCGCGGAATGCACAAACCGCGGTGCCCATCTTTGGAAGGCGCAGATCAAATGTCTTTCGAACGTTGTAATTAGCTCACGGTCAGTCTGCTAATGGATATCTGCAGGCAAATGAGGTTGGGCAGCTTCTCCGAATATTGCAGGCAGGGTGATTCAAATAAAATCAGATTTAGGTGATTTTGGGCGATTACAGACCGCAATGTGTAGAGGGGCTCATAGGCAGCTGATAATATGCCTAGAGCTTACCTCTGCATCTTGGCATCTCCGTAAACTCAGCCTTTACTACATCATTCAGAGGGCATGAATCCGGAATCATGCTCCGGCTAGAACCCTTTAATTTTTTGATAGGGTATGTGGCCGTGTTGCAGGGAGAGATATTCAACACGATAATGCCTTGTTTCAAGAGGGCTGTTATGGTGTCATTTATTCCCTCTTCTGCTTCTTTGGACATGGGGTACTGCTTTACTCTGGGCAGCACTTCCTCCTGTTTAAGTACAATCTCTACTGGTGCAACACTCTGCAGAGGTCCTACGTCATGGGGATTGGTTGTCCACAAATTGTTGGGTACTTGTGCAAGATCACCTTGGGCAAAGTATGGGATACTTTCTGCTAAGAACATGGGGCATGGGACACAGTGATATTGTATCATTATCTCACATGGGACGCACACTGCCAGGATGGTATCGCTACATATTATCCCCCACCAGAAATATTGCTGTATATTTGGTAATCTGGAACGGCCATAGGTGATATTTTGTGGGGGGGATAATTTTGGGGGTTTTTGGGAGCAGGGGTTGCAGGGGTGTCCCTGCTCCTTTAAAAATAATGCAGGGTTTGCGGGGGGGTCCCCCGCAGGTTCCATGCCTTAATATTGCAACAAAAATATGGTGATATTTTTGTATGGCGATATTTTTGTGGGGATATTAACACATGGAACCTATCTGTAACTTCCTTTTAAGGTTGGGTTGGGTCCATGCACAACACTGTGCACCACTCTCCTCCCTCCATATCTGGCCCTATCATGACAAATTTCTCTACAGCACTGTAACCCTGTAGATAAACATTTCGGGGTGCACAGATATCTATCTAGCTACTGTCTAGCTTCCCTGTGCATGTCTGACCAGGATTGCCATTATGTGGCACATCCCCGGGGTGAAACACACCACTCCTCTCTTGGTGACTGTCAAGTCCTAACAGGCTGATAGGGGTTGTTGTTGAGAACAACAACAACGGAGCCTGCACCACACTGTCCCCAACTTTGATGGTCAGCTTGTCAGTAAATGGAACTTATGTCACTGGCCCAAAAAAATCCTGTGTGTACATAACCTCACCTGACAAAGGGAAATGCCCCTAGCTGATAAAAGATTTTGTTGCACCTGTGCCTACCATGAAAATGAATGGTTTGTTTTCTATCTCCATGGCCACCAAGGTTTCCTCCTCTGGGTTGGCAGTGATTGACAGGACTGGGTAGACTAAGTTTCTTTGTGAGCTATCCTAATCTGGATATGTGTTTGACCCTGGGAAGGCGAAAGGGTTTTTTCCCACCACATTAGCCCCTGGTAGTTGGTTACTGCACTATTAGACACTGCATTGCTGTGAGGCACTAAGGGTGTTTGCACAGGATGTATTGCATATGCTGGTGGGCCGCTGGGTGCCAGTGCTTGCAACTGTGGAGACTGTGGAGGGGTAGCAGGTGGAGCCATGGGTGGTGGTGCACCGTACAGAACTACTGGGCTTGTGAGGGAATAAGGCTGTGGGTACGGGGCGGGTGCACCTAGCACATATGGGGGCATACATGGTTATATGCAGCCGTTTGCCTTTTCCTGCACACCTGTGAAAAATGTCCCATCCTCCCACATGAGAATGGTTTCTGGGCTGGGGTTGACCCATGAGTTTGGAAGGACCACGTGTATATTATTCACACATTTAATTTTATGTAAATTCAATTAACATATTTTATACACAAAATTCAAAATACAGATTCTGTGTTCTTTTGTACAAATTCAGCTGAGGAGTTGACATGATATCCAAAAATAAAGTTGTATTCCAAAGATACAGGCTCTTTAAAAACAGTTTAATGCATTTCGGTCCCGGGGACCATCTTCAGGGACCAGATTCTGCCTGTTGTCATCTTTGCATATGTTAAACTATATTGTTACATATTGCTTATCATAGGGTTCACCTTTGGAGCCTAGGATCTGCCTTTGCACCTTATTAGGACAGGCTTTTTGTCTATCAGCAGTGGTGTTCTTCATCACACGTATCCTATTCAGTAACTGTATTAAGGCTGGCTGGCACACGTGGACTGTTGTAAAAATCCTCCCACATGTCCTACACTGCCCCATATTTCCACCCCTCGGTCCCATTCCTCCAAAACCTCCCCTTGCCCTTTGGGAAACTGCAAAGCCACCTCTCCCTCTGAGTACCCTCCTGGTGCCATCCCTGATTTTGTGGTTGAAGCCCACCATTCTAATCATAGCCACCTCCCCATGCAGGCACCTGTCGCACATCTGCCTGGACTGCCCGGTGTTCTATCTGCACGTCTTGCAGCACCACTACTACTGCCCCTTCTACTTACATTTTCGCTAACTTCTTCTGCACTAGTTTTGCTTCCCCTCTTTGTACTCTCTATGCCATTTGCTTTTCCTTCTATTTCAACCATTTGCATCGATGTACAATTATAGACTGTATCTCCACTCACTTGTCAAGCACCTTCTGCACCTTCTTGGAAGGATGCCATTTTTAAACCACAGAAGAGAAAAATGGAATCGATCGAACCCATGACGCTATCGTTTTTGCCTGCCACATTTCTTGTCTCTGTAAAATATATTGGGCAAGATCTTCATCGCCCACATTGTTTGTTGCATTATTGACTGGAGATCCAGTGTGTCCTGGTCGGCCCGTCGCAGTGCCGCCCATACTTGGGCCCTGATATCATTGAAATGGGCACATCATAGCTGTCGCCTCCTAATCATGCTCCAGGATACCCTGCTTTGACCCAAATATCAGCTGCCTGGTCTCCTAGTATTGTGAAAACTAAACTTTTAAAATCACCCACAGCCTAAGTTATCCCTGCTGTCTGTCTTTAAAATGCATGAGTCCATTTCCCTGTCCCAGCTGTGAGGGAAGGCAATGCCTTTATCACATTTGTTTGGCCCTGTGCAGCTATGGTACAAACTGTGCCCTCCCCGGCCTTTTGTTCAAAAAGGGGAACTGCGCCCCCGCATCTTTTTCACCTTGCTATTCTCCATCTGCTTTCCCTTGGCCACCGCCATGGGCCCATATCAGTTACTCAACCTGGGGCCCCACAGGCTCTCCTCCCATGGTGATATTACGGACAGAGCTTCGTCCACTTTGTCCATCATGTCCCATTCCTCATCCCCTGGCACTCCCCCATCTCCTCCTCTGTCAGCACTGTCCCGTAGTCCAAGCTTCCTGCCCACCTTCTTCGGTGTCCTCTATCCTCCTTCTCAATATGCACAGAACAAGATATGTTCCGCCCTCCATTCATCCACACCAATATGTGCTTTCCATTCATCCCTCCTATCAGTTCTCAACCAAGCCCATTCCTCTTAGGCCCTCCTCAGGGCTTCTTCCAACTCCTTCTGTGGCTTACAATCTAAGCCCCCCTGTTCTTGCTCATGAGCAGCTCCAGATGCTATGGGATTCAGGAGATTCTGATACAGGGCCAATGAATACAGAGGGGGAGGGGCGGTGGTGAGCAAGGGTACATAGATTGGGTTTGTGTACCCTGATGTTGTGCATGTGGGGTAGCATCGAACTGGGGCTTCTGTGTTTCTTGCAGCTGATATACTTCCTATGCTGTCACTGATGGGGTGGGGGATTCCCGAATAGGAGGGACACTGGGCATGCTATGTGTCGGGGCACATGACAGAGGCGATCCGGCCACAATCTTCACCGGGCCAAGCAAAACATCTTCTACATGTGGCCTAGGGCATCTTGTTGTTTGTCCACTGTTCTGGCCAGGGTTCAAACATACCCCCCTTGTTTCGGCCACCCACTCACAATATTTCCTGATTTTCCATTTATTCAATGGTGGGACTGCACACATATATTCTAGCGAGTTGCCGACTCCATTTTAGCCGCCCCTGTTAGAACATTATATAATACCATTATATAATACTCTTACTTATTCAGGTTCCGATCCAGCTGTACTTTGTCATCCCATTGCCCTGCCCCTTCTTGTTTCCAAGACCCCACCCGTCCCCTTAACACATGCCACACACCCAAACCTCACTCCTTCTCAAACCAATATACTCCACACTCACACACTCCACACACACCATCAATCCATTCCACACAAATAATTCTGCACAATAACCTTGGACCCCACCTCGGGCCACACATTACAATAAAAACATCACAAAAAACACCAAAATTCTACTTTTTGTTCCCATGCCACTTTTATATCAGACGGGAAGATCCCAGGATCACTTAATATTGTATTGTATTGTGTGGAACTTATTGAGCGTGACATTCACCCGAACGCAACTTGGTGCTTCTCGCAGAATGGTGGGCAAGGAGAATATAGAACAGGTACATTTTCAGGGCCTTACAGAAAACCAAATGGGTGACTGGGGCTATGATTGGGCGCGTCAGGGCTTTCCAAACACTTGTGCCCACCATTGAGAAAGAGGGGCCCCCTCTCTGACTGTATTTCACCAAAGGGATGGGGATGAGGCAGGCATCGGCAGAGCGCAAAGCATGACTGAGGACGTATGGCCTGAATTTATCCTGCAAATACTCTGCTCCATGGCTGTAGAAGGCCTGGTGTACCAAGCAAAGAGCTTTGATGTGGATATGTTTGGCTACAGTGAGCAAGTGAAGTTTCTGGAGACTCAGAGAGATATGGGAGCAGCTTTGGGTGGAGCTGGCCAGCTATTCAGCAGAATTATGGCGGACCTGAAGGCGCTTTAGAAAAACAGTGGGTTGAGCAAGTAATAAGGAGTTACAGTAGCCAATCAAGGAGGTGTTCAGGGGGTTCCATGTAATATTTTCGCCGCAAAAATATCGCGATGCGAAAATAACACATGGACCCTGCGGGGGACATTCCCGCAACCCTTGCATCATTTTTTTATGTGCGGGGGCGGTATTACCCAAATTGTTCGTTTACAATTGTTCAAATGAACAATTGACCGAATTTAAAGGGTCACAATTGACCTTTTCACAATTGATCGAATATATATATATATATATATATATATATATATATATATATATATATATATATATATATATATATATATATATATATAGGGGTGTTGGGGGTTTGGCGTTGGGTGGGGGGTGTGGGGGTTTTCCCCCCACATATATGGTACAATTGACCTTCACAATTCGGTCAATTGTAAAAAGGTCAATTGTCATTCAAACAGTTGTAAAACGAACAATTCGTATACAACCGCGGGGGCCACCCCCGCAACCCCTGCACCTAATATTTTTGACACCAAAAATATCGACTATGGCTGTTTCCGACGACCATATGTACGGCGATATTTTTGGTGGCGAAAATATTACCTGATACCGTTCAGAGCAGAGACTACCGGGACACGAGGATGGGGTGGAATGTAAAGGAGAACTCAATGAAGATGTTTCAGCTGGAAATAGCCCCACTGACAGGCTGTGCTAACCTGTGGCTCCATAGAGAGTGAGAAGGAAATCTCCACCCCAAGATCTTTGACAGTATGAACAGGTGAGGGAGAAGGACCAAGAGTGAGGGGCCAGAAATCGGTGGTGTAGAAAGTGGATGCTGGGGAGGGGCCACCACTAACACCTCAGTCTTATCACTGTCCAACTAGAGCCAGTTGTTTTATAGCCATTCCCCCATGGCCTTCAAACAGACAAAGAACCTGACTGCCGACTCAGTGATGGAGAGCTCAAGATGGACCAGAATCTGTGTGTCATCTCGTGAGAGTGAGAGAGTGAGAGAGTGAGAGAGTGAGAACTAATCTAGCACGGTTCCCAAGAGGCTGGCCCCTGCCAGGTGATCAAGCAGAATTGCATGATTAATCGATCGTGCCAAAGGTTGCAGATAAATCCAGTAGCAGCCCTGGTCATGCATCTGTGCCAGATACTCCATGACAGATACCAGGACACACTCTGTCCCATGTCCTGGGCGGAAAGCAGACTGATAAGAGTGAAAGAATAAAGATTGGTAGAGGAGCAGACGTGTACGTCACAGATAGACGCTGCCCACTCACCTCAATCATACTGGATGAATAACAAGAAGAAACTGTGTATGACACTGGGTATCATCCCAATACTGCATAAAGTGTATGAGAGATGTTATGCACACAGATAACCATATGAAATTACCCTCGTACTGAGGTGGTAACAGGAGATTTGCAGGCACCACTGAATATCGAGGAGTTGTAAAGAAGATCTGACAGGTGCAAAGTGATGGCATAAAGACCAGATTCAATGATGTATTAAAACAATATAAGAATAAATGAAGATGTAACTGAAGTAACGAGAGTAAACATATGTACAAAGAAGAAGAAATCGTATATACAAATAAGATAAGTAACCAAATGAGTCAAAAATGTATATATGCATAATCACAAGGTATCGAAACTTGCTACAGTAGAAAACAAAACATGGGTGAAGCTGCCATGTTGAAAAGATGAACGCCAGCTCTCAATGATTGTCAGCTCTGGTCTCTCTCCTTCAAGCTCCTTGCTTACTGAGTCTGGAAATACAAATTCATGCATGAGAAAATAATAGCTGCTGGCTAGAGACCAAGGAAGCCACAGCAAGATGCTTCTGGAGGGTATAAAGGGAGGTAACGAGGATAGGCAACGTACGGAGGACATATTTCTCTTAGATTAAGTAAATGAGCAAACATTTATGAGTGCCGAGTATTGACCATGAAAGATGCAGAAAAGCCGATGAGAGACAGAGCAGCCAAGTGTCCAGAGGCCAAGAGGAGTAATGACTCCCATCTTAATTGAATTAAATGGCACTTAATAAAAGTTTGACATGGTCAAAATTGTGGTCTCCTTACACGTGATTCAGACCTCAAAAACAAGGCTTATTCATTATGCTCCAGATGAAGATAGTGGTGTACCTACACTCCCTTAAAAGTTCCAAAGAAGAGAACAGCTTGCAAGGTAAACTACAGAGAAGAAGCATTGGTTTAAGGCTTGCTGATGAGATATGGCGGACTAATTGGGCAAGTGGGTAGTAGTCTGATGTTGTTCTCTGCACCTGAGTTTAGTTTTGCTTATGTGCTGTTAGGGAGCTTAATGTCCAAGGTTGGGAGAGGATGCCAACCTATCGTAAGGGCCTATGCAACAATGAGCCAATACGCTAATGTTATAATGTTATAATCTGTATTATTTGTAGTTAGCAGGATGTTCGAGGCTTGCCTGCCAGAGAGGAGCATCCAATAAAGTAACTAACACTTATAGACTCTATAAGTAGATATGTTTCCCTGACCAATCCCTAAACCCGATAGATTTTATTATTTGCCACATAGGATTATGTCATAGCTGACACACTTTGAGGTATAGAGCCTTTGTGTAACTAGTTTTCAGTGTGAGTGTGTGGACTATGAACCGTTGTTCCCCAGATTGCTCTACTTTATTGACTTGACGATAAAGTAGTACTTTGCCATAATATTTGAGCCTGTCCGCTCATTTGGATCCAACACGGTTTATTATGGTAATCTCATGTTGCGCATAGATATGCCCCAAAAAGTACTACTGCTCAGATTCCTCCAGACAGGTAGTAAGTAGAGGACATACCAAAGGTTCCAGAAGTTTCATGGGAAAAGGGAGGATATCCGCTGAAAGTTAGCTGGGACCAGGGGTTCTAGGGAAGATTTAATTCAGCAAAGGGATAAGTTACATACTTTAGAAATGAGGAATCACCCCTGTGGAGAAGATGTTGAAGTCATTCGGCAGCAGCTGGATAAAGCCGGGAATTCGGTCCCAGGGAGAGGAGGACTTCAGTTTAGATATGGCCGCAGCAACCTTGAATACAGAAAAGGTAGGGGATGCAGACCAGTAAGCAGAGGACGGGGGTTCAAAAGGGAGCAGAGAAGGGGTGGTCGAATGAAGGGACATAGAATGGATGTTGGACCTGATTTGACATATTTTGTCCACAAAAAAGAGGGACAGGGAGTCAGAGGTCCTCTGAAGGACACTGCTGTAGAACGACCCCATACAATTTTAAACAGCTCCTTGTAATGACTAATTAAAGCCTAAATAGGTGACAGCACGATGAGACTGCGTAGTGGCCTGCAACAGAGCAAGTTTAGCTCTAGGGGCATAGGAAGGTCTCCATTTGCACTCCAACTGCCAACTGTCTGTGCTTTAAACAGAGTGCCCGGAGGTCCTTGGTGAACCACTGCTGAGAAGTGCATGTGGACAGCCTGGACTTTTTAAGAGGTGCCAGCAAATCAGCTTCCACAACCAAATTATCAGACGGGGAGCCCAGATCTATGGGAGTGGTTTCAGGATGACAAGTACAGATCTGTGCAGCAATATCAGCTTGTGGAACAGAACGCCAGCCACGCCAAAGAACAGCACCGGTCTGGGGAGACAGCTTGGGAACCCTGAAGTCTCTGATGAATGGGATAAAATGATCGTCCAGATGACTGGAAAAGCTGTATAGACTGTGACTGTGGAGGCAGGGGAGAAGATAAGGTCATGAAAAGGAGTTTGTGGCCAGGGGGGTGGTAAACAACTAAAAGGTGGATACAGAAAGGTGGGAGGTGAGGAGAAATGCACCAACATAGCCTCCATTTTGATCTGATAGCTAATGGGGAGCAGGGAGCCAGTGTAGAGAGAATTAAAAATAACCGCAACGCCACCCCTAGTCCTGGGTGGTGGGCAATCGGAGAGCAACATTTTAAAATTGGGCGGCAGTATTTGGACCAAAGCAGGGCCCGATACCTCACTAAGCCAAGTCTCAATGATGCAGTTAAAGTCAGGGGAGATGTACTTCAGTGACAGTGAGCCGAATGCGCAACGGATCAGCAAGCATTCAAAAGTAGGCAATTCTAGTAAGCATGAGAAGGGGACCTGGCCTCGCTCACCCTCCCCTGTACCTTACAGCCCTCCAGCAGCACCGTTGTCTGAGGTGCAAGTCTGAGCAGCTGATTCATGCAGGGGAAAGAGCATCCCGTGCAAACCGTGTCATGGACGGACACAGACGGGCTTAACTTTGGCACAACTTCGGCACACCTTTCGCAAGCCCCTGGGAGGAGTGGACCAGGCACATTCTATTGCACATGCCAGACCTCTGTGGCCAAGGCAGCAGCCAAGGAAGAGAGACTGTGGTCGAGGATTGCAGAGAAAGAAATAAAGAAAATACATGCCACCCGGGATGAGCCCCATGGCAAGTGGAGGCCAGACAACCTCCAGCCAGAATTGCAGATACAAGGAACAGAAATGAAACAAATTAAATAAAGAAGGGAAGTTTAAAATAAAAATATAAAAAATGTGAAAGAAGCTGCAATGAGTGAAAAAATGTGGCACCCAGTCACACGCCACGGCATAGAGTACCGGGACCGTGAAAGTAAATTAATATAAGATAAAAATAAACAGAAAAACAATTATAAATTAAGCTGTGGTTAAATCAAGCACACATAAGCAAGCAGTGGTAAGTAACCACTGTTGCTGATATAGGGAGCCTCTCTCCGTATTCCTCTTCTCCTTGTAGTTATACAGCACTGTCTTCTTCCCGCAATTGGGAAGGATCTCGTTACTCCTTCATCCTCTTAACTCCATATAATCATTTAAAAAAACGTATAAAACCAAATGCCAAGTGGTCTTCCACACGTCAGTAACTGCCACATCACTCTCTTCCATATCCACCAACAGTCACACATTTCCCCTCCCCACCCATGTTGTTTTCTCCAGTAAAAGGTGTAATTACATGCATGCGCGCTCCCAAATTCCTCCGTCATGGGGGTCCCATCAATGGCCTACCCAATCCGGGAGCAGTGCTTTGCTGCAAAGAACAGACAGGAATTCCGGTAACACGGCTTCTGTAAACCTCTCCAGTTTCTGCACAAGGGGCCTGGTTGCTGTAGGTGGGCACAGCACCTCCAGATGCGCGGGCAGGAATCCTCCATCCCTGCAGACTGTCTGGGATCAGGTTGGGGGTCACAAAATTCGTAAAGCAGATCACCAGACACAGTAAAAATGATCCTCTGAGTAAAAAAGCTTGGTGCAACTCTTGCAAGGATAACAAGGTTTATTTAATATATAAAAAGCAAAACCTTGCCAGAGGGTGTCTTGGAACCCAACTGCCATAGAGCGCACTGGTTAGTTCAAAGTAAACAGGACATTTCAAAGTACAGTGGCATCACTTGTGACACACCCAATATATGGTATTAATTCCCCGCCCTCATTGCCTACCCCTATCTACATGCTATCATTCCTTTATACCGACTGTTCATATCTAATGCATTCCAACCACTCGACACGTTGCTGCCATGCCAGCTTTGGTTCTGTGTATGTAAATAGCAGGCATTTGAGAATGTTACCCACACCATAGGCCAAATCACTTGATGTGCACCTGGTAGTTGGCATGCGCTCAGTGGAAACTTTCAAGATCAAATTGGCACTCTGGAATAAAGAAACGCTTCTCATGATCCCAGACATGCAGGCACCCCCAATGCCTCCCTGGCGTGCACCTAGGCACCCCTTGAATCATGTAGTACAAATCACAGAACAATATGCTCTGTGCTCCCCCCTAGGTAGCTGCCCCTCCCTGGATTGTCACCGGAGTCTCTCCAGGACCACACTAAGCAGCCAAACTTTAAGGAATTTATGTGGTATGTTTCTGGGCTTCTGGCAGTTCAAATAGGATAACCATTATCCTGGGAATGTTTGTACCCTACATCTGGGTTGGGTTGTTTGGCAGCTCAGGACCTCTGCCCTGGCCCCCATGGGTTTGTCCCACAGGTCGACGTCATGTCTATCATTTACCACACCAACATCAATTAAGCTGCGACAAAGCTCACTTCATTAGCTTGATCACACACCTCGACACAGAAGCTAACCCAGACATGCAGTGCTGTCAATGTTGGCTACTTCCTCCAGGTAAACAAATACCCAAGTGTCATTGCCAAACCCATTGACCCATGGTCTCAGTATTTGGGTATGTCTGCCTTCACCCATCAACACGTATGGATTTCCATCTGCCTCTCTATCTATTCTACTAATAACACTGCCACCATCTTTTCGTACAAGGCCATGTGCAATGAGGCCACCACAATGGCATAAGGGTGCTATATAAGACCACTTTACATTATGTACATTGCTGGCGGGGTGTATTGAAATGTGCGGTCATTCACCCTGCACCACATTTTCTGGGCTATGCTCACCCACTTTTCATGGTAGCAGAATTGCAGCATGAGAAAGGGGGTTTTTGCATTGCACATTTTCAAAGGTAATTGGGGTCATTGATAGGACAACACATCCTGCTGTGTGCCCCTAATAATACTCCTTTCCAGTGGAAAGCTTGGTAATGGCTGGCTTCCTGGTATGTGAGTGCTACAATAAGCAAACACTGATTTACTCACATGAGAAGACCGAAATCTGACCCACTTCTATACACAATAGTGGTGCGCAGTGTATATGGCATTAGTGTGTGGATGCTGACCCACTGCACGAACCCACTTCACAGAGACACGTCCAATTCAGCACAGCTCATTGATGGATAAAGCTGTGTTAAGGAGACTGCACCATTCCGTGGGAGTCTTACGATATGATTCTGTGTGAAGCTGCGAGAAGATTGCCACACATGTGCAATGATGTATAATTTTAAGTTTCTAGAGGAATGCATGTGTAGCTAGGAGAAGACTTTGATGTAAGCCATGACCAATCTGGGCATATACCCTTGATGAGGACAGTGCAGGTGATGGCAGCACCCTAAGGGAATTGACTTTGCGGACTACAGATAACACAGACACAGAGGATGCCTACAACATATTGAACTTTGTCTTTTTTCATATGTTTCTGAAAAATAATGATATTATTGGTCATCAAATACATAACGATTAACTGAGACTAAACACAGAGAATCGTACTCTTTCTAAAGGACACAGAGCGCACATTCAGTTGTGGAGCAAATAGGTACTTTACGACCATGCTTACACTAATGCTGGGCCCCTTTGAGGCGGACGGGATTGCCAGTGCCACCTTGCCCATGCCAGCTCCTAGTCGTAGCGCTATATAATTGCTAATTAATATTATTATGATTATTACTATTATGCTCTGCTGCTTTCTCACAAAGTGTATGGCAGTCCCATGAGACTTCCTCCAGTAGCCTAGCCAATTCATCACCACTGACACTTTTCTTTCTCTTCTTCGATTGTGGGGGTTGTTTGCTCTAATGCTTTCCCCTGCTGCAGCCTGGGACATATTTTTGGGGCCCTAAGAAGAAATTTCTTTGGGCACTGTTCGCTGTGAGTGGCATCCATCGCACTCCCGTGCTCCACCTGCTGTGCTTCAGTGTGCTCACTGTGGCTGTGAACATGCTTTTTCCCCATTGTAGGTTTTGCTGCCGCCTCTGCAAATTGTTTGCTATTGCAGGTTACTAGGTTATGCATTTCCAGTGCTCTTAATCCAAAACCTTGCTGTGGCATGCCCAATCCCATCTCAAACATAGCTAATGCCCTCTTCACCCATCCACATTATACCAGGAGTCCTGCCATCACATCACCAACTTACCTGGTATAGAAGACCGGTGGCCCCGCTATTGGGCCATATCTCACAAATAAAAGTCACTTCATTCACAAAGGTGTCCATCACATTTACGGGAAGGGGGGCGGGGTGGTCGCCAAAGCACATTTTGCTCCGGGCATCCCCCTCCAGTCTGTTAGTGGCAGGAACTAATATACTAAAGGCTTCTAGCACCAAGAAGGTGCTGGGAACACATTTCATAATGTCGAGACCATGAAGAATCTGTCACGGACATTTAAATAAAGTGTTCCTATCCCTCTTCCGCGTGTAGAAATCCAAGCAGGTTAGCAGTTTCTTATACCAATGCTGTTCGACATAAAAACAAGAATTTCAACAGCTAAAAAACGTCCTCTCGCTCCTTCCTTGAACACCGTCTGCACCTGTTCCAAATTGGTGTAGGGGACATTTTTTGTTTTTTGTGCATCTTTGAAGTGTATCCGAATTGAAAATTCGGAGTACACTTTAAAATGTGCAGAAATGCCCCCTTCCATCGCACACTGTGCCCAGATGCACATGCAGTCAGTAGCATGTGCACCCATTCCAGAAAGTTTGAAAACCCGCTTATTTTAATAATGAGCTCAATCACCTTTTGGTGGTAATTTTTACATTGTGTTCTGTCTTTTGTGTTGCGTCTTGTGTGCCCTGATGCCAATTGGCTATAGCGTGAAACAAACAAATCTATTTATATATATATAAACATTCAAATGTGTGCATTTGTGGCTTTGCATATGTTCGTTATACAATTCCACAACATTTCACCAATCTATACCACATTTTGCACACTCACTTGGTATTGGCTGTATTACATCTGAAAACCCCACCTCTCGCCATATTCTAGCAAAAGTGAAAATGTGGGTGTGGGTTTGTGGCTTTGAGTATGTTCCCTATACAATTCCACACTGTTTCACCAATGTGCACCACATTTTGCACAGTCACCTGTTGGGGCCATCCAGACATTACTGGTTACTTGACATTTGGACACCCTACGTTTTACCGAGATTTCAGCAGAGGTAAAAATCTGTTTGTGGGTTTGTGACTCAGCAAATCGTTGTTACTTATACAATTCCACACCTTTTCACCAATCTGCACCAAATTTTGCACAGTTACCTGCACCTATGTGGGAGTGCAAGCCCGGGCAATGCAGGGTATATCAGCTAGTAAATGAATAAATGTGATTTCCCCTCCCTCCACCAGCAAAACTCAAGAGTCGAACTGAACCACAGTGTTTGTGTGACTCATGAGTTCTTACATGAACCACCAGCTCTCCCAGTTGCATGTGTAATTTAGGGGATGGCAGCACGTTTTGTGATCTAATCAGGGTGGCTGAACCTCTCAGAGGGATTTAGTTGACCAATGAGCACCCTAGAAACTCTAGGGAGTTCAAGTAACCATATAAACAAATCCACATTTCTATTTCCCTATGAACCTCTCTGGGCTTTTCTTCTACATACTAGCCGCCCACAGTAAATGTTGCCTGTATACGTCATTAAAAGTGGACACTGACATTCCTTCCTCCCTAGTCAAAAGAAGACGGCAAGTGCAATGCACACACATTTGCAGCCACCGATTGTAATGTCCCGGTCAAGTGCGTGTGTCCATGTGTACAATTTTTAAAATAAATAAATATATTCTAATTATTACTCTGCCTCTCTTGATCCTAAAATAATTTGGAATAATATCCCTTCCCTGTCTACCTCTACACTAACCAAGCTGCCAGCAGAGGCCTGCCTCTGCCCACAAGACTGACTATGAACTCCATTCATTGAATGCCCTGTCCAAACTTCAAACGAATTTGGGAAAGGCTCTCCTGTCCTACTTTGGAGACATTGTGGTGGTCTGAAATGTATACCAAATAGAGTTGAACTGGGTAAACATATATTGTCTGTGTTAAGGTTGTATGCAAGGCTAAGTATGCAGTGCCTTACTTGATAGTGGTTGTGCAAAGGTCTGTGCAAGTTATAAAAGGAAGAGTGTTAAGAATATGTTTTCCTCTTGTTGAGTCACGAAGTGCTCTTATCATATATGAAACTTTTCAGAAGATATGAGAGTTAGGGGAAGGTGTTTCCATTTGGAGTACACAGGAATTGTCTGGGCCCTACAAGAAAACACTGTGGGTTTACCCAAGACAGCACATCACAGAACCCAATCTGTGGGGAAAGTGCCCCATTGGCATTATGAAATCTCGAGTCATGTGCCACCACAGAAGGTGAAGGCCGCCGCCAAGATGTGCATTTGAGTTTTTAGGGTGCCAGGGACACATCACAGAATGGAGGCAAGGTGCATAGAGTGGGAACCTTGGCAGCGAGTACCCATTCTTTATGATTTGGCGGTACGTTATATTAAGTTGGCAAGCTAAATGGTCAAAATTGTTTAGTCAAGGATGCAGCAGAAGTGCCCCTTTAGAGGAGACAATTGTACTGAGCCCCCACCAGGGTGCAAAACCATTCCAGTGAATGCATTCAGCTAATAGATAACATGTATTGGTCAAGGAGTAGCAATGTGGTACCCCTTGTTTTCTTTGTTGCTCCAGGTTTATCATATGCATCCTAGCATGAGATGCAACATTTCTGCCAACTGATCTAGGCTTTTGTCAAAGATATTGGTCATTTGACTAAGTGGTCATCATCGATTTAGCACTCCCTGATCTACGTTCCCACCACACAATTCTTGGACTGTGCTTTGTGGCCAGAATTCAGATTTATTTGAAGGGAGTAAATCAAAGGTGGTTCCCTTACTTTATTCAAGTGAAAAAACTACAATCAAATGTGTGGATATGAAAAATTCTATGCACAATTAGAGTAGGCCGCCTGTGACAATCTCACTAAAATGTAGCAGACAAATGCAGTAACACTATTATGTCAAAAAGATATTTTCTAACATTTCTATCCTGAATAATGTGAGTTTAACGGCATTCCCAATGGTGCTATGGCTACATTGATGCTTATTGCTAGTTAGTCAAATTCTCTTTAGTTAACATTTACGCAAGATCAACTTCGGACAATATACGGCAAGTCAAGAATATTTTTAATTCTCCAGTATCAAAAACAAGTATTATTACCAGAGAATGTTTGCCTAAAAAATTAAGTTCATGTACACATCTACATTAATTTTCTCCCTCCTTTGAATGTGGGGTTGTGGATTTCTAGCATGTACATTGAATTTTTATTTAGAAAATAATGAATTTCACCCAATGCTGCAGTTTTGAAACTGGATTTAGGTTCACCCACCCTACCTAGGAGAATGCCTTTAGAATGTTCTGATGCAGGGATGAGTAGCCCTTCCCCTTTCACTTCACAATCTGGGTCAAACTGTGCAAACTCAAGAGTGAAGGGTAAGTGCCTTTTACATGTGTGTCATTTTCTATAGGAGGGAAAGTGACACAAATAAAACTCCCTCTAATTCTCATTTTCTTTTTTAAGTATCTCTGGCTTTCATTATTAAGCAATTCTTGATTACGCTTCAGTGTCGGCCACCTTCAAACCACAGCCAAATGTTGACTGTATCTCTGAAAACCTCAAGGATTCTGCCTATTGTATCTACCATTCACCACATGCTTCACTGTCAGTGCTGGGATATATATCCTGTTATACACAGTGCACGCACGTATAAAAAGCATTTTGGTTCTCATTGAAATATAATCCCCCTGAGCTTCAATATAATGAAATCCGAATACAACATACACTGGCAAAATATAATATCCTATGCTCTTTCCATGAATGATAATTTGTCCCCCTATGTGCTCTGTGTGCAGGAAATGGTCTGATTTCTACAATCAGTTAAATCTCACTGGGCTCTAAATGAAATGGGAAGCACTGTTGCATTTCACACACACAAATATCATGATCTTCTTTTTCGAGTGAGTGTCTCCTCATGGAAATGACCCCCCCCCAACTCCCTTGCTACCCAGGGACTTGACAGGGAAATTATTCTGGGGGTATTTCTAATTACATTTGGAGAGTTTTCAAACTCTGAAATATTCTTTAAAATGCTGAGTCCTCAAAGTTTTCCAAAGAACTCCGAGTCAGGATATCCTCCCTTTTGAAAATCAAATTCACTCCAGCTAATAATCTCATGGAAAAGGCCTAGTTCTCCAGTTAATGTCCAAGTTAAACACCCATCTATTTGGAACTGGTGGTTTTGCTTCTGTGTAGCTTTTCCACATAGAATCATATTCCCTTTGTGTTCCTGATTTTTGGTCAAATCTTTCCATTGGCTTACTCAATATTCATGCACTCCCATAGAATACACCACCCAGTGTGTCTTCTTGGTTAATCATAATTTCGATTTCTTTTGATATGAGCAAAGATGAGGCATGGTTCACTCTTGCACTTCTAAATGCAAAATAGTTTTATTACATAATGCCTGGTAACAACTGGCCAACTCAGTGAAATATGGATTTCTGGAATCTATTATCATAGAGCTGTCTGAATAGGCAGCATGACTATGCCAGGTATTTGTTCATGAAGTTCTGAATATTAATACTTGATGCATTAGTACAAATCGTAGACCATGCAGAATTATTGACATATGTTAGTGGAGGTTCTCAGCTTTTAACATACACATTTGCCTTTATTGTAAATGGCATGATTGTGAATGTATAATCAAAAAGCATTCTGTTTGCTTTGACATGCAAACTACAAAGCGCTTTACATATAATGGGAAACTTGCATGTCCAGTCTTTCCCTCAACTGATAATGAGGGAAAGACTGGACTGAAATCTGCTGACCAGCAGGTCCATCACGAGGGGGAGACAGGAGGGGCAAAGTGCCCCGGGCCTCGCACTTGCTGGGGGCCTTGTGGCCCCCTCTCCTAAGTAGAATGCAGCACAGTCCACCTGTGTCCATTATTCACACAGGAGAACTGTGCTGTCTGCCCTCTGCCCCTGCAAAGATTTTACTATTTGTTGCAAAGCCATTTAGCTCTGCAACAAACAGAAAAATAATGGGAGACAGCAGGGCTCCGAAGTGAGCTCTGCTGTCTCCCGTTATTCAGCTGACAACGTGGACATGCTGCCTAACAGGACTCCTCTCCTGTCAGGCAACATGTCTATGTGTCAGAGTGAGGGCCTTCCAGCCTACCGTGGCTGCACGGGGGTTTTTCAGGGGTGGATGGCGGTAAGGTAAGTGTTTTTATTTTAATTTAAATGTGTATATATGTGTATTTAAATTAAAGGAGTATGTATATGTGCATGAATGTGTGCTTGTATGTTGGTGTTTATGTTGGTGTCAATGCTGTGTTTGGTTTTATGTTTGCGTGCATGCAAGGAGTTGTGTGACTGGTGGATGAATGCATGGGTGAAAGTGTTGTATGTTCGTGTGTGCGCCAGCCCCTATTCCTAAATTTAGAACACCTGTGGGCCACTTAATTAAGTGGTGGGATTATGGCATCAGAGGTGCACCTAGGCTAAAATTTCGAGGGGCAATGGAGTGGGTCTAACACTGCAAATGGGTGGAGGGGCAAACTTACTTGTGTGGGCACATCTAACATCTTTCCTCATTTGAATGAGACTATTCTGACAAAGCTTCAATGTTACAAACAGCCAACTCTAGCCCTCATTTCTGAAATGTCACACTTAAGGACTGCTTTGAGAATGAGATGTCTCATGTCACCGTTTCCCTTCTAATCACGCCCCTGGCATGCAAGTGCTAACCCCACATCACAATTTCAATTACCTAAAATTGTATGTTTATGAATGCAGGTGCTAACAGTGAAATGTTTTATGTTAGTAATTTCAGGGCCTTTGTTAACAGCGAAGTCCAGGCCCCGTTTAATGTCTGTGCCTTGGTCCGTCTGGCCACAGCTCTGTTGGTCAGCCCGGCAGGGGCTGGATGACAGTTTCGAAAGCAGATAGTGAGTGGGGCCAATGTGGGGCCAATAAACACGTTGCGCTGTCAGTCTCCCCACTGGGCGATGGCGTCTGGGTCTTTCAGCTTTTGCAGTTGAAATGGGTAGTCACCTACAGATAATCTGCAGCTTTTAACCACCTCACTGTATCACAGGCACCTTGGCATATTTTTACAATCTGTAAGGCATGGCGTGCTCCACAAATATTGCAAAGAAATGGGCCCCCACCAGCCCTGACACATCTTCAACCAGCCCTGCTCCCACTTCCCTCCCAATACCCTGAGCCCAGCTGGGAAGCTGAATAGCTAGTTCACCTTCCCTTTGGCCACTAGTCGTATCTTTCACCCCAATTCAGAGGTTCCTTACTTTCACAATCCTATGCTAATCTCTGGAGAGGTGGGCCATCTAAAAGCTGAGACTAGAAGTTAAGACTTTGGCTTTATCAAAGTTAGTCTGTTGATATTGCATGGATAGGCTTTTGTACTCTGCATGTTTGATGCTGCTACCGCTCCATAACGAGAGCTACTGGCTGGTGACGCATCGAAAGTGGCCTTCTGCCTCAAAGTGGGCGAGCCTTAGCCCTCCCTAGCCAGGGGCTGGTTCTGCCCATGCAGCCAGGTCGAGTCAACAAAACCCAACATTTCGGGAGGGGGCTAGAGGCCGATCCACTCAATTGTGTTGCACCATACGTGTCTTTCACTGAAGTCCTGTTAAAAACAAACATTGGCAAAGCCAACACTTTTGGTTTCTGCATAGTTATTAGGTATTTGCCAGGCACGGCTATTAGATGCTCAGGTATTCAAACCAGTGTGCACCTGCTACCATCAACAGACAGTTAATAGCAATACAGCAGTGCCTTTACCATGCACACATGAAAGTCCAAACTGTTAGGATTGCCAATGTTTGTTTTGCTTCACCCTTGATGCACAGGACTGCACATCAAGGTTAAATCAAACATACTACTTGGCTAAATTGGCCCACATTGAATTTAGGCCAATCGAGCCAGTAATAACAATTACGGTGCACAGTCAGCATGGACATACTTTCTGTGGAATGGCATGTTTACTGGCTGGGAGTGTGTGCATGGTAATTATGGTATATATTGGTGCAGCCTGCATGGACCACATGGGAACAACCAGCATGAATATATCTTTATACTAGCATATGTTGTGTGCAACGGCGGCATGAAATGTATTGGAAAATGTTCCTGTGCACGGTTGGTGTCGTGCAACTATTGGGGTTTTCCGTGTGCTTCCATACAAAACCAATTGCAAAGTGTATGGCTTTCTACCCAATTTTGCAAACAAAGTGCCGTAAAATGCATAATTGTAACCCAATGTTTCAAACATTTCCTTGGGAGTGAGAAACCCCCTCAAATAACCCTTGTTTGGTTTGGGCACCCTCACTGTGCTCTGTCTCTCCTGCATAATTGGCACAAAACATTTAAGCCTCTTAAATTCAGAAATTCACCAGCCTCCACTGTACATCATGCATCTGTCACTGTGTATGATGTGTGTTTTAATGCGCACACAGGGGCAGGGTGCTCCTTAATGCTGGCGTCATGCACCACATGCCGTCATGCCATCCTATATATGTTTATGCCTATGAAACAAAAGTTAGTCTGGCATAAACCTTTCTTCAGTAGATAAAAATAACTTTGCTGTAGTTGATTTGCAGTTGTAGTAATTAACCATATTTGGGTTCCTCCATACAAACTCAAGGGGAGATTTCTCGAGTCCCCTGGTTGCGAAGGTGCTGCTGCTGCCCTAGTGCGTAATATCAAAAGGGGGCCTCACCAAATGTTTTGCCCCGGGCCTCCCCACGTCTTGTGACAGCCCTGCTGACCAGGCCTCTGTTGTTTCAATATCCATTAGGGCCATTAGGACAACCATCTAGTCATGTTTTCTGAGAGCCAACTTTCAAAGGTGAAACACTAAGTTCAACACATTTTCTTTGAAATCCGACATTAAGAGAACAGAGTGGATTGTCATAGAGGCTGCCCTGATTGTTATCAGCGACCACACCACACAATACAGCATGGAGGAATTGTATTAAAAGTATTTGATCATCAAACTTGTCTCCTGTGGTCTAGTCCAGATGGCCCTTTTTTGGTGGGTTTTAACAGGTTTTAATTATTAAAGCAATAATAAATCTTACCACTCTGAAAGGCCCATGCCAGTCTCATGGACCCCACAGGAAGCTGTAAGCAGGGCAGAAGTGACATTTTAACTTTCGTTGGTTCACTCACTTGATTCAATTAATAAAATTAATTTAAGTACAATTTTCTAAATACAAAACATTAAATACAAAATGTAACATAAGGAAGCATATCATTTAGAACTTCATAGAATCATTTTATGCAATATAATATATATATACATATATATATTTTCAATGACAAAACTTTGTTAAGGGGACGTTATGGTTAAGTTGCACTAATAAAAACCTATGAAATTCAGTAAAAAAACTTTGTTAAAGGGACGTTATGGTTCCAAGTAAAACCAAAAACCCCCTGAAATTCGCCAGTTATGGTAAGCTAAGCAACCATAACTCGCGCCACCACCGTGCACTGCTAAGACTAACACCCAGGACATTAAAGATGACATCACAAATGTCATTGATGACATCACTGATGACATCACATGCCATTCACTTTTCATGAAAAGTCTCTACAAGGGATTCTTATTATAATGTTGACAAAAAGTGTCAAGGATCATTGGAATAAATATCATGAGCTACTTAGTACATTAAGCAATGCATTGATATAAATAGAATTCTATTATGAAGTTCTATCCAGTATACTAAGCTACTCATGTAGAACATTGGTATTGTGTGCAGCATACATGATGGAGGTGCAGTATTCATAATCCTGCCATGCTGAATAGTGAAGTGATAACTGCTTTCTTATTAGAGTTTTGTGTACTGTGAAACATGTAATAAGTAGCTAATAAAACCAACGTACTACATAATTGCATTAATACAGACAAAACACAAAGAGACAACAACACATACAAATAAGAGTATATATAGGGAAAGTAAAGTAAGCAAAAAAGCAGCTGTAGTAGCAGAAAGTGTTCATAACTAATAATCTGATTATCGTTATGCACAGAAATGATGGTTCTGTTTCAAAGCTGCTACTTACCCTATGTATATGTATCACATGATGTGACTGGACCCTAAGGAAAGTAGTGTGAGTACAATATATACAAATATGAGCATATACAGGGAAAGTACAGTAATAAAAAAACAGAACTATCAGAAAGTGCTGATAACCCTACTGATTATCTTCATGCACAGAAAGGATTGCTTTCTTTCACGCCTGTGTCTTCCCCTATGTATACGTTTCATATGATATGACTGGACCCTAAGGGAATTACTGTAAGAACATACTTGAATATAGTACCTTTTCAATGTTTAGTTCCTGACTGTTACTGAAGAAAACCCTGTGGCCTAGATATGTCTGTAAAGGAAAAAAGAGGGAGCCAGACATGTGATGTCATCAGTGATGTCATCAATGACATTAGTGATGTCATCTTTGATGTCCTGGGTGTTAGTTTTAGCAGTGCACGGTGGCGCGAGTTATGGTTGCTTAGATTACCATAACTGGCGAATTTCAGGAGTTTTTCGGTTTTACTTGGAACCATAATGTCCCTTTAACAAAGTTTTTTTTACTGAATTTCATGTGTTTTTATTAGTCCAACTTAACCATAACGTCCCCTTAACAAAGTTTTTTCATTGAATTTCATAGGTTTTTATTAGTGCTACTTCACTATGTCTACGAACATCTCACTTCATTGCAGACCTTCCAGAGAGTGCCACATGACCATATGCTGGCGCACAGCATGATAACTCATCCGAGAACCCGTACGCACTTCACAATAAAATCTGTGCTTCGCGGACAGTTTGAAACTGCATTTTCTACTGATCTAGGAACTTTCAACCTCAAAATTTCCCTTCCACAGCTCCAACACCTAGTCCTACTCATCCATTAACCTAGTACACAGTACATACTTTTACCAAAACTGCTATTTATCTTAAAATGGCATCAGCTAAGGCCATCCCTCCTCCCCAAGAGACACCACCACTTCTGTAATGAAGGAGCAGGAGAAACACTGCCCCCTACCTTAGAAATAACATATTAGTGTTTGGTGCTTCTTCCCTAATGTCCCTCCCCACCTTACGTTCTAAGCTCTCCTGCCAAAAAAAATTAATCCAAAAACAAAATAAATGTTCCTTTAGGAACCACCTTTCACAGTTAAAAAATAGAACAAAAAAAAACGCATAGACTCCATCTACTTTAAATTTCACAGTAAAGTACATAGACTCAATAAGATTTTCCAACATTTGCATTTGCATTTTGTGTTATGCTAATGGGAATATTGGGGCGTTCATCCCCGTTCCAGGTACTGGAACGGTGGATACCGGCCCAGCAGCCCAAGTTATTAGCCCAAGCGAAGCGAGGGTGGAAAACGAGGTCTCTGGACCATTACCCCCCATTCCAACCCCTGAAATGTGGGATGAAGGCCATTAGCAGTCTAGGTTCCCAAAGCGGTAACCCGTGGTACTAAAAAAGAGGGTTTTTTCGTCCTACACCGGGACGCCTTTGGCATCCCAAGATGGCACCATGGAAAGGGAAGGCGGGGGTTCCATACAGGGCCCCTCTTCGCTTTCCATGGCAGCCTGCAGAAGGCAAAAAGAAAACCCTAGGACCATATTACCACAAGCACATTTTTCTTCCCTTTCAAATCTTTCCTAATTTCGAAATAGCTTTAGCATAAAGGCATTCCCAGGTGGACATGGCCACTTTAATCCTATGTTTTGTCCCTTCTGGTCATGGCCAGTAGCTACATTGTCCGGATCATGACCTTATTCCATGACCCGGACATTCTGGCCACTGCCCATGGCTACAGCCTACCCCTCAGTCACTAAAGCTATACCGCTATTTTTTTGACACTTGTCAAATAAGACAACACTGCCACATTTGCAAAACCATGCTTTTAGATCCTTGCCAATGCGCCTTACTCAAGTTTGCTGGAAATCCACCCACGTTTTATTTTTTCAAAACTGTCAAATGAATGCACATACAATCGTCATATAAGCTCTGCACAAAATCCCACCAAACTTTGTAAACTCATTCGAAATCACGTCAGAAATATCCCACACATCATCATCACCCCTCACCTCCGCAAACATCATTTCATAATTTTCACAAGTGCAATGCTCAGAAAATATTATTGTCCCGAGGGTTCGGCCATGTATTTTTATACATACATTGATCTACGGCAAACATTTCCAATTCACCTTACCTCCCTTTTCTTCTTTTAAAAACATATGAAATCTGGCAGCAGGGTGTGTCCATCTTGTGCTATTCTTATCCATTGCTGCATCTGCCTAAGGAAAACTGCCCTGACGTCACTAAATCATATGCCCCGCCCCTGACCCTCACATCACCAACCCTAGTGATATTCTACACCTTTCTCAGTGACGTTCCTCTTCAGCATAGCCAAACACGCCCATAATCACCTTTGTGACGTGACGCAGAACCCGAAAATCAACACACATTGACTAAGAACACAGCACGTCACAATTCAGAATATTAAACTGTACTTTAAAGAAAACAATAACACTGTACAATTTGTAAAGTACTTTTATTTCACAATAAATGCACAGAGTACATCCGACTATTGCCATATTCAATCAAATTGCAAATTGGTTTCTTCGCGCGTGATCCAAAATGTTAATCGTGAGGCACACATTGTTCTTTTTCCGTACACAAAGTGTTTGTTTTCGATAAAAAAAACACTTGGGTTGCACAGTGAATTCCTGTTACGCTCACCTGACTCCCACGGAGGTGCTGGCCTGGTTCGTACTGCTGTGACCTCTTCTAAGGTGATGCGCAGGGTTCGGACTGGACCGGGCCCCCAAATCTGGCTTGTCTGGCTCGCAGAAGTATCCTTCTGTAGGCGAAAATAGGGGTTTAACTGTCTGCGGGGTAATGCAATCGGCCTCCCACTTTCCCCTCTCACCCTCCTTGAAACCCTTCTGTGATTTCTCGTAGCGTCTCACCTTGGGGTCTGGAAGGACGAGCTCTCCATCCTGCTTCTGATGCAGGGGCGCGTTGGTATCCAGTTACTTCACTGGATTTTCGGATTGGTGAGAACCAAACTTGCTTGGCTTCCAGGTAAGTTTTTTGATAAGAGGTTCCCCTTGTGTCCATGCATTAATGTACTAATGCTAGTGTCTTTTTCCCCATAGGGGCCGGGTACGGAATGCCGGAGAACAGGCACCGACCCGAGATGAGAGGTGAAATTCTTGTAGAAATCAGGTAAGTCTTTAATGAGCGTTTTTTGGTAATGTCTTTTCATTCGCTCATTAACGCTGATGTCTCTTTTTCCCCTTAGGAGCCGGGGTCCGGAAATGCCAGGATGCGGCGCGGACCCGAAATCAACAGGTAAGTCTTAACATGGAGATTTAGCTTTCCTTATTCCCTTCTCTCTCTGACCTTTTGTTCTGGTCTTTTTCTCCCTAGGCGCTGGGGCGTGACTGCGAATCCGGATGATCGCTGCTGAACATGGAGGTGCCCTGTAAAGGTGAGTGGAATGTGGCGCTGCAGCGATCGACGCGATGCGCTTTTAAATTAAAGTCTTCCTTTTCAGGATTGTCGGCGAGATGTCTCCGGGATGCGGATTTAGCAGGTAAGGACTTTTCATTCTTCTGTTCTCTTCTTCTCTTCCTTTGCAAGTGATCCAGGATGCTGGCAGGCATGGCAGAAGTCAGGATGCAGGAGCAGACACGGTGAGCGTCCAGCTGCTAGATGCAGAACAACGCGAAGCACGTGTGGCTGTTTGGGTGGGGTTTATATAGCCCTGGAAGAAGTTCCAGGTATGTATCCTTCCCCGACCATGCCCAGATGGTAAATTAGTCCCACAGGTAAAGTAGTTCCTTTCAGGCCTCAAGGAGGCCGGGATCCTGCAGCATGGTCTGCATCAGGTAAGTGCACCCAAGCATTCCCATAATGAGCCTGGCGTCTATGGCGCCAGGACTGATGTCTTTTATGAGCCTGGCGCCATAGGCGCCAGGACACTGTCCAAAGGGCCCCTATATGGGGTTGCTGGGTCCTTCCTTGGGGACTGGATGTCCGCTTTAGGGGACGCCGGGCTTGAACCGGCTCCCCGGGAGCGGGCATCATGACAATTCCAGGGCTTCTGCATCAACTTGGGCCTAGACCACCATAAAGGAGGTTATGTTACTCCTAATCGCTAGTACAGCGTACGGGCACATTGACCCTGGGCGATCGTCCCAAAAAACAGTCACTGTGATCCAGGCATTGACAACTATTTGCAGCTGCCGATTAAAGAAGCAGTCAGTTGGCATCTGGAATCTGACAATCACAGAAAGGCAGGATGTAGCTATTTCGAAAACATAACAGAAAATGTGTACCAATACCCGAACTTTATTACAATGTATCTATTGACTTTTTAATTCGGCATAGAGTTTAAACTAACGATTAGCACACACATCAAACAATCTCAACAAAGAGAAATCAATGTGCAAACTGATACACAATTAAATATGGGCATACATGACATTTTTAATGAAATATTAGCGTTGAACCTGGGTGAACCTATTTATAGTCTACATTCACCTCGATCCTGCACTCCCCATAACCACGTAAAAAAGACAACCACACACAAAGATAGTACTTGTGTTACATTGCAATAAGCAACACAGAACAAACAAATAGAATATAACCCAAAATTAATCTTCAGATGATAATAAGTTAATGCTCGTTTCCGGTATACAATCGTCAAAATCAAACTTAAATTATATTCACCATTTCCATGCTCTTGGCATAAGTCAGACCGTAATGCTCACTGCACTTGCACCAAAGATTCTTCATGAACTTTATTTACATGTTCCTTACACACTTTTGGAATGCATGACCTTATCAAATGTTCATTATTACAAACCTCCTCTCATTGCATTCCTTACGGAATGGTCCCTTTCTCTCAAGGGCAAAAAACAATTGAACCTTATACTTTGTGCCCCATGCTTGGGCTTCCTTACCTCGCAACCAAAAATTCAAAGCTGGTGACCTTCACTCAGAATCTAAATACATTCTCACTTTGCAACAACATGGCTCACCGCATCCATGAGAACTGTTATTCTCATACACTTGCAGGGCCGATCTTTGCATCAGACACTGCAGGTGGCTGCCTCAGATGCCAGACTCTAGGTGGTGGCAGTCTGACTCCATTATTATTTTAAATACATTTTAACACAGACACATTAGTCCTTTGCCTGTACTTTACGCACATTATATTGTGGAACACCTCCAAATGTAGCATATGACTTTCTGACAAAAAAAACACCCGTGTTTTGCTTCTTGCTGCCATATCCCATTCCATCCTCATCAACCCTCACCTCCCCAGACAGTATTTGATAAGTTTAACAAGTGCAATGTTGTGTTTTTTAATATGTTTTTTGCGGCAATGTCCGCGGACACCAAAACACGGATCCAAGATGGCGGGCGCATCGGAACAATCTGACGCACTTCACGCTCTTCACCATCCAATCAGCGAATGCGTCACATGTCCGCGGACATGACGCGACCGATTAGCCAATCGATATCTTGCCCGCAGAGCGAACAGGGAAGTGTCTCCGCAGAGCGGACATAGATATCACTAATTTTTTTAGATCTACTTTTTGATCGTTTTAAAAAACTACTGGATGAATGTTCACCAAACTTACAAAAGCACGCTTTCGGGACCAAGCCGCTGCTCCTGCCATAAATTTGGTGAAAATCCGTCCAGCATTTTGGGCTGTAGGCGTGCGCAAAGTTTTTCCCCCATTAAGTCTATGGTAAAAAAAGAAATTCAGAGTGCATGATATACTTTTTTTGCAAAGTTTGGTGTGCATTCGTCCAGGGGGAGCGAAGTTATAAGCTGCCCAAAAAGTGCTCTTCCTATGGGATTAGCAACTTAACCATAACTACACAGCCACTCCCCTGGCTGTGTAATATAAATATCAATATATCAATTTTAAGACCAATATAGAAAATAAGCTGTATAAATGTAATTGGTAGTATCAATTCTCATTCCCTGGTAAGATCTTTAATCAAATCATCTTTAATTTTCAGGGCACGTCTAATGTACGTTAATAGCATCCAGGCCACCAATGTTGTATTTACTGACAGCAGGAAGATGAGAGCAGGTCTGCATTGAGAAAACCCCAAGTTCTGAAAGAGGGGACCAATTGCATTTTTACTTCATTAAGTCTTCAGTGCATTCAGTACCGAATCGACAGTTATTTCATTGCCATCCACATGTATCCATTTAGCTGTGTCTGATCGTAAATTAAGATAAATCTGGCTCTAGTGATGAGGGCTTGCTCATGTTTATAGTTTGACCAGATAAGGCAACTAGCCAGACCAATCAGGCCAGGACCACATAGTTACGAATAGAGGTTTTTGGCAAGTTCTCTAATTTCTCTCTCACTTACTATGCATTCTAATAATGTTTCTGTAATTTCCGTTCCAATTTCTTGTTCAGATTAAACGGATTAGTGAAATAAAATCCAAGGTTTAGTCTAACTGAAAACAACTATGCAATACCTAATTTCATGCCTTCTTAATGCAGACCATGGGGGTCACTATAACTTCCCTGGTTTGGAATAAATGTCAGAAAAAAAGAAAGTAATTCCGGCACTGGCATTTTTTTCTGGACTGGGGAAACACAAGTTTGCCGGTAGGGGTAGTCAACTACCAGCAGACCTGACCTTCTGGGGAGTTCAGTGCCTACCAGCAAATAATTGCCAGAATCACTGGCACCGGTACCAGTTATTCTTGCAATCCCATCCCATGGATTCCAATCGTACTCCATGGAATGGGAATTTACTGGCATCTCAGCAGCCTGTAATATCCTGGCAATACTGGGATATCAGGCGGCGGAGACAGTAAGGCAGTTATGCCGGTATCCCGCCAGTATTACCAACGGGATACTGGCAAAACTATGAGGGCGTATGACTCAAAATGAGGTGTGTCAAAGACGCCTTTGAATTAGACCAAACTGTGGACCACAAGTTAATTGGCTCAGTATACAACACATCCTCTAAAAAGGAAAGACCAATTTTGCAATTAACTTCAAAATTGGAAGCAGATTAAGGTGAACCAAGTATCTTTAAAAACATTTTTTTTCATGAGTGTGTAACAATGGAACGTTAGAAGTAGCCCACAAGTCTGCCCTCTATCTTCCAGTGACTGTAGCTTTGTCTTTATATACTTTTAACATCATATCCAATGGATGGGCTTTGTAAACACTGCTAAACCAATGAATACCTCATAATGACTGCATATATTTGTTTTTCAAAAAATTGCTTTCACCATTGAATTTCGAGAAGAAGGAAACCCCCAAATAGATAAGTGTTCACACTTAGAGGTTGATTCCCAA
Organism: Ambystoma mexicanum; assembly: GCF_040938575.1. Taxonomy (NCBI): domain Eukaryota; kingdom Metazoa; phylum Chordata; class Amphibia; order Caudata; family Ambystomatidae; genus Ambystoma; species Ambystoma mexicanum. The sequence goes on from NC_090934.1 coordinate 466,794,098, forward strand.
TGTAAAAAGACAGTGATTTGAACATTTATTTTGCTCAAATCAAGATCACTCATAAAATCACAATAATAATTAATGTGACGTTGAACTGATATGGGCGACCTTGCAATTAAAACTTTGTCATCTACATATGCGAGGACTCTAACACAACACTGAAACGGGGGCTGTCAGCCTCACAGGCAAGTTAGAGTATCATGCAAACCATTTACATACAGGGAGAACAGGAAGGGAGAAAAGACCCAGTCCTGCCTGACTCCAGTATTAACAGCAATTAGTACCCGGTATGCGCGGCGCAACAGGAATAAAGCGTGGTGATTGGCTCATTTGCGAGTCATACCACACGGTAGTCCCTTGTACGCCATGCGTGCCAGGTACTCTGTTCCTGTCGAGGGGCGTGGCAGCCCTTCAGCCAATGAGGAGGCTCGAAACGGAGCAATCCCTGCTCCGAGCCTCCCCATGGCTGGAGGCTTCCTTTGTCCCCCGCCGGTGTCTCAGGTAAGACTTTTTTTCCCCCTTTCCTCCCTCCTCCCACCCCAGCCCACTTACCTTCTGTGCTGCGGTCTCCGGCGGGGGACGATGGAAACCTCCAGGCGTGTGGAGACTTGGAGCGGGTCTATCCCCGCTCCAAGCCTCCAAACGGCTGGAGGCTTCCATCGTCCCCCACTGGAGACTGCAATACATTTTTTTTTCTTCCTTCCCCTTCCCCTCCCTTCCGCCCTCCCAACCCCACTCACCTTCTTTTTTCTTCTGATCTTGGGAGCGAACGCGCTAGAAATACTTCTGTTCCCAGCGCGTCCGCTCCCGATGGCCACCATGGAAAGGGAAAACGGACTACGTTTTCCCTTTCCCGGTGGCCATTTTTGTTCACTTTTTTTTCTGTTTCGAAATGCGCAAAAACGGAAAATAAATGCCATTAGTACCCCGGTCTAATGGGCCGGTGTACTAATGGCAATAAGATCCTAGGTGGCAGGCCAATACCGCCCACAGTAATGCCCCCCGGGCATCGTTACTTGTAACTACAGCCCTGGGGCCATTACCTGGGGCGGTATTGGCCTGCTGCCTCGAGTCTTATTTCCACAATCATGCTGTGCAGTATCCATCCTTGAAAGCTCAGATACATGCCCGTTTACCATCATGCAACAAAGAAAAAACATGTTTAACTTTTGGTCAGTTTAACAAGAAGACAACAAAATAAGCATTGCTAAAGCCATCTGAATGCATATAATGATTTTACGTGCATGAAAGGCGTATTCACCTCTATTGTATTGACAACATGCAAGTCATTCGGATTAAATATTCATTATACTTCACTCCTTTGTGTTCAGAACGTGAAACGGGAGTCATATTACAATGTAAGCACTATCAATAAAATAAAACGTGACACACTGTAACCCTTCATTTTGAACACATAACAACATTTTGATCAATAGGTGAATACATAGAGTGGTGGTATTTTAACATTACTAATGTTGTCCTGTTTTGCAACTAATGTTGCTTTTCCTTAGCTTTCTGCTTGTTGTTCACAAGTGACAATGCCTGTGTCATTTGTTGTATACCATCTCTCATGGAAGCAAGTAACTGGTGAGGAAAGTTAATGAATAAAGTAATGCATTATTTTTGCACCTCTCTCTTTATACTGAGGCAATCACTAAGTCTTATGTTAGGTGCTGTCTATTACATGAGGCAGCACCTATATTCTTGCTTTATCAGCATGTGCATGCACTTGAAGCACGAAGTGCAGTTTTCCAGCATCTCGTGCAATAGTTATTTTGGGTTCTATTTATCCCCACAGTTCTACATTATGTGATGTTTGGATTAAATGAAATAGCAAAAACAACTTGATGGTTCTTTTCAACCCCCATCTGGACATCGTATATTTCAATAAGGTTGTCCTCAGGGATGTCATTTCACCAAAATGCCTGGGGTAGCGGAAGAGACATACCATTACCATTGACCACTGATGACATCACAGGAAGTGATGTATGTTGACCCACGCCTCCAAGTGACATCACAGGAACTGATGGCACACAACCCTTCACCCCTTGACAAAACAGGAAGTGGCATCACATAGCATTGTTCCTCAGTACACTGAGCAATATATGGTTACAATATCACTGTAATAGGATATACATTTCATACACGAATGGATCACCATTTGTAGTGTTAATATCAGTGTGTACAGGCTCATATAACCAAATTACTCTGAATGTAAGCAGACGTCCAAGCCCAAATGATGCCATGCAATGGAAAGAAAATAGATATGGACGTTGTATGAAATGAAAGGGATCAGGATAGAGGTTCTGCCTCCTATGTACAAATAAGGGCAAATATCATAGTGCAAATGTCACAATGGACACCCTGGTGTGTGTGTCTGTGAGCGAGAAAGACTGTGTGAGTGTGTTTTGTATAACTGTTGACATAACAGAATCATCTTAATCCGTAATGTCAAAGTGACAAACCTATTTGAATCTATGCAATATTTTGAATTCCCGAAACATTTTACATACAAAACTGGTAGTGGTGAAGTGTACACAGTGACCTCTTTGCCATCGATCCAATCCTTTTCCGGGTTAAACTCGCCATACAGGAGATATTTACAAGTGGAAGAAAATAAAACCTGTACATTTCTTTGGGGGGGTCTGGTGGTGAGCCCTGCTTATTTGTGAGATTAGATTTTGCTTAGAGACAACATGAAAAGCGAGCTGGCTCTCATCACAATCTGAGTAATAGCCTGAAAATGACAGGCGTTTGGGAATGAGAGCCCCTGCTCCAGAAAAAGCATCGTTTTACATGGCACGCAGTTCTACGAGCTCGCAAAATAAGCTATCATGCACGCACACAATTACATGAAGTTAAGCAGAAGTAGGGATTTGCCCCGGATCACAAGATGGTAAAAAGGCAGCTGAGAATTTAAGGTGGAACGGCAGAAATACTAAGAAAAAACTCTAAGCAGTGAGCCACCTCTGTGTGACCCCAACATCAACAACTAACTTCAATCACCCAGATTTACTTCAAAACAATACGAGTAAGGCTTCACAGATTTGCTTCGTTGGCGAGTGCTTTGCCTGTGGAATGTCGAGTTCTTGAAATGCATCATCTGTGTTAGGCAGAATCCTGTGCAGTTCCCTTAGGGAGCACTACACAAGATTAGGAATACAGGTAAGAGCAATAAATCCCCTTTGGTATCAGTCTGTACCACAAAGATTTAGTTGGTAGCTGTGGCGGAGCAGTCAGACTTATCTCAAGAGGGAGCTGAGCAGTATTCAGGGCCACTAGACTATGTAACAAGGAAACACTGACCAAAGCTTTGTATTTAAAAAGTATATATATATTTGTTTTATACACTTCTAACAAAAAACATGTTTCACAGTCATCAAGCAAGTTAAATTAAGTCAAAGGAAAAATATACACACTCCCAAGTTAAATTGTAGACCAAGTGAACCAGAGTGAAAACTGAGCAAAATGGCACAGTGACACTTGCACACAAGGGATCCTCTATCAATTCCTCACAAGAGGGAGAAAGAACAAGTTAGATAGAAATAGGTTCTTACACACCCTAGCAACACTTCCCATCAGTTTGTGAACTAGTTTAAGCAAGGCAGTGCATCAGTATAAGCAATACGTAAATGAAAATTGAGCAAAATGGCATTTCACAAGGTTTAAAAATGGGAAGGAAAGGGTAGTTAAAAGAAATAGGTGCACCACACAGTCCTAGCTGAGAATCAGTCTAAAGAAGGCAGATCTAACAAATGTGACCAGAGTCAGTAGGCCTGTGCCAAAGTCAGTTGGTACAGGGCAATGGCCCAAGAGCAAAAATGTTCTTGTAGCTGCAGTCAAGTCTTTGGTTAACGAAGTGGAAAAGGTGGATGCAGACGTTGAAAAGACAATGTTAAGAGAGAGGGGCGGCCAACCCAACAGGTAGGTAAAGGATTTAAAACACATTTAGTGCTACCGCGAAGAAAGGGCGGCCTGATGAACAATGTACCTTTAAAATGGAGAAGTGGCTCCTGCGGTGGCGGTTGTTCCTAGTAGTTCCTGCAGTTCAGGGGATCCAGCAGAGGAAGAGAGGCTCTCGTCGTGGAGGAAGGTTTGAGTTCCTGCACTACCCAGGGATGAAACCAGCCGCGGTGCTGCCCGACGAATAAAAGGTACGCTCCTTTAATTCGCGGTCCGGGTAGAGGGGTGCCTGGCTATCCGGCCTCTGAGTACAGGGTAAGGGAGATTCAACCAAGGCAGGTCCGGGAAGGCGATTGGCAAACTGGTTGGCCCCTCCAGTTCAAGGGAAGAAGGCTCTTGCAGGTGAAGATCTTCTCTCGTCATGTGGAGAAAAGTGTTGAGACGCTGCAGCAGGGCTTCACCCGTGGTTCAGTTGGTGCAGATGTCTTTGGCTTCTCTCCTCTTCGGCTTCTTAGTTCCAGTGGCGACATCTTGCTCTTCCAGTCTCAGGACCCTGCTTTTATGCAAAAAGATCCCCATTCATACAGCCTAGCTGTCACTCACACAGTGGAGTGGTCATCTTGGCGGGAGACCCTCCAGCCTATCAGGATAGAGTGTGACCTGGGTTGCTGTGGCAACCCTGTCCAGAGGTCCTACTCCCCCTCCCAAACAATGGACCCACCCCAGACTCAGTGGCGCCGAAAGGAGGGCTTCTCGGCAGAAGCCTGCCAAAAGGACAAACAAAGGATCCCCGACCTGGGTTAGGAGTTTAGAGGAAGACACGAGAAAGAAGTTATATTAAAGTTCTGGCAATAAAAACCTACCAGAGTAAAGTTAATATTAAATTACACCAGCAGTATGTTAGAGGCTGTCAGAAAAAGTGGTAGCCTCGAACAATGGGAAAATCCATAGGGAAATATTTGCGGTCAAATATTTACGGTAGTAACCACTGCCACCAGCCAGAAACTTTTGAGGGAGGAACTGTACGGTACCCTCTCGAAAATGAACATAGGGGAAAAACTATTAACCCCTTCCAGTACCTCAATAGTAAGATGGGTTGTTCTGGTTTAGTTCATAGGATTTGACTAGTAAAGTCAATGGGGACTTTACATGTCCTGGGAGACAGTAGTCAGTCCCAGAGTATGGAGTCTGTTTGGGGGTCGCCACGACATCCCTGTTGCACTGCACGGAGGGTAACACATGTGAATAAAGATGGTTCCTATGGGGTTGAGAAAGATCCCATGGGCATTAAACACAATAATAGTCTAGAACACACATAGCAAAAATGACTAAGAGTGGGAAAAAGGGTCTCACACTTAGCAGGTAAAAAGAAACAAACCCTTCAAATCCAGCAAAGCTGCTGGGGACTCTATAGGTAAGGGAAATTAGCCATAGAATGAGAATTCGCCCCAACAATCAGCACCACAAATCTTGCTTGTAGTAAGAAGGAAGCATCCCCTGGACTCTTTTGTGTGAGGTGCACAACGTTGTGATATGGAGACTGAGTAGGGATAAACATTAGCTGGGAGCGTATAGTCTATTATGGCAACCTACAAAAAAAAAAACCTCGGAGCCCCCGTTCTCACCATTACCTAGCGTGTTGTATTTCAAAAGCAGTCACTGCTCGAATGTGTTCTATATCATAATATCAGGTATAACTTATTCACAGTCACACTGTACTTTTGATGGGGGCTGGGACTTGCGATCACTAGGATCCATAGACAGAGCTAAAGCCACACCGCTTAAGCACATGTAGAAACTCTACAAATGGGTGCCACAACCCGAGAGTAGGGTTTTCACACTCTGGATATCACACCAATCCTAATATGTTCTGTAGAGTGCTTTTGCATACCACATTACCCACACACGCATCATTCCTATAGAACTCTATTCTCTGCAGGCCAGTCTGTGCCCATTACTCCAGTTGGCACCTGGCCCTTCTTCACTCTGCTTTTTACATGGAAAGATCCTAATACTGCCACCAGTCCTCGCCCCTTCCTCGGACTCCAGTCAAAACCTCACTCCTCTGCAATAGGGTATGTCAGACGCAATAAGCCCCCTCCACTCTGTCCCACAGCTCCTCGCAACCATCCACATCTATACCCAGACCAGAGGCAGGACCTCGTTTTGATAACTTAATCATAGTAATAACTTGTTATGTTCTACTGTGAAAGTGCAAAATCTTAAATAACCTCAGTAGATGGAAGGGTCAGCACCTGTGACAGTCAAATGGCTAACTTCTTGATTCGCACAGGTTTTGGCAACTGGTGCATTAACCCACTAAACTCCTGCACCTCAATCGCTTTTCCCTGAAACGGAACGTGGCTCGGCTGCCCGGACCCCACGTATTGCAGCAGGGGTCGGCGGGAGCATCAGGGGAAACGTGGCACCCGGGGGATGCCGTGCAAATCAGATCTCTTCTATTTAAATGAAGAGCTTTCAATAATGACAAAGCTAGAACCCCTGCGACTCGCACTGTATGCTGAAAATTATATAACTACGTAACCTCAGCAGTGGCGTCGCTAGAGGGGGCTGGCCCCCTCTTGTGATGCCCTACCTCAGCTGGGATACTTTCTCTGTACCGTCTGCAGTGCTGTGTCCACACACACAGGGCCGCAATCTATGCTGCCACAACAATGAAGAGCTGTTAAGCTCCCCCTACAGCCAAGAGCAGCCCCTCCAATCAGAATGTAGTGCACGAAACCGCTAATGATTGGTCATGCGTGACTTAATGGTTTAGTGCCTAAGTTCTGATGAAAGCAGCGGTGCACAAAAGGGGTGTGGTAGTTGGTGTGCACAAAAGATTCTCTGCAGGAGTGCTTCTGATGTCAAACATTGCCCTTTTATAGGTGTCCCCCCTTATTTTTGTCTGTGTCCCTCTACTTTTGCCTGTTTCCCCCCCACCCCCTGTAGCCCTCCTAAATTTGATTCCTGGTGATGCCACTGAGCCTCAGCAAAGCAATAGATCCAGTGTTTTACCTTATGACGGTTAAGAATGTAAAATAACCCAAAGTTTTACTGTATGCGTATATTGCGGGTAGCAAGAAGCAGCAGTGAAGGGGCCCTCTCGGCTGCATCAGCAGCAAGCCATGTGAACCTTTGATGTTCCTGCCTGGTTCCAATCCTATAACACTTAAGGGTAGCCAGTGGGCCTGTGCCAGTGCATCATGGGAAGATGTTTCCCCTCCATTGTGCTTTCAAGAGCTCTAACATTTTGTGGTTGCTAAGCAACCAATGAAAAGTTACAGAACTCTTGAAAGCATGAGACCCAGTGGCGCCCGCTGCAGCAGCGCAGGCACAAAGCCACCTATATTGAAAGAAACGGATGCAAAAGCGAAAGCTCAGAGCTTCCGTTTTTGCATCCATCTTTTTCAATATAGTTGGGGTTGCAAAGCAATGGGTCACATGGGAGACCGCAGGGGTCGCGGCAACCCCCAAATGATGTCCCTGGTTCTCCTTCGAACACAATCGAGAGCCAGGCGGAAGCACTGATTCTAGGAGTCACTGCAAAGAAAAACTCCAGGAAGGTAAACAATAAGGGGCCCCCATCATCTGGTAGTACCCCTCACACAGGGAAGATATGGTGGGCTGTGTCCAGTAGAGGTGCCCCAAGTAAGAAACCACTGTTATTGGACATGGATCCTACTTCTCAGGCAGTGTCGTAGTGCTGTGGAGTGCCTGCTATACTATAGGTGAAGCCCCCACTCCAAATAAAAGCATACCTGAATACCCCACTGAGGGTAGGTGCATGCAGAGTTTGTGGAGAGAACATTGCTGGCTTATAACTTTCCGCCAAAGAGCTATGATTGGAAGTTCTGATGTTAAGGACCTTATTATAGGTTAGTTATTTATCCATAAGGAAACCATTGACATGAGTGTACAGATACGCTGAAAACGTTATTGTATTTTTATTATGATAATATTTCACTAGCTAAGCCCTAGCAAGAAAATTATAATGCGCTTTGCCTTTGGGCCTGGCTGTATCGCAATCATAGAAAGAGTCATGTCACTAAGAACGTGCCTGCTGTACCTTCTTTGTCAGCTGACAGTTGAATTAAACTGGATGGAGCCGAGTCTCTCTGGTTGTGAGGTGCTCTTAGAGAAAAAGGAGTGTGTGTTCAGGGTAACAGGAGAAGAGCTTGTTTTTGAAGAATCCAGAGGTGTGGTGTCATGTATAGATCTGTGGGTGTGGAAGAATTTATTGCCTGGGATATGAGCCTTCAAACGGAGCTAATGGAATGCCCTCGAAGGGAGTAGGCAGAGGCAATTTCACAGTGGTGAGGGGGGAGTCATTTTACAGTGAGCAGAACAGGAAATGAAAGTGTCAAATTAAATTGGCGATTTAATTTTCTGCTCCGGCTCATGTTACAGCCGTCCCGAAGTGTAGGAAGGGGGAAAAGCAGAGGGAGATCTCTGCTTTGCTTTCCTTCCATGTCTCGAGAGATCACTTCATTTCGTACCTGCATAGGATTCTCGTACAGGTGTAAAATGAAAAGATTCCAATGGAATCTCCCTCAAATTAGCATCTGCCAATGCTCGGGCAGATTCTGCTCGAAGCAATTATGAAACACTGCCTGCAACGCACATGTGCAAGCAGAGCATACAGCTCTCAAATCGAGAGTAATACTGAAGAGTAAAGGCGATTGGGCCTCTTTTACTTTTTAGTTTTAATCTTCGCTGTGTGAGCGAAAAAAATTGCATGCAGTGGACACCAGCATGTAAGTGTAAAAATAGGTGCATGCAATTATTTCTTTAAATGTCTCCTATAGAGGTTTAAAGCAAAGTATTTCTCCTAAAACGAGGAGGAAAGCAAAACGGGGATGCTATCTCCTACTCCTCCGGGTGGCAGGAAAATAAACTGGAGCGTAAAATGAAAGTGGGAGGGCAATTTTTGCGCTTTCTTTTTCTGCTCTCCTCACTGTGATATGACGCCCATTGTGTATTAACGCAATCTTGATTGGTCACTGAAATACTTGCCAACTTGATAAAACCTGACAATGCAGTCACATAAATTTAATCCTAATAGTATGCGATTTCAGCCTATAATGTGAAATGTAATTTATGGGATAAACGTCAATATCAACCCAGCCATGTGTTTGATTTAGAATGGTGCCTTTAGACTGTGCAATAACTGTTTGTGGTTTCATAAGTCTGCAGCACACACATGCAATTTTTCCTCTATTGGTCCATTGTTTTGTCAATCAAAAAAGATTTTTCTGCACTGTGTTTTTTTTTATATATATTGTAAGCAATTTGGTATTAACTTCATACAACTTGCTGTTAATCATTCATATACACTTTTGTGTGTCTGCTTTGTAGTCAGTGACTTTTCTCAACCTGTATTTATTTCATACAGTTGTACTCTAGTTATCAACCATGAATTTTGTTTCATAAGCTCTAATTGCTCGTGCGTTTGTGTAATTACACCTGCCATACGGAACAGGACTCGCCTTTGATAATGGCATGCCCTCACAAAATGTAAAGGAGTGGCGCCTTTCTTCACAATCCATACTATGCCCTTCTGACATCATTATGTGGCCAAAGTTTTATATGCCAGTTCGGTCTATGAAAATTCAGTAGAGGCAGTGGAACATTAATTGCATGCCAAGCATGGACAACCATGTGATTGGCTCTAGCCCAGCCCTTCCAGCCATTGATCAGCACTGGCATGATAAACCTCTAGATTTCCCCATATATTAGCTTGTCTCATGAATTGGGGGTGGGTTTGAGTGCTGAAGGGTGTGGCCATGTTGATCACTGTGGTAACTTGTGCCTTTCTTGCCCCTGTCGGCAGGTATCTCCCTCATCATGTGGAATTCCATGTACACTTCGGAGAAGGTGATCATCCGCTGGTCCTTGCTGACGGAGGCCTGCTACTTTGGGGTGCAGTTTGTAGGTGAGCCCCTTCTCTCATGTTTGCAGCCCCTATTCTTCTCAACCTATTGGACCAGGGGCTTGAAGGAAGATGTTTGAGGTCTAGGAGCGTGACGCTTTTTGGGAGGGCGTTGAAGCTTTGATATGAGGATATTGATATTGAAGTCTAGGGAATGCATTTGGTTTTCTAGGACACTAAAGAAGATTGCAAGGATTTTGGCACCATCCAAATGAGGGCGAGTGAGGGGCACAGGTAAACGGACATGCCATGGTTGGTGCTAGTAAAGCAAATACTTCCACAACCAAAACCGCGGACTGCAAATATGTCAGGGCAAATGATTAGTGTTGGGATTTTGACATGAGGTTTGCAACACACATACACACTTCTGCTGAATGAGATTCAGTCAATGAAGGATGACTCATAAGTTACGTCCTTTCCCCTTTATTATTTTCCTGGCACAGACATATGGCAGGCATCATCACCCTCTCGATTTCCCACTTTGCGGTCTGGCACCTGGTAATACTACCAAACCGGGCACCTGCAGGTCTGATTCTGGTATTGGAACAAGGCCCTTCTTAATGGACGTATTCATACATTTCACGGCACTTCACCCTGCATTAGATCCTAACTGAGCTTATCTACCTAAATTGGCACAATAAACTGGAGAACCTGGCATTTTCAGCATTGAACCCGGGTCCTTGTATCACCCATGTGGCGGCATTTCCTTTTGCATGGTTTTTCTCTGTGCATATTCATCACTGCATACACCAAATAAGTATACAATAATAGACACAAAAACAGCAATACAAATGTCATACTCCTTCCTCACTGTCACCCCTGGGCCCATGCATAAGGCCCTGCCGTCCCCCCATCTGTCAGTTATGGGGCCAGGTGACTGACTCCTGCACACATGGCCAGGCGCCCCCTGAACGCACTGCAAGTGTGTCCATTCCTCACTTTTACAGAGGGGAGTAACCAGCAGTTGGCTACTTGGGGAAAAAAGATGAAACTGGTGTTCAACAGCAAGGCGATGTAGGGGAGCTCTTCCAGACCCTTCCAAGCTTTTGTGTAACAGTGCATCATGCCTGTCTGGATACAGGCCTGCATTCAGGGACAATGAAGGCACGCAGCGCTCTCTCCAGTCGGGCACTTTCCAACTAGCGATCAGTGTTTCAGGGTCTTTGTCACTGCTGCTGCCACCTCAGTTTGACAGCTGGCAATGGGTGGGCAAATAACCAAACACCTATAAGCTGTGTGGCCCTCCTCAAAGGCCATTCCATTTCTCCCTATCTGTAATCTAATGCAATAGTTCTGGCTTATCAGTGTCACAGTTGTCACCTAATAGCGCAAACTACAAAAAGCTCTTTTGTTGCTGACAAGGAAGGGATTTTTTTTGTTGTTGCAAGGGCATGCAGACTGGGGGAGAGAGCATGCAGAGATTACCACCAACAGTGGCAGGTACGGCAAGTTAGTGTACCACTTGAGTAAACTCTGATCATTATCTGCCACCAGCCCAGAGAAAAGGGTTGAAGGGTAAGTCATCTCAATAGTTGACAGAGGTAAGGTGCAATTCCACAGTCCCCCACTCCATTTGCTCCAACTCACCACCTTCTCTGGAGGACACTTCTAATAGGAAGATGAAGGTGTGGCACCTGCAGATGTTTACAACACTATGTCTGTGCATCACCCTAGAGGGACAACACATCGCAAGAAAAGAGAAGAGGTGCACACCTACATCTGAGCTTCTTAAATTATGATAAATTGTGTTAAGTTAGAACTCTTTTATACTGCACCAAACCTCTGCTGTAATGGCCTCAGCATGCTGAGGGTTGTCTGGAAGTTGACATATTTCTGCCATGCAGGGGTATGCCGACCATAGTCTGCATAATAAAGGTAAAGAGGAAGGCGGTGTAGAAGAGGGAATAGACAAACAAAATTGAGAACCAGTGGGGAAGGGAACATGGCTGGATGCTTAAAACCAAAAAAAAGGAGGGCAACAATGGTAGGTATCCTAAAGGAGATAACCCTGTTACAACCCAGTAATGACCAATTTGCAACCTGGCACGAGCATCTGCTCATTATGATGCCCAAGCACACAGACCTTTGCCCGGTGCCACTACACTGGTCCTGGCTAGATATAATACACGCCCTGACAGAGCATCATGGCATTGTCTCAACTAAGTCTCAATTATCTGGGCACCTTCATAGAAACAAGAGGGTTGATGAATGTATAAAACAATTCAAATAATCAAAACCTCACCCAAAAGCGGTAGCTATTTACCCATCTTGTGGCCAACTCCAACTGGGTCCACACCATTTCCTTGTGGCCATTTCACATCATTTGGATGCAGGACATTTTGCAGTAGATGGAGGGGGGATGGAAATTAAACAGAGGATATTGAGGATGGGAGTTGAAAGGGAGCAAGAAGGGGTCGGGTGGTAAGGTATTGGTATGGTGGGATGGCACCCATACACATGATTTAGTAAAATACCGTAAAATGCCCCATGGGGTGAGTTCAAAAATCACCCCAGGGAAAAAACCTTTATTAAAACGGTAGCATTGAATACTTGCACATGATAGACTCAGCTTTCAGCAGAAGGACCTGCTTGCTGAATGCACCTGAAAGCATTGAGGGTTCTCTGCACAGGAGCTGCTGCATCAAACTATGCACCTTTCAGCAAAAGCTGCAGTAGAACAAAAAACTCTGAAAACTAGGAGGCCGGGATGACTCACAGGGCACATCATATGTATCCCTAATTATTAACACACTTCCTAAGGATCCAGGCTCAATCCAATTAAACATGAAAGCAAAGTCACTCATTGAATTCATCTAATAATCAAAGGAAAGCATGTTGAGGCCCACCACTTGAACGTGCGTTGCGCCCCTTGACCTGCTTTTAAGGCAGAGTAGTATTATCAGTACACCACCTTCAATAAAGTGTTGTTTCCTCAAAGTATTTTGCATCATCGCAGTCTTATATAAGTTCAGGTAGCAACATTTTCTGTATTTGATTTTAATTGCTTGCTGTCAAAACCATACTTTGCAATGGTTCCCATTTCTTTTTGCAATGTGCACCTTCCGTGAACGATCTTTTTATGACGGAGTCATGCCGGCTAACTTACATTGAATAATGGTGCCTAGGACTTCGAGCAAAGGGCATGTTGCTTTATTCGTGAATGCTGTGTACTGATGACACACCCAGGGGCATGAAGGACAGTCTTGCTGGCGTGCCTTAAAATGCTTTTCTTTGATTATTGAATGAATAAGCTTTGGTTACATTGGTTCCTTGTTTAATTTGATTGAATGTGTGTCGTTCGGAAGTTTGATCATGTGTTGGTAGTAAAACAAATATTACCATACCGGCTGTAGCCCTGATGGTAGGTTGGACGCGCGGCTGGGCTTCCTAGGTGAGATATCGCAATGGATCAGATTGACAGCTGGATGCTGTAGTGTCCCTAATTTAGGTGACCAACAAGATGAGGCAGCCAATGCTTACTGAAGAAGACCCATCATACAATAGTAATGCCATCTCATTCTTAAACTGGGGCCACAATGCCGCGTTCAAACAGGTACCACTCCTCGCCCCTTCAAAAAGGAATCTGATTAAAATTCTGGAGGTCTTCTAGAAGGCTTGCAAGGAGTTGTGATGTCATACAAATAGAAACCCTAGAAGACAGGGAACACAATGACCAGCCAACTATTGACAGAAACACTAGAACCTGGGTTGCATGCCATATTTGCATGCCTAATGCAGAACAAGCCAGTATACTTGTGTTAGGCACAGGCCTTTGTACTTTGGGTAGCTTTTAATGCCAGAAAACTGCAAAGGAAGGATTGTGACTGTTGTATGACTCAGGAGAATATTGACCCCCACGCCCCACTGAGATATAGCACACACCCATATGAATGTAAAACCACTAAGAGTCTGCGGGCAATTTTAAGTTTGACCTCTATGGACAATCCTGAAAGGTGGTTAAAGAAGGTAAACTTCTGATTACAACTTTACATCGACAAGAGATGAATGGATCTTGCAGCTCCAGGTTTGGCATTTTATTTTGCATTTCATCCAGTAAGGAACATTCTGATGGCCAGACCTGCCATTGGGAGACAGGTGAAATGAAGAACATGGCACCTCAGTGGTCAAGAATACCATCCAAAAAGGTCAGCTTACAAGAGCTGGAGAATGGAATTAGTTATGACAAATATCTTCAGGGGGTGATCCCAGGACAGAGAGGATAAGTGAAAGAGACGGATGCATAAACAAAATCATCCAGTCCCTGAGGTCTGGGGCATTCTTAAGGTGCTCTCCAACATACTGTAGTAGCCTTTGATATCTGAGCAGAGGTTTCGACTGACAAGGTTCCATATTGCTTCCATTGGACTGATCCAGAGAATAAGGAGTGGAGTGAAAAACTATTTAGAAAAACCGCTTGTAGAGCACTCCAAGCAGTCATTCTAAATTGACCTGCCACACCCCTCGCCACAGGTGTGTGCACGCAAGGGCTGACCGGCGACAGCCAGGCCAGAACAAAGAAGTCGCTGCATCTGAGGTAAGTGTACATACAGCGGCATATTTAAGATAAAGGGCCCCATTGGCAAGATTGACAGAGGGCCTTGGGTAGCAATAGTTTAGGGTGGGTAATGGCTGTCACAAGTGTGACATTAATGAACTTCAGGGGCAATTGTTCTATGTATTGTAATTTCTCTTTCTCCTAGTCATGTTGAATTTTTATGGGTATGAGTGGCTGGAAACAGCTTGCTCACCTCACCAGGTGTGTCAGACAAAGTGATTTGTCCAGCATCACTGAACGTGTTCAAGTGGAAAAGCTGCTTTTGCCTTCCATCTGTTAATTCCTTCCAAAATCTTCTTCACCACTTCTATCCCCTTCCTCGTCTCCTTCCATAGGACCCCACTCCTTTCATCGTCCATTCTCTACTCTCGTCATCTTTCACCTACCCCCACCCCCTCGGCTTCTCTCCATTACTCTCGTAACCTTCCACCCACTCTCCCCTTCCCCTCGAGGAAATCTGCCTTTGCCACAGGATGAACAATTATAAACGTTCAATGTAGATCCCTAACAAGAGCTTGAGAGGCGAATCCTAATTAATCATCTACGAAGAATAAAAGTTGTGCATCTTTTATTCAACATATATGCATGAACTAACCTAGAAAAAATGTACTATTATTATAATTATTATTGAGCGCAGACTTAGCATTGAGAAGCAAAGATGCCACAGCAACAGGAAATGTTCCCAAAATCCTCTGGGCAACATACACCATTGGGTAAAGGTCTGCTTGTTGTATGGTTAGTCATGTATTTATTGTTTGCTTTTTTTATAATGCGCCTATTACGGTACCAGAGTTCAGTTTCTAAGCGTGGATCTGGGATTCGAACCTCTGTTGCTCTGCATGGTCTTGCTTCCAAGACCAGCGTGTTGCCCCTGTGCTATACTCCATTCACTCATTGTTGTTATACATGGAGCAAAGCTAGTCACTGCAAACTGAAACACTTAAGCACCTAAGTTTGGCAGGTATTGCACCGTGAGCTTAAATTATTTTCCTAGGATCATGCATTTTGGTTAAGTGATGAAGCCGAAATTCAAGTTTATACAAATATGTATTAATGTTTGGGTTTGAAGACCTAAAATTATAGTCAATTTTCAACAGATGACTTTAACAGTGCATAGGTCACATACTGAACCAATCTGACAATGATCATTGTTAATTGATCAAAAAGTGTATGGGGCTCATTCTGTTTTCAATCCTAAATTGCACAAATGGTACCACTTCTGTTTGCCCTTTTGTGCAAAAGGTTGCCATTGTGCAAGTTTGTTTCCACAACCTAGTCGAAAAGTAAATAGTAAAACACAGTTGAAATCGGATGTATTCTTCAGCTTTACTTGGTGTCTAGAAAAGTGTAAATGCACCGACAATTAAAGTTTGTGAGCCATCTACAATGGATTCATTTGGAATCTGCCTGCTTTTCCCAGGTGTAAATGTCAGGTGGATTCCACAGGAATCCAATGACTTTCCAACAGCATAAAAATGCACACTCATGAAAAACCAAGCAGATTTGACACACATACCTGGAAAAGCAAGGCATGGTTTTAAATCCGCTCTGCTCTCCAATTTTGCCTGCCAAATTATACAAAATCCTATTTGGCATAAAAAGTGGTGGTTGTGGGATATATTGACCCACTCAACGACATTGCCCCGCATCACTAAGCTGCATTTGCGCAGAAACAACCACAAAAGGGTTGCGCGGACTCCTGTGAGCGCCATGGCTCAAAACTGCATTGCAATAACAAAAATGGCGGCACCGTCCTGCCAAGCACACATCGGGCAGGATGGAACCATGGGGCACATGGAAGGAGACTACCAGTGTCTTCCAACATAAATAAAAGGAAGAAAGAGGAAAAAGCAGTGTTGCTTTTCTGCAAAAGCCAAAATATTCATTGAAAAGAAACCCTTTTTCGCCTCTAAAAATGCTGCTCTGACACTATTTCCATCTGTTGTTCCTCCAACCACTGTGATTAATAAGGCCCTGCCATGCCCATGCATATCCCAACTGTCCCTTAGCAAAATGAAGCCTTATTCCAGAATGACAGGCTATGCCAGACAAAACCTGAAAACCAACAAAAGCTGTACTGCATCAAACACGGAAAAGCACTTAACTTTGGCTAAAAAGCATCAAAATCACTGTTTGAATAGGAATCAAGAGCTGTATGTACACATGTCAATTTGATGTAGACCTTTGCTTTGTCCAGACTGTTGTGTAAACCTTATTGGAAAGAAAGATGCCAAACCGAATTTAAAGGAAGAAATGCTAGTAGTTTTCAACACGTGTAAAAATGGGCTTTGCTGACTGAAGAAAAAAAATGGCCTATTTAAAAAACAAACTGTTGAAGGAAAACCTGCCATTTCCTAGCAATGTGAAGGGGTTTGTGGCTGGTGATAATACAAACATAGGCTATTTTTATTCCACAGGTTTATTTTAATTCAAGACTCCAAATAAGAAAATAAAGATTAAGACACATGGGCTGAGTTTGCAAGCTCCAAAAAAAAGTTATTCAAGTGCCAGCCCCGAAACTTCCCCCTAAGGAGGGAGGCACGCCATAAACTTCCAGGACACGTAAGTGATAATTGCCAGCTTGAAAAACTTTGAATGGGCCAGGACAAAGAAAGTTCACACCCTCATCAGACTTTTGTCTGTGCTCCAGGCTGGGACAATAGAAGTCCGGGGACACTAACCTGTGAAGTGTGAAGGGGCAAAAAAAAGTCAATTAAGCTGAGAAGCCCCCACCATGCTGAAGGAAATGACAGTTGGCAGCAGTTGAAGTTAAAGAAAAAAAAATGGGCCCAGGAACAAAGAGACTGCAATTTGCTTCTAAACAGTATTTTATAAATAAACTTTGAAGACGTTTTATCTCTGCAGCAGGACTTTGGAAAAATGTAAATATTTCACTGTTTAGAAGTAATTGTATGGCCTTTCTTTTAAGTTGTCATAGGTTTCATTGCTGCATAGGGAACATAAGTAACACAATATTGCAGATTACCAGAAAAGTATACATGTCCCAAATGTACATTTTTATACTTACATACCTTATGACCAACCCCACATATGTATAAAATTAGGCAATTTTATGCAGAACTTTTCATGCTTAAAATGATCAAAAAGCAGTAACCGTCCAAAATAATGTCTCACAGATTGCAGGATTTGAGGGGTGTCCCTTACATAAAATATGTGACCTGATCATGCAATTTATTAAGGTGCCACCATTGTACAAATGTGTAAATACTGATATGACAGATTTTTGGCAAAAAGGTCTGTGGAAGTCTTTTTCCATCATAAAATACAACCTCATAAACTGGGTACAACCCAGGGGAGGCAACTAACATTGATTGTCCAATTCAGTTGTTTCAAGGTGTGCTTAACTAATATAGTCAATGATGTCACTATGCTCTATATAAAGGGTCCCTGACAAGACTCTACACACACTCTCTTCCTGATTTCCTGCACTGCGTCCTGTTCCTGTTTCCTTCATATTGCACTGATCCAGATTCCAGATCCAAATAAAAGGCCAAGCATTGCTGACCCTTCCAGCAAAGCTTCAAAACTAAAATCCCAATACCCAAAGTGAGAAGTGGTGGTATTTTTGTGGGAAGCTTGCTGACACCAGCCTAGCTTGTGGCCCACCAATTGCTGCCCAATAACTGCATCCAGAGGTACCTGTGCCATCCGGTGACCAGAACTATCCTTTGGTATCCAGTCCCTGCCCAGCTGATCCTGTCCCGCTGATTATGTCCGGTTGTCCTTTGTTAGACCAGATCTGTGTGGTGACCAGAACGCTGACTGTCTCAAAATCCTAACTAAAGTGGACTGTGAGTATCAATAGGAACCATAGAAAACCATAGTATACCTTGCCTTGCCTTGTCTTTAGTTCCCATCTCTAAGTCATCCTATCCTTACCCTGATAACTTGTAATACCGTCAGAATCATTCTTGCAACCCTGCCTTTGATTTCTAGTGCTAGTGCCATCTCTTTAGTAATTTTGCCCTGTGTAAATCCTAAGCCCTTAGTCCTATTTCGAGTGATCGGACTGGTTCCGCCAGGGTGAGCGCTGAGGTACTGTGCTTGAACTTGCAAATCAACCCTGGAGCTTACTGTGTCCCTCTTTGGTAGCCTAGCCTGAATGCTCTAGTGTAGAGTAAAACTGTTCTTGTTAAAACTGATTTCCTTTCCCTTTTCACCGCTCCATTTTACTCAAAACGCACCTTTCTAGATCTTGCATAACTCATCCACTTTACTGGCTAGAGACTTAATTTCACGTCTATAATGTACCTGTGATATATATCTATCTCCGTACCTAAAAACCACAATATTTCACCCGTTTTTCAAAGAAACCGTTTTAGTAATTTTACATGGAAAACAGAAATATTTGCAAAGTTTCAAAAGTGTCATTTTGATTGCAAACTGTTTTAAATCTTCCACACATTTTTTGAACTGTGTGCTCTTGTTTGCGATTGTTTGTACATTTACATTGTGTCTTTAGTGAAGAATTGTATCTGCTTCAAGGTTTTTACACACATTCATTATTTCATTCATCCATTTCCGGGTGTCATTTTTAGCATTGCATAGCGGTTGGAAATCTGTTTTTTCTCTCTTTTGTTGCAGAGGGAAGGCCAGATTTGAATTCTGTTTTTCATTTGTCATATCTGATTACCTGCTGCTTCTGTTTATCCACTCAGAATTGATAATTTGTGGGTTGAGGGAACATTGCAGGGGGGAAATTCTAACTTAAGTGCTATCTTTACTAAAATCAAAAGTGCTCCTGTTTCCTGGTGTTTTGTAGAGGCGTCAGTAGAAGGTTAAACTAGGTGCATTGCTTACATTCCTATTGTTACCACCCCATTGGTGATCACTGCCCCATATTAAACATTGTTTGATTTCTTTAAATTTTCAAATAAATAAATACTGTATTTTACCCACCAGCCTGGTTCAAGGTCCATTGTGACCTGTGGTTTTTGAAAAGTGGGTGTGATATGAGTGATGTACCATCTAAATATTGAATCTAACATAAAAATAAGCATTTCAGTTGTGTGCTGCATACTAGGCTGAGACTAAGGTGTGTGCTGCATGATTGTAATCCTTAACATGGTACACCCTTTTACCACCAGGGTTTCCATTCCGCTGTACGTGGGAAATTACTCCATATGATTGTAGCTTTATTTTCCCCGTCCTGAATGAAAGAGTGCAAACTCCAGCAGGCAAATTAATAAGAACCTGCAGAATCTCCTAAAGAGACAAATTGAAATAAAATGCATGGCGTGGCCATTGTTTGACACAGCTTGCAGCTTGTTCGGTATCCACATGACATACAATCGCCCAACACGCGTAGCTTATTAAAGCGTTCTAGATTTCTAAGAAAAGAATGGCAACAGCAATGGTTGCTGGCATTTACCTGTTCACATCACTAATCCCCTTATGTTGTAAATGGTCTGCAGCTGGGAGGTGTTAAAATGATAATTAAGTTTTATTTATATAGCGCTTATGCCTGAGCGCATTCCATAGGAAATATATACATACAATATCACCCAACTGAACTTGGTACTCAACCTAAGTTTAGATCTCAGTAGGAGGCCCTGTGCAGCCTGGACTGTTTGCCTTTGAGGTGAGAGATACACAGCAGGGGGCCCCTTGGGCATTTGTCCCTTGTCTGTGTGGTAAATCCACCTCTATGCGCATGTATACATGTAGTTATGTATGTATGTTTGTGTGTGTATATAGCATAGAGGAGATCAGGCGATTGTATGTAGAAAGGAAGGGATGTGGCAGGGGAGCAAAGTTGGGTGCAAGTGTGTTCGTGTTCAGGGGGGTTGTCATGGGCATCTTTATGTTGGGGAGAGAAGGGGGCTGGTGGGAGGCAAGGAGGGGTTTAGCGGCAAAACCCACAATTTAAAGGAAATCCTGCTAGCACAGGAGGGTGTGAGAGTAGGGCCGAGGTGGGGGATTGTCTGGCAGAGAGGATCAAAGGAGGGGGGGCACCCTTCAAACTTTTAATATTTCCACAAATGAAGACAGCACCACATCGGTCGAAATAAATCAGTCTTGTTTGTGTTCTGCCTTCACTATGCGCAAACATAGCATAGAACCGAGAATAATGCTACTTGCTCATGAGGGGAATCAGGGCAGAGAGAATTCAAAGTGAGAATCGGGGAGAACGTGTGCTTCCTCCGAGGCCCTCAGGGGGTGATTGAGATGGTGAAATGCTGTCTCTTCTGCCTTTCTATATAGGTAAGAAAAAGACCAACCTAAAATCGCTGTCCAGAAAGCACAAATACACTATGTCAGAAAAAGAGACTGGACGTCTGCAGTCTCCGGATGGGGCGTAGATCTGTACTGCAAAGCTTTTAAGCAGTTAAACCCATAAAATAATTCATGTGAATTTTGTTTGGGACGTGGAGGGTTGGGCTCCAGGGACAAGCAGGCATCGACCTCCTTCTCAAGCACATCTTCAGCGGTCATCACAGCTTCAGGGCCATAGTGACATGACCAGGGTGCCAGGTCACCAACCCTTCCAGTTGTGCCCTGTTGTTGTGTTGGGCAGTATATTTCAAGCCTACTTCTATTAGAATCAGCTATGGCTCAGCATTGTGCAGTGTTGTAACTAGGTAGCGAGTAGATGGAACCAGTCGAGGCCCCTGGCGGTGCAACATTTCTGGAGTCGTTCAAACTCATGTTGGTGCCTACTTTGGAAGGTCTAGTAGGGGGTGAAACATTGACTCATAGGATAACCACAAGCTACCTAGTAATGTCGTATTTGGCTAAAGATTACGTTTCACATGAGGAAGTGGAAAGCAACTATCATCTTTCACAGCTCATATTAAGAAGATAGGTCGGATTTTACAAAATATATATCAAATTTTATTTTTTACCACATAGTAAAACTGGACAGAAAAAATGACGCCCATTCACTAAAAACTAAACAACAAATAACATAAACAGAACATATAACGTAGAACTACTTGTACTAGATCCAAGAAGTGGTGTTAGTAGTTTAATAGAGTTTTAATAGAGTTTTTTGTGGAAGGAAATGCCTAGTAAGTCGCTTATTAAACTACTAACACCACTTCTTGGATCTAGTACAAGTAGTTCTACGGTATCAATACCATTTTTTGTGTTTTCTCATGTTCTGTTTGTTATTCGTTTAGTTTTTAGTGAATGGGCATCATTTTGTCTGTCCAGTTTTACTATGTGTTAAAAAATAAAATTTGATATATATTTTTGTAAAATCCGACCCTATCTTCTTAATATGAGCTGTGAAAGATGATAGTTGCTTTCGACTGCCTCATGTGAAACGTAATCTTTAGCCAAATACGACATTAGTAGGTAGCTTGTTGTGGACCTTGTTTATGTAATATGTTACTGAGTCCTCTCCCAACAAGCCCCTAATAAAAAAAAGAGGAAAACCCTTTGTTTGCTCGTTTGACGACTACACTCATAGGATAACCTCCTGTGGATAGGCCCATTAAGTTCTCAAGCTAATTTGCACATGCCCTCCTAAAACCGCCTCCAAACTCTTCGATTTGCACCCAATTCCTCCCACCGCAAGCATGGGCCAAGTGGCTGGATCGAGTTCAGCTTGGGTTTTAAGCAGCTAGTCAGACCAGAGGCAGACTATCTATGCTCGCGCCCAGAATGATGATTGTAAAACATGGCTCTTGCTTTCCCAGAAATTGTGGCATCTGTGTAACATCTTGTCTGACCTCCCAACCCAGAGCCTTGCTCCCCTTTCACACATATCATTTCAAGTAATTAAGGGGTACAATTGCAAAAGGTTCGCTAAAGTAAGTGCTTCTCTTCAATACTGGTAAACAACTTCCCATGGGGACATTCAAACGAGATGAAAACATGACTGGTGCCATTTCTCACCATAAGAATAACAACATAGACGTTAGGCGTTTCAAATACACTAAAGGCATTTTGATCATTGTGTAGGTATGCATTGTTTTGTGTGCTGTAAACTCCTATAAGAAGAGACAGATGTGATGTTGCCTGATGCATACATTGTCAAATTTGGAAGCAAGGACTTGAATACCAGCTTACTCTGTTTAACCACATTATGTGATCCTGGGCAAAATATTTAACTTCCTTCTGCCTTATTTTCCTTAATTTGGATTAGTTACAAGTGTTTCAGTTCAGAATAGGCTAGAAAAAGTGTCACTCATGCGTGACTTAATAGACCGTAATGCAGCTCCAGATAGTGTGCCCCTTTTCACATGCTGCACTTCCCAAATTAGTTAAATAGCGCATAAGAATGACAATGACTACTCATGAAGCTTTCACTCCAGAGTGAATGTTGCTCTACTAATACAGTCTGCCACTTTCTATTTCTCAAATCTATGCCACATGAAGTTGATTAGTTAATGTATTCACTAATTCTGTATTACTGGATAGATGACCAATATGTACTCATGTAGATACATGATTAACTTTAAACCTGCAGTCATTATTTGCAGGCTTCTGGGACAGACATCATATCAGCAGGTCATGGTGGGGAGAGAGAGTGGTCAGGCGTTTCATTTCCCCAGAAACTAAAAAGAGACTTGTTAAGGATAAACAGGTGGCAACATTTCCCTTAAAAGACACAATTATCACATTTGAAACCACCTCACGCTTTGCCCGCCCAAAGCCCCATACCACCACCTGTCCCACCTCCACATCCCACTCACCCATCCTTTTTCATACAAAACAACTGACATTTGCGAAGATGAGCCAGTTGATGATCTCCGGTCTCAACAAAAAACATTCAACAGGCAGCTGAGTGGTGGGGTCTAGTGTTTCACAGATGAACTAATATAGCCAGCTGAGGCACCACCCACTAGCGACCTCAGAGAAATCTGCTGAGAGCCTAGAACAGGGGTGAAGAGGTGCATTTCAAAGGTGCACAGTGCTGGTGCACCCCACCCTCCCACCAGCTCTTCAGGCCACTGTTCCTCGAACCCAGCAGCAAACAGTGCAGAGACACACTGGTGTGATGTGAAGACACTCACAAACTCGGGAGGCTCTGGAGGATAGCTCATGGGCAAAGGCTTGGGAGGATAGCTCGGGGGCAACGTGCTTGCCTTGGAAGCAAGACAACACGGAGCAACCTAGGTTTGATCCCCGGGTCCACGCTTAGAAACCTCTGGGTATTAATGTTAAATGTTGTTAAATGTTAAAGGTATTTGTACTGCGCACTGTCACCAACAGAGTTGGTCCCCAGACGCTCTGGTGGATCTGTAAACGAGAAGGTGGGATGGGTTAGTAGGTTGAAGAGGGAGTAGGATAGTGAGAGGAGTGGTGTTCTGTTGGCAACTTCAACTCAGTATACACCGGATGATGAGCTTTGGTGCGAGTATCGGATCAATGTCAGTCCACGTGTGCTGTTGGTGTGGCTTATGTGTTGTTGCAGTGTGGTGAAGTGTGTGTTGCGTGTTGTGCGAGAGATGGTTGTGTGAGTTTTTTGAGTGAGATAAGTGTGCTGAAAGTTTGAGATTTTTTGGTTAGTGGGTTATATGACCTTTAACATGCTGTCATTCAAAATTCTGTATAAGTGTGGCAGTTTCTAACCTTCATAGCTCCATCCAAGTGTGGCACCTGCTAGCCTTCACAATCCCATCTAGATGCGGCACAGGCCAATGTTCACAATTCCATCTAAATGCAACACATGCCAACATTCACAATTGCATTTAAAGTGTTGCACTTGGTAATCTTCATAATTCCATATAAGTGTGGCAGATGCTAACATTCACAATCCTATCTAGATGCGATGCAAGCTAATGTTCACAATTTTATCTGAGTATGGAGCATGCTAACATTTATAATCCTATCTAGATGCGACGCAGGCCAGTGTTCACAATCCTAAGTGTGGCACATGCTAACATTCAAATTCTAAGTATGACCGATGCTAACATTCACAATCCTATCTAGATGCGATGCAGGCCAATGTTCAGAATTCTAAATGTGGGATATGCTAATATTCACAATTCCATCTAGGTGTGGCACATGTCAATAATCACGATTTCAGCTGAGTGTGGCATATGCTAACATCCACAACTCCAAGTGTGGCACATGCTGACATTCACAATCCTTTCTAGATGTGACGCAGGCTCATGTTCACAGTTCCATCTAAGTGTGGCACTTGCTAACATTTAGTCATAATCCTATCTAGATGCGACTCAGGCTAATGTTCACGGTTCCATCTAAGTGTGGCACATGCTAACGATCGCAATTCCATCTAAGGGTGGCACATGATAACATTCACAATTCTAAGTGTGGCAAATGCTGATATTCACAATCCTATCTAGATGCGGCACAGGCTCCTATTCATAATTCCATCTAAGTGAGGCACTTGCTATCATTCATTCATAATCCTATCTAGATGCGATTTAGGCTAATGTTCACCATTCCATCTAGGTGTGGCATGTGCTAATGGTCACGATTCCATCTAAGAGTGGCACATATTCATTATTCTGTCTAAGTGTGGCACCTGCTAACATTTTCAATTCCATCTAAGTGTGGCTTATGCTAACATGCCCAATATTATCTAATACAATAAATATGCTAACATTCACGATGCTGTTTAAGTGCTGAACTTGCTGATGGTTACAAATATGTCTATATGTGATGCAAGGCAATATTTACAATCATGTCTCGAATATACTCAGGTTGTAGGTCACAATTCGATCTAAGTATGAGTGGTGTAGGAGATGTTTGCCTGGCAATTTGTTTTTTGAAAGGTAAGGTAGAGTGGCAGGGCTTTCTGGAGTAGAGTGATTGCTTTACTCCCCACCCATTCCAGACTTACATTTTTGTTGGTGTCTGTTGGCGGCTTGTTCCTGGCTTGCCCTGCTGACACCTGCCAACACTATCTGGAGCCACTGTTGTCGGAGCTGCCCTTTGCCTTGAAGCCCTTAGCTGCACGGGCTCCTAGGCAGAGGGTTGCCCTGGGGTGTCCTTAATCAGGGTGCAGAGCACCAATCAGGCCCAGGGGAGTACTTGGAGGCGGGGATCAAGGTCCCAGCGAGCGGTATGGCCGTGGGGGGAGCCCGCTACGGCCTCCCACCGCGTGCTTTTTAAAGCACAAATTTACTTTTTTTCCGGCTAAATGGGGAGATGGGGGTCATGCAGCGCTCACCTGGCCCGGGGTTTCCAAAATAATGGCATTGGTGAAGCGCATACACCAGGTCTCTAAAACAGTGTTCTCTAACGGTGCAGAGCACCAATCAGGGCCAGGGGGATATAAATAAGCGTGTTATAAATAACTAATTACAAAAACAACAGACAAGCGTCAGATTTAAGTCAAGGGACGCATAGGCACAAAGTATGAAACTCGTCTGTGGCATATTGGAGTTCATCGGCTGGCTATTGGTGCTTATCGGTGGAATACTGATGCTCGCATTGCTAAGGATCCCAGTTGGATTTTTACTTGGGTGTCCAAATGTCACATTTTGAAAGCATCTGTCTTGCACCCTGCATGCTACCTGTGCATGAGAGAGTGAACGTCCCTGCTTTCTTCTTAGGCAGACTGCCTCTCCCCTCAAGTTTCAAGACACTTACCATCTACCTGACATTGCAGGCACCTTAAGCATGTGAGCGCTTAACGGAAGGAGCAGCATTGGGTGAAGGATGGTGCATGTCTCTGTTTGCTATTCATGGTGCTATGCTGCCATCTGCAGGAGAAGTTGCTAGCTGCCTAACTGACCTTCTTCCAGTCTTTCCTTCATTTCCCACCCAGACATCACAGAGCAGGGTATTCCAGAACCACACAAAGCGATCACTGATGTCACCGGTGGTGATTGGCAGCACACAGTTGTATGCTCAGTGTGATTGCTTTTTAGATTGAATATGTTTGCATTGGCTTATTTATTCCTTTTAATTATTCCTGCTTGCGCATTTCACCTTAAGGACAAAGCGGTCCTGTAAACCCGGGAGTGCGGGACAGTTTTAAACATATGTTTCTGTTTGCCTGATTGCTCACTTGTCTGGAGTCCTCTCAATATTTCCCTACTCGTGCGTCATGGAACTGTGTGTTCCAAAACCATGCGGGGGCGGTGGGGGTTCAATGATGACACAGGAGTAACCACGCAGTGGGCGTGTGCAGCGGCCGTGCCAGTGTTGCATAAAAGGCAAGTTGGACCGATCTGCATCATGCCTGACTGGCATGTGTGAAACTAGCGTGGTCACCGCCCAAGGCATATTCTTCCAATGAAGTTTGATTTATCTAGACAGATTATTTTGAACTGAACTGCCATGCCACTGTCCCATAATTAAGAGGTGGGAATAGCTGTGTAAACTTTAACTATACATCAAATGCCTAAATGTTACCCTGAAGTCCTAATACCTGCAAGAACCTCAACATACACCCCAACTAGAAGATGTATAGATGTTTACGGTGATATCGCTTAATAGTTGCCTGGGATCCTAATTGGCATTAGTTGAGCCCTTTAACATAAGGCCAATTTCTCAGATTCGATAGCTGATAAGAGACTTGACCTTCCTTTTTTGTTACAGAAACATGGCTGTCAGATCCTAGCCTCTTAATGTAGTGGGCTCAAAGATCCCCAGGCCATTTATTTTAGATAAACTTGCAACCTTATCGCAGAAACTGGCAACAACACTCACCGAATTGATTTGGAGATGTCCATAATTGAGATGATCATGACACCAATCCAAGTTCACTCGATCCTACACACCTTTACGGACATGCACTGAATATCGTCTTCCCACCAGAAGAATGCTTGATTCCTATGAAACCCTCTGCGCTGATCTGACTTCTTCTCTGTCCTATTTCAAACAGTTGACGCCCCAAAAGATAAAATCCCCCTACCTATTCAACCCAAATGTTTTGTCCTTAGAAAAATAGTTCACTGGATCAGATCAGTAATATCACTGCATCCATTGTCATCTGACGGGCAGGCAACAAGGCGCCATGCCTTTGATCCATTCAACCCTCGACTCGTGCCTTGTGTCTGCGCTGGTTCCAGCCAAAGCTTTAACCACACTGGGAAACAATCTGACAGAAACTGGTTCTCCCCTGTCCTCAAAAATGCAACATTGGAAAAGCGCAATCTTGAGACATGCTGGCGAACCTTTTTAAACTGGAATATAAAACTATCCTTGGGTTATACCCCAAGTGCTTTACGTGAGATATGAAATTGAGTGGAGGGGTGCCCAAGGAGTTCCCAAACGTTATTTGGTGACCGTGGAATCATTACGGGAGCGCCAGCCTTATAATGAGGCCCACACTCATCATGCTGCCCCCATGCCCAGGTGCATACCTGCAACACTCACTGCCACTCCTGCCTCAGGTTATCCACCTCTTGGGCAGCCCCATGCCTTGGAGGGATGCCCACAGTCTCACCCACGACCCTGCATCCCTTTCATCTTCTGGGTGGTCCCATACTCTGGGGGCTAGCCGTGATCAATGCTGCACCCCAGTGCCATGTTCCCTTCAGGCGGTGTCCCCATTGCTATGGTAATAACAGCTGAGCCCAGAGTGCAGTAGAAGCTTTGCAGCCTGCTCCGTCTCTTCTTACTGTCACAGGGATGCTGGGGGTGGGCTGCGTACTCCACAGGCTCCGGCTGGTGTGCCGTAGCCCTCATCTTCACCTGGGCCATGATGACAGAGTGGCCCGGGATGGCTCTTCACCTGTACCACTGTGTGCACACAGCCCAGGCTCAAAGTAATTACGCTGGGCAACCCCACACACGCAGCCCAGATGAATATTGTCTGCCATGGATGTCCCTCAAGGACACAGCCCCCCAGAGAGCTTTCCTTTTTTTATTCCTACACCCTGGTGTCTGTGTCGGTATTTCTAGATTTCCCTTGGTAGACAAGAATGCCACCCTGGGATAGCTGGTCCTATTTGGGTCACAGGTTGTATGAGTACTAGTGTTATCCCACATTCACTATTCAATCAGCCTTTATTTTGAACTGCCAAGATGTATGCTACAGAGATTACGAGGATAACAATCGTGGCAATCTGAACTATTATGGAGAGAAATGCAGGGTGCATATTTCTCCATGGCTGCATTATTTCCATTGGCTTCCAGTGTGGGGATTCATCACATGTAAGATTCTCTGTATAGTTTATTGTGCACTTTATAAACATGAAGCATCCAATATAACCGACCGCCTATGACCATACGTTCCCAACAGAAGTCTGGCATCTGCTACCTCACTCCAGCTCATGACCCTGAGATGCCGAAGGTTCAGTATGGGTGGACGGTCCTATAATTAACTGGGCTCGATTGTGGAATTCCATTCCGGTCTCCTTAATGGCAGTTCCCAATTCATAAGCTATAGAAAAAACGAAGTCTTTGTGGTCTGTCCACATTATGAATTCGACTGTTAAACACCTATTTATTTATGTTTCTAAGTTGTTAGAAGACCTAACTGCTAACCTACCTACCACTGAGAATATTTGCTCAACAGCGTCAATGTGTAGCATATGTGTACTCTAGCTAGTAGTTCATATTACCGCTACTCACACCTTATGATATGATATGGCATGTATAACACCCCTATGCACAAGTGTTTCTAGGCGTGAGAGGCAAGGGAGGGGGGGGGGACAGAGGGACGACAGAGAAAACGATCTTATTAGGGCAGGTGACATTGAGATCGTGCAAGTGCAGGGCTGGAGGGAAGGGGTAAAGTGCATGGGGACGGGTGAGGGGGCAGTGCAGTGCACCTTCCATTCTCTTGCACCATTGAGTAACCATCTGCCCCATGACGTCCTGTTTCTGCACGTCTGATCACTCTAGATTTTCCCGGGCCACAGTAGCTGCTCCTCCTGTGTGTGCCAATGGGTCTTGGTGCATGCAGTAGAGCGTGTAGTGCACTTCGTCTTATAGAATTTCCCTTCAGAGCAGGGTACTCCAGACGAGTCAGACCCACTGTAAGAGCTAGGCAGGCGATGACAAACGAGCTGCTCTTTGGATATGCTGCGATTCAGTCCCCACGGCTGCAACTCCTCTATAGATTACTTTATTCTGTTTTCATAAAATCCCCGATATGTGCAGTGCTGTGCTCAGTGGCCGAGTCTAGCAAATCAGCTTGGAAAAGTGAGACTTAGATCTGCTGAGCACATATTAAGGTGATGCCATTATTAAAGAGCTTGCAAAATACATATGACTTTTGTCTTTTTTGTGTAGCTAGGACCCCACCAAAATAATACACTGATGACCGCATATGCAATAAACCCACTCATATTCCCAGAGATTTCTTCAGGGTAGGGGTGACACCGAACTCCAAAAAAGTGGTTATTGAACCGCAATGCGTGCAATGCTTCTGGCGCACTTGAACGAGTAAACTTTGCTTTCAAATGATTTTGGGAAGTTGGCCAACCTAATTTCTGTAGTATGCTGAATTGACTGGCTGCTTTTGAATGGTCTGGAAAATATCCAGTGTGCAATTCCTAATTATGAACGCATGGTGGCGTCCGCAGACCATACATTTTGCTTTATTTTAATGATTGTGTTTATTGAAAATAATTTGATGGTTAACGAAGTTTTGATTCGTTTTTCTCGTTAATTCGAATACGGTGGTGTGGTATTATCATCATCGCGCTCTTCATATAGTGTTTTCCGTTTCCTGTGTTAAGCCACACGATTCGTCCACACATACTGCCGTAACCTCCATTCTCGGGCAACTCTTTCTCTGGAAAGATCTAGGGAACTAGAGGGGGGGGGAATGGTGAGTGAAAGGCTGATCAGAGGCAATGCTTCATTTCTACAGCAGCTAGCCTGTTGAAAAGGTTTTTAAAAAGCCTTCGTGCTTCAACAAATGAGAAGCTTTATGTGAAGAGGAAATGTGCATTAGGACGCCAAGGCATCTTCAAACGTTGGATGAGGTTACATATTACCAAATAGAAAATATCAGGAGCCAGTGCACTTCTAGTCTAAGGCATGCATAGGCTGTTTGCTCCAGAACTCAGGAGCCGGCCTCCCAAGGATCCTCCTGCCCCTGGGAAGTTTCTAGGAACTTAATCTCAGACAAGGGGAGAATCTGGTTGGAGTTCCTTGCGGGATAAGGCTTAAGGGTCACAAATGGGTCAATTCCAGGGGACATCCGCCCTGCCCCACTTGGCGTAGAGGCAAGTCTGTCTCGACTTTGGATTATATTTTCATGTCATCAGAATTGTTCACACAAAACTTTTTGCTGAACATCAAGCCAGAGGGCAGAAGTGATCAGGCCCTGTTGATTCTGACCTTCTCTGATATTGCGGTTAGGTTAACGGATAGTCAAAAACAGCCCCTTGCGAATTGGAAAGGGAGAGTCTGCCTCCTTAAATACAAGAGAGATGGGGAAGTTCTAAATAGTAACCTGTTGGGAGTTCCGGACAACATCCAGCAGGAGAACTGCTGCCCGGAATAGTTTGTTAAATTCATTTGGTCCTCACTCCCATCAGGTGTGGGTGAAGGGGGAAAACAGGTGCATCGCCACGCCTTTGATGAAGAAACGAGGCAAGTAAAAATATTACAGGCTCAAAAAATAAGACAACTTAAAAAATTGGCCCCGAGTGGGGATGACTATAGGAGGGAACTCAGACGTCTGTCCTCCCAATATAAACAATGGTCGGTGGATAGAAAAATGTTCTGCCTCGAAGAGGACGGGGAATTGATGTTAAATTTAACAATCAGGATTCCTGGAATTTTTGGTCAGTGATTAATCAACTGGAGGCAAACACAGCAGTCGGTGTTGGTGGACTACCGGTCTGGAGTTTTTGAGGACCCAATAAAGTCCACTTTCTGCCCGGATGAACAGAGTTTGGGGGAGCTAATCCCTGAGTCTTCTTTTTCAAGGGCCTCCGGGCCAAATGGCCTAACATATCAGTTACTGAAGAATAACCCAACCCTTTTGGCGAAGCTGCTTTTTTGGCTTTTTGGGGACATCCTAGTGAGGAAGAGGTTCCCTATGTCATGGAGGACGGCGACCATCATCCCACTTTTCAAGGGGGGGCGACCAGACTTTACCCACAATCTATCCTCCGATCACCCTCCTGGACATTGAGAGTAAGCTGTTTAAGAAGATACTTCTGGAGGAATTGGAGGGCTGGGTAAAGGAAGCATGCATCCTGTCCAAACATCAAACAGGCTTCAGAAAGGGCCTCTCAACGGCATTGAATGGATTGGTGCTGAGCGTCCTGAGTGAGAAGACAGGGCAAAAGGGAGAAAAACAACTTTATGGGGCTTGGGTAGACTTCTCAAGGGTGTTTGACCAAGTCAACTGAAACAGGCTGTGGTTACAACGTAGAAGGTGGGGTATCCCAGAGGGCCTCTTAGCAATGATGGTCGAGCTCCATAAGGATACACAATCAGGGTCAGGTTAGATCATGATGGACACCTCTTGGATCCCTTTAGGGTTGAAAGAGGCATCCGGCATGGCTGCCTGGGGGCTCCACTGTTTTTCAATTTATATTTGTCAGATCTGGGGGGGTTCCTGGTGCCCTCGGCATTGGCCAGTCAGGTGATCAATGGTTCTAAGATTCACTGGCTAGCCTATGCCGATGATGTGGTCCTATTGGACCACACTGCAGTTGGGTTACAGTGGTTGCTAAATGAACTGGACTGCTATGCAAAGGAGAATGGCCTTGCAATCAACTCCAAGAAATCTAAATTGTGGCCTTCAGACATCCAAACAAAAAGGTGACCTTTGCACAGTGGTTGTTGGGGGGGTTAGCCAGTGCCAAGAGTCGACCAGGTGATTTACCTGGGCTACAAAGTTTATGCGGCACCATCCATCTCTAAGGTGGAATTTGACATCAGGAGCAAGCTTATACAGCACGTCCCACAGATAAAAAAGGTACTAGTAAAGTAATGTAAATTCTTGATTCTCCCTCTGATTAAATTCCAAGGTGGTCCCCATATTGGAGTATGGCCTTGAAGCGAAGCCTTTCCTAAGGAATGTGGAGTGAAAGATCCTGGAAGGCCTGATCTGTAAAAGAGTTCTCAGTCTCCCCCTAAGTCTCCCTATGGCCAGTCCAAGGTTTGAATTGGGCCTACGTTCATTGAAGATCCTGGCCGGCTGGAAATTAAGTTCTCTTTCGTCTTGTCATCATGGCTCAGGAGGGCACATTGTACTATGATATTAAACATCAATTGGGCAACCAGAGTTCCATCATCCTTTCTGGACTAGAAGTAAAGTTCGAAGAAAGGTTAGCCTGGGCAAATACGAATCGAGAAACACTGATTGATAATCCTGGAACAGCAAAGAAAGCCTTTGCCTAGATAGCCAGCGCTTACAAAAAGGCTGTCCTCCTAGACAAAAGAACTGCCTATAACACTACGATAGAGAAGGTGAAATCCAGTGCTAGGGAGCTCTTTACTATCATGTACGAAATTGACGCGCCTTTGCAACATCAACAAACTACAAATCAATCAAAATCAGGCCCTGAGAGTGGCTCTTCACATTCCAAAGTATGAGCATATTTCAGCAGCACACTGGCTACCTATCCCTGAGCGTATTATTATTAAATCCTTAGCCATCATGCACAAATAACTTTCTAGCATGTCACTGAGATATCTTTTGCACAAATTCACTAAAGTACAATTTACCAGACCAACCCGCTCTGCATATTCTCACCAACTTACTATCTCAAGATTCAGGAGAAATAGTTCTGAGGGGGCCAGCTTCCTGGTCATTGCCTCCAAGAACTGGAACGCTTTACCTTTGCCATTGAGATCTGAACAGAGATCATTCTCATTGGGACCCCTGCCCCTGCTTTTCCTTTCTCACTCTGGCTGCCCACCTTGGGCCCTCTTCCTTCAACTTCCTTTGAGGCAAAAAACCTCTCTCTTTCTCTCCTCACATCTCGGACATCGCCAAGAAATCCCACTACCAGCTGATCCTCCTCAAAGGGACTCTACCCTTTCTCACTTTCCCCCAGAAGCTCACTGTCTCCAGAGCCCTGTTTCACTCTAGGCTGGACTACTGCAACAACCTCTTTCTCAATCTGCCTTCCTCTACTGTCTGCCCTCTGCAACTAATCCAGAACAGGACTGAGACTGATCCTTGGCATCAAGCTGAGGGATTGTATCTCTCCAGCCCTGAAATCTCTCCACTGGCTCCCGGTGGCTGCAAGGATCAAGTTCAAGACCCTTTGCATTGTCCACATGGCTTTTTGGGGCCGGGCCCACACTACATCCAACGATCTCTTCGAAAATACCTTCCTTCTCGAGCCCTTCCCCAGATACATCCAACTCTCTAAGGGTTAGACGCTTCTCCAGGCAGAGAGTGGGGGTAGATTTCTCTCCTTTGCAGGTGCCTCCATCCGGAATGGCCTCCCTGCCCCTCTCAATCTTTAGCGGACCACCTGAAGTTCTAGAAGCAGCTCAAAACTTTCCTCTTCTCCTCTGCTTTCTCCCTCTCCCTCCCCTGCTGACCTACCTGTCGGCTGTACCGACTGGTTTCTTGGCTACCCTCAGAGTCTCACCTTATCCAGCCTCTTTCTTGATCAGTCACCCTTACACTGCCTCCAGGCCTACCATGCACAAAGGGGCTGTAACTGTAACCCTACAGTCCCTTGCTCTCCTTACACTACCCAGAGCTGCGCTGCCCTAGCTGCACCCACTCAGAGCATTACTGCCCTGTTTTCCTCTACCCTCTTTCTTGCACTCCCCCTCCCATTTCTCATTCTCACACTTGCATGATCTGAATGACAAGGCCTAGTAAGATTATTTGTCTTGTTCTCTCTCTATCTTCCATCCCTTGTCTTGGCGTGCTTAGAAACACTTGTGTACAGGCCTGTTATAAATGACTTGCATCATATAATTTTATCACAGATGTCCAGAAAAATATACAATGCCACAGTAACAGTAAGAAACGGCTAGATTGGAAGCACCCAACTGCCAGTCTAGCCAGCTAATTACAATTAGCAGGTCTGCTTTATCAGAAATGTGCAGTTAAAATAAATGCCTCTCTATGCACTAATAGCGCATATCATGCCTGCTTAGCCTGGACACGGACAACCATTATGATTTATCGCACAATCCTGACCCCCACAAATCCCCTCTCCCTCCCACCTCCTACCCCATCCTCCGAAATCAGGTCATTGGCCCAGAATTACCTCCACGTCCCTCTTCCTTGTCCCAGAGTTTACGTATGAGGCTCCTTGCCTCATAGGTAAGTATTGGGATGAGGAACAGTGGGACTAGGAGTAATGAAGATTACCGGTAGCTAAGTCGGGCATTACCTCCATGTACCTCTACCTCATCCCAGTACTTGTTTATAAGGCAGATTTCCTCATACACAAGTACTGCCTCATACACAAGTACAGGGATGAGGAAGAATAGGGCTAGGAGTAATGACGATTACCCATAAGTAATCAAGGCATTAAACACAAGTAGTGGTGTAATACCATTGAGTTGACTGGTTTTCAGCATCCCCCCTCCTGAAATTTTGGGCTTTGTTCACTCAACCTAGCTGACTTTCAGAGCAGTTGTCGACAGAACAGGACACAGATGTTAAACGGCACCTGGGTTTCGCTGTTAACAAGGGCCCAGCAATTACCAATGTAAAGCATTTCACTGTTAGTACCTGCATTCAAATGCCACATTTTTTAGGCAATCGAAATCGTGATGTGGCTTTAGTACTTGCATTTCAGTGGAGTGACTGGAAGGGAAGAGAGGAGACAGGAGACCGCTCATTCTCACAGCTGTCCATTAATGGGTGTTTTCAGACTTAAAGGAGAGAGTTAACTGCGTGTAACATAGAAGCTGCACTAGAATAGTCTCATTAAAATGCGTAAAGAAGTTAGATGCCCCCACACAAATAAGTTTTCCCCTCCCCCACCGCCCATGAAGTTAGCACCTCTCCCAACATTTGAAGGATTAGCCTCCCCGAAATGTAGGTTTTGTTGCACCCCTGAATACAAGCACACACACCATTCACCACAACACACCCACCCACACCCAGCCATCCATACATTTAAGTGTGCACTCTTTCACCACACCGGCACACCCAGGCAGCCATCCATACATTTAAGTGTGCACCCTTTCACCATGCAGGCACACCCAAGCAGCCACCCGTACATTTAAGTGTGCACCCTTTCACCATAAACCCACACAGGCAGCCATGTATACAATTAAGTGTGCACCATTTAACCATGCAGGCACACTCAGGCAGCCACTCATACATTTAAGTGGGCACCCTTTCACTGTACATGTACACACGCACACAAGCCACCCATACATTTGTGTGCACCCTTTCATCATACACTCACACAGGCAGCCAACTACACGTTTAAGTGTAGACCCTTTCATACTACATTCAGACACGCATACGTTATGGGGTTGAGAGGAGCCCTATTACTTCAAAACGAAATTGTTTCTTTTTGAAGTCACTCTGACTTCATAAAGAAATTATTTCCATTAAGGACCGATCCATAGTGAAAATAATTTCTTTATGAAGGCAGAGTGCCTTCAAAAATAAACTATTTCTTTTTGAAGTCATAGGGCTCCCCCACCCCATGACATGGAGGCCTCCAGCCGGGGGTCTTCCATGTCATGGGGTGGGGAGAGCCCTCAGACTTCAAAAAGAAAGTTTCTTTTTGTAGTCACTTTTTCTTCATAAAGAAATGATTACTGTTTGCATACATCACTGCACAGGGTCACGCTGCAGACACACAAACTGGTGCAGCAGAGAGACGCACAAACTGGGGGAAACTGGGGGGGTGAATGCCATTGTATCCCCCCACTTAAAATTGTGAGGGGGATTTGTCCCCCTATCTCCCCCATGTCCTACGCCCATGCCTGCTGCCTACAGAAGGCTCAGACACGCGGCAAGTCCGAGGAGAAGAGTAAAGTCGTAAGAAGTTCCCAGAAAGTCCAATAAGACTGTTCAGATCTCAATGGCAAAGGTAAAGCGTTCCAGTTCTTGGAGGCAATGACCAGGAAGCTGGCCCCCGCAGAACTATTTCTCCTGAATCTTGAGATAGTAAGTTGGTGAGAATATGCAGAGCGGGTTGGTCTGGTAAATTGTACTTTAGTGAATTTGTGCAAAAGATATCTCAGCGACATACTAGAAAGCTATTTGTGCATGATGGCTAAGGATTTAATAATAATACGCTCAGGGATAGGTAGCCAGTGTGCTGCTGAAATATGCTCATACTTTGGAATGTTAAGAGCCACTCTCAGGGCCTGATTTTGATTGATTTGTAGTTTGTTGATGTTGCATGTGCAGTTAGTGGGCGGGGGCAAAGGCGCGTCAATTTCGTACATGATAGCAAAGAGCTCCCTAGCACTGGATTTCACCTTCTCTATCGTAGTGTTATAGGCAGTTCTTTTGTCTAGGAGGACAGCCTTTTTGTAAGCGCTGGCTATCTAGGCAAAGGCTTTCTTTGCTTTTCCAGGATTATCAATCAGTGTTTCTCGATTCGTATTTGCCCAGGCTAACCTTTCTTCAAACTTTACTTCTAGTCTAGAAAGGATGATGGAACTCTGGTTGCCCAATTGATGTTTAATATCATAGTACAATGTGCCCTCCTGAGCCATGATGACAAGACAGAGATTGTTAGAGGCGCACCAAACCTGAATCACAGATAGACAGTCGGGAATGAGCAAGAGAGGAGAGGAGCCTGAAGGAAAGCTTAGTTTCAACCGCATAACACTGACAGGTAGGATCAGTAGACGGCTTCTTGAGGAGTGGGTGCATAGGGAGTGCTTCACGGGAGAGTGGTACGTTCAAGTGGCGAAAGAGTGATTTCAAACATCGGCCAAAGCTGGAGTGAGGGTGTCAATACAGTCCTTGATTGTTCTAGAGGAGCAGGGGAGCACCTGTTTGGATGACACTTTCATAGATCGGACTTGTCTAGAAACCTCGTCAGGTGTTGTCAGAGAGAAAGAGGAGAAAGAGGAGAAAGGTGGAGAAGAGGTAGAGATGGCCAAAGGGGGGGGGCAGAGAGAGGAAGAAGGAGAGGAAGAGGAGATAGAGGACAGCATGTCCTGGGTTTTAGCACAGACGTGAGAGGCCAGAGCCATACAGAGGGTCCGGGAGGGAACAGGAGTGGTGGAGACCGCAGCAGGATTGACCAGTTCCTTGCTGATTTTAAAGAGTTCGGCTGTGTGCTGTGTTAGAGGCCGCAGAGACCCGGGCTTGAATGTGTGCTCTCTTTTTGATGAGTGTTATTGCTTCGACTGGCATTTTGGTGCAACCCGTCTAGGTTTGTCCAAATGTGGCCTGGCATGCTTTAATGTAATGTTATTATGTGTCTAGACTGGTCTACATTGTGCAGCCAGTGGGACATGTTTTCAATGTGGCATGGCATTTTTAATAGCAAAGCATTAATGTTCCTGTGCGCTGTGGGTGACTTACATGTATTGGATTGGTATTACCCTACAAACCAATTGCAAACACTCTGACTTTTTGCCATTTTTTTCTCAGAAAGTGTGCTGTATATTGCATTAAAACACATTTATATATTTCTCCTAGTACAGTGTGTGGCATACCCCTTCAGCAGCAGGTTTGTGCATATTGTGCAAACATGATAATCTAGGCCGGCCCAGAGTGTGGCACGACCCGTGATTTGGTACCGAGATGGGGGGGCCCCCCTCAGCATGGCTCACAAGGGGGACCCCACAATTTGTTTTACATCACTGAGTTCAGACAGTCAGCAGCAGCGCTGCGGCTTGGGTATTGGTAATGGTAAACAAACAAGATTCTTAACTCTGCTGCACAGCTCGCTCATGCGTTCCCCACACCCCCGTGCCTGCCTCCTGCACATTTTTAGTGTCACATGCCCAGGCTGACATACTGCACGTGCCCCTGCAAGTGCGATGCCTCAGCTTCAGAACCACTAGCCAGGCAGCGACGTGTGCTCCTGATTACTGACAGCGTGAGAGAAGTGTGACTCCGCTGACTCGACCTCCTGGAGGCTGGGGCCCTGAGGAGAGACCTCACACTTACTCAGCCTGCTAAGTAAGGTTAGTCAAGTCAAAGTGGCCCCAGGCAAGTGTGTTTTTGTGCAAGGGTGCCACAGCGATGCAACTCTGCCTGTTTAGTTAATGTTTAGTAGTCAGAAAAAGCCAGCAAGCCCCTTAATTCGTCCCACTTGTTAATTAATTTGCACATGATAAATTTTAACATTTCCCCGGCTTTCCTGTCTGGTACCTTTTAAAGCTGCATAAACTGCTGATGGTGCTGAGCGGAGGGCTAGGGGGGGTTTGTGTGGCACGGTTTCTCACCACACAAACCTGCTCTGCTCGTTCACATGACATGGGTCTAAGCAAAAGATCGTGCACAGCTGTGAAGTGCCCCCCCTCCACTCCCATGTCCTGTCTGACACCCTGGGAGGTGCAGTGCAGACCGGGCCGGCATTGGGTGTTGGGGGAGGAGGATTTAATTAGAGGGAACGAACGAGCGACCGTCATATTTAACACACTGCACTTGTTAACTGTTTAAATATGATATTTATACAGTTAACACGTGCAGCGCGTTCAAGTTGAAGGAGCTGCTAGTGCTTCCTCAGTGTGGGCCTGCCCCATGCAGCCTTGCATGACCCCGTGGGCAGGCGGCATACTTGCCAACATTCTGTAACCAAAAAGTCTAAAATGTAGGATTTTTCAAGTTTCAAAAGTAATACTTAGCATGACAATGACATCGCAGGAAATGACAAACCATACATTGTTGGCACCACTGGAACATTCTAAAATGCACAAACCATCAACTAGCACAACATGGAGAGATGTTGAAATGTTCACAATGTATAATTTTGAATGGTAAGTTAACACTAAATTGTATTACCCACCTTCACAGAAGGTAATCACACAGAGCTCGTAGGCAACATTTTCCACTCCTCTGTAGCATCAGCCCGGGTAGTACATATTTATTAATGCAGTGGAGATGGAACACTGAAAAACATGGAGACTGATACCCTCCTCAGTCTGATAGGCATATGCTGTATGATGGAGGTACGCTCTGCAACTTGCCTTCCTTGCAAGAATACAGGGCAGAGTCATGTAGCTGTCAGGTCAGTGGATTGATCTGAACCCATCACTCAAATGTATCACTTATCCACCCACCGCACAGACAGATTAATTGCCTTAGAGTCACTTAAATTACCTGCCACTGTAAAAAGCAGTAGGATCGGTCACCCAAATCTGTAGCCAGTAGGACTGCTTAAAAAGCAGTAGCCCACCTACTGCCTAAATCAGTAGGGTTGGCAAGTATAAGGCCGTACACAGGCCCAAAACCACTGTCAGTCTGGGGCCATGCTGTTTACGCAAAAAGTTGAGGGGCAGCCATTCCAGACCTCTTATACCCTGCCGGCCTCCAAAGAACAAACCTATGCTATCTTTGTCTTCCCCTTTAGGCACTATTCAGAAAAACAAACATATTTCTGCGCAGGACCTGCCCTTACACGACCCCACAAGCATTGCACTGCCTGGCAATCAGCTGCATCTTGCTAGCTGCATGTCCCTGACTGTCTCTTGTTTTAGTATTACTGCGCTTCTTGCTAGGAACATTGTGAGTTTTGAATTTTGATCCAAACGTATCTCTTTACAAGGGGACAGGCAGTGTCTTTGCCCCCAGACGCAGAGCCACCACTGTTACATCTATCCATGGAGACATGGGCATACAAGCTTCTTCACAACACAATGCCAACCTAATAATGTGCACCCAACAAGTATTAACCCCCACACACTCAAAAATAAATTAGAAAATATTGTCATTTTAAGCTGAGGTCCCAAAAATAGTCTGCACACACGTTAAACCAGAACATTGCACTCAAACTGTGTATCATAAAGGGTATCACCCCATCACTGCACATCCCAAAATGCTGAATTTCCACAACCCCATTTCACTGCATATATATATGGCGGGTGGGTAAAATGTATAATACATGTGAGCTTTTATGGGGTGGGGGGCTGCACAGGGTCTCATCTGTATATATATGCAGTGAAATGGGGTAAAACTAAAACGTCTGCATTTTGGTGATGCCCACTAAAAAATGCATAGTGATCACATAAAGTTCAGGACATACATAGAAATTTCTGGTTGAATGCACCACTTTGTTGATAACTTTTAAGGGTATCACTACAAATAACCCCACCAAAAATATTGCCGTATATATGGTCATCTGGAACGGCCATAGGCAATATTTTTGGGGGGATCATTTTGAGGGCTTTTGGGAGTGGGGGTTGCAGGGGTGTCTCCCACTGCTTTAAAAATATGCAGGAGTTCCGGGGGTGTCCCCTGCAGGTTCCATGCCTTAATATTGCCGCAAAAATATGGCGATATTTTAGTATGGCGATATTTCTGCGGGGATATTAACACATGGAACCCTTTTAAGTTACTTACCTTCATGCAATGTGTCTAATACATTAAATATATTTCTTGAAACACATTTGTTTCCCCACAAATGTCATGGTACTACAGTTATATATACTGAAGAGTGAAACCCCTACTCTGTGGGAGACTGGGGGAAGAATGCAACAAAAATCACAAAATTGTGTCCCCACAGGGAATAAAGTAATGGTGATGCGGTATATCCATTACTGATGCTCACCTTATTTTCTCTAACCTCAGTTTGTGTGTTAAACTGCTTTAAGCAAGGGTTACCACAGACTAAATCTATTGCTCCTAAGTTATGTGTGTTTAACCTCTTCTTTGCATATAATTATGTCATTAATGTTATCAGAAGATCATTGCTTTGAAGATATACATTTGACACAGTGCAGAATCTTGATCATACAAAAATGTGTATTTTTCGTTATTTTAATGAAAAAGATAAAACAATCTTTTGTGCATGAGCCTCAATGTCATTTAACAAAATATTATCTGGAAGCAGGTTCAATTTTGAATACATAACATATTATAATCATGTTAACGGCATCAGAATAAATCATGCACCGTAAAAAAACAATAATAATTGGAAACAGGTAATGTAAAGAAAATATACAAAAAATTAAACAATTCAAAAGGACAAACCACTGAAAAAAAGACTTTACATTTAAACAAAACAATTCTAAATATCACAGGACATGAATTCTATCCTTATAGGCAGAAAAATATTATAAAGTTATTTAGTTTTCACCCTGTTTTATTTATGGGAGTCCACCTGTGTACATTCCAAGGAAAACCAAGGAACGAACGAAACAATTATAATTCCTAGTGGGGTGTGGAGATGTATGGCTAGTGTAAGCTTGGTTTATACATTCACACTTGCCAACCGCTTCTTACAGTGCTGCTCAGGTCTACGTATGTGTGAACTGGCCTAATGCATATAGGCACAGTGGCCACCGCTGTCGGCCAAAGAGGTCAGTCAGGTGTGGTCAAAAACGTTTCGGCGTAAAGGTCTAAACAGAAAACGCCTTCCTCAGGACCAAAAGTCAGATGTATACGGTTTTTAACCCCTATGAAAAAAAACGAAAAGGGTAAAGGGAAAGGGCAAAAAATTCAAGTTAAAAAGCCACCCGTAGATGGCTAATGAAAGATTAAAAACATTTCAATTCCTGTCGGAAATAAATGTAAAAAAAGAAGAGAAACTCAAGTCTTGAACAAAAGTGATCAATACCTCCGCTAAGGATAGGGAAGAAAAGCGGAGATTAACACCCAAAGCCAGAAAAAAGTCAAGTTCTAGAGAGTAGTGCTTCTGGCAGAAGTGTGTGTCCATAATCCAAAAAATAAAAAGTGCTTAAGTCTGTGTATAGTTAAATTGAGTCAGAGGAACAGATAGTATATATAGACCAAGACTTATTGATAGAAACAAGCAAAGAAACATAATGCGGTGTAATAACATCACCGGATCTGGCTAATGTGCCCCACACCATGGAGGGTAAATTTACTTCAGATGGAGTAATAGAAGAAGTGCCTGAAGACAAATCTCGGCTAGGCTGGATTGGAGTATTATGGTGTCAACTAGCTTGAAGGCGCTCAGGTGCAAAGGGCCTGATATTCGCATCGCTTTTCTAGGGAGGAAACAAGAGTAGAACCCAAAAAATATGTCCAGTTCTCTCGCATCATGTTCCTAAAGCCTACGTGGTAGACAGTGTATAGACAGTAAAAGTACTAAAATAAGAGGCTGACCTGAAGCCGTGGTTAATGCTGGTCATTGAAAAGTAGCGTGTATTCTTGTGTGCACATATCAGATGGATCGTTCGTTACTCGTCTTGAATCTGTGCATCTAAAGGTCAAGAAAAACAAATGCCAAAATAATGCATTAAGGTAAAGCGCTCATTGTATGCGGACCACAACTAAGGTGTGGGCTGGGGACTACAGGGAGCAACAAGAGCAGAAAAACTCTGATAAGCACAGCAGGGCTGTCA
Source organism: Ambystoma mexicanum (assembly GCF_040938575.1). Lineage (NCBI taxonomy): Eukaryota > Metazoa > Chordata > Amphibia > Caudata > Ambystomatidae > Ambystoma > Ambystoma mexicanum. The sequence continues at coordinate 466,836,718 of NC_090934.1, forward strand.
TGTGGGTGTACCGGGATGAAAAGCAGCGCGTGTCATCATCATACAGTTTCCGCAGTCTCACCAGTTAAGCCGTGCAAGGCTAAAAGGTCCTCACGGCAATGATGTCCAAGATATAGTAATGCAGCCCTGATTGAGTTAAGCGAGCTCGATATGCAATCGTATAGATGAAAGATCATCGAGTTGTCTGGCGTACGCCTGAGCAGCCACGTTACTGGCGTAATTCGAGACTGGGTATGCAGTCCAGGCGCCAGAAAAAGTGTGCCATTGTAGTGGTGGTGGCCAGAAGGGGGAATAACACCCTGCTTGTGATGGTAGCGCAGCGGTCAAGCGGGCCAGGCCGCTAAATAAAACGTCAAAAAATAATGCGCATTGCAGACGGAAAACCGTCTGGTCTGTATGGTGGCTGCCTGGGTGTGTTGGAGCTATTACTGCTACGGGGCTGCTGTAAGTGCAGTGCAGTCATAGTCAATAACATAGGAAAGGAGTGACCACATGGATCGGGCTAAGCATCAGAAAAGTCCACGGAAAAATCACAGGCCAGAATGTAGGATACATTTTGGGGGTATCCAAAGTCAATGTAAAAATTGATAGGAGGGGGTTTCCTCATTCAGACCTCTCAATTTATCAAGAGTTTGCAGTCGATGGATCCATCTAGACTCTTTGTCATTCAATGCTCTCTTAGGGTTGGAACTATTTTTCACAGTAACCAATACCCACCATTGAATGTCCTCAGACGTATGGGCAAAGGCCACATAATGAGACACCATTGGCGCTTGGTGATTCTTACACTTAATCCTGGATCGGTGTTCGTTGATCCTTATGTGGACTGGTCTTGTGGTCTGGCCCACATACCTCAGTCCACATGGGCATTGGATGCAGTAAATGACATTGGCGGTTTTACAATTCGACAAAAAGCGTATGTCCCATGTTCTCTCCTGAATTTTGAAATTGGACATTTTCTTTGTATATTTACAAGCCCGGCAGTTTCCACAGGGGAAATGTCCCAACAACGGTCTAAGGATTCTGTGACTTGTGTTGGGTTTGCCGTGGCTAGTAGAATGTACCAGTTTGTCCCTCAAGTTTCTCGATCTTTTAAATGCAAATAAAGGTTTGCCTTTATCTTGGAGACAGTTACTCACCATGGACCAATATTTCAAGAGTGTCTTCTTGATTGCAAATGATTGTGTGCTATAAGTAGTGACACATGTTATGCGATCCTGTTTTTGTGTTCTCGAGTTTGATTCCAGCAAGTTTTCTCGAGGCGTGAATCTTGCTCTCTTTAGGGCATGGGATACCAGTTTCTTCAGGTAGCCTCGTTCCTTAAGATCACTTGCTAATTTGTTGGCATGTGTGTAATAGTCAGCACGTTGATACATAAATCCAGGAAATTAATTGTCGATTTGGAATGTAACATCGTGAATTTAATAGTGTTGTGTTGGCAGTTCAAGTAGGCAAAAAATTCCTGTAGGGACTCAATGTTGCCTCTCCACAGGAAAATGACATCGTCAATATATCTATACCACTTTCTAATGTGTGGTTTATAGATGTTGTTTTCTGAGAGAACATATCTCATCTCAAAGGCCGCCATAAACAAGATCGCTACAGTTAGTCTTTTTGGCACACATCTTAAGTAACTCAAAAGCTATCAATAAAGCGGTCCATTCAGCCTGGATTTTCACTTACTTACATGCATAACACGCCCAATGTGATACAATAAAGGAAATGCTGTGCAGTTTGAGTGTTACATTTATGTCCAGCAACAATCAGTAGCACTACAATGCTAATACTAACAAGGAAGACAGTGACAGTGACAGTGACCGTGACCTGGCCAGTATGAACAGCAACCATCCGTGCCTTCTCTCTCATGAGTGGGGTATTGTTTCACCCTCTGTGGTCAGATAAGGGTCAGCATTGATGGGCAACAGAAATTTGTTCCCCTTCTACACCAACTTCTGCTTGGTGACTCAGGTGAACTTTAATCTAATTTCTGTTGTTCATACATTTCCATGAAATCAATTACTTTTTCAAAAGTGCAGCCCTTCTCAGCTTCCAGCCCAATATGCAGGTGCATTGAATCAGGAAAGGCCTAGTCAGGGGTATTGCTTGCAGAGCCCATTTGGATGACTCTTATTCTGCTGACACTTTATATTGGTGCTTTCCCGTCCTGTGTCGCGTTCCTTTGCCTCAATTATTTCAGCAATAGCAATCCAGTGAACCCTAACCCTCTTTCCTGGGCAGGTTGCGGACGGTTCCCTGTTTATAATTAAAGTGCAGGTGCCAAGACCTTATGGGGAGACAGGAGTTTGTGTTACCTCTGTGCAAGACCCACAGGAGATCCTGACAGCAAGGCTCTCATCATCTCGCCAATAGAATAAGGCAACACATTCCTCTCAGCTCCTCTCTACCTCCTTTAAAAGGACTTTATGTGGCAGCTTGCGTAATCACACGCTCTTCTCAATACAATCACCCTCACAGTGCCACCACACTGGTCGTTTTTCACAGGCTTTCACTCCCAACTCACCTTCTCTACACAATGTTTTACATCGTAATTATGGCCCTCCCCATTAAGAAGACATCGCCAGTAGCCTAACAATCTAACTGCGCCATGAGGCTACCATTCCACTGAAATCTATGCCCAAGTCAAGCTGGAAATATCTAGGTGTAAGAAAGAGAAGACACGCTAAGCCCGTCTTAACTGTATGACCAAGGATTTAGCCTGCTGTCCCCAGTTCCGTCAAACAGTGGGACTGCAAAGTGAAAAAAGGGTAGAAGGGTTGCAGAGGACAAAAAAAGAGAGGAGCAAGGGAGGGGAGAGATGGGAACAAGAACTGAGTGCAGATGAGAGATGGGGATGGTTTGCAGCACGGGGTGACCAGTGTGTGCAGGGGAGAGAGGGGCGCAGGAACGACCAGAAAACAGGACAAGCCAGGAATGGTGGGTGGACACCCAATCTTTTTGGAACGAGCTATGCTCAGGCCATGAAAGCCTTTTGACCTATGAAGTCGAACATGTTTACATGAACTGAGCCTTCTGAGGTGAGACGCCAAATTGAAGGATTTTGTACTCTGAACTGCTTTTTTCTTAATTTTCTTCTGTTTTCTTTTCTTCTTTTCTCTTGTTTTATACAGTGATGATATATGTGATTTAATTGTGCTCCTATTTTAATTTTGGGAAAAGTCGAGTTCTTTGACTAAAATATAATGAATAAATTAAAAAAACAAAGTCCCAAGTTGTCCCCTGTCCCCCCCCCCCAGATTTTATGGGTCTCCTATGCCCCTGGCCGCAGGTTCTCTCGACATGGATCTATTAACTGCCATGACGATGTAACATGTAACCAGCACCTTGATGCCTCCGGGTTTAGTGCGTCTAACAAATGCAAAATTAAATAAATGCATAAATAAGATGAGTAACAGCTAAGTAACCTATCCTTCTCCACTGCTGTCACTCAAGCCGCCTGTGCAGGGATATGTCGCTCACAGAAGCTGCTCCTTCAGCACCATTGAATCAGTGATTGTTTGATTCTTACACCTTTCTTTCTAAAAGATGTGACACACCTTTGCGTTGACGGGCGCAGGGCCACAGATAAGAATTTGGTAGTAAAATTATTTTTCTCCCGATTTTCAAAAGTTGGGAGTACAAAGACTTTAGTGATTCAAATGCGGTTCTTATTGCCGAATGGCATACTTTTTTTTGTCAAAAAGATTTATTTTACTGGTAGTCATTTTTTGAAACTCTCTGTTTAGTCAGCAATAGCAGAGAGTGAAACGAATAATTGCATTGAGTATGCTGTCTTTACATCAGGCAGTGCTGTAGGAGGGGTCCTCCCTGCGGAAGGCGCTGGTCGTGCCACTGGTATGAACACATTGCTTGGGCAGTTCAGTTGGCATAAGGTTTCCTTGGCCATTATTGGCCTGATTTTAGGAGGGAAAATAGGCAGGTGCACCTCTTATTTGGAGCCTTAGAGGAATGCGTTGACTGGTGAGTAAGGCTATTTTATGGTGTTTGTCTCAATCTGTCAATGAATGTGTACAATGGAGATTTCCCCATGTTCTACCCTTTTTTCTTTCATGACAGCTTCCTCTCTACCCCTAGTTTCTAACCTTCTATCACCATTTCTCCCTCTCTCCACAGTTACCACAATCACCCTTATTGAGAATGGCATCATTTCAAACGGGGCCGCCACGCTCCTGTTCAGCCGAGCACTCTTCATCTTCATCAGCGCCTACTACTACTATCAAGTGGGCCGCAGGCCCAAGAAGCTATAATGCCGCACCCCCTGTTTCTTGGTCCTGTTTTTTTAGTTTTCCATGTTGTTTTGCAGGTCTGATGTTAAGAAATTGGATATGACGAAGGCCCGTCTGACCACTAGATGCCAGTCTCAGTTGCTTGATTGTGACAGACCCTATGGCAACAGGGAGTCTCCTTGAATGTGACAGACCAGGGCGTCTCTCGCACCCGACAGTCCTTGCGATAAGAGGGTCTCCCTGACACCTGACAGTCTGTGTAATATCAAAAGAAGCCCCACAAACTACCAGGCCATTGTCGTCTTAACTTCTGGCAGTCATTGAGAGTGTGGAGGGGTATCTCACACTGAGAGCCCCCGTGACGGCATGGACTCGTTGCTGCACATGACATTCCCTGGGGTAGAAATGGGTCATCTCCCACGCCTGACCTGTGGCACCATGGCCTCTACTCTTATACCTGGCAGAACCTTTATATGAAGGGGTCCATCTCACACTGTAATCCCAGTGACCGCGAAGGGCCTCTCACACATGATGGTCTCTGGGACGGCAAAAGGGTTTCTCACAAACCTGATGGAAGCAATGGGCGAATAAGAACCCTCTCATTCTTCTGACAGTCCATGTGACTGCTGTAGGGTGTCGCACTACTGATAGTATCTGTGACAGCAAGGACGCCTCTTGCACACCCGACAATCCTTTCAGCATGAGGACAATCGCTCACCCTTAGCGAAAGTAAAAACACACCTCACCCGTTGCTCAGAGTCCATGTGATGAAAGAAATCCAATTTAATTCCAAATAACCTATGCCAAGACATTAGGGCCCATGCCCAACCCTCACGTGCCCCACAACTATTGTAGTCCTGTCCCACTGTCGAAGGCTCTTGAACCGATGGCATCGCTGGCAACTACCGCCACTGCTTCAACAGTTCGGCGAACACCACTCTTCTAAGAGGTTGTTTATTTTCTTTGGTGCTTTCCTCAATATTAGCAGTTATTTTAATGGTAGGACCCCTGACACTTTCCAGATGCCCTTTGAATCTATCTATAGTGCCACTCCCCAGTTAATTGGAGGAATCTGCCTTCACTCCTGTACCTGTGTGTAATGGTAGCGCTCTTCCATAGTTCAGAAGGCTTGTGCGTTTTAGGTCCTCGGCCCAATCCTATACCCTTGCACAAAGATAAGGCAGCCACCCTCCCTGCCGCACTCATGGCAGCCCATGTGTTCATAGAGCCCTTGCCTCATGGTTGCTAGCCCTTGTAATGAAAGGCCCTCGCCCCATTCTTTGCAGTCCTGGTGACACAAGGGCCCTCCCCCCCTCACTCCTGAAAGTTCTTCCCTCCCTCCTGACAGACACGTGCCTTTTAATGGATCAAGCAGCGCCACTAAGAGAGCCATTGAAGGCCTACACGTTCCTGCAGCCCTGCCATGAGGGTTTCCTCAACAATGTAGCTCGAATCGTTCTTTCTTTCTCTTTTTTTTTAAAGACATATTGACTTGATCTGCCAACGTTTGCTTCCGCTGATCCATGGCCGTGTACAGTTTAAAATAGTAAATAGTAAATGTTCACCTAATGAAAGTCTGCGAGCAAATATCTTCTTGCTTACCTGCACTGTGTGTACGAGTGTCTTATTCTGTGTGTGTCGTTGTGGGTTCTAGTGGGGGATTTTTTTCTAAGTATCGGAGAGCAACAAAAGTCACTGTAGCCAGATTATCTGGGGAAAGTGAATGGCTGAATCCAATGAGATACTCTGTTGGGAAGGATAATTAAATGGCTGATGCGTTGATTCAATGATACAACTTCAGTTGTTGGATTGCTAAAGTTAAGCCTGGGCATATATTTTAAAGTATATCCTGTTCATAAAAAAATATAATTCACCAATGTAACTGTGGTTAAAGTCATGTTGAAGTTTCCCTCAAGTCTCACAAACGCCATGAAACGCTGTAGTAAAGGCAGCCCCGTAACCCTAACCACCACCACAATGCGGTGTTGGTGAAGTCATATGTGACAAGGCTCCACTAACAACATAACATATTGCAATATTGGTGACGTGTTTATCCCTGAAGCTCTAAAGCAAGAAACCCGAGGACAGGGAGGCAAATATCGCACTGGACAGGCCCGCGTTGAGAGGAGCCAGCCATCCTTTCATGAATGTGGAAGAAAGCGGGAGAATCCCTTCTCCTTTGTAGACACTCTAGCTCCATGGCTGATCCCTTGCGCAGACTACGAAGACCATCAACTCAGTGGATGAAGGTCCCGCACCTTGACCACAAACGCACCTGTGGGAAAGCTGGGGGTTATGTTCTATTCGAGCAAACCGAGACACACGGTTATCACCAGCGAATAGAAATAGACAATAAAAATCCAAATAAGAAAGTGGCAAGATGGGATCTATAGCCTTGTTCACCCACTGCTCATCGGCTACTGAGGAAAGGTGGCATCAGTAGCTGAAGGGGACAAGGCATGGGGTTTGCATGTTGCCAGTGGAAGAGTGGCATGTGAGGGTAGTGTGGACCATGGTACAGTCGCCAGCGACTGCATATTTATTCTATCTTCTAAGGGCATTTGACATGTACTGTTTTGTGGAAAAGTGGCAATGCCACGCAAGCAATAACTTATTTGCATCTTGGTAAGGAAAGTGCTACTCGAGGGAGCCTGTAGGAAACCTTTTCCCTATGGAGACTGATGAGGTAATGCTCTCTTGACTGTCCCCCTCCTGGCAGAACTCTATGGCCCCCGGCCTCATCAATGACACAGGCCTCAGGCCACATCATCACCCGCCCACCTGCCACGCTGGAGGGCAGGGGTGAGAAATCATGTGACCCTTCACCAGGAAGTACCTGTGTGGTGGCTGGACCTCTCCTGTCTGTCCCCTGCCTCAGCCACTGACTGTGCCTGTGTCTGGGACCTGTGCTGAATCTCTGCTCACGTGACCCTTCTTTACTCTATTTCTCTTTCCCCCAGGGCGTCCTTATCAAAGGACATCTATCTAAGGGCTCCCTCTGATCTTGCTATAGCCCTGTTTGGCCCTGTTTGGACCTGACAGGCTTCATTGTCTGCTGTTCTACCAGGCTGCAAAATCTAATCATAGCTGCGGCCTTGGTCAGGCCTAGTCTACCACGGGTTGTCTTATCACTCTGCAGCCAACGAGAAACACTGTGATCCCTCCAGGTCCTTCGTTTTTATATTATCTCTTATTTCTAGCTATGCCCTTCTACATTCCTTCTCATGTCTCCTCTCGCATTCCTTCTTCATCGTCCCAACCCCATTGCCTTCATATCAATGATCATATTCAAATTCCTTGTTCTTTCACACATCACTCCTATTCGATTGATGTATTGAGCTCCCGCTCAGTGTGCAACAAATCTCATTTGATTCTTCATGCTTTTTTCCACCTCAACCAGTTCCAGTATCTTACAGAAACTTGATGCTTACCTTCTGATGATGCTACCCCTGCAGCTCTTACCTCTTCTTGCTCTATCTTCTCACATACCCCAGTACCACTGGGAAAGGGGGAGGCACTGGTCTCCTCTTTCAACTTCTTTTACTTTTCTTCCTTCTGCAAATCCCTCTTTAACCTTCCCCTCTTTTGAGTATAATTCCTGTAGCTTGAGTCACCCATCTTCCTCATCATCTACGGCCCAACTGGTTCTCTTACCACCTCCTGCGATGATCTTGATGTTCTTCTATTCTCGCTTCTACCTTTGGATTCCCCATGTTTTCTTCTTGGTGACTACACACCGTTCCTGTCCTTTCCTTCCCCTTCTTGCATACTTTCACCTTTTACAGTACCATTCACTACACACCCACAACTCCAGTTCTTCTCTTGATCTTATCTTTGCTTCCTTTCCCTCTTCCTCTACTTTCACGACATTTCCTTTCCCTCCTTCAGACATTCCCTTCTGTACTTTGACTTTATTCCTCATACTCATCCCTTCCCTCGGTCCTCCCCTAATGTTCTTTGTTGCAACCTTTGTTATTTCAATTCTTACAACTTTATTGATTCTTTTGCTTCTAACTCTCCTCTACAATGGACCTTGCAGAGCAGTCTGTGGACTCTGCCTTTTTTTATTTTAACTCTATTCTTTTATCTACCCTTGACCGCTCCTACCGTGCTGGTGATTTCAAACCCTCTCGTAAACCTCCTCAACCTTGGATCACTCCAGACCTTCACCTTCTTTGCTCATTTCTTTGTTGCGCAGAGCGTAGATAGAAAACATGGCAACTCCTCAATAACATTCAAGCTCCATCTTCTTTACATTCATCCTATATTTCTGCTCTTCTTAACACCAAAAAAACCTTATTATGCCTCTATCCTGCCTTCCTGTGTATCTCTTTCAAATACTAAATCAACCTATTTTTTCCAGATCTCTTGACCCCTCACTTCACCCTTGTGTTTACTCTTCTGACTTTACTACTTTTTTTACAGGTAAGGTCCATCTTCTACATTCATCTCTTAATCCTTCCTCTCCTTTGTATCATTGCCTCTCATTTTCCGTGCACCCCCTTCTTCCTTGCTGGCTGGACTAAGAGAACAGACCACTGCAGGCAGCATGAACACGCTATTGGAAGCATGGTAAGGGTTAAGAAGCGCAACTCCAATCCATGGAGAAATAATTGTTTTTCTGAGTAAACAAAGGGGATTAGATCTCTTAGTCCAGCCAACAAAGTTATATGTAAGCTGCTGGACATCGTTCAATCATTTAGTTAGATTATTTAAACAGGACTAAGGTGATACATTGGCCCTGAAGAAGACCTGTGTTCTGTAAGGCCGAAACACGTGTTGGCAAGAGCATATTAATCACCAATTGAAATTAAATTTGAACGTGAAGAATCTGTTAAACTCTCATTTGCGAAAAAATTGGAAGAAAACTGATACCTATTGATAACATTGTATATTAAGGAGAGGATTGATCAATGGGCTATGTGCAGTGGTTGAACCAATACCTTGTCTGTTGATTTACAACTTAATGTGTATGTTGTCTTTAAATCCAATCACATTTTCATTTTTACTGGCATGTTGGGCTTTAAAATGTACCATATGATACTTGGTCGCCTCACCAGATGGCCCTTGGTGGTACAACATAGGGGGTGGAGCCTCCAAGTTAACCCTGTCCAGTTTTTGAAATGGCATCTCCCATCACCAGTAAACCCCCCCCACCCCACCCGAAATGTAGGTTTTGTTGCACTCATGGGCAAACAATTGGTGCATTTTGCTACTGAACGTGACCAGAACAGCTGCAATCACAGAGATTCTAAAACATTTAACAGCTGTTCAAGTTACATTCAGTTGCTGCTGACAATCTAATCATGTGGATAGGCGCTCATCCCTATTCACCACCATTTGGACCAGTGTGTCTAATGTTGAAAATATTTCTGAATGTCCTAGCTGTTAATTTTGGTAGTAGCAATGTTTCTGTAGTGTTCAAATCAGTTATATTTCCACAAATATCTGTCCACTCCTAAAAACGAGAGGGCACACAATGCCAATGCATTGTCATGGCAATGGGTTGCAGTGTACGGCTACTGGGACCTATACATGCTTAGAAGATATAACCTGATATAGACACGTGAAGGAAAGGGGGCGGCAGAACTCATGCAAGCCAGCCTCTGGTGGGATCCTCTAGTGATCAGTGGTATGCAGGGGCTTACTTGTTTGGTCATCGGCACATTTATTCACGTCATTTCAGATTCACAGTTTTACTTCATCACTGCTTGCTCCTGTGGCCTTCTAGAAAATGTGGATGAACATGTTAACACTCATGACAGATGTTTCTGTTCAATTGGAGCACAACAGATTCTGGTTGCTGACTTTTATGCAATACTTCCATTCCTGTGTACAGAATTGTCTAGAGATATCTGTGCGACGGCATCCCCTGTCCACCGCCCTCCACTTCTACAATTCTGGCACAAATGAGCCTTTGACCTCAGTAGAGAGACAGATGTGTTTTACCATTCACAGCATAATCACATCTTTGCTTCAACCATGCTCAACACACTTTACGCTACTCCATAACTCATGCATGTGGTTCTAGTCGATGTGGTCTGCACACCATGTTCACTACACATGCCCATGTTGCCTGCTGGGTCATAGTGCCCCCCTCTCATGCCCACAGTGACCCTTACCTACATCAGCCCATCTATGGTCCTCCTACGTGGTAGGCATTTAAGGAGAGACTATGGGGGTGGGGCGGTTCTTCTGCCAGCCCTAGAGTCCACACTCTTGCTAATACATCCCATATCCGATACCAACACTTCCTCATTAGAACACCCTGGAGTGCTTTCTCAGAAGTGCTTCCTCTTGCTTTGCAACATCCCATATTCTTCACACAAATTTGTCCCGGTCAGGAGCTCCCACAGGTTCCTTCAACATATTCCCGGCCATCACACAAGTCATACTGTTGCTGTACAGGTATGTGGTAGCTGGTTCAAGCTAGTAATAAGTGCTCTGGCTTGCAGGCATCTCTGCCACTGATCATTAGGCTGATCCTGGGTGTTCTCTTCTGAGACTTCTCTGTCCATCACACCCCTGTTGGTATTATGCGCTTTTGTGGCCATATTTCAGTTTACCGTTCAGTCAATGTTTGCGTCAGCCATTTCCCATTCATGCTCAATTCATTTAGCCAGGAACACACTGAGTTGTACGGCTACTTTGAAGTAACTGGTTTACCTCTCATGTAGGACCAGCGGGCACTGAGGCATGTACAGCTACTTTGTATTTCCCTTGTATCCTTTCTAGCATGCCTTGGCCATTGCTCACCTCCTGGAACTAAAAGTGCATAGTATGGTTGACACTTAGGGATGGCATCTTTATAGCCATACTCAGCAGGCTTCACAAGTGTTTCAGTTATGACCATAACATATTATCCATGTATGATCATACCCAACTTTACCTTACCATGTGCCTCGGCAGTCGGGGTGGGCAAAATTACCACCGGTTAAACAAAACTGGTGAAGTTCAACATCAATTTCGTTTTGCTGGACGGGCAGTTTTTCCCCCTGTTCCCACTGTTCGCCTCGATTTCGGCAATTAGTTTTTCTTCTGAAATTTCTTTTTTCCACACAATTTAAATGTAATCGAAACCCCTTTAAAAAATGAAATTTCATGCTAAAACAAAATTTTGGGAGGACAAACATCTGATATTTCTGTTTCTTAATGATTGAAGAAGAAATTCAAAAAACTAAATTTAAGGCAGGGAAAAGGTGGACATTGACAGAGTAGGTGAACTGTGCCGGAAATTCACCAATTTTCTCATGGAACATAATTCAGCCATTTCACCAACCACTACTCACTGTGCAATTGCCTCACAGGTCGGACATACATTATTGTAATTTGCAACCTCGCTAAGGGTGAAGCCTTGACTTCAGACCTTAAAAAGGTAGGAGTGAAGGCGTCAGCCTAACCAATTGACTAAAAGCAGATGTGGCATGCTCTTATAAGAATAGGTATTTTGCTTGATCTTACCCAAAAGTGACAGATTGCACAGCCCTTCTATCCTCACATCCAAAGTCTGTGCTTGCTCAAATGAGTATATATGACTCAGGGTTACAAACATTTTAATATTAGGGTGAGTGCTACTAAAAATGATAAGAGCACCAAGCACAGTTTGCATTATGCATTTAGTGATTCAAGCATTTGCACCTTTTACTCGGGCACACATGCGTGCTATTTGTCCCCTTCCCCCTTTCTCATGGGAGTATTTTGAAAGAGTGCAATAGGAATACAGCAGACTGTTACTGTTATCAATCGATAGCCTTTTATCAGAAAATAATTCAAATGAATATTCTATGTTGAATAAAGTGCTTTGCTTAGTCGGACAAGTGCAATGTTCTTATTATGACAACAATATATACTTGAAGTGATCATTAGAAATTAACCTTGCACAATTTTAGACAGTTTATGTTAGTCTAATAAAATGATTACATTTTTCAATTGCTCCAGTGGCAGAGAACACATGCAATTTTGTCTTTCAAAATGTCCTTCCTTCTCGGAGAAAACCATGCTCGGATTGAATCCAATAATCGATTTATAAGGAGTATTTGTTTGTATTTGCTTGACACTGATTGTTTAATAGTGCTGTTGACCTTGCACATGTGTTAAAAAATGCACAAACACCAATAAGTTTAAAAAAAATGAAGATAAAATCCGTTGCAGACCCAGCAGCTTGGACTTCTGCTTACTTACAAGTTCGTCTGAATCCAGGCACTCCACTTGAGTGCCTAAGCATGTCCGTCTCAATTCCCCCTGTATGATGAGTGTGCCCCCAATGTGATGGCAACATTTCTACACGACACAGGGAATGACAATATGGGGCTCATTTTAGTCCTTTGGAACTTGGCATAAATGTGTTGCACCTGTCTTAACACCCTTTGTAATGCTCTGGGGGATTGTCATTGATTTTGCAGGTTGAGTGGGGGGGGGGGGCGGGGCGCAGAGCTAACAAGGAGTTGGTTTTGCAATGCCTATCCACCTGGAAACACGTTTGGTTTTACACCAACGTGGCATGTTCATGCTTTCAAAAAGAATCTAGCACTTGGCAAAGGCAGGTGGATTCCCCATGGATCCATTGTAAAGGCCTCCTCCGTCCTTAATTTCTGGAGGCATGTACACTTTTTCCGATGCATAGGGCAAACCAAATGTGTTAGGGGATTTCACCTGTTTAAACACTTATTTGCCCACGTGTGTTCGCAATGGTGAAAGGCAGATGGACGGGAATGATCCACATGGAAGTGCATACATTTGCAGTACTCTTGTTGAAAATAGTATTCTTTTTTATGGGGCCCTGTATGTATTTAAATACCACGCTGGCTCCCATCCTAGGAGAAATGTCTTTATTGCGGGCCACATTCTACTGTTAGCCGTAAAAAACACAGCATCCCTCCTTCAAGATGTTTGTGGGGTTTGTATCTCTTGCCAAACATGTCTAACCAAAGGCTGGGATGGATTTAGCAAACGTACACTGCCAACTTGACTGTCGTCCATAGAGGGGCAGATCAATGGGCATTTGATATGTCAGGTACAGCTAATCATATGATATATTAGGGCCAGGGTGAAATGTGCAACCTCTGTCATACTGTAGTTTCTGGCTTCTGCCAAAGTACATGCTAATGTTTCCATTGAGCCTGGTGCCCCCTCCCCCTTCTGGCTAAGCCTGTGAACATGTCCAGCAGATCGTCTGTGTTCCACTTGTGATAAGCAGCGTCCACTGGTGCAGGCTGCCAGTTTGTATGTTACCTAGAATACGAAAGTAAGGAGACAGCCAAGCACATGCAAGTCAACTAGGTTTCTGAGCTGCCTCCAGGGCTAACCCCATGACTGCCAGGCTATTATGCAAGTCTATGCAAAAAGGACGAGCATACGCGTCCTTGGAACTGTAGAAGTACTTTCAAATTCTGGTCATTTTAGTTGCACAATTTCAACTCAGTACTCTTTGCTAGCAGTTGCCTTGGTTCCATGTCATTTCATCGCGGGATGAAACAATGATGGGTTTTTCCCCGTTGAAATTTCAACGCGAAAACTCCTTGTTTATTTTTTTATTTTTTAAGGTGCGTTCCCACCACGAACCTCCATCCCCTTTAATTATTTAACTATTCTCGAACACCCACACCACATCTATATATTTTTTTTAACCCCCCTACAAAATTCAATGAGTTTTCATGTTGAAATGACAACAGTGAAAAACCCAGCGTCCCTTCATCCCACGATGAAAGGACGGTGTACTGTTACCTTATGGGCAATGTAATTCTCCAAATCATAATAATTTTGGGCAGTGCCACATCTAAAGCTGCTCCCGGAATTTGTCATACTGATGGCACATTGCAGCTTCAATGACCAGAATGCAACTGGTAAAGAACATAAACAAAATACATCAGAGGGTTTTGTTACAGCACTGCCCATGGTGGACATCGCCCGATGCGGGTTTGTATGAGTGTAGTGTTGTTATTACTTGTTGTCTTATTGTGGGTGAGCGGGAGGGGAAACACCCTTGTACCCCCCCTTCCTAAAATTTCACCCATCCCTTGGGAGACCTTCTCTTGCTTACATGGAGAACAGATTTACTGGAGGCAAACAATGGAAGTGCTTGACATGTAAACTCATTCTTCCACAGGCAACGGTATGATTTCACAGGGGCCGCACACAGCCACGGAGCACAGAGACCGTCCTTCCTCCTGCCTGTGAGGAAGAGCAAGGAGAGCACAACGGTGATGCTCAATGGCAACACACTCTGACTGTTTGACACCACAAAGAAACTCAAATACCAAATCCAGAGAAAGGGTTCAATATGGAAAAGGGTCAATCTCAGCCCCCCACTGCACTGCCATGGGCCAGTCAGGCAATTTACCAAGCAGCCAGGCATGTCGTTCAGCATATCGCTCCATGTAGCAGGGTAGCGTGGAGTTCTGTAACACCATGGCATCATGTGTGGATCTGGGATATCATGCACAATAATGCGTATTGATCTTGCTGGAGTCACATACCATCTACACATTGATGGAGTGGTATTGCTAGTGATTACGGTACACCACCTCTATGGCATGAGGGACAACCAATTCGACATGGGTGCAGTTGAGGGCAACAACGCAATTGGGCATGCCTGCCAGTGCGTGGAAGCCTACTTTACTGTCAGCAAGCTCCTGGCCAGTCTGTGGTAGGGATATGTGGGTGCGTGCGTGCTTCAGGAGGGCTTCCAGCACTAGGGTCAGCATGCATGCAAAAAGACGTTGTAATATGCCATTCAGCTGGCCCACTGTGTGCTGGTAGGTGCCTGTGGCCAGGAAATGGAGCACAGTCACTACCTTCAGCAGAGGGGGGATGGCAGTGCGGATTTCTATCAGGCTGACAATGTTGTCGTGTATCATGTCCACTATGTGGGTGATGGTGTCCCGGTCCAACCGGTAGAGGGTGTGGATCTGCTCAGGGGTTAGATTGAATGGACTGGCTCTGATGTGAGGGATTGGTGGCTGCCTACATGGTACCACTGGATGCACTGGTGGGACTTGCTAAGCCTTTCTCACCCTCCTTCTCCTCCTGCGTCTCCTCTGTGCTGCCTGTTGTGTGCCGCAGCCACCGCTGTTTGTTGTTGCTGCATGTTCTCCAAGATCCTGCCAAGGATATCTGTGACCACAGCTAAGCTGTCCCTGATCACTATGGTGTTGGCATTCATGGCAGTGATGGAGGCCACATTTACCTCCCGAATCTCGCAGCGGGTCTGCTCTCCTTCCTCAACATACTGGCAGACCAGCTCGATCAAACAGTCCTGCCGGGCCTCAACCCTCGTGAGGCGGGCCTCCATGTCTGTGGGGGCTGCAGAGGTGGAAGGTGATGGCAGCGGAGCCCAATGCTGGACTGCCCTCGGATGTTGTGGACAGATGTGGACTGGCCAGTAATGTGGGATGTTCTCACATGGGGCATAGAGGTGTGCCCTGTGTGGAGTGCAGGGGGGTGGGGTGGGGACTGGGTTTATGCGGACATACAATATGGATACTGTTCTCCATGTCAGAGAATTCCTCTGTGTGGCCCTCCGAGTCGCTGAAGGGGGGCAATGGCTGCTACCTCCCCAATGGAACTTGCAGCAGTTGACTGGGTTCCATCACCCTCTGCCTCTGCAGGTGTGGTCGACTCCATTGTGGATGTCTTGTTACCTGGTGTTGTCTCCTCCACAGCTGCCCTGACCTGTACTGCTGGCCTTTGTTGGACTCTAGGCATTGTTGTTGCCCTGGAGGTGGAAGCTCCACTGGCTTCTTGTGTGGCCATGGTACCCTTAGTGGATGTGGTGGCCTTTGGGGCAGACTCCTGGCCATCACTTTCTGCTTCTGTGCCTGTGGGGGTACAAGAGATGCAGGGCATCAGTGATGGTGGTACATGCAAGATTCATGATACGGTGCTGTTCAGTATTTCACATTTCATGCATGGCTTTCTTGTAGGTGTGATGCTCAGGGTACTTGCAATGTGGGGGTCCCTTTTGGCATACGCCATGCACTCTCATTTCTGGTGTGTTGTATTCTAGGTGTCATACCGTTGTATTGCGGTTTGCATGAAGTGTCATGTGATTGATCCCTGTGTGTTGGTTGTCTGTTGGTAATGGTATTGGCACGCAGCATGCATTTCATTGTGCCCCGGTTTGGGTCACCATCTGGACATGGATGTGTATATGTGTGTATGATGGCCCATGCATTGGCCTGGTTCACTTTCACATCTGTTGTGCTGCATCATGCTTTAGTTTACTGGGGTTTATGGGGTCACTCACCTCCATCTCCCGATGTCGGCACACCCGTCTCCATTTCACCAAAGCCCTCAATGGACTCCATATTTATTGTGGTGCTGCAGGTCTCTTCCCATCACATCAATTTTACGGGTGAGTGGGCACCCCCGCCTGTGGCCATGGCCTCCCTGCGATTTGATGCCAGGATGTTAGGCACTCGGAGACGTAGGTCATCCCATCACTTCTTGCAGTCTTTAAACGTGCGGGGGTGGTGGCAACCGCTGTCACCTTACGCACAACCTCCTCCCATATTTCTTTTTTTCTGAGTTGGACTTCCCTTTGAGGTTGTTGGCGAATGGACTGCAAGCGTATCAGCAAGCATGTTGAGCTCCTCGTCGGAGAAGTGTTTCGGAGCATCGGGGTATGCGCGTGCTTGCGCACTCGTAATCAGCTGCTGTTAGCAGCGTCAAGGGTGCACGGACACACTATTACCACCATGCCGGTAAGGACTCTGTTTTTACCTCCATGCTCGTAATGAGGCCCATTGAGTTGATAAAGAACCTTTTTTGCACAAAAGCATTCACCCATTTGGTTCTACATTCAAGAGGGTAAAGTCGCAATCAATAGCATTTGTACTTTATTCGCTATCCAACACAGTTTATGAATTTTGCACTTTATTGGTTATCAACCTTGAGGCATTACATCTTTTTGCATTATGTGTTTTAATGTAGTTTGTGATATTATGAATTGTATTTTAGATTGTAATTGTGATTTCCATATGTGCTATGCATTTTTATGTTATTTTATCTGATTGTGCACATTGTGTTTAATAAAATGTAATGTTTTACATTTAGGGTATAGGCATGTTTCACAGTTCTTTATTTGTTTCATGAACTGTTAGCCTTACCTCCACATTGGGAGGAGAAAACACAGAGACAAGCGGGTACTTTAGTTATTAATTATCCATGGTGATTCTTTGGGGTTGAACCCTTTTGTCGTTAAATTCCCCTTGCATCTTCCGTTTTTGGTCTAAAATATGTCCCATTAAAACAGAAAGACATTGAGTCATCCATTTCACTCTACAAAGGAATGTCCAGAGGAAATACCAATATATTGTTTTTATTTATTTATTTATTGTATATGGTTCAAGAAAAAATAATCTTGGTTTAGAAAAAAAGGATAAATTCTTTTTTTCAACCTTCATAAAATTGAGTACCCTTAAACTAAATAGTCTATAACAGTACAATGATCGCTAACATTTCTTTTACTTAAGCTTTTCAAAACTAGAATGAAATTCAGTGTGATGGGCTTTTCATTGGTCCATAAGGAGTTTTACAATGTTATATCAGAGGCTTTACTCTTCCACTCATGCCTATTGTACCTTGGGTTTGTTGGGAAGGGAGCATGTCTCAGAAAACAATTTTACACGTTTCCAGAACCTGCGCAGTAGTAAATGTTAGAGCTGGCTCATGCCCGGAGATGATTCTGTTCCAAAAGTAGTCCGAAAACAGCCCCTCGTCCCGGTCCACAAACCTTCCATATAATGCCAACCTCACACTCCAAGATCCCTCACATTCCAGCAGAAGATGTTTTAATGATTGATTTGACGGGGACTCACAAGTTCTCCATAACTTTTGGTCATCATCCCCTTGGTTTCACTCAGCCAAGAATTTCCCCTGTGTATACTATGTTAAGCCTAATTCTGAGGAAGTTTTTCCTTACCTGGCTATCAGGGAATTTGACCAAATACCTTGGGAGAACCCCCAGTTTTTTGTCAACGGCTTGAAAGGAATTTGTTGGGACAGAGTTCCTTATTTTTCTAATTGCCTCAATCTAATCGGCGAGTTCCATTTTTTTATTATTATAAGCGTCTCCTTGACGCCTACTTCTAAGTTGGACAGACGCCTCGATCTCGAGTGGTAGAGCTGGAATTTGACATCACCATAGATTGTGTTATGCTGTGCAGTAATGATCTCCCGGTATAGTGATATCAGTTTCCACTCTGCCATGGAGCCTAATGGTTTTAGGCATAGCTCAAATCTCAGTCTCCATGATGGTGTACACATCGGAATACCAAGGGCTTTCTTCCACAGGAGCCCCTCCCATTTGCTCCAGTTTGTTTTCCAGAGCAAACGTTTTGCCTCTAAACCGTAAAGAATCACTTGAACTGCTTTTGGTTTGTAGAATTTGGTCAGAGGGAGGAATGACAATTTGCAATATTTTGTGTATACTTTTTTCATTTGAAGGATGAGTTTCATGATTTTCTCCTCTACATCCGACACTACTTTGTGAATAGCTGGCGAGGCACAGGTCTTATAACCCAAATAGATTAATTCTTCAACTTGTGGGATGACGTGGACATCCAGGACCAAGTTCGCAAAATGTATCTTTTCCTGTGTATGCTTGAACACAACAATCCTAGATTTTAAGGGGTTGATGGACAGCCCATTTGACGTTGCATATTTGCCCAGATTGGTCAGCAAACGCTTCAAACCAATTGCTGTTTTGTCCAGCAAGACAATGTTGTCTGCGTAGGCCAGCCAATGGATCCTTCTCCCATTGATCACCGTGCTGGCTAATGCAGATGGCTGCAAGGAAGCACCCATATCTGATAAGAACAGATTGAAGAAGATGGGTGCTGACAGCCCTGTCTTACACCTCGCTCTACTTTCGACAGTTCTGAGAAATTCCCCTGATCGTTGAGGCGCACCCTCAGTGTGGTATCCCTGTGCAATTCAACCAGTATCGACAGCAGTGCCTACGGAATCCCCCATCTCCTCAACTTATTCCAAAGAAACGCTCTGTCGACCTGGTTGAAGGTCTTTGATAGATCCACCCAGGCCCCATAAAGTGGAGAACCACCCTTGCCCATAGTATTTTCACAGGCCAGGCTCAGGATTAAGCCATTCAAGGTAGTGGAAAGGCCCCTCCTGAAACCTGTCTGATTACAGGGCAGAATCTGTGTAGTGCCCGCCCATTGAGTGAGAGCGTACAACAGGAGTTTCATGAAGATTTTACTGTCAATGTCAAGGAGGGCGTGTAAAGACTGGTAGGGGGTGTCTGTACTTCCGCTCTCTATATGGTAGAGGAGAGGCACAGCGGACCACAACCAAGATTCTCTACAAGGTAGCAATGGATGAGCAATCAAGGCCTAGCTTCTCAGGAGGTGATGCAGGCTGGTTCTTAAGTACAGTGTAGTCCCTGAACCCCCACAAAGGAATGTCCACACACTGTATTACTGAAAACACAGTCTTTATATAATTAATATTCAAAGGTATGTACACGATCACAATAACGCACTTTGTACTTAGAAGTCAATAATGATAAATATATACACGTCTAGAGTGGTACCACTAATGTTATCAAATCTCATTAAAGTGCATCAACTGTACGGTTAAAATGTCACACAGATCAATAACGAGTAAACCAGCAATAGAGATAGGAAGGAACGCAAGATGGTTGAAACAATAGGCAGAATACTGACCCCTACCCCTAGGCACAGTTATCTGTGGAGATCCCCCCACCTGGGCAACCTGTAAATAAAGATATATAGCACAAGCCCAGTCCATATATTGTCTGATAGTCTTACTTCTTGCTATTAAGGTTTTACCCCCCCAATGTACCTGGTGGAGTGGAGTTCTCCGACGATGCACCGACCGATCCTTCTTGAGTGCCTCCCTTTCAGGCGGGAGCCACGGATCGTCGAGAGGTGTCGGGGAACTTGGCGTTCGGTGTCGGGGAATCGACGGCCCTTCTTGAGTGCCCTCCCTTTAAGGCAGGAGTCACGGGTCATCGAACGTCCGACGGTGAACTGGGTGAACTATGGCAGGGAAGGGGCAGCTTTGTTCCTAGCGGTGCTCGTCGACGACAGAGCGTTGGCGTCCTGCAAGGAAGAGGCGTGCAGGGCACCTCGATAACGATACTTCTGGACCGCAAAGAGATGAAGAAGAACTGTGGCTCAGCAAGGGAAACCCACCGGTGGATGCTCCTCAGCGCGGCTACGGTCGGGCCTTCACCAGCGGGAGACAAGCGGGTGACGATGCAGACGAGAGCGTCCGATGATCAATTGAAGTTCTTAGGCAAACAGGAGCACGGCGGCTCCGGTCGGCGACGGCGGTCGTCGACAGTGGTGGACAACAGTCCGAGTGCTTCTCCTTGGAGTTCCGCAGCAGTCCCCGTATCGGGTCGGCAGCCTGTCGAAGGTCTGTCTACCAGGGAGCGTTGGCAAAGATCAGCTGTGCACGATGGTCGCTCATAGCTCAGGAAGAGGGCGCCTTACCAGGTCCTCTCTGGGTCAGTCCTTGGAGGCACAGCAGCTTTCAGATTGTGAAGGAGAGCAACAGCAATTCTTCTCGTCCAGCAGGGCTTCAAGGTCAACCGTCGGTTAATCCAGTTACTCGTCGTAGTGGACTTCAGCTTCTGAACACGATTCCTAGCAGTGAGAGGTCCCCAGATATACTGTTGATCTCCCATTCATTCCGCTGGGTCACATTCAAGCATCCAATCACGACTACGGGCATTCATGCAGGCAGGCAGCCAATCAGGCACACAAGGTATTCAGGCCATTTCCTTCTCTCCAGACACTCACAACAAGTTATATGTATTGGGACAAGTACCGAGCCATTCAACACTCCAAGCTGCATTCATACCGGTTTTGGGCAGGGTTGTCTCAGTCATTGTGTCAACCACCAGATACTAGACACCCACAACACAGAATGCAAATTCGTCACACACTCTATTCACCCAGGTCCCACCCACAGGAGGTACCCACAACATACATCACCGGGAAGGCTCCAGCTAGTCTGACTGGGCCTTCACAACACCACCATATATGGCACTTCCATCCAACAGCCAGTCAGGGGGAAGGGACAGAGTCAGGGCTTCCCAGGACTTTGGGAAAACAAGGTAATGGGTAATAGAAAGCAAGAGGCCACCGGGGCCATCTTGTTTTCCATCAGGGATCAACTGATCCCAATGGCAGGGCCGGTGTATCCCAAAATGGAGGATACTCCGAGCACCTGTCAAATTCAGCATGGAGCTGCCACCAGCCCATACCCTGCTCTGTGGGCCACCCACAGGTGCCCAAAAACATACACTAGGGGCACAGGGTTGTACCCCCAACCATGGGTGCCATAAGGGTATCCCACGGGTCCGTTTACCAAACCAAAAGAAAGAGAGCTGCACCGCCAGGAGTCCCACATGAACTCCTGCGCGGAAAACACGACAGAACACACGATTAAAAGCAGTAAAGGACAAGGATATGGAGGCCCTGTCCCTCCGATGCATTTCCAGCATCACAGGGCGATCGGCTGATTATTCGCCGGATGTAGCTGATCGCCCCTTTAAAGTATGGTATGACTATAGCAGTCTTCCATGAGACCGGAAACTCGCGTTGCTGGAGTATTCCCCTAAAGAGACACATAATAGTTTAGACCAAAGCTCTGGCTCATTTTTAAGGACCTTGTATGTTAGACCGTTTAGGCCTGCAGCTCGATGTGGCAGTGTGTCTATCACATGTAGATAATTATCTGAGGATGTTTGTGCACCGGTTTCTGCTCTGGCCCCTTTGGATCCTCAGCCTTCTGTGGAGTGACAGACAACCCATCTGTCACATTTACCCTCCCATCCAAATCCTAATGGTGTGTCAATGAGCGTATATGGGTCACAGTGGTGAATACTTTAAAGTTAGGATGACATTTAGGAATAATTAAATGATCACCAAGCCCAGTGAGCATTATGTATTTGGTGATTCAAACATACATCCCTTTGATCTCAGACATATTTTATATGTGTCAAATTGCATGGCCTGCTCTACCAGTAATGTCATCAATGACATTTGTGATGTCATCTTTGATGTCCTGGATGCTAGTCTTAGCAATAGAAGGTGGTGGCATGAGTTATGGTTGCTTAGCTTACCATAACTGGTGAATTTCAGGGGTTTTTCGGTTTTACTTGGAACCATAACGTCCCTTTTAACAACGTTTTTTTCACTGGATTTCATAGGTTTTTATTAGTGCAACTTAACCATAACGTTCCCTTAACAACGTTTTTTCATTGAATATAAAGATTTGTGATCTTTCTTATGCTGCCAAATGCTTTGATTGTATGCAATACAGCCAGGAACCCTTATTTCTGCTATGCGTCCCTTTCCCCTTTATCATAGGGGTATTTTGAAAGAATACAATAGAAATATACCAGGCTGTCCATCTTGAAATGATAACCTATCAGAAAATAATTACTTTCTTATTATAGGTTTTGATCATGTGCTTTTCCTAGTAAGACCATTGTAATGGTCTTGTTATGATGATTAAATAGATACATAATGAGATCATTGGGCATGAATATTTTAAACTGGCTCTTTGAAAAATGGTGTGAAATGTTTGTATATCTAAATATTGTCCTATTTTTGACAGATTCGTTTGCCATTTCCTTCTTGGAAATGATCCTGTTCCGAGTAAAACCAACAACCTGTTACTTCTCTGACAACCAATGAAAAGTTGAATCCTGGCCAACCATTAATTGTTAGTGCTGCTAGATGTGAACGTTTGTTACAGTGTGCACAAAACACTATTAACTTCAAACATGGCAAATAACAGAGCAGTTATAGACCCTGCAGAGTGGTCCTCTGGCGGTTCCTTATAAGGGCTGTTGAACCCCAGCACAGCCTATACCTATCACCTCTGTATGGACATTGCACCCTCAGTGTTATGTCCACATTCTTGCAGGACACAGGCAATGACCATGTAAGTCTCCAAATAACAGGCTGATCCCCAACTCGTGCGATGCCTCTGTCGCTGCTACTCTTGTTCTTCTATTAACCACAATGACCACAGGATTTCACTCGTCAAAACAGCTGTGATTTTTCTCCTGGCATGATTCTGTCAGTAATGTCTGAGGTTCCTCTAGCAAATATGTGCCAGACAATGTGATTTTCACCAGCAGAGGAAAGCGACATAGAAAGAGAGGGGTAGAAGAGAAAAAAAGTAAGAGGGAGAAAAAACAGGGAGAGCAAGAGAAATAGAGTGTGGGAGAAAGAGAGACCGACATAAGAGAAATCATAAAACTAACATATGATATTCCAACCACAGCGAGCTTAATTTGTTTTCTAAACCTACCAAACTATGGCACTTAAGACCATTAACCAGAAATGGTCTTAAGTGCCATCAACATCTGCACTAGGGTTCTGTAGCTGTACCCATACAGTCCCCCACACACTTTTCTTCTGCACTTATCAGATATACCTTTCTGACAAACGTTCACCTGCCACTTGCTAGCTGCACTTCCATGGTTTATCACCCTTATTTATTATTTATTTTATTTAATATTTATTTATGTTTTCTCTCCTCTGCCTCGCACTTTCTACTCCCCCACCCCCTCCATGCACTTCCCTCGTTTTCCTTTTCTATCACTTGCGCTTTCTTAAATTTCACTGGGCCTAGTAAGATTGCTGTTTTTTAATTTTTCTCTGGTGTTCCCCTCTCTTTTTGCCTGGTCTTGGTCTCTGAAACACTTGTGTATGAGTGTGATATAAATAAAATATAATTTCATTTCATTTCATTAAAGGTTCAGATGATTACTCTTCAGACCGTCAATCTGGTGATGGGCGAAGCGCTATCAGGCTAGACTTTGTTCCTTCCCTCCCTTTTTCCTCCCTATGTGAAAACATTCCTTGGGTGTGTCCATGGTCACAGCTAATGAGTCTAATTTCATTAGCAACAAGACTCCTGTTCCGTAAAGTTTTCTATTATCCCCAACCACAGTGACGCCATTTAGTTAAGGACAGATTTGAAGAAAATGTGATGCCTAGTCATGATTCATGGCCGGATATGTTTCCACAGACAAGATATTCTGAGACAAACCTTGATCTTGAGAGCTTGACGCTGTGCATCCTTGTTATATGGAGTGGGGGTGCGAGGTAGGTAGAAAGGGCACATTGGTGAAGTCACACTCTCAAACCTTCCTTTGGCTATGGGGATTATGGATTCCCAAACACAGTGGGAACTGCTCCCTGGAGGAGATAGACAGCGCATTCCCCATAGCCACTTCATTCACTCCTACTCATCCTGATTCATCATGCAGGAACCTAGGTATGTACAAACACTATCTTGTAGACAGGAAGTGAGAACTGCAGAGCCCCCAATCACATATCCCATTACAGACTTCCCAGAGAGAAAGACAATATGTTTCTTGTAAAGACAGCTGTGCCCCATGTAACCATCCATATAGTAGTTCAGGACACAGTACCACTTTCACACTGCCATCGGTATCAAATGTTGCAGGCAAAACCGGGCACACCATACCATTCTGCCATACTCGGGTCCTCAGAATGGTGTGGAATGCACACAGACTGGACTCCATGCTTGAAAGATCATTCCAACTCTCGCTCTTCACCATGGGCTGCCTCCACCAGTGTAGTTCCATTACACCCGAGCCTTACCTGCAGACCTGAGGAGACCACTTCAATATATCCGGCAAGTCCACTTCCACATGACCTCAAAATAATGATGTATCCTTTTAAGCCATCAGTCACTGCTGTGCAGCACTTCCTTGAGCAATCTGACAATTAATAGGGAATGAAAAGCAAGTATAATTCCTCACTGAACAAAGCACAACAGCTGCGGAGAGCCGATTAGAGAAGGAGAATACAAAATCAGGCAGGCAAAAGAGCAGAGAAAGAAAGCATGAGAGAGAACGTGACCCTAGGGAAGGCCAGAAGTGGAAACTTGCAATAGCAATATCTCAGACACTGACAGCAAACATACCCAGAGGAGGAGGAGGAGGAGGAGGAGGAAGAGGAGGTGGTGGAGGAGTGAAATCCAAGCGCCTGCCAAAGACTAAATCTGAGATCCTAGCAGAGATTAGACCCAAAGGAGTAGGGGGGTGGCGTGAAATCCAGGAGCCTGAAAAAGCCTATATCTGAGACACTGGCTGAGACCAGACCCGGAGGAGGAAGAGGTGGGGTGAAATCCAAGTGCCTGCCAAAGGCTGAATCTGAGACCCTGGAAGAGACCAGACCTAAATGAGTAGGGAGGTGGCGTGAAATCCAAGAGCCATCAAAAGCCTATATCTGAGACACTGGCAGAGACCAGACCTCGAGGAGGAAGAGGTGGAGTGAAATCCAAGCCCCTGCCAAAGGCTATATCTGAGACCCTGGCAGAGACCAGACCGAGAGGAGGAGGGAGGTGGAGTGAAATCCAAGAGCCTACCAAAGCCTATATCTGAGACCCTGGCAGAGACCAGACCAAGAGGAGGAGGGAGTTGGAGTGAAATCTAAGAGCCTACTATATCTGAGACCCTGGCAGAGACCAGACCCAGAAAAGGAGGAGGTGGAGTGAAATCCAAGAGCCTGCGAAAGCCTATATCCGAGACCCTGGCAGAGACCAGACCCAGAGAAGGAGTGAAATCCACAAGCCTGCCAAAGGCTATATCTGATACCCTGGCAGAGACCAGACCCAGAGGAGGAGGGAGGTGGGGTGAAATCCATGTGCCTGCCAAAGGCTATATCTGAGACCCTTGCAGAGACCAGACCCAGAGGAGGAGGAGGTGGAGTGAAATCCAAGAGCATGCAAAAGTGTCTATCTGAGACCCTGGCAGAGACCAGACCCAGAGGAGGAGGGAGGTGGAGTAAAATCCAAGGTATCCAATGATTAAAGAGAAACAATTGCAGAGGGATAATTTATAACGGAACAAAAATAGCTAAAAAACACAAAGGGCCTCATTCAGAGTCATGCCGGTAAGTATCGGAATTTTCCGGCATGGCGTAAAATCCGACACCGTGCTGATTGTAGGTCGAAAATTACGACCCATTCCGATCTCTGGAACACGTGCTTTCTGCCATGCCGGAAAAAGGACAGCGCGACCTGCCGCAAAACCCCCCGAAAAACCCCTACCGGCATGCAGCGACACGTAAAGTACAACACCGCCCTGTAAGCATTAGCGTCAGTGTATAACGTTGACTGTAAATTACAGTAACTAAAAAAAAAGGAACCGGAAATTACGACATCGCACAGGAACGGGAAGGAGAGCGGCGGCCATCTTTAAAAACACAATCCATTGCCATCCGCAGCTGCCAGCAGCCCTGTGAGGGAAACAAAGTTGTGAACCGGACCAGGCAACGCAGGACATGCCGAAAGCACCAAAAAGGGCGGCGGATCGCATCCGCAAGCAGAGATTCTGCCCCGATGAACTCCAGGCCATGGTAGACCACCTGGCAGAGCATGCTGATGTAGTCTTCAGTGGCGACATGCAGAGGGAATCGACCCTCCGCAAGAAGACCATCTGGGCGGAACTGGCACAGAGGGTGAGCGCTGTTGGCAACCGCAAGCGGTGGGACGACCTGCGGGTGCTGGTGCGGGTGCAGGGCCTCCTATCCAGCAACCTCAGCCAGGCCTGCAGACGGGAGGTGGGCCAAGCACCGCAGTACAACTCGAGCCCTGGGAGGAGACTTGTGCGGAGCTCATTGACACTGAATCCATTGAGGGCGTGGGGACCATGGATTGCGGGGGAACGACTTCTGGAGAAGGAGGTGAGTGTCGACAGTGTACACTGCCAATGTCCATTGCATGATGTAAACTGACCCAGGGGCCATCGAAGGCACCCTCTCGTGTTGCCCTCCTCCCATCTAACAAATGCTGAGGCAAGTGCCGCCTAATGCTGGGCCAAGTGCGAGTACATAACGCACATCAACCATAGTGCATTGACTTGCACAGGCCATCATGCACATTGTCCAGCGTGGTAGGCATAGTAACAGCCAAAATGTACATGAACAGGGCACAATGAATCACTCCCAGACATGTATATATGTCATCCCTATGCACATGTACCACTGCTATAGCTACCCCCCAAACAGAACAAACCGTAAATGACCGAAATGTCCATGCAACCATGTATGCAAATAAGACATTGCACATACACTAATGTTGTCCCTCTCCCCTACCCCCACAGGCACAGACCATGACAGCACAGAGCCCCAAGGAAGCCGCCCAAGCACCTCTGCGGGTACTGGCAGGGCCAGGCCGAAGCCAGCAGCCAAAAAAACCACCCCCCAGCCTACAGAAAGGCCACTTGAAGCTGGCAGACCAGCAACCCACACAGCATCGGCGGCAGAAACTGTGCAAACCCCTAGCTCGGCACAGTCGAGCGTCTCAGGGGAGGCTGCTGCTACCGCACCGGATGAGTGGGAGCCCAGCTCGCCACCCATCCAGGGGCCCATGTTGGAGGACGACCAGGACAGCATGCACATGCCGGAGCCATGCCCCGTGACCCTTGCATCATGCAGTGACTCCGGGGATGCACAATCACCTGTGCACAGTGTTGAACTTGACCCGCAGGGGTATGACGTTGTTCTCCCAAGTCCACCCATACCACCCCCTGCAGGGCATGCTGGTGCCAGTGGATCCTCAGATGGTCCCCCTTCCCATGACCAGCACCAAGTGCGCCAGTTGAGCGATCTCATTGAGAACTATATTGAGGACAATCGCCAGGCCCGGGCTGAACTACATGAGGAACTAAATCAAATGCGGCAGTCCCTCACTGACTGCACCACCAGATTGTGCGACTCCCTGACGGGCAACACGACCCGGCTATACCATGTCCTGAATCGCATAGCAAATGCCCTTGAGGCAGACCAAAACAATACCGAGGAGGGCACATCCGCGACAAGTGAGGCCACGCAATGCAGCCCGGAGAGACGCACTTGGCGTTCCTTGCGTCACTGGGATTTGCCTCCCCCAGACAAGGGGGGGCAAGAGACATTAGCCATTCGCCAATCCTGCCACATGTGGGCCCCACACCCTACATGGGACGACTGCACTGGAGTTGGGGGGACGGCGGAGGTGGGTGAGGGTTTGCTCCGGAGTTGGGGGGGCAGGGGGAGGTGGGTGATGGTTTGTTCTGGAGTTGGGAGGGAGGGGGGAGGGGGGTGATGGTTTGTCCTGGAGTTGGGAGGGAGGGGGGAGGTGGGTGATGGTTTGTTCTGGAGTTGGAGACCTTGTCCACTGTAAGTACAGAGCATTACATGGCCCTCAAGTGCACAGCCTCAATGGACCTTTGTTGGTACTTCACCCTCCGCCTTCACCGCATCGTCCTGTGGTTGTAGCAGTACCATGTCAGGGGTGATAGCCGCTCAAGTAGGGATGCACTTTTTGTCCATCTGCACATATGGCATGGGCCCATTTGACACCAAATATCATTGGAGGGGTCAGCCACCAGTCCTGGTTCGCCGGCACATATGTGCGTCACGCAAGCCTGGTGACTGCTTCATCTACACGCATGCACGTGTATGGCCATAGTCTGGTTGCCCCAAGGCCCTGTTTAGGGGGTTCATGACAGGGGTCATGTGGCTTGCTGTCAAGGGACAGCCAACAACAGCTGCATGTGTCGCCAAATGAGGTTGGTGTGTGGACTGTCATGGCGGAGGACAGTACTCAGATGTAATGGCAGGGTTTCTATGATGGCCATCTGGACATGTCCATGCATGTATTGGCCACGGTCAGGGACACAAATATGTGTACGATGAAATGTAATGCAGTGGGGTGTTGTGTCTACATGATGGTCCATGAACGATGGTGTGGACATCTTGAGGTACATGTTCCTTTGTTACATGTGTCAGGAATGGCACTCTGTCAAGAGTGGCACAGGGTACCCAGGTAGGGTTTGGGTGGCTGTGCTGAGGTAAGGTAGCAGATAAGCACACACAGCAGGAAGTTCAACAAGAAAGAAGAGTAGGAAACAGTAGCTGTGAGTCAAAAGGGGCAAAAGATACAAAGGTACAAACAAACTGGATTCCCTCTTGGGGTGTATGCTGAAATGGGAAAGAGTGATCCACGAACTTTAGGAAACTCCAGCCTTCTGCACAGATTGCTATAACAGAGGCCCACGCTGTATGCTCATGGCTGGGAACAACAGCAGTGGGTGTCCGTAACACTGAAAACGGGACAAGGGAAGGGGCAGAGGTTGCCTGCCGGAAACCAACAGGCAAGCTCTGTACAAAGGGATTACATAAGACACATGAGAAGACAAGAACAGATATATCCAGCGAAAAGGAAGTCAATGAGCAATCTAGCAGAAGGAAATGAAGGAAAGGCAGTTAAACTGAAATAGATAACCTAAGGTGGAGTACAGCGGACTCAAGGAAGAGAACAAGGAGCAGCAGTCAGGAAAACAGAAGGCTGTAAAGTAGGAATCAGGTCTGCAGTCAAGAGTGGGACTAGGTGCAGGCAAACTGTATTGGACTGCGGAGGACTGTAGTAGGCTGAAAGGCAGGGAGTCCAGAAGAACAGGACAGAGAGAGATTAGTAGTAGGCGACAGACAGTGAGCACAAAAGAATAGGGCCACTAGGTAGGGAGCCCAGAGGAGCAGGGCTGTATGCAGCCGGAGTGAGGCAGGCTGCAGGGCAGGGAGCCCAGAGGACAAGGACTGTAGGCAGCTGGAGTGAGGCAGGCTGCAGGGCAGGGAGCCCAGAGGACAAGGATTGTAGGCAGCCGGAGTGAGGCAGGCTGCAGAGCAAGGAGCCCAGAGGAGCAGGGCAGCAAGGAGTGAGCCTAGAGGGCTGCAGACTGTATTAGGCTGCAAGGCAGGAAGCCCGGAAAGGGCACTGGAACAAAACAGGATATAGCAGCAACAGGAACAGCATACAAAGTAAAGGGTCAAGGCAAACAGGAGCGGGGAGAACTCAAGATGCAAGACACTGTGCTCCTGCAGGCAACTGCTTATATACAGCCCTTCCCTGTTCTGAGGCAGGCTAATTGACAGCACCTGTAGCAGCACACCTGAAGACAATCTGCCTCCTCCCTCTCTGGTCCTGAGCAGGTGGAAGCAGCACTGTCCGCTAGGGCTTCTGGGGATTGTGGTCCCAATAACGATGAATGAGAATAGCCAGGAATTGAGGACTGCAGCCAGGTGCATTATGGTAAATGTAGTTAATTGAATAAAATAAGAAAGAACCAAAGTTGAGCAAATGGAAATAAAAGACCAAGGCGTGGAAAGGAGTTGTTCAAGGAGTATTAGGA
This sequence comes from Ambystoma mexicanum, assembly GCF_040938575.1. Taxonomy (NCBI): domain Eukaryota; kingdom Metazoa; phylum Chordata; class Amphibia; order Caudata; family Ambystomatidae; genus Ambystoma; species Ambystoma mexicanum. Next base: position 466,867,171 of record NC_090934.1, read on the forward strand.
GGATAAATGAGTACCAAGTAGTCCATGATGGTTGCCAAAGCGTGCGCCAGTGGCGCGGGCATGACAGCATGCTGCTGTCCTGACGTCGGATCATTGTGGTGCTGTGTACTCTGTTTATTATTATTTTGGTGTGATGGCTGTAGTCTGTGGAGTATGGTATTCATCCTGCTCTGATCCATTCTATGGTGATTCCCAACACTCCTATGGGGGTGCCATGCCGGTGACGTGTTATCATACCCCTGCTGCCCTCTGTGAATTCCACTCCCAGGGATGGGTCTCCAATGTGGTGCAAGGCTGGGGGATGGCACATTGTGCATGTGCAGTGTGTCCTCCGATATGCGCTTACGGTTGTGGTGTCCGCCAATGAGTGGTGCTGGTGTAGTGTGCTTAGCCCTTGTCAGTTGGTGGAGATGTAGTGTGATGTGGGTGCCTTGTTCTGGCAAAGTGGGAATCTGTTCACATGTGCCGTTGCACTGGTTCTGTGGTAGGTTTGTTGTCGGGGTGAACACCGTACAATGGCTTCATCGTTTCAACGCAGTTGGTTCATGCAGGCACCCACCCCGTGGCACCAGTGCACTTGCATGACACAGTCAGACAACTCAACAGCCAGCCAGACAGGTCGTCCTGCATGTTGGGCTATGTTGCGCGGTGGAGTGGTGATCAGCTGGCCCTTTGAGTCATGTGTAGTTGTTTGGTGTCGGGCCCACCCATGTGTGCGGTTCTTGGTAGCGTTGCATTCCATCTGCACGTAGGGGGAGTAGTATTGTTTGCAGTTGCTGTCCGCAACGTGCATGCCAAGCTGGTCCACATACGACCTATGGGTGCTGTCAGGGGCACCATTGTCATTTGGCATGCCTCCATTTGCATTAGGTCCAGCTTTACTGTTGTGTTTCTCATGGGTGGTACATGTTGGGGATTGGTGGACCCTTGTGTGCTTGGGGAGGTGTAACGTCACTTGTTTATGTGGCCGCATGAAGGACGGTTGTGACATGCCACTGTGTGCTGGTGGGTGCCTTTGGCATGGGTGTGGGGCACAGGCAACACCATCACTTGTGCCGGGTTGGCACTGTACATTTGTATAGTTCTCGCTTTTCTTGTGTCTGTGGCGCAATATGGTGGTGACGGTGTCACAGTCTAGGTGGTCAGGGGTGTCTATCTGGTAGGACTTCTCCTAGAGCGGCCGGACATGCTGCGTGTGCATGGGGGCTGCTGGGGTGGTAACAGAGGCTGCACTGGTGCTGCATGCAGGGCCTGTCTCCCCCTCCTTCGATTCCCTGTGTCTCCTCAGTGGGGGGGGCGTGGTGTTGTTGTAGGGGTTTGTGTGGTTGTGGCCTTGCTTGTTCGATTGGTGTCGTCTTGGTGTGGGAGGGGGGTGGTGTGTGGGTGTGTTCCTTTTCTGCTGTGGCAGACTCTGGCCTCTGTCTGTGTTGCATGTGTGCACCTGTGGCTCTGGGTCCCACTGCTCAGGGTTCTTTACTCCTTCTCTGAGTTACCTGTATGTACTCCATGCCGGTAAGGTACTTTACGGCCTTGAGGAGGCTGTAATTTACATGTGCTCCTTACTTGGAATCAGCTCCGGTTTACGCCATGCCGTTAATTTCGCCATGGTGGGGCGCGCGCGCGACCCAAGAACGTAAATTATGGTGGCGTAATTTACGGTGCCGTAATTTACGGTCTGTGGGGTTGGAATGGCATGGAGCGGAAAACCATGCCGGTAAATCATTACCGGCATGGTTTAGACCTTACCTCCATGCTCAGAATGACCTCCAAAATCTTTGCAGAAACATAGATGCAGTGGGGTAAGGGGATAAAACGGATGGGGATGTGGTTGGGGTGGGTTTAAACACATAGGTAAATGGCAGTCTTGCGGGATACCCCCCCAAATAGGACAAAATAAACATTTGGTATTTCTTATGCTGTTTTTGTTCAGTTAAAAATTGCCTCTCTGAAATAGTTTTTTAAGACCAGACCCAGAAGAGAAGGGAGGTGGAGTGAAATCAACCCAAGAGCTTGCAAAACTCTATATCTGAGACCCTGGACAAGTAGGAGGAGAAGGAGGAGGAGGAGGAGGTGGAGGACGAGGGGCTAGGTGAAGTGAAAACCAAGAGCCTGTCAAAGCCTATATCTGAAACCCTGACAGAGGAGGCGGAGGCGGAGGAGGAGGAGGATGAGGAGGAGGAAGTGGTGGGAGGTGGTGTGAAATCCATGAGCCTGCTAAAGCCTATATCTGAGACCCAGCAGCAGGAGGACAACAGGAGGTGGAGTGAAATCCAAGAGCCTGCCATATCCTATATCTTAGACTGAGGAAGAGGAGGAGGAGGGGGAGAGAGGTGGAGTGAAATCCAATAGCTTGCCAAAGCCTATATCTGAGACCCAGGTGGAGGAGGGAGGTGGAGTGAAATCCAAGAGCCTGCCAAAGCCTATATCTTATCTTAATCGCATTTGTAGAGCGCAACATAGGCCCAAATGCATCTTGGCGCTGAGCTAAGAGATAAGGTCAACCAAGCCCAGTAGCACTAGAAAAGGAAGGTCTTCAATGCCCGTTGGAAAGGCAGGTGGGACTCAATACTACGTAAGTAGAGTGGGAGAAGATTCCAGGCCTTCGCTGCCGCCACTGAAAAGGCACGACTGCACATTTGAACAAGCCTTACGCTCGAAGGCTGAATAGTCTTCACTGCCTTTGAATGGAGCGGTCTAGTGGGCTTGTAGATAGTGAACTTTGCCTGCAGAAACTCTGCTCCTAATTTGTGGACAGCTTTATGCACTAAGCAGAGTGATTTAAACTTGATATGCTGCTCCACAGGAAGCCAATGGAGTTGACACAGAAGCACGGTCATCCGAGCGCCAAAAGGAGGATGAAGAACAGCCTTGACTGCTGCATTTTGCAGTAGCTGAAGGCGCTGATGCAGATAGCGTAGAACAACAAGATACTGAGCATTGCAATAATCAATATTGCTAATGACCAGGGAGGAAACCACCAGTGCATGAAACTTTAAAGGAATACAAGGAAGGACTTTGTGAAGAGTCCAAAGCTTGAAATGAGCTTTCTGGCAAACCGAGGAAACTTGATCAGCCATAGACAAAGAGGCAGAGATTTTTATGCCCAGTGGTCGAAGTGTAGGAAAAGAAGTAGTGGAACTATCTTCCCGGCTGACCTGCCCCCACTCCTCATAAACCCCATCGCCATGCCTCCTCCCACGCTCAATCTAATCCCCCAAACAAACACACCTGCTGTTTAGGGGAATTTTCAGTGCAGTGCACTGAAGTGCACATTTCAGCTTCTTCCTACGCTTTCATTTTTAATTGAAACCATTCCGAACGGTTTCTTTTTCAAATAAAAGTATAGGCATGGTAAAACCTAATTTAAAAAAGTAGAGGAGCACCACTCCCAATTGCTCCCGCCCACTTCGACCACTGTTTATGCCCAGATCTTTCACAGAAGAGACTGGCGTGGGGAATGGGCCAAGACTCTCGGGCCAGAAATCAGGGGCCCAAAACAGAGAGGGCGAAGGAATACCAACCACCAGCACCACGGTTTTATCGCCATTCAACTTAAGCCAATTGGAGGCCATCCAGTCACCAATGGCCTGAAGACACTTCTTCAATCAACCTGCCGTCTCGGGTTGGGTTAACCCGTTGAGTTATATCTGAGACCAAGGAGGAGGTGGAGAAGAAGGACGACGACGAGCAGGAGGAGTGGGAGGGTGGGGGGGAAGGGGTGTGAGGTGGAATGGAATCCAAGAGCTTGATAAAGCCTATATCTGAGACCACGGTGGAGGAGGAGGAGAGAGGTGGAGTGAAATCCAAGAGCTTGCCAAAGCCTATATCTGAGACCCAGGAGCTGGGGGAGGAGGAGGAAGAGGGAGGTGGAGTGAAATCCAAGAGCCTTCCAAAGCCTATATCTGAGACCCAGGAGGAGGAGGAGGAGGAAGAGAAGGGAGGTGGAGTGAAATACATGAGCCTACCAAAGCCTATATCTGAGACCCAGGTGGAGGAAGAGGAGGAGGAGGAGGAGGAGGAGGAGGAGGGAGGGAGGGAGGGAGGAAGGGAGTGAAGGAGGTGGAGTGAAATCCAAGAGCCTGCCAAAGCCTATATCTGAGACCCAGGTGGAGGTGGAGGTGGAGGTGGAGGAGGAGAGAGGTGGAGTGAAATCCAAGAGCCTACCAAGGCCATTATCTGAGGCCCAGGAGGAGGAGGAGGAGGGGGGTGGAGTGAAATCCAAGAGCCTGCCAAAGCCTATATCTGAGACCAGACATGGATAATATAAATATATAAATTATGCATGGAAATCAAGAGCCTGATTGTGGCTATATCTGAGACTAAGGTGGGTGGAGGAGGAGGAGAGCGGTGGAGTGAAATCAAGAGCTTGCCAAAGCCTATATCTGAGACCCAGGAGGAGGAGGAGGAGGGAGGTGGAGTGAAATCAATTAGCCTGCCAAAGCCTATATCTGAGACCCAGGTGGAGGAAGAGGAAGAGGAGGAGGAGGAGGAGAAGGAGGAGGAGGAGGAGGAGGAGGAGAAAGGTGGAGTGAAATCCAAGAGCCTACCAAAGCCATTATCTGAGACCCAGGAGGAGGGGGAGGAGGAGGAGGAGGAGGAGGAGGAGGGAGGAGGGAGGAGGGAGGAGGGTGGAGGGAAATCCAAGAGCCTGCCAAAGCCTATATATGAGACCAGACATGGATAATGTAAATTATGCAGGAACATCAAGAGCCTGATTGTGGCTCAGAGGAGCATGTCTAAGGCATCTTCATTCACGTTGGCCAAGGAGGGAAACCCGTGGGTAAAGGATGGTAACATCTGACCCGGACATGTACCCTAAAGCGGGGGAGAAATACTTGCTGGTAGGAGAAGCCAAGAAGTGAGGTGGCCGCTATATGCCTGGAACTCTATACTTATGGAACTCTATAACTATTATTCATTTTCTTTACACAGTGACAACCCAAGACCCTGTTGGGGTTACCAACACAATAACAAATGTTGAACCATACTGAAAAACGCTTTGTGTTCCATGGATCTCTTCCCCACAGATGCAAGATAAACAGCTCTCTGCCCTGCTGGTACAGAGGCATGTTGTGATCACTATTGTACAGAGGTAATCTGTGAGGAAGCGTGGACGGAAAAGAAAGACGTGGAGCTGAGTTAAGTGCATAGGCAGTATCCTTTGTGCCCCCAGGCCACCAACTCAGATACTCCAGCTCCACTATGGCCGGTCACAGGAAGACGCACACACACTAGAATAGCTTTGGACAACTTTGGACAACTTTTCTGTAGATCCTGTACTGCTAGGGGGCTTGGGCAGGGCAGGGCTGGGTGCATCATGGTGGAATACCCCAGTTGACTTGGTGCAAAATAAAGTTGTGAGATGGTGGAGTATTGATGACAGAACCCCACCACCTCCAAGTAGTGGACGGATTCCACTTAAAAAATCTTGAGCTCAGATTGGTGGATGGAATACAAGGTGATGCAATTAGACCCCCAGAGCTTGTCACGTATCCTCCATCGTTTCCGCTTGCTACTCATCACAAAAATGTGGATGATCTGTGAAATGCTCTTCGGCTGATGTGACAGGTTCCATTGCAGTTGGCAGCTGTGCCTTTCACAGCTCTATAACACTAAACAAGAGTCAAAGGGGCCTAGCGTCACCAGGGGGAGAAACCATTCAGAAGGTTGGAGAGGCTCAGGAGATGTGCCCAGGGGCAGTGCACCGTTTCTTTGTCCAACTTGATCATTAGATAAATCTGCCTCTGGAACCTGGCACAGGTGATTTACTTATTTCAGTGTTTATATTTTGTGAATTACAGTGGTGTATTTCCAGTGTTTTCAAAAAGGGTTGAAAATTGGGTAGGTCAGAATCTATCAATTCCCCCTCAAAGAAAAAACTGAAGAGAGGTGTTTTTCAAGTAGTTGAAAAAGAATGGTTTCTTCGGTTGTTCCATGTGTAAAAATGGCTAGCTCTAAGTAGAGCAGAAATATCATTGGTATGTTGGAGAATACTGAGAGAGCAAGATTCCTGTAAAGGGGGGGCGTTGGGAAAGCCAGCCAGAGACCTTGATTCTCTAAGCAGAGTTGTCCAACTCCAGGCCTCGGGGACTGGAAACATGTCAGATTTTCAGGATACCCCTCATTAATGTTCATGAGATAAATTTGCATACAATGAATCTAAATGCATGCACATTTTGGCTCATGCATATTAATGAGGGATAACCTGAAAACCTGTCAGGATTCTGGCCATCGAGGCCTGGATTTGCACAACCCTGCTCTAAGGCAGCATTCTGTGAGTGGGAAGGCTGCATGGGCTGCGAGTGTAATGTTTACTCTCCTATTGATATGATATGCCATTTTTAACGCGCCTATACACAAGTGTTTCAAGGCGTGATGAGGCAAGTGGGGGGAACAAAGGGAGGACAGACAACGATCCTACTAGGCCAGGTGTCATTCAGATTGTGCATGGGAAGGGGGGAAGGAAAAGTGCGCAGGGGGAGGGGGGAAGGGAAAGTGCAGTACATGGGAGGTGGAATAATGAGATACATAAAACAGCCAGCTAGTGGCCAGTGCAAGGAAGTGCAGACGTAAGTGCTGACAGGGGGACTGAAGGGATACAGAAAAACAATCCCCGAGTGCAGGGATTGCCAGGGAGGCAGTGCAGGTGGGTAATTGACAGGGCCTGGGCCAGAGATCAGAAGGGTGGCCAGGTAACCAGTGCAATTTCAGTCAGGAATTCAGCATGGGAGGGGAGGAGAGAAAGCAGAAGCAAAGAGGAAGGTTTTGAGGTGTTTCCGGAACCGGAGATGGTTCTCCTCGAGTTTCAGGGAGGCAGGGAGGCAGGAAGGCAGTTCCAGAGAGAGGCCCCTGCCGAAGAGAGTGATCTGCCACCAACTCGTTGCTTGGAGAAGCGACTGACCCTGAGGGAGTTGGAGCCTGCTGACATGGTCGGTGCATTCAGGGGCAATGCTGTGAACACCAAATAAAAGAGGGAAGTGTGGTTGAAATGACAGAAGTGTACTTTTGCAAACTAAATTGTGTGTCCCTCTCAGAATAACTCACTTGTAAGAGGAAATGACTGTTGAGGAGTGGCTGCGTCCAGTAATAGGATCCACATTTCAGTGAGACAGTGAGAGAAATGGATGACATGGAAAGGAAGCCAGGGGCATGAGTGAAGCAGCCACAAACGATGGAAACACCGGTAACACTCTAAAAAATAAAGAGGCACATGGGCAGGTGAATCGAACACAATGAAGGGCAGGGGTAAAAGGTGGCAGACAATCTGATGTAAAACACAAACGAGCATTGCAAAGACAATAGTGCTATGGCGTTTTTGCTTTTAATTGCATTCTACTTTTATAGGAATCAGTTAGCATGGGCAAGAATGCAAGGGAGGATGTGAAAACATATTTTATTGTGAGCAAGAGGTTGGAAATACAGTGGTAGAAAATGGGTGAAGGTCCAAGCAAGCCAGGATGCCAGTTAGGATGAGCAAGAGGTGGCGCGAGTAAGGAAGGGTTTATGCAATTATGTGCAAGAGAAAGAATAGGAAAGTAATGGTGTGAGCAAAGGTGAGAGTGAAAGAAGTTGTGTTGAGAGTGCAAGAGGGCTGCATGAAAGGATTCCAGTAAGAGGGTCCGAAGGTGCAAGCAAGGTCACTCTCCTGGTTATTTTGTTAATTTGAAATTTGCATTTACCTAATATTTTGACCCTTTGGTAAGGTCACATCCTGTGACAATTATGAAGCTTGTTCCTGGTTTATTCCCAGACCTTGGCCAATTACTTTTGTTGTCACTAGTTTTCGTACAATATGATCTAATCTGTCGTTGGGCTAGACAGAGAGTGGTCCTAAGAACCACTTCCTGCATAGTCTGAACTCTTTGAAAAATTGCACTAGTACGTAACACATAGCGGGCCTCATTACGACTTGGGCGGTAGCCATGCCGCTATTGGCGGCATCGCTGCCGCCAAAATCGGGTCCGGTGTGGGTTCCCAGAATGGGGAATTACCGGGCCATTCCGAGTTTGGAGGGCCTGGTAATTCCTCCCTCCAGGAAACCAGGCCCGGACCTTCCCCATTCCCATCTGAGCCCCCATAGGGCTCAATGGGAATGGGAGAGGGTGCAAACAGGTGGATTACGAATGGCCCCTTGTTTGCTCCCTCTTCCCTCGTGGCACCCGGTAAGGACACCTGGTTTGACCAGGCGTTACTTACCGGGTCCTGTGAGGGGAGCTTGAAATGACGCGGAACGGGTTTAACGGGTCCGCCTCCTTTAGCGGAGCCCGTTAACCCGTTCTGCCCAACTCGTAATGAGGCCCCGTGTATATTATTCTACGAAAAACGTTGTTACAGGGACGTTATGATTACAGGTAAAACTGAAAACTTATTTTGACAGTTATGGTAAGCTAAGCAACCATAACTCGCCCCACCACCGTGCACTGTTGAGACTAACACCCATGACATCAAAGATGACATCACAAATGTCATTGATGACATCCCTGATGAGATCACATATGTGGCCCACTTATTTTTGGTCATTGAATTATCTAGGCCTGGTGGTTTTGGTCACTGACAGTAATAATATTGAAATGCAAAAGGTGCTGAATATCTAGACGTTAACCTTTTCATATGTTCTTAACATACATTCCTTAGGGTTTGGTCTCAGCTCATGGTGCACATACATGGGGCAATAGGCAGTCCTCAAATACACAATTCATTTGTATACATGAAAATAAATGTTAATGCTATTAACATTTTCTGATAATGCTGTTTCTTTCTTCCTTAGTTTAGTTTTCCTGTATATGCCTCTGATTTGTATGCATTGTGGATCTTCATATGTATTCTTTGTACAACGATGTCATCAATGACATTTGTGATGTCATCTTTGATCTTAAGGTGTTAGTCTTAGCAGTGCACAGTGGTGGCGCGAGTTACGGTTGCTTAGCTTACCATAACTGTCGAATTTCGTGGGGGTTTCGCTATTTCCTGTAACCATAATGTCCCTGAAACAATGTTGTTCCATAGAATTTCATAGGTTTTTGCTAGTGCAACTTAACCATAACCTCCCTTTAACAATGTTTTTGTTAGTGAATTTCATAGGTTTTTAGTAGGGCACTAAAAGCAGAACGTTGCTTTAGCATAGCGTATTCTGTAAAGAGGATAGGATAGGATAGGATAGGATAAAATAGGATAGGTATTTCGTACGGCAACATAACCATAATGTCCCGTTAACAGCGGTTTGTTGCTAATTCCTTGGCTGCCCTTATGATAAACATGTGGAAAGGGCAACTTGTCTGGTGTATGTATACATTTGTGCTACCCCTTACTTTTCCAAATAGTGTTTGTTTATCGTACCAATTATAGATGTACAAAGTAAATGTTGTTTAGTGTGGCAAAGGCTCTTTTTGTGTTAACAGGGCATGATAAATCTGTGCCACACAGTACTGGCCGAGATGACTACAAATGAGCAATATGGAAGTTTGCTAGGGACACTGCACCTGGTTGGCCTTTGTGCAATCACACTGCAGGTATCCGTAGGACTCCATTAGTGGCAGCATGGCCGCATCTTCCAATGCACTTTTAAGTAGTTGTGGAAGCGCACGTGTTTCCGTTCCACACCTAGACCCATGCATAGGTCATCCACTGTATGCTGGTAACACCACCCCTGTTGGCAGCTCTATAGATCCATGCAGTAGGCCATTGCATTTAAACTACTGCTGCTGACTTTGTGGGTGGCTCTGCAAACCTACCAATGTGTGGCTAAACTACTCCTAACTGTATAATGACCACTGTTAAACAAGGAACAGCAACCTGCATTGTCGCTTGGCCGTGTTAAATGTCAAATTACTTTCATTTATCTGCTGCTTCCCTTTCCATGACCCGTAAAACAAATACATTGTGTCTGGTAGGCCACCTCTTGATACTTTCTGTCACACTGCTGAGTGCACTCGTACATTTGAAGAAAACATGTAACTGCAGGTGGGAGAGTTTGTACTAAGTCTGCAAAATGGCAAAGCTACTTCACCTTCCTCACGCACATTCTAGTGCATGTAAAGGCAAGTAAGGAAACAATAAAATATGCAGAGTGCAAACAATCTTAGTGGTGGTTAGAAAAGCGCTGTAGCTGCAAGGGTCGCACAGAATAAATGGCTTCCTGCTGCACGTAATGAAGCTGTGTTTCCCGTCCTTGTAAACATTCTTGTAATCCACAATGTATGTATATCTGTGAATGTTACCCCTAACAATAATGGCGCAGTATAAAGTGTTTGTACTGAATGTGTCAACAGCTGAAATTAAAGCACAAGGAACCAGTGGGCAGACTACCGCCCTTCCAGCAATTATGTACAGTATTTTCATGTACAGCATTTTGCACATCTACTGCGGGCACCAAGAGGGGCACTCCTGTAGGGCAGCGGAGTTGTAAAACAACCTTGTAAACCATATGCCGCGCTACAGACCCTTACCCGGCAAAAGGCATAGTATTGTGCATGTACTGCAACACACTACTGTACAGAGGGAAGGTACTTGGAAAGGTGTGGGAACAGTCCTTATGGGAGCATTACAATGACTGGTGCCTATGTAGGTGAAGACCACCCAATACTTCTGTCTCCTGACACGTCCCCTATAGTTTCCAGGCAGGTGTTACCCCTTCCTGGCGTTCCTTCTGTGGCGTGTGTGAGAACACCATAATAAATTAAAATGAACTGTGAAAGGGAAAAAGGTAAATAAAGGCGTAGCAGTGTGGTAAACACTGTAGTTCAATCGGTTACAAAGAGGGTCGCTGCACAAAGAGGTTTTTGTAGGTGTAATTGCAGAGCGTTTTCAAGAGTGTCACAGCGCAACACTAAGTACAAAAAAAGTCACTACTTTCAAGTAGGGCACAAGCCAATTTAGATGGGGTGTGCAAAAAACTGGATGGCTGGTATAGTAAGATAAACGTTATAGCTGGGGAAAAATATTCGTGCTGTGAAAAGTCATAGTCCCATGGGCAAAGGATGCTATTGGCACATGTCGAACAAAGGTACAAATACTCTTCTTCACTGTCTGCATTCACGGACAAAATAGAAAATGATGCTGCAACATTGGTGGCTGCATAATGCGATAGAAACGTATGCAAGAGATCTGAAACAAACGCATGAACTGGGCAAGTGCCTCCTTCATCACAAACAGTACTTAAGGGTGTGTAACAAGCTGCGCCATTTTCCCTGCACAATGAACAACAACAATATCGCCATGATTGCATGTCAGCAAAGTGTCACACAGAGAAACCAAAATCTGGCACTTCCTTGTAACTCCATAGCACTACACATGCATGTGATAGATTCCAAAATGAGTAGCCAATGCACAGATTTTTCCATTCACTTTCCCTCAATGTATGTCTGAATCCCCTAAAACCTGCACGCTATGCCTCGTGAAACACACAGCCATAACCGCACCCTCTGCATTTCTGTCGACAAATACACTGTGTACCGCAGTCTGTCTGTACACACCACACCCACAAACTTTATTGCCCAATCCCGTAGCCTCTGCAGGCCCATTTCTATGGCCGTCATCTGCAAAAGGGGCATATGTAACACGTGCCACCCTGCAACTATCGCAATATTCGCAGACTTTTCCTGCTGGGCAGCCGCAGGTGTAGGGGTATAACTTTCAACCAGGGGATCGGACGTAGTTAGGTGTGGTGGCTCTTAAAAGAACCTTTTGGGTTTTCTTTTTTTTAAAGGTGCATCCGTAGAAACACTTTTTTTGTGGTCTTCATACGCAAATGTGTGTTTTCAAAGTCAGCTCACATTCTTATAATAGGGTCTTCACTGCAGTGTGTAGATTGTGAAACAACATTTCATTGCCACTGTGCGACAAAGACATGCCATTTGCCTTGAAAAGGTGTATGTATCGCGAACCAATGTTTTCATTCTCACAAGAGAACATCCCAGCAGCACTCAAGACACACATGCTTCTGTTGATGAGTCCCCTTCGGACCTCTGGTTGGCGACAGGAATCATTGGAATACTTGCACACTATTCTCAGGGGTATACATGAGAAAAGCACCATGGCAGTAGGAAAAATATGCTGCACTGCTTTCATCATAATCTTCAGTTGACTAAACAAACGGGAACAAGGCATGTCACCCAAAAGGAAGGCTCCAAATTGCATGACCACAAAATGTACAGTTGCCGACGAGGCCACGCGTCAACATTCTACAAGCAGTCCGCATTCGACACTACACCACAATGCGTCCACTCCCTCCAACCCGAAATTGCCAGAAGAGTCTTCTTGGAGGGTATACACACACAGATCATCCACAAAGCCATCACCCACGACGAAAACTGTGTCTTGCCATGTTTGCCAGTCGCAGTACACAAAGTAATGGGGAAGCTGAATGCCACCCTTTCCTGTGACGCACACCCAGAACACCTGATTGCCCAAAATCCATAGTGCCATTTCCATTGGCCACCATGGTGAGAAGCGCAAAATGTGGCACGTGCCTTTCTCCAATGCATGCAAGGGCCGCGCCCTGGTGAGGCTGGAGGATGCCTTCTTCGTATTGGAGATCTTTCCTGTGACGTACACCCTGAGCACCTGATTGGCCAAAGGCCAGAGTCCCATTTCCATTGGCCAGCATGCTGAGAAGCGCAGAATATGGCACGTTCCTTTTTCCAAATACCGCACGGACCACACCCCAGTACAGAAGGAGGAGTCCTTCTTCCTATTGGTACGCTTTCCTGTGACGCACACCCTGAGCACCACCTGATAGGACAATCACTGCAGTCCCATTTTCATAGGCCAGCATTGTGAGAAGTGCAGAATGTGGCACGTGTGGGTGCCCAAGTGCGCTGAGGGCCGGGCCCGAGTGAAGTAGAAGTCCCTCTTCCTATTGGCGCACAACCTAGGCATGTGAATGGACAACCCCCACAGTTCCATTTTCGTGGTCGCCTCTCGCAAAATTCCCTGATGTGGCTTTCGTGCTGCGTGCAGGCGTGGGGGAATAACTTGCAACCAGGGTAGGGGTAGTTCGTGGTACGGGGCGACTCTTAAAAGAGCCGGTTGTTTTTTTGTTGTTGTTTAGATGCTTCTATGGAAACAACTTTTTTTTGTTTTTTATTAGCTTTTGTGAGTTCTTCTGATCACATTAATACAGTAAACTCTTCACTGCAGCCTGTAGACGAGCAAACAAAACTGCATTGCCAATGGGTGACAACAAAATACAATTTTCTTGGAAACACACTGCATTTCCACAACTAATGAGGTCATTGTTGCAGAAGAAAATTCCACGAGCGGACAAAAAAGTATACATGCTTCTGTTGATGAGACACCTTCCTGCGTCTGGCTCGGAACAACATCCAAGAGCAGGAGGCCATACTCTTCATGGTATTATGGATGAGAAAAGCACCTTGGCAGTGGGAAAAAGCATGCTCACAACATTCAGCAATCTCCTCAGTCTACAGAACACATCTAAGCAAGGTAGGTAATCCATATGCATGCCGCCATAATGGATGATGATGACATCTACTACTGGAAAAGTGGCGAGGTCTTTGCAAAGTGCATGCATTTCGGCGAAATTGCACTCATACACAGCGTTCCACGATGCGTTCACTCCTTCCAAGCCAAAATTGCCATCAAAGTGTCTTTGCAGGGCATAGTTGTGCAGATCTATGACAAAGGGATCACCGACAGTCAACACAATGTGTTTCCCCATGTCAGCCACCCTCAGTGCACGGAATATAATGTAGAACAGTTACACCTCCCCTTCATGTTAACCACACCCACACTACCTGGTTGGCTAATCCCCACACTGCCATGACAATTGGGCAAGGTGGTGTAAGGGGCAGATTTTGACACGTGCGCCTCCCAAAGTAGCATGAGGGCCGCACCCTGTAAAGCTGCAGCAGTCCTTCTTCCCTTTGTACAATCTTCTCTGCAGCTCTACTTCATTGGGTTACACGTACATAGGCACACACGCATCAATCAGTTGCATAGAAGCCGCCATCATCCAACACTGTCACTCCTGTACAACACTTGAAATGTACCGTTACACATTTACAGTACAAATGTGCTATTCCAAAGCACGGCCACTACAAAGTTCAATGAAAGTATGCATGATTTCTCCATCCGCATACATTCACATAGCCACCCTGGATGTGGCATGTGTAATCCTGAAAGTACCGCAGAATGCACTACCTTTTTGTGATAGAGTGGGGGTAAACAATATCAAACTGGTTAGGCGAATAAGTCTTCCATCGTAGATGTATAAAGGTGTTTTTTATTTGTGACATGCGTGCCAGAAACTTTTTTTTGTATTTTCTCTTGATATGCCTTTCTGTTTGCCTCTCGTCACATTTTTAACACATTCTGGTCAATGCTTCTTGCACAGTGTAAAAGAAAACGGCATTGCCAATGGCGCTCAAATAAATGCCATTTCGTATTTTGCGACCTCTTGATCTCATAGTGGGTAGAGAACATGCCAGCAGTCTGCATAAACTCACGCATAATTCTGTTTATTGCACACCTTCCGACCACTGGTTGCGGACAAATTACACCCTCATGGACCCAAACTGGTGTTGTGGCTGGGAAAACGACTTTCGCAGTAGGAAAAATACGCAACACTGCGGTCAGCAACCTCTTTGGGTGACGGATTAATCTTCCACATGACATTTAACCGAAATGTAGACTTCCACAGAGCAGCATGACAAAGTCAACGTTCGTGACAGATGCTACATATTTGCAAAGGAGAACCATCCCGTCGAAACTACAGTCACCCTGACAGGCCCAGAGAGCATCCACTCCTTCCAACCTGAAATTACCAGCAAAGCCTCTTTGCACACAACACCTGTGCAGATGGCGTACAAAGGTATCACCGATGAAAAGCAAGTGTGCATCTCTCCATCTTGACTACCCCCACGACACAGTATTGGGATAAAATGGTACCGCCCCTTCCTGTGAACCACACCGTAAACTCCTACTTGCCTATTTTCCACAATTCCATTTCCCTTTCCACCCTGCTCATAATAGCAGGATGTGCACGTGTGCTTTCCTATCTACAGTGAGGGCCACGGCCCAGTAAAGCTGAGACAATACTTCTTCCCTTTGCACAGTCACTTTTTGCAGCACTCCCCCATTGGGTGTTGTCAAATTTTCAAACACGTGTGCAGCAATTACATACAAAACCTCTGCATTACACACTGTCATTTCTATACACCACTCCATATTTACCATTAAACACTCTCAGTACACATTCCGTTTCATTGCAAAGCCCCACCACCAGAAACTTCTGCTAAATAATGCATGATTGCAGCATCCACAAAGATCAGCGCCGTGGTGTAAAGCGCTCTATAAATAAATCAATCAATCAATCCTAACACGCACCCAGCACACCTTTGGCCATGCATTCAACATTGCAGCCCTTTCCACACCACAACACTATACAGCCAAGCAAGCAACCATGTGGGCTCCTAACATTATGAACAAAATTAACATACATTGCGGCACTTCTACCAAACTCCCCCACACCATAAAACACCCATTCACAAAAATGTGTCACACTTAGCAGAATCCACAAACATACTACAGCCTGCATCACCCCTACACACTGCCATTCACAAAGTATTGTGTCACTGGCAACCTATGCACAACAGCTGCACAATATTGGGCCTACTTCAATAAATCTGCGCACAGCAGAGTAACCAACCACATATAAGCTGCACGTCAACACCCGCACAAAACCTCCCCCAAATTGGTGAAAAAAATTCAGGAGCCAACCATATACTTTTTTTGCAAAGTTATGGTGAGAATTCCTCCAGGGGGAGCGAAGTTATAAGCCGCCAAAAAAATGTTCTTCCTATGAGTTTAGCAACTTAACAATAACTACACGCCCTCTACCGCGGGCCGTGTAATGATGCTTTTTGATTTATTCATGTATCTTTGTTTCACATTTTACTTGTCATTCTTGTACCTTTACGCTTTGTTTTATGCTATGCAATGCACCCACATTTAAAATACACTGAATAAATGTAAATGGATTTTCTGATATGTACTTGAAGGCAGAGGTTCACATATCTCCTAAGCAATAATGTACCCAGGAGGGTTTGCCATCCACAGACATCTTTTTCTATCCCTAACTACCATAGGTTCTCCACACTCATGTGTCCATGTCCTTTTCTCTGTCTACACATATTTTACTAGTTTTGAATATGTTTATAAATGTTGGGAGCCCAACCCTGCAAACCACTAGTCTTTCCAGTTACCAGTTTCTATTGTTAGCATCTCTCCTGCCTTTTATCCCATCCCTCTGATCAACACCTTTCTTTCCCCGGTCTGTGACAACTATTGCAGAGCAATTCCATAAACGATTTAATTGTTATTTTTTTGGGGGGGTTTTCCCTAATGTCTCCTTTCTCTTAGAATAGGATTGCTTACCCCCACCTGTCTCATTCCGTGCTAAATGTTTTTTTCCCCTTTTCAAGTCATGTTTATTGGCTGCTGCTAATAATTGTTTCTCTGTTGGTAATGTTGCCTCAAAAGCATTGGCAAGGTGGTGGGTGAAAGCTTAAAGGGTCGCCTGACACGTTGGAGTCAGGCGGAAGCGAGAGTTTGGCTTTGCAGCTCCATGACATTGATGCTCAGTGAGCGTGTTCTTTTCCGGTTCATGACTCAGCACCGAAAGAAACATGAAACTTTCCAGAAGGAATGGATTGCGCATGGCCGAGCATTTACCAAAAGAGGAGGCAATGGAACACGTTGCTTATGGGGCAGCTTCTCGCGTGGAATAGTATCTTCCTTAGAAGTCCTTGCATATGGCGGGTTGGGTCGGGAGTCTGGGGAATCCCCCCATTGCATCCTGCAGGTAGCACATTGCATGACAGGTAGGCATCCCTAACCCTGTGACCTTGTCTAACCCAAAAATTACGGTTGTCTAGTGGGACTTCATCAAATTCTGCAAGGAAGCTAAGCGCTATATCCCGGAAAGTGGGCTGGGCGATATATGTTTAGCAGTTGTCAAAGATGTGTGCCGGCTGCTGTATTTCTGAGAGTGTGTTTATGAATTGCCAAGAAGCACATTGGCTCTAGCTCCCTGAGAACGTCTTTTGTGGAATCCTCAAGAAGCATGCTAAGATTCTGTGAGACGGGGATCCCAGATAGATGGCCAAACTCTAAATTACTAGTATGCTCCTTTTGTACACATAGTTAAGACTAAAGAACGCTGTTGTGCCTATTGGTGTTAATTCTAATAACGGTTCAGACAAGAATTAAGTCTTCGAAAACTTACGTATTGGATGTGTTAGTTAATGATTGATCTCATTCTCGTTTGACTGCCATGAGTCCAAATGCCCATGGTAATCCTACAACCACGGGGGCACACTGCGACCCCAGGAGTAATGATAATCAGCAGATTCAGGTATTTGCCAATTTGCCAAGGAGGGAACCAGGCCCATAGTGTTATTACAATAGGGAGTGGTCTTCAAACTGTGGGGCTGACCCCACTAGGGGCCCCCCCAAGGATGGCCAGGGGGCGCGGTTCTCTTAAAAAAGGGAGTACTTTGACTGCTTTTGTTAGAAAACATAAGCAGCTATCGCATCTGGGAGGCCCAGCAACGCTGTTTTTATACAATTGGGGGCTCAACAAATAAATCTAGGTTTACTCAAGGGGGGCTCAGCATAAAAATATTTGAATACTACTGCATCAGGGTTTCATAACTTAGCTAATGAACGACAAACACTCCTGTTTACCAGGTCTCTGCCAAAGTGTATTGTAATTATTTAATGTACCAGTAGATGGCAGGCGCGTACTGCTGATTCAATGATTGCTCACAACACTATGGAAATTATATCAAATTACTCTCCCTTTCGATTCATTTGACTTTCAAATCATATCAGGTACATAGTAATAGATAAAACCCCGGCCCCCCACAAACAGAACAAAATGCAACTATTATTGCTGAAACTAGTATTGCTGAAAATGTCCGGGAGACATCTGTCTGCGGCTGGCAAGTAAAGCGCTATATAAACTTAATAAATACAAATACGAAACCACATTCACATTTTCGCCGGCTTTAAATTGTATCCATATTCTGAAATTTTACGAGGAATCACTCAAGCATACGCAAAGGGAGAACTAGCAAACGCAACTTTTCTGTTTGTGCCTTTATGTTTTAGTAAAGTCGCGAAAGAGTGCAAAGGGGGTGGGGGGCATGGTGTGTTGATTCTTCATTGAACTTCTGCCCCCCCACCCCCCATATCACAAAACACGTTACAACATTTCCCAGCGAAATGTATGAAATCCCATTAAACAGTGTCTTCTGATTTTCGCCCCGTGTTTCCGGCATGAATTACATGAAGATTGGATGACAGACATGGGTCTAGTTTTAGGGGGCGAAGGGGAAAGGGTATTTGCCCCCTCTCCATCACCAAACCTCGTGGCACTGCATTTGACCCACTCATTTGTAGGGGCCCCTTTCATTAAAAAGTCATGCGCCCCCACCCCTCAATATGTTCAGCAAAGTTACAGAATTTCAGTTCTCTTGCTTCGCTCAGCCTCGTCAGTGGCTCCGCGAAAGTGGTTCTTCCCTCTTCAGCTGAGTCGGTAGCGGGCGTGCACAGACCCGAACACGTGCCACCTCCTCTACTCTTTCCTATTATGTTCAGGTTATGATGTCCACTTTCAAAGCACATGCCTGGGGTCACCCTTTTACCCTGTGGGACGCTGTAGGGTTAAAGTGAGAAAGAGTAGTCGATGCTGCACAATCTACACACAATACATTCTCCAACCAGGACGTGTGGATTCACGTTTCTGCAACACACTCCCATTGGATGCTGGCCCCATGCATGCCAGCTTTACCATCCTTCACTAAGACTGCATTTCAATAACTTAATTGGACAAATACTACTGAAGTTTTGGATCCCAGGCTCTTCATAGTCATTGTGTTTTTGTTTGTAGATCATTATTCTTGATGACTTTTTATGGTGTTCCCGAAAAATAAGTTTAGTATTGCAATACAATTTTTCTTCCCTTTGAATTTCTTTTGTGAAGTGATTATTTGTTGTACAGCGCCACCTACCTGTAACCAAGAATGCCCCTTATAAGAATTTTAAATGAGTAAAGTAGTTGGTTATTGACAAGGCATTCATTCATCTACAGTTATTAACACGCTCTTAATAATATCAATATTTATATGATTTGATTTATTTTTGCTCAAACTACACGAATGCACTGGAACAATGTAGAAAGCATGTTTGTAAAATGAAAATAAAGCAAACTAAAAAAGCAGAGTGTGAGGCATGCAACTGTTTAATCTGGGAAGTGCAGAACTAAATGTGATTCCATTACTGGTGTGTGAATGCTAGGTGGGAGGATTGTCCAGATAGGCTCAAATGCAGAGGCGTATTTAACACTTGGATAAGGGACAAATTCCCACGCCCCCTTGCCCTGCCTTTCTTACCATATAGTCAAACATCCCGGGATGCACAGTGACTCCCTCTGAAACCCTGTCCTTTTAACAGGATCAGCAAGCACACCATTTACAACGGGAAGGGATTACTGATTTTAACCGGTTGCAATGCGTGGAACATTTGTGTCCCTGAAGTTCCTTATTGTCGCACTTGTGAAAGCCGTTAACTGCTCCCACCCTAAGCTCTGCCAACTGTAAGGATATTTGGCGTGTTACAGTACAGAGTACAGCACTACTGCACAGGTAGCAAACAGCACAGAGTACAGCACTACTACATAGGTAGCAAACAGCACAGAGTACAGCACTACTGCACAGGTAGCAATTTTTTTTTCGCAGCACCACCACAAGGGTGCGGTGCATTGCTATATGGGTTACCAGATTAACAAGGAAAGACAGGCTATTCAGTCAAAAACGATTTTAACATATAAGATGCAAATCTATTTTTACAGTTAAAAGCACATGTGCACACCCAAAAATGCACACTATTTTTCACCTGAAATGCCTATATTGCTAGAGACACATTTGAAAATTAACAGCTAACCTATTAACCATTAACCTGACTAATAAAACCTTATTTAACATAACCCACTAATAAAATGTGTTCTCCACTGCAGAATTAGGCATACTCTGAAAGCCATTTAAATGTGTGTGCAGATTTTTTTTTCTTCTCTTCTCTGCCTGCTTCTCCGTGTTTTTGCCCACAGTAACTGCAGGAAGAAGGAAGTCAGATTTGCAACAATTGCAAATGTATAAGCGAAGCTATTGTTGAGAGTAGGAGGATGAGAGATGATGGATTTCATTGGGACACGTCATACAGAGGGCTGAGATGAAAGTTTTAGTGGGCAGTATCGGGGGAAAAAGACAGGCAGACATTTTTCTGCACTACTGGGGAGAAGACCTGGCTGTGGGACTCCTGACTGAATGCAGATTCCTGCGTCCTGCTACAGTCAAGATTTGGCAGAGCTGGGAGGAAGACCTTTTCCTGGTTGGAGGCATTCCTATCTGCAAAATCTGGGGATTCCAGGCAATGACCCCGGTTTGAAAAGGAAAGGCGATCCTTTTACTGGGGTTAATCTTCAAGGGAACCACATTCCGAAAGAGAACAGCTGAAGAAAACTTTGAACAGATAAGGTAATTACATAAGCGTGGGAGCCATGTGTGCACGAAAATATGCAGTCAGTGTAGGAAAGGGGATTCCTGTGCGTGTCTTAATCAAATACCAATGTTGCAATTTGAGTTCTGTTCTCCGCCACGCTCTTTGCAGTGTGTCATAGACAATGCTTTTACTGTACCATTTTATTTATTTCTGTAAAGAATGAGATCGTGTTTAAATGCAACTTTTATAATACAGAAAAATATTTGAAAACAGACGGGTGGTGTATTTACTATTTACCATTACAATGCCGATGATGTGGGGAGATTTTTAAACAGTGCAATGGTCATTTTAAGACAGATGTGTGCATGTCAGAATCAGTATGAATAATTGTGAGTGACTGTAGCATAGCTTGTTGGAGGTACATGAGCCAACGGGAAGAGAGACTCTCTGAACATAGCTCCCTACCGTATATAAGGTAGTGGAAATTACCACAAGACTACCATATATAGCTCTCTGTCGTAAATAAGTCAGTGAGTTCGCCCATGGTGGCACACCAACACTATCACTGAAAAATGTGGTATTCCTAAAATGTAGGTCTGAGGTCTCTCTAGTGATCACACGAAAAATCTAAGCAAAGATAAGGGATTCTGGACATTGGGGCCACAAATAAAATAAGGGAATTATGCTCACCAAAATACCACCAACCGCGCCTACCACCCACGCATACCAAATATGCATGCCTGGGTGCTGAAATAATGCATGTTCACTGTATTATTGTTGTACATGGCCCAATCTGAATACAAGGAGTGATTGTTGCTAAGTTATATTTCGGTGGTAAGAAAATACCGTCAGGCCCCAAATCTCCACAAAATACCCTACATATTTATGGTGCGTTGCAGGCCGGGAAAGTGATCCTAGAGTACCTACTGGGCGTGGCAAGCGTGTCTCACACTGCCATTTGCACATTAAAGGGAACCCATTTTATAATAGCAGTGTGCCACTAAAAACGAATTTCAGAATGTCACAAAGGGAAACCACATTCTCAGATCTAGTGCAATATTTAGAGGCAAAGTTATTTGCACATGGGAATTGGTCTTCGAATAGCACGTTAGAATGGAGTAACCGCATTCAGGGTGAGGTGCAGAAAGAAAAACTAGACAATATTTTTGCAGAAGGCAGCATAATTCAGGTCTGCCTTACAAGATTATTGAATGCAGCCGATAAAAGTGCAGAGAAAGACTGTTTAATACGGCTATGCGGCAAAATATGGTTTATTTTAAACAAATCCCTGCGAATGCAAGAGAATGATACTCAGCTAATTAACAGGTTAAAGACTGAATTAGAGGGGGCAAGTAAAAATCAGGAAATGTTGAGAGCAGAATTGGATGTATGCCAAAAAGACATGCAATTAAAATGCAGAGACTTTGATACTCAGTTATCCAAAAGCAAGAAACAATTTGAAGATAGTGAGCAAGAATTGGCACACTTAAAAGCCTTAGTGGATCACATTAGGCAGGATAAAGATGAGGTTGTTTCAGAAATGCAGATTTTACAAAAAGAACATTGCGAAAAAGAAGGTGATCTCCTGAGTGCAGAACAAGAAATGATTAAAATGATTCAAGAAAGAGACAAGAGAAATAAAGAGTTCAATGAATGCCAAATGCAAATGTGCGATATGCAGGAGGTGATTAATAAAATGAATGATGAAAATAATTATTTGCAAAATGAAGCAACCAGACTCCTTAAAAAGTGTAAGGACTTAGAACAGCAAATGTGCATTCCCAGGTCCCAGGAGAGACGGCAGGGTACCACATTCAATGGAGTGGAGGTGAATTCTAGCTATGCCCAAAGAGCTAGTGCTACAGTGGCTGGGCCGGTGACTGAACTTGGTTGCAGCGCCCTTGGGGGATTTGATACTCCCATTGGGGGCAGCCACCAATCTCATACACCTGAAAACAGGATTGAATCAAAAAATAGTGCAATTCCATGCATTGCAACAAGTAGCCCCATAAAAATAATGAAATCCATTAAAGCCCTGATCAAACCATTTAAAAAGGGAGGTGAATGCTGCATTGAGGATCACTTAGAAGCGGTACATGACATTTTTAAAGCACTCCAGATACCTAGGGAACAGTACAGACAATATTTTCATTTAACTTTAGATGCCCTGACGGCCAGCATCATAAGGGGATTAAATGAACAGCAGAATATGACATGGCTGGAGTTTGAAAAAGAAATTAGGCGTCATTTTTCTCCTTTTCAGTCATTGCAGGAGGCAAAGAAAGTCGCGTACACAATTACTGCTGGACCTAATACATCCCCTCGCCAATTTTTACAAGACTTAAAAAGAGCATTCTCTCGCTTTGATGTATCTTTTGACTCAAATTCCAATGAGTTTAAAACCGCATACTTCTATGGGCTACAGAAAGACATCATATCCCAATTGGTCCGTGAATTTGACCGTGACAAGTCCCTTGAATGGATTGTGCATCAAAGCACAAAGCTATATGAGGTACTCTATTGTCAGGGTAGAGAAAGTGATAAAATGAAAGATACCAGGCCTAAATCTAAAGAACCCTCAGCCACAGTAATGGAAATCAGGTCAGCCAAAATGTCCCTTGAGTCTGCTCAAAGCCAAGGTAAAAATAATGTGACACCTGAACAAAGGGGTAATCAACAAAGATCGCCATTTCCTGTACCAATGTTCCAAACACATGATCCTAGTAATAGAGAGAGCTACATCAGCCCTAGATATTTAGGGGATAGACCCCGGGTAGGATATCGGCCTGATATGGCAGGTATGAACAATAACCAGAGACAAAATCAAGATCAAAGAAATGATGGTCCCTACCAGTCATTGGGGACACAGAGCAGATTTGATCCCAGCACCATGATATATGGTAATCAGGATAGGCCCCGATATGTGGATCGATTTACTGATAATGGAAATCAACATAGGGGCCAGTACCCACAATCTGAGAGACAGGACATGAGGCAAAACGTGAACTACAATCCACGCCAGTACAATGATTCCCCACCAGGGGACTATAATCAAAGGATGGGTGCAACCCGCTCCCCTCCACAAATGAATCAAGAGTTCAGAAACCATCCCAACCGACATCAATCACCTGAGAGGTATCAGAATAGATCCAATCAGGGGGAAAACAACCAATATCGACCTAGGCCACAGAAAGAGGATCCTAGAGAGATGGAAAGGTTCCAGTGCCTTGAGGCCCAAGTAAAAATGTTAGCTGAGCAAATAGGAAAGCTCTATACAGCGCAAAAACAACCTTCCAAAGAGGGGGCTGATGGCCATAGCAATGACCGGGGGGCTTCCGAAAAGTGACTAAGTACTCATGATAATCGCAGTGCCAAAATGACAGATTGCTCTGATATAATTTTGCATAACAACTCTGAGATGCCTAATGGATTAAAAATGAAAGTACCAGTAAATGAAATTGTGATAGAAAGTGCAAATACTTCTAAAAAAGAGGTACGGTTTAACTTAGAGCTAAATAAAACAGTAAAGATTTGCACAAATGAAAAAGAAACATTAGGAATTCCAAAAGAACAAAGGAACAGATTTAAGAAAAATGACTCATGCATGGGGAATACCAGTGAACAGGGAGTAAGTGGGGATGCCATAGCTCCTTCCCTGGGCAAGCAAAACAATGACCAAACACAGACAGAAAAGGGGAATACTCACAAGGAGGGTACAAGTCAATCAACTGAAGAATTCTTTGAGCCACATATTTTTGAAGAGGCTGAAAGGGCTGGTATTACACTAAATGATCACAAATGCACGGAATTAAAAAATGACAAATTGCTGAATGATGTTGTTACACATGTTCAGTTGGAAGGTTGTAAGGTGGTCTCTGATGTTACCCAGATGGATGGGCGAACAGTGGCCACACTCCAAAAAACCTCTGAACATGGAGAAATGAATAAAATATCTCGCACAGAAATGGGTAAAAAGGAGGGAAAAATGTCTTTTCATTTACCAATGTGCTTAGCCAAAAGTCAAAAAGACCTGAGAAAGGTGAGCCCTGAAATCAGTAAGAATTCACATTTCTTATGTGTATTAGAGGAAGTTGAGGACAGATATTATGCACCCATCACTGTAGAAGAAAAATGCCACACCTTTGCTATGATTGACACTGGCGCACAGGCCACAATTATGTCCAAGGAGCTGGTAAAGAGTATCAATGAAGGGAGGCCTCCACAGAGTCAGATCACAGTGAAGGCAAATCAAGGCCCAGTGCATAACTTTAATGGGGAGGAGGTGCCCATCATAGGTGTAACTGAGGTTGACATAAAAATAGGAAAGCACAGAATGAAACAAGAGGTATTGATCACATCTATTTGTGAAATTCCATTTCTGATGGGGACAGATTGCCTGAAAAGATTGTCTCCTCTCATAGATGGGGTGAATGGAGTGCTGTGGTCCTTAACCAAAAAACCATTGAGGCCTAAGAAACTAAAATCACAAAACAGCAATATAAATGAATGTCACACCGTTGCCAAAACAAATGATGCTGTGGAGGTATATCTCCAGAATAGCTGCATACCTAGTGTCACTGTTATATTAATGTGTCAAGACAAAATGCAGAGCGACAATGAAAAACTACCTGTACAAATATACTTGGACCCAAGGAAAGATTGGCAGACTGCCATAGATGAGCACACATTACGTTTCTATTTAAAAGAGAAAACATGCAAACAGAATATTGCTCCTAAAACAGATTCAGAAAAACACATTACCACTCTGGCAGAAATACACATGGAAGATGAGCAACCATGGGTTCATGTTGGTATAAATGATTATCTTAAAACAATAAAAGCCACTTTAGCACTTGAACATGAAAGGAGTTTCATTAATGAGAAATTGTTGCAAAAAATTATGGAGAGGGAAGAAATCCCGAAATTAAGGATTAAAAACCAATATGTTTCTGGGTTGGACAGTCCAGACTTTGAAAACCGAATTGCAGGCAGATGCATGCTTAAAATTAGCATTGGGCAGAAAACAATTTACCATAATGTATGGATAGTGAGTGGAGCACAAAATGAATTTTACATGGGCAATGACATCATGCACAGAATGTGTATGGTGTTAGATTTCCTTAATCAAAAAATATGGTCACGCCTAGGTGGTCCGGCACCTGAATTTGAAGACAAAAGAAGGGCTTATCATTGTGCACAACTGGTTCCTTATGCAGTCGAATTACAAATAAGGAAAGATACTATTATTCCTGCATTTACAAAACAGTTTGCAATAACACTGAAATGCAAAAATGGGCAGCAGATGAAAGGCTCTGATGCATTTGTATGCCTGAATGAATCCATAAAACAGCAAGGCCTGGATTATGAATACATTCCATTGGTAGACATTGGTGAGGGATCTGTAAAAATCATGGTAAATAATAAAGGTTGTCAGGATATTCATTTAGAGGAAAACTCCCCATTAGGAATGGCCATACAAAAATCACATTATACGGCAGATTTAAATAACATGGTGATTGGGAATATTCCTGAAAAATATGTAGATGCCAAGGGCGAGTTGCCAGAACACCTGGACTCTCAGCCCAAAGGAATATTTAAAATTCATTCTCTGTATCCTTATGATTCAAATGAGACAGTGTGCTGCCATCAAGAGGATTGCATAATATTTAATTTAAATGTAAATGAAACAGGAAATCAGCCCATTGAAGTGGAAGCTGATATGCCAAAATATTTAAAAGTGGCAGCTCTACAAAAAGACACAGCCACACAGTTAGAGGAAAGCACTGAGATTCCTTTACCAGAAGAGTTTCCAGAATTTTCCAGAATGGTAGAAGAGCAGATATCCTTAGCGGATGCATGTGACAGCGATAAGGATAGAGACGACCTGAGGGAAATATTTATGGAGTTTAAGGATGTATTTGCAAAAGATGCTTATGATTGTGGTTTAACTGATTTACATGTGGCCACACTACCAGAAGGTTGTAGCAGGAATCCAGTGTTTGTACGCCAGTATAGACTACCGCTGGCATGTTTAGAATCATTGGCAGAGATTATTAAAAATTTGGAATCACGGGGAATAATCAGGCCCATTCATAGCACATCCAATACGCCTATTTTAGGTGTGTTAAAGCCAAATGGTCAATGGCGGCTGTGTGCAGACTTAAGAGAGTTAAATAAAAGAGTACCAGTATCTAGATGGCCACTACCATTCATTGATCAGGGCCTAGCTCAGATACATGGTTCAAATGTATTTACCACGTTAGATCTCACATCTGGATATTGGTGTGTGCCATTGGCAGAGGAGATACAACACTTATTTTCCTTTACATTTGACAGGACTCAATATGCCTGGCTTAGAGCTCCGTTCGGGTACATCAATAGTGGGAGTGAATTTGGCATATTTTTGAGAAAGGCCATGCCGGATGCAGCGGAAAGAGGAACAATAGTTTATGTGGATGATGTCCTGATAAAAAATGAAAGCCTGAAAAGCCATTTTGATGAAATAAGGCATGTACCTGGCCAATTGCAGAAAGCAGGCGCCAAAGTATCTTTGCAAAAAGCACAATGGTGCAAGAAAAAAGTGAACTTTCTAGGGCATGAAGTGACTGAACGTGGGCTAAATCCACAAAGGAAGAAAATAGAGGCCATACAAAGATTAAAAGATCCTAAAGATGTGAAAGGAGTAAAAAGTGTATTAGGGATGACAGGCTATAACAGAAAGTTCATTGAGAATTATGCATAAATCACTCAACCATTGACTAAACTGCTTAAACTAAATACTCCCTGGAGATGGGAAAGAGAGCAGTCTGATGCAGTGGCTAGATTGAAGGAATGTCTTGTAAAGGCACCATGTTTAGCATACCCCATAAAGGACAGGGATTTCTTTATAGAAATAGGTTTTTCTGAACATTGTATGTCAGCAGTGTTATCACAAAAACACGATTTGAATCACAAAACCATTGCATATGCAAGTAAGGCATTTTCCCAAGTTGAAATGAAATTTAATGAATGTGAAAAGGCCCTATTAACCACTGTGTGGGTGCTACAACATTTCCGCCCCATTGTTCAGGGAGAAAAGGTGATTATTGAAACAAATCATCAACCTTTGCAATTTTTAGAGAGTAAAAGAATTAGATCAGGCAATCTAGCGCAATCCAGAATCACTTCATGGACGCTGGCATTACAAGGTTTTCCCGTAGAAGTGAGATATGGACAAAATAAAAAGAGCCCAATTGCTCAAGGGTTAGCTGACTTACATGACTGTGCAGCTGAACAAATACCAAATGAAATGGAAGTGGAAACTAGTTTGCAGGAATTTGAACAATCATCACACAAAGCTTTTGATGAAAAAACATGCAAGGATTTGTCAACTGTATATGTGGATGGTTGTGCTTTTCACATTGAAAATGACAGTAATAAACATTAGTGGCAGGAATAGGAAATGTCTGGTTGAAATGTGAAGGCGTCCCCAGTATAGGGATGAGGATTGGGGATAGGAGCAGTCAGGTGGCGGAATTGGCAGCCATCTATAAAGCAATTGCTACTGCAGTTGATAAAAAGTTCAGTGAAATTGTCCTGGTGACTGATTCTGACTATGCACGGAATAGCTTTGTGGAGTATTTGCCTGGTTGGAAAGCAAGAGGCATGGTTACATACAACAAAAAGCCACTTAAACATGGAAAAATGATACAAGCCATAGACAAATTGGTGTCAGAAAATAATTTAACAATATACTGGAGAAAAATTCGTGGGCATTTAAAAACACCAGGAGAGGATAAGGAGGGAAATGATAAGGCAGACCATCTGGCTAAGATTGGGGCTGTGATGGGAGAATTGCTACATATTGATTATTTAATGGGTGAAATACAAATTGATGCAGTGACACGTTCTAAAGCACCAAAGGAGGTAGATCAACCGGTGGTGCAGTGGAGTCATGACACGCCAGACCAAGATTTGATTGAGGCACAAAAGAATGATCAAATTTTGGGAATCTATTATAATCATTTGATAGATCCTGAACAAAATCCTTTAACAGAAAAAGATTGTATGGGAAAAGAAGAGTTGAGGGTGTTATTAAAGAACAAAACACGAATTAGATTACAGGATGGGCTCATGATTAGAGAGTCCATAACAGGGCAAATACAGTGGGTAGTACCCCTTTCATTCAGAGGACTAATGCTACACCATGCACATGATGCCATAACTGCAGGCCATAGAGGTTCACAAAAAACATTAGAAATACTAAAAGATTATGCTTACTGGCCACATATGTCCCAAGATGTGGAATTATATACTAGAGGATGTCTAGTATGCGCCCAGTTTAAACCTGCTTCACCAATCCATAGAGCACCATTGATGAAAAGAGGCCTAACTCTTCCATGGTCAGATTTGCAAATAGACTATGTAGGTCCTTTAAAAAGGTCGAGCAGGGGACACCGTTATATTTTGAGTGTGGTATGTTTGATGTCAAAGTGGATTGAATGCATTCCTGCACCAGATTGTAGTGCGCAAACAGCAGCCACATTGCTGGTGAACCATGTGTTCTCAAGGTTTGGGTTGCCACAAAGAATTGAGTCAGACAGAGGAAGTCATTTCACAAGTACTCTAATGAGTAAAGTATGGCAAATACTAGGTGTGAAAAGGAAACTACATATCGCATATCGGGCGGCGTCTTCAGGTACAGTTGAAAGAAGCAATAGGTCTGTTGTGGATATTTTAAAGAAATTTGTGGCAGAAGCAGGTTCCAGCTGGGATTTACGTTTACCATTGGTTCTGATGGCAATCAGGTCGACTCCTGCCAAAGCAACAGGTGTTAGCCCTCATGAGGTCTTGACAGGTAGGAAAATGGTGTTACCACAACACCTACTATACAGAACACATGAGCAAACTCTAGTGAGTGCATCCACAGTTCATGAATATATTGATGAACTGAGGAGGCATTTGCAACATGCATTTGCTTTTGTGCAGAGAAATCTGGAAAGAGCTGCTGACAGTGCAAAGTCATATTATGATAAAAAGACATCAGCAAAGGAATACAGTGTAGGGGATCAGGTGTACAAGTTTCATTTTGGAAAAAGTAAACAGAAAAATTCTAAATTTCTAGCAGCCTGGCAGGGGCCATTTCGGATTATAGATAAGGTCTCTCCTGTAGTGTATAAAATTTTGAAAAATGAAGGTGAAACTGCAATAGAGCAGTTTGTCCATGTAAATCAAATCAAACCATGCCATCCCAGACATGAGATCAGGCGGCTTGAGCATGTAGAAACAGATAAAATCCCTTGGACACAAAAAGAGAAAATAAATGGGTACAATCAGGAGGCAGTGACAAAGAAGTTAAAAAGTTGATTGTTATGATGGCACATAAACACTGTAGTATATGTAAAATATAATATAAAATAAATATAAATAAATAAATAAATAAATAAATAAATAAATAAATGCACATATAATGGAAGCTCATGGTTGGTGTGCAGAGAGAAAGTGTGTTAAATATTGAATATCTGCTTGTTTTCTTTTAACTTGTGTTTAATTTCAGAAAAAAAAAAAAATGAAATATTTTTACCAAGCATGTTTTATTTTTGGCAAAAGGATGAAGTTAGTATTGTGCTATGTACTTAATATGTTTATTTTCTATTTTGATTTAGACAATTAACATTATTTGGTCAGAGGTTCCGGGATCAGAGGCCACGGGAGACGATGGAGTCCTGGAGTCCCCTGGATGAAGACCAAAAGATGCCTGCCTCCAGGTGGAGGTGAAGACAAAATAACCGGAATGCCAAAAGAGATGACTACTGTGGATTCAAGATTGCCGAGATGAAAGAGTACTCGAATGAACCGAATAACATCGCTGGTCGGGACATACCAAAAGAGACAAAACAAAAGTTCCGGCATATGAAGTTCCACGTATTTATTATTTTAATTATTTATTTTAATTTGTTATATTAATTATTTGTTTTAGTTAGTTGTTTTATTTCGTTGTTTTTAATTGACTTGGAAAATTTAAACTTAAAGTAATGCCACTTCCACTGAGAAGGCAAATGTGGAACATTTTATGAACTGATGGACTCAGATGAAATGTTGATTGCAAATTTTCATTGATGCACATGAATATTCATTTTGTTGGATTGCTATATTGTAAAAAAAAAAAAAAAAGAACAAGTTGTTTTTAGGAATTGGCTTGGATTATAGCCAAGTTCTAAAAACAAAAGGAGGGTATATGTAAGGATATTTGGCGTGTTACAGTACAGAGTACAGCACTACTGCACAGGTAGCAAACAGCACAGAGTACAGCACTACTACACAGGTAGCAAACAGCACAGAGTACAGCACTACTGCACAGGTAGCAATTTTCTTTTCGCAGCACCACCACAAGGGTGCGGTGCATTGCTATATGGGTTACCAGATTAACAAGGAAAGACAGGCTATTCAGTCAAAAACGATTTTAACATATAAGATGCAAATCTATTTTTACAGTTAAAAGCACATGTGCACACCCAAAAATGCACACTATTTTTCACCTGAAATGCCTATATTGCTAGAGACACATTTGAAAATTAACAGCTAACCTATTAACCATTACCCTGACTAATAAAACCTTATTTAACATAACCCACTAATAAAATGTGTTCTCCACTGCAGAATTAGGCATACTCGGAAAGCCATTTAAATGTGTGTGCAGATTTTTTTTTCTTCTCTTCTCTGCCTGCTTCTCCGTGTTTTTGTGCACAGTAACTGCAGGAAGAAGGAAGTCAGATTTGCAACAATTGCAAATGTATAAGCGAAGCTATTGTTGAGAGTAGGAGGATGAGAGATGATGGATTTCATTGGGACACGTCATACAGATGGCTGAGATGAAAGTTTTAGTGGGCAGTAAGGGGGAAAAAGACAGGGAGACATTTTTCTGCACTACTGGGGAGAAGACCTGGCTGTGGGACTCCTGACTGAATGCAGATTCCTGCGTCCTGCTACAGTCAAGATTTGGCAGAGCTGGGAGGAAGACCTTTTCCTGGTTGGAGGCATTCCTATCTGCAAAAGCTAAGAATTCCAGGCAATGACCCCGGTTTGAAAAGAAAAGGCGATCCTTTTACTGGGGTTAATCTTCAAGGGAACCACATTCCGAAAGAGAACAGCTGAAGAAAACTTTGAACAGATAAGGTAATTACATAAGCGTGGGAGCCGTGTGTGCACGAAAATATGCAGTCAGTGTAGGAAAGGGGATTCCTGTGCGTGTCTTAATCAAATACCAATGTTGCAATTTGAGTTCTGTTCTCCGCCACGCTCTTTGCAGTGTGTCATAGACAATGCTTTTACTGTACCATTTTATTTATTTCTGTAAAGAATGAGATCGTGTTTAAATGCAACTTTTATAATACAGAAAAATATTTGAAAACAGACGGGTGGTGTATTTACTATTTACCATTACAATGCCGATGATGTGGGGAGATTTTTAAACAGTGCAATGGTCATTTTAAGACAGATGTGTGCATGTCAGAATCAGTATGAATAATTGTGAGTGACTGTAGCATAGCTTGTTGGAGGTACATGAGCCAACGGGAAGAGAGACTCTCTGAACATAGCTCCCTACCGTATATAAGGTAGTGGAAATTACCACAAGACTACCATATATAGCTCTCTGTCGTAAATAAGTCAGTGAGTTCGCCCATGGTGGCACACCAACACTATCACTGAAAAATGTGGTATTCCTAAAATGTAGGTCTGAGGTCTCTCTAGGGATCACACGAAAAATCTAAGCAAAGATAAGGGATTCTGGACATTGGGGCCACAAATAAAATAAGGGAATTATGCTCACCAAAATACCACCAACCGCGCCTACCACCCACGCATACCAAATATGCATGCCTGGGTGCTGAAATAATGCATGTTCACTGTATTATTGTTGTACATGGCCCAATCTGAATACAAGGAGTGATTGTTGCTAAGTTATATTTCGGTGGTAAGAAAATACCGTCAGGCCCCAAATCTCCACAAAATACCCTACACAACCCAGGGCCCTTGTCAATCTTCCCTATGGGACACTTTGCTTTAAAACTTCCACTGCTCCAAATGCAGGACCACTTACAAATCCTTGTGCCTTCCAATCTCCTTAGAGCAGGACTGTTGGACACCACAGCAATATCCTGGCACCCCCAAAACCACTTTACTCCATAGAACTACAATAACACAATGCACCCCCATTATAACTGGATTCCATGACACCCTGGACACATCCAGTTACCGTCAGGTTAGTGTGAAACCATAACACTGTAGTAACGCCCAGGCACCTCCATATCTGCTAGTCTCTACAAAATGGTGTCAAGGCTCCCTCACCTCTGCAGTAGTTTGACTCAATAGCATCATGACACTACCTTGGCACCTCCTCAATAACTGGACTGTGTTACATCCAGGCAACATCATGGCACCTTGTACATAACTCAACTCTTTTACATTCCAAGGACATTCTATTGCAAGGCACATCAAGGATAACAACCTGGGGGCTCAATGATGCCTCTGGAAAGTTCAACTCAAGGGCACCCTGGTGCCTCCTGAGATGTTAGGCTTGGCTGTTAGGTAAGAAGATTGAAGTGGATTGAATCTGACCTTAATTAAGTACCTGACCTCTACACGAAGTCAACAGAGTGTGTGTAGCATTTGTGCCACGTGGTAGTTCTTAGAGGTACTCACAACCACCACCAATCTAGGAATCAGCATCTGCTGAACATCAGTTTGCCGCAGTTTTTCTTAGATAAGTAGAACATTGAATGATCGCATCTTTGCTGTGCTTTTTATAGATTTCTACCCCAGATTTCTACTCTGCATGCACCGGAGACGGACGAATGGCTTAAGCACTAGAATAAAAAGGGCGTGTAGCGCATTGAAACTCCATACACCATCCTGATTATATTAGTGGTGAGTCCGCAATAATGATTCAATAATTATGTTTCTTACTCCTTTTCACTCGTCTCACAGAAGACTTTGAGCAAAGGATAAATTAGTAGAGTGTGTTCAACATCACTATTATTTTCTATAGATCGTGAGCACGTTTCTTTGCTGACACAAGTGACACATAGGAACTGGTGCTATGGTTGCCCTGGTGTAATATAGCCATAAGCAGTTTTGAAAATGGCATCGCTGGAATAGACGTTTGTTCCACTTTTAGCTGGTGATTCTTGAGATAATGTGTATACCCCGTATATCTAAGGAGCTCTTCACTGATATAAATTCAAATGCCCTATTTTCAGTAGGGTCTTTCATCTCATGATGCTATAATAGGCATTGTACTCATTAATCTCTCACACCAATAGATGCTCTCTAGCAATTTATTTCCAAATGTTGCGTATTTCTTTGATTGAATGTGATTTACCTATGGTTTCTAATGTCAGATTGTGTTTTTCCTAATTTCTAAGTACTGATTTGTAAGGTAATATTCTTATAGAGCTTTCATTTACATTGTTGTTTTACAGTTCAACTTTGGCTCAAGAAGAAGAGATAGTTATCTTGAAACTTGTCAGCCGTTTACTTTGAACTTCATACATGCATTGATGAAATTGTCCACACAAGTCGTTTATTTTGGACTCTCTATCTGCATTGATGAAATTCTTCTCACATTAAAATACTGTGTTTTTTATCAAATGAATACCCACTGTGTTGTTGCATTTATAATTTATGAGAGTAATAATTATCTTGAATAAGATTATGGTTAACCGTTTTAGGACGGGATAGTAACAGTGTGCAGGGGACCGGAGGGTTCCCACTTTTGGATCCTCTTCTCTTCTCCACATATGTGTTGGTGGTCCTGTGCCAGGTCCAGTTTTCCTCCCCCGCACCATAAGTATTTTGTGAATAACTATATAGGTACAGATAGAAAACCTTAATATAAGAATAGTGGAGTGCTCTAACAATCACTTTTCACGGTAGGAATGGAACTCTCATGTATGCCAACGCTACAGCCCTGATTGACCAAACTCCAAGGGGTCTCCAACAAAGCCTACAATATGCACACAGCTATTTGACTAACCATGGTTTGGAACTAAACCTATCAAAGACCAAAATAGTGGTTTTTGGCAGGAGGCTCTATAAGAAACCTAGCAAAGCAACAACCCTAAAAATCAAAATATCTGGTACAAATAACTTAGCCTATTGTTTACGGAAAATGGCAGTTGGCTCCCGCATATTAGAAGGGTGAAAGAAAGAGAAATTGCTAGTATTAATGGCCTTGCAACATTCTATTACCATTTTGGGTGCAAACAATCGGAGAAGTGCCTTGAGGTAATGACGACGAAGCTGCATACATCCGTTTTGTATGGAGTGACATCTGGGGAGCAACTGACTGCAAGCCATTAACTACCCAAAATCAATTATTGTGCATAGTTCTGGGTCAACCCTGTGTACTCCAGGGGACATGATAAGATCAGAACTAGGAGTTCAAAGTATATCACTACTGGCAAAACAAAGATTTTTGGAGATTTCTATTACAGCACATTTGGAAAAACTGGAAAACCCCAACATAAAAAGGATGGTAGGTGAGATAGTAACATTTACAGTATCAAACAAAGTTTTATAAATGAAACAAGGCTCTGCTCTAATGAAGAGTTGGGGCCTTGGGCAACTCTCACACTTGAATAACATTGGGATAATAAAGCCGATTCTTTAGTCGAGGGTGGTGCATTTGGGGCAGAGGTGCACGGTGAGTAGGGTGGTGTGGTGAACCAGAAGAAGGACTTGGAGGATTCAAGGTCATTTTCAGAGGTTTGATTAATATAAAATAATCAAAAATGCTTAACTAGCCCTATCTCTATGGGTGGTGGTGTCCTACCTAACGGAACAAAAGCTAATGGTGTACTTTAACGTCCTAAATAAAGTTCTTCTGTCCGAATCCTATCCAACTAACTGGGCCTAGCTACCATCTAACTAAAAGGGAAAGGGGAGGCTTTGTACCATAGCCTCATCAGGGCGTCTGCCTGGTCCAATTACTATTTGGTTTATTTTGGGGTTTCAAAGTTCCTTTTTCACAGTAGGACACTCTTCCCAGTCTTCATATCAAGTTAAGGGTTCCACATCCTACTGTTAGCAAAGTAGACTGACAAATGTTCTCTTAATTTGTCTAAACAGGTTTTGTAAGTTATTGAATCATATGAATGTATAGTACATGGATTATTATTGTTAATGGCTGTGGCCAAATAAAAGTATTCTCACTCATAGTCAATGGTGAGGGATGAAGGGAGCCATAAACCAACACATCTGGAAAGCCACAGGTTGCAGACCCATGCCATAGGGAAATCTGGGCTCCCCTGAATAATGAGCCCCACCAATCCTCCTATACAGCAGAGACTGCACCGTGTTCCATAATGTCCAGACAAGTTGCTTTATTATGTTGACAATGCGGCCCTGTGATTCTCTGTGATGTTTGTCTTTTAGGTTGTGGTCCACGCTAAGGTGTCCCATCATTGTGGGTAGAGGGGGACCTGCCATCTCTGCTGTTATCTCCATATTTCATGGAGAAACATATGGATTGCAGCATGCAAAAGAGCCATGATGGCTGCCAGTGCTCTGAGTGCCAATGGTGATATGCACAGGTGAAAACAATCCCTCTAACAGTTTCCATTCGCTAGGATTTCGAGCTGAACTGCACACACACACACTACTCTAGTTAAGCCACCCACATACTGCATTTACTAACACCATATAGTGTTTTGGATGCTCCCGTCATTTCATTCTGTGTGTGATGACTAGTTTGCGTGCCCTCAGTTGGAAGCTCCCTGTTACTGTTCCCTACTTGGTCACTCAGCAAATCCTCTTATCAACGCAGATTACTCCAGAAATCTTCTTTGGATTTCTATCTTGCTTCCTACTTCAGTCAGGTTAATTTCCTACTCTTAGCAGCAATTTGCTCCTAGACTTTCTTCTAAATCCCCTTTTAGTTGTCGCCTTTGTAATGCCATCTTGCCAATAAATGGGGGTCACTTTAGTAAGCTGGTCTGGGAGAAATGCTGGTAAAATGGCCGGTGAAACTGAATCCAGCATTTTTCCCAGACTGGCACACTATGAGTTTGCCAGCAGGGGCCATGAACTACCGACAGGTCAGGCCTGCCAATTGTTCAGGCCCCTGCCGGCAAAGAATTGCGCCTATCACTGGCACTGCTACTACCGGTGATGGGGGGAATCCCATTCCATGGAGTCCTATGGGACTCCAAGGAAGGGGAACTTACCACTGTTGCCGACACCTGTAATATCCCTGGATACCGAGTGCCTGTAATGGTAAGGCGAATTTGCCGGGAACCACCGGTGCTAGCAGTGGGTTACCTGCAAACTCGTAATGAGGGCCTACATAGTCTCTAATCTAACTCTCTTTTTGCTTTGAATTGAAGCATTACCGGAAATCAATCCCCTCGCAGATTTGTCCCATCTTCTTCTCTCTGTAGCCTCGAACGTTTTCCTTTTTACCTCCTCTTTGCCCTCTTTCACAGCCCGCCTACCAGTGGAGGCTCATCAATAGCGCTGCTATGGCACCGCCTATTCCCTTTTCAGGACCCTCTGGTTCCCAATATATCTCTCTGGTTCCCAACATTTCTTGGAGGCAAAACATAAACAATATTTGCAAAGAATATGAAAATACTTTGATTTTTTTCTAATACAAAGAAAGAATTGTGCATGGGGTAAGGACATGGGATATCAGCACCTAGGACCTATCACATACACAAATCTCTGAAAGGCATTGGAAATACCTTTGTGATTTAATTGCCTTACACCCCAAAGGCACTGGGAACCAGGCCCCTTCAGTGCAAGCAGGGCCCCTTCATCCTTCCTTCTCCCTTCATTTCTCAGGATGGGTCAGAATGCTGATCCCACCCCAGCCTGATACCATAACAGAGAAAAGGAGGAGACTTGGGATGTGTCTAATCCTTGACCTGCAGTGTGTGTTGCGTAGTGTGGGGACACACCTGTGAGTCTCTATGCCCATTTGTAATGACTGACACAGAGAGAGGGTGCACTTGTCTCGGGCTCTACTCGTGCTCTGCCCAGCACGTTACTTGACGCCCTTTTTATTGTCTGGGCATGCTGATGTCTCTGCAATGCCCCTCTTAAGAACACTATATCACTCCACCTGTTTCATAACAATTAACAGCATGACACATCACTCTTCAAAATAACACAAACTGGCATAGTGTTCTTTGTTGTTAATAAACAATACTTATCAATCAAGGCTGTAATCACGTAGATACCCAGGTCGACCTCTGGAATTATGCAACTGAAATCTCCTGCCAATTTCTAGATTCAACAACATCTCTTTATTGGTGTTTTCTAAACACCCTTGTTCTTTGACCCTCGCATTGTCATATTCTTGTGGACCTTCGCTGTCACTTTCTTCCGGGAACTAGTTGGACCCCAGGGAAGACCCATCCTCCCTTCGGGGCTCAGCCATCCTCATCCCCTCTGTGGCCTCTTCAAATTTCTGGAAAAAAACATGATCTTCTTGTGTCTTGTGTCCTGCCCCTTTGAAGCTGTGATCATCGACCCTTTGTATCTATAACTTGGAATGTTCTGGGTTCATATGTTAATGATAACTTCCCCGTGGGGAGATGAGATCGATCCAAAACAGAGTCACCCAGCAGCAGCTGGGGATCTCGAAAGTTTCTTCTCCTGTTCTCTTTGTCATTTAGCTTCCTTCTCTCATCCTGCACTGACTGATCATCAATCTTCCCTGGGACTCTGGACTCATGATTGAGGAGTAGGTCCTTGCACTGAATGACCATCAATCTTCCCTGGGACTCTGGACTCATGATTGAGGAGTAGGTCCTTGCACTGACTGATCATCAATCTTCCCTGGGACTCTGGACTCATGATTGAGGAGTAGGTCCTTGCACTGAATGACCATCAATCTTCCCTGGGACTCTGGACTCATGATTGAGGAGTAGGTCCTTGCACTGAATGATCATCAATCTTCCCTGGGACTCTGGACTTATGTTTGGGGAGTAGATCCATGGGGGACCTTGGAAACAGAGCCTCTACCGGGGAGCACCCATCGAACAGTGCAGGGCAAGCCGGTAGTCAAATAAAAATGAGTACAGCGCCATTTGAAGGCATACACCCTGGCCACTGGCGATGCCGAATACTTTGTTTAGCATTCTAATAAAGCGCTCCACCTTGTCATTGTCTCTTAGCCGCACCAGGGTGATTTTCTAATGACGGATGACACATGCTTGCATAAATGACCCAAAGCCTTCCCCTTGAAATGGGGGCCCATTGTCCGAACAAATTACCTCGGGATATCCATGGGTTGCAGAAACGTTTTCCATCACCGGTAGCGCATTCATCAGAGCCCTCGATGCCATGAACTCCACCTCTGTATCCAGTGAAAAATCTGCCGCAATAATCCCATGTCAGAAAAAGCTGCCATTTTCGGGAGCTGCTGCTTGACACCACACACATGACTTCACAAAGCCATCAAACAGCTCTTCCAGGCCTGGGAAACATATCTTCTGTCTTATCCTAGCCTTTGTCTTGGCTGTCTCCTGATGCCCATGATGAGCCAGGTCAATTACTTTTGGTATCAGCTTGGTGGGGATAACCAGCTGTAATCCCTGTAGCAGCAGAATGTCTGCAGGGAATGTCAGTACATGCTTTACTCCCCACAGCTGATCCAATGCTACTTTGGCACAATGTGTGCATTTGTCCTGGTTTGTCAGCACCTGCTTGCACTCTCCACTCGTTGCATTATTTTAAAGCATCTGTTGCCCCCAGATGCCTCTTTTATTTTCTTCTGCTGTCATGAAGTTAGGGATCAGCATCTCTTTGCTAGGCATATGTATTGTTCAGTCATGCATTTCTCCTCTACTGACTTGGCACCTCTAGGGGCAAGGGGTAATAGTCTGTCACTTTGGCACCTCCTGGGTGATACACTAGAGTCACATCGTATCCTTGGAGAGCCAACAGCCATGTTTCAGTTCTTGCTGGGAGTCCAGAAGATGATTCCAACATAATTGGGAGGAGAGGTTTGTGATCGGTGCCCACAGTTTCCCGTGTTCCATAACCAAAGATGATTGTGGCAGCAGTCCCACAAAACTGCCAGCACCTTTCTCTCAATTTGGGAGTACCGCTGTTCTGTGGCAGTGAACGCCCTACTGGCATACAGCATGGGTTTAACGTCACCTCTCATCTGTCTGTGCCAGCAGTGCTCCTAGACCAAATGGACTGGAATCTACCACCAGATATGATATCCGGCCAGGATCAATAAATGCCTTAGTACTCTCCGCTGTTAGTGCATTCTTTATTTTGTCAAATGCCTCTTGTTCCAGCGTTGTCACTGCCACACGGTTTCCTTCTTTATCAGGTTTCTCAAAGGCTCGGACAGAGTGGCCAAGTTCTTGATGAAGCGCCCACAGTAAGTGACCATACCTAAAAAGCTTCTCACTTCAGGATCTGCTCATATGTCCCCTACTTGGAAAATGTAGCCAACTAATTCAAACTCTGTTGAAAGAAAACAAATGTTCTTTGTGTTAGGTCAGACCCAGCGACTGAATCCATTTTAGCACACTTTCCAGTCATTCTAGATGCTCTACTTCTGTCTTGGTGAACACTAAAATGTCATTGCTAATGTTGATTGCCCCTTGAATACCAGCAAGGTTGCCTCTCACTGTGTTTTGGAATGCCTCTGCAGCTGAAGATACCCAAAAGCTCAACCTTTTGTAGTGATAGAGACCCGTGTGGGTCGTGAAGGTGGTGATGTATCTAAATGCTGGGTGGAGGTAATTAGCCCTTAAATCAAATTTTCAGAAGAACGCAGCTCCTTGTAATTTGAAAACCACATCATAAATTGTCAGCGTGATGTGTCGTTCCCTCTTGATGGCCTTATTCGGCAGGCGCAGGTCAACGCATATTCTCACACAATCGCGGACACCAATGGTGTGGCCCCATCTACCCATTCAATTATGTCAGTTTCCACTAGCTTCTCAATTTCTTGTTCAACCTGTTAAAGAAGAGGGAACAGCATCCTCCTGTGTTTTAAAGCCACTGGTTGGACCGTCTCATTGATGTGTAGATGAATGGAGTCCCCTTTCATCTTCCCGATTCCTGAGAATACGGAGCTGCACAACTCCACCAGAGCCTGAATATCTTCAACATATTTGCAAAATGTACAATTCTCAGAGCCTCCGATGCCACACAGCAAAGCAGAGTATCCTCACTGACTGCGGTCACATAGACTGTTGCCTTAATTTGCTGACATCTTGAACGGTAGTGGAGAACATACCCTTCAATAGCACGGGCTTGGTGTCCCCAAACATGAAGATGCAGACCTGGTTTCCAGTCAGTGATGGATGCTGGTGTAGAATTTGTAATGTGATGCCTGTAAAGACTGGAGGGGGGTGTCTGTACATTCGCTCTCTATATGGTAGAGGAGAGGCACAGAGAACAACAGCCAAGATTCTCTATTATTGGTACGTGGTCGAGCAATCAAGGCCTAGCTTCTCAGGAGGTGATGCAGGCTGGTCCTTAAGTACAGTGTAGTCCCCAAGCACCCACAAAGGAATGTCTGCACACTGTATCGGTTAAAACACAGTCTTTATATAATTAATATTCCAAGGTATATACAATATCATAACGCACTGTGTGCTCGGAAACTCAACAATGGTAAATATATACAGTTCTAAAGTAGTACCACAACGATTATTAGATCTCATTAAAGTGCATCAACTATACGGTCAAAATGTCACACAGATCAATAAAGAGGAAACCAGCAGTAGAGAGAGGAAGGAAAGCAAGATGGTTGAACAATTGGCAGAATACGGGTCACTACCATTAAACACAGCTCTTTGTGGAGATCCTCCTCACCTGGGCAACCTGTAGAATAAAGATACAAGCCCAGTCCATATATTGTTTACCCTAGAGTTCCCAATAGTTCTGCCACCCCAAAGTACCTGGCGTTGTAGCGTTCCGCGTCCGGGAATCGACGGCCCTTCTTGAGTGCCCTCCCTTTAAGGCAGGAGTCACAGGTCATCGAACGTCCGACAGAGAACAGGTTGAGCTATGACGGTGAAGTGGTTGCGTCATTCCTAGCGGTGCTCGTTGACGGGGAAGCCTAAACGTCCTGCAAGGAAGAGGCGTGCGGGGCACCTTGGTGTCGATAGTTCTGGACCGCAAAGAGTTTGAAGAACTGTGGCCCAGCTAGGGCGTCGAGTCATTGGCGTCTCTGTGGTCTTTGGGTGGTGGGAAACCCACCGGTTGGATGCTCCTCGGCGTGTCGACGGTCAGGCCTTCTCAAGCAGGATACAGCGGCAACGATGCGGATGAGAGCGCCCTTGGATCAATGAAGTTCTTTGGCAAACGGGAGCACGGCGGCTCCAGTCAGCGACGGCGGTCGTCGACAGTGGCGGACAACAGTCCGGGCGCTTCTCCTTGTGATTCTGCGGCGGTCCCCGTCTCGGGCCGGCAGCCTGTCAAAGGTCTGTCTACCAGGGAGCTTTGGCAAAGATCAGCTAGTGCACGATGGTCCCTCGTAGCTCGGGAAGAGGGTACCTTACCAGGTCCTCTCTGGGTCAGTCCTTGGAGACACAGCAGCTTTCAGATTTTGAAGGAGAGCAACAGCAATTGTTCTCGTCTACAGGGCTTCAAGGTCAAGCATCAGTTTCACTCCAGTTACTCTTCATAGTTTGGACTTCAGCTCTGAACACGATTCCTAGCAGTGAGAGGTCCCCAGAT
Source organism: Ambystoma mexicanum (assembly GCF_040938575.1). Classification (NCBI taxonomy): domain Eukaryota; kingdom Metazoa; phylum Chordata; class Amphibia; order Caudata; family Ambystomatidae; genus Ambystoma; species Ambystoma mexicanum. The sequence goes on from NC_090934.1 coordinate 466,909,384, forward strand.
ATACTGTTGATCTCTCATTCATTCCTCTGGGTCACACTAAAGCATCCAATCACTACGAAGGGCATTCATGCAGGCAGGCAACCAATCAGGGGCATAGTGCATTCAGGCTATTCACTCCTCTCCAGACACTCACAACAAGTTATATGTATTGGGACAAGTACCAAGCCATTCAACACTCCACACTGCATTCATACCGGTTTCGGGCAGGGCTGCCTCATTCATTGTGTCAACCACCAGATACTAGACACCCACAATATAGAATGCGTATTCGTCACACACTCCATTCACCTAGGTCCCACCCACAGGTGTACCCACAACATACGGTCGTTGGGAAGGCTCCAGCCAGTCTGGTCAGCACATCCCCACACTACCATATATGGAACTTCCACCCAACAGCCAGTCAGGGGGAAGGGACAGAGTCAGGGCTTCCCGGGACTTCGGGAAGATCAAGGTAACAGGCGATGGAAGGCAAGAGGCCATGGGGGCCATTTTGTCTCCATCAGGAATCTACCGATTCCAATGACAGGGCCTGGACATCCCAAAATGGAGGAGGCTCAGGGCACCAGTCAATTCAGCACATAGCTGCCACCATCCCGGACCCTGCTCTGTGGGTCACACACAGGTGCCCAAAAACATACACTAGGGGCATAGGGTTGCACCACTACCCATGGGTGCCATAAGGGTATCCCATGGGTCCTTTCACCAAACCAAGAGAGAGAGTTGCACTGGCAGGTGTCTCACATGAACTCCTGTGCGGAAAACACGACAGAACACACAATAAAAAGCAGTAAAGGACAAGGATACAGAGGCCCTGTTCCTCGAATGCATTTCCAGCATCACAATGCCACCATCACATTGACCGATGCACCAGTATGAATGAGGACAGGGGTGTTTGTGTTTTGGATTCAGACTGTGCATTTTGGCTCTTGTTTCCTTTTCCTCCCTGGCTCAAGTACATTTGAATAGAAGTAGACTCAGTCTTCCTCTTTAGCCCCACCAGATTGCTCTACTTCATGCTCAGCAGGATCCACCTGTGCAGCCTTTTGCTTTCTTTTCTGAAACTGCTGTTTTGACTTGGCCTTGCCCCTTGGTTGCATCATGGCTAGCTGGGCACGACATGCTCTTGCAAAAATGGTTCAACAGACAAAACCTCCCACACGTATGTCGTTTTGCTGGGCATTCGGCTGAATATGGTAGGTTGTAACTACCGGACAAGCGCATAAGTGCAGATTCAGTGTGTTTCTCACCTCTGAATGTCGCACCTTTCTTGAATTGTCTTGTTTCTTTGATTATTACAAACACATCTTCCAATTTAATAGCCTTCATGGTGGCATCCATCTTGGATGCGTGCACATCCGACAGTTCATGCAACCTTCCGAGCTCCAATATATGGGCTAACGTGATTCCAAGCTCACAGAGGATTTGTTTCCTTAGTATGACAGAGAAACACCTTTGGATCAATTGTGCATGAACTGTATTTTCTTCATTGAGCAATGCACACATGAAAGCGGACTGATGTAGCCTGCCATGAACTCTGTCAAGTTTTTCCTCCTCTCTCTGTTTAGCAGCCATGAGTATGAATCGCCTATAGTCAACATTCACCATGGGGCTAAAGTACTCATTCATTGCTGCCGTTGCCACAGCATAGGAGACATCAGACGGATGGAGTGTTTTGACAGTGTTATGTACTGCAGGAAGGGCAGAATATAATAAAGTCAACTTTTTTGCATTATCATCAGCTCTCCTTTGCATCAAAGTGCATCCCTAACTTTCTGACCCATAATTCCCACCTGGGACCCAGTCTCAATGGTATTCCCGAGATGCCAAACTCCACCAATGGTCTTCGAGATCCTTGTTCTCTTGGCAAACTTCCAGCCTCCTGGGCCTCTTCCACTTCCCTTTCAAGTATTCCTTGGGAAATGTTATCTCTGGGCTGGAATTGAAAGGCATCCCTTCCTTGGTTCTGCAACAACACTTTTATATCTCCTCAGAAATCTGGGTCAATAACCTTAGCCAGGAAATATAGTCTGAACTTCCAGGTGAGTCCTAACTTGGGTGCCAGTCGAATGTCATTCCGAGGGGGTGGAATCAGGACTCGATGGGTAGGTATTGGCTTCCTTTCTCCTGCAGGAATAGATTCCTGCTTGCTACTAAAGATATCAAACCCTATGGAGCCTTTCGTGGCTCAATGAGTTTTTCATATCTCAGGGTCCACCTACCTGTTTCGGTTGAGCTGCAGTTCACTCCTAACACCATATGTGAGACAGGCATGGTATCAAGAGATGACACAGGCAAAATAATGTGAATTCAACAATATGAATTTTATTAATTATCAGGATGGACGTAATGCCTGACTTGTCCTATAACTATGGTGGGAATTTCCCTACCTAAATAAACTAGGGACATCTCTGTTCGTTAGTCCAAATCAAAAGCCTGTATGTGTCAAAACCTATGCTTGCCCACACATCTAATACAAAAATGTAGTGTAGAATTATTCTAACTCAAATCGTGTTCAACATAAAGGCTGGAGCAGTTTCTAGCTCCCTTTCCCAGTTCCAACAACTATAGGATTCGACTGTTCTTTTAGGACCTGAGTGTATCTTTTGCCATACTTGGTTTCAATATGCAAAGTTTAAAAAGGAGCTTAGGGTTCCTTTCCCCAAGCTTCAAGCACAGATTCACAAAAAATAATGTTCTGAAATAGCTCAGGGTTCCCTTACCCAAGCTTCCAGCAAAGATGCAGCAAAGGTTCAACAAACACATGTTCTTAAGTTTTCTTCAGCAACTTCCATACACTTGGTTGGGGCTCTCTGGTCTGGGCACAGTTGTTGGACTGCACGGTCCACCCATTATAGGTCACGCAACCAGAACTCTTGGCGTTCTACTTTTGGCTGGAGACCTTGTCCAAGCATCTTCTTGGCAATTACTTGACCCTTTGTACTTTCATTTGCTAACTTTATATTCAGTTTGTTTCATCCTTTACCAGGGTTTGCAGCCTTTAGGTTCTCTCTTGCTCCCACTTCACTGCTCCCCTTCTGCTGTTTACCAAACTGATTTTAAACACTTTCTCTTTACTCGTAGTTCTTTAAATACTTTTTATTCATACTACGATATCCAGAGGCTTTTGAAACGGTGTGTATTGCCTGCACCTGACAACTCTGATATCCTATTTTAAGATATTCTCTTGTCGGTCTTATTCTGTTACTTGAAAGGCTTTCAAAACCTTGCAAATCTTCTACACGTGATTACTCTGATACACAGTATATTCGTAGAGCCTCGTCATCATAGGATTCAAATGTGCATATGGTTCAGAAGCACTCACAGGTTTATTGGTGACATGCACCTGCTCTGCCATGAGGTATCTTCCTTTCCTCTTGCTCACGCACCAGGTTTCTTCACACTCAGAAACTCACCAGCCCTTTTACTTGATGTTGCCGCTCCTCCGCTCTCATGGCTTCTCACAAACTTTGGTCAGGGTCTCACCACCTGCCCCTCAGGCACTCCATGTGCAGCTCCTCTGTCATCGGAATAGGAACTTGCAGGACCAAATGGGAAGGGCTGACACTGCATACAGCTTTCTTCCTCCGACCTCACTGGCTCCCTGGAGACACGGCTCCCTCGCCATGCTTCCCCAGAGCACCCTGCTATGTAACTTTCCAGTTTTCTCGCATTCCACTCTCCTACAGTTCCAAACGGTCCGTCTTGGCTTCTCTGCTGCTCTACTCTTCTGCACTGCTTCTCCCACCTTTCTCTTCTGCTGCTGCCATGCCACCCTTTTATACACCTGTATTCCATCAAGGGTGTCCAGGTGTGCTTCTCTTGCCTGTTTTGCTCGATTCCAATTAGACCAATTACTGGGACATGCCCAACCTTCAGCTCTGTAGTGTTCAGACTCACTCTTCTTCATCCCAGTACTGTAGTGGTGTTTCCAATAGGAAATGTGCGTTACTCTTAGTAAGATGGGGAAAAGCTGGAAAGGACCGAAAATATCCCATGAAGACTAATGGAGGGTCTGATAGGTTAGTGTTAGTGAAGGGGGAATACCATGTCTCACCTACAGGTACCCTCTCTACTATCCCCAAGGACCCTCCACCCAGGTGATCCTCCCTCGCTAGTCCAACCCCAGTGTCGGGATCCAAAAGTGATGGCTCTCATGTGGCCACCTGAACAGAAGATCCTCGAGGAGTAGATGTGCGAGTACCTTCAGGTTTCTCATATGCCCTTCCCCTATGCGGGCTAGACCTGGTTGCTTCACAGAGGAACCTCAAGAGATAGTCCACATTACCTTTCTCTTGCCCTTTTCAATGTTCCACTGAAAAGCAGCATGGTTGAAGGTCTAAGAACCACTTCATAACCTTAGGGTTCAACTCCTTTCTCTGGCTAATCCAGACTAATGGAGAGTAATCAGTGGCCAGTCTGAATTGTTGATCCAGCAAATAGTATTTCAGATGTAAGATTGTCCATTTTATTGCTAATAAGGCCTCTAGCTCGATATGATAAGGATGTGATGTGGTATTTATAACGCGCCTGTACCCAAGTGTTTCTAGGTGCGACAAGTGCTTGGAAAGATTTTATTTATGTGCAATTTTCCCTCCATTTATGGACCCCCCCCCCAAACTTTTTGCTTTTGTTTGGCTATCCTACCTTGACTTTTTCCAGTGGAGCCCAGCCTTCAGCTGAACTCCCCTGGGCTTTTGCTCACTTGTTATGGGGAAACTGACACGTCCTTCCGACTATCAGTATTGGGAAACTATGTTTCCCTTAGTCTTTGACCATGTTGCCATTTCTTGGTAACTTTTTAGGGTTCCATGTCTTAAAATTGCAGCACAAATGGCCGTGAATACAAAATATCGTGGCAAAAATGCTGTGGTTTTTTGTGCCACAATCATTTAAAGGATGCGGGGACACCTCTCCAACCCCCGGACCCATTATACCATTTAAAGGGAGCGGGGGACACCCCCGCAACCCCGCTCGCATTAAATGTTTAATGGGGTACACCTTTACCGGGTCAAACCACACAATTTTTGCCGCAATTTTTTATACCGGCGACATTTTTGTCGCAATTTTATTACCTGATACCCTTTTTAGCAGTGCACAATGTACCTTCCAGTACCTTGCACTGGGGGGGGGGGGGTTTATGGACCTAGACACACTCCTAGGATTTTTTGGTGATTGTACAAGTGTGCCTGGGACAAACTGGTGGCAGCAGTTACTATTCATAATGTTTTAATTCTTTTTACTGACTCAAACTGCGTTTACCACGCTTGGCTCAAGACTGTGGCAAGGTCCGAAAATGGCAGAGCCACAAAGTCTTTTGTTCGGTCCCATGGCCATTTAGTCCCTTGCCTTCACCCAGGTCGAGTAACCTGGGTTTTCCTTATTTGGGCATGCATCCTCTCTCAAAAACATATCTCTTTCGGAGGCTTCTGCCTGTCACGTGTCTGTGCCCAGGAAGTGGGTTGGGATTCTCTGGTCCCAATCCACACTACTGGTGCCAGGATGTCTTGAGTGCCTGAAGGATTGAGACCACCGTGGACCGTGATTGGTCCAAGTCTGTGATGCCTGCAAGAGAGCAGATCTGCAATTGGAATTCCTCGATTTTGGTGTGAAGTTAACCTTGGATAAGAGAAGGGGTTCTGCATACATTCCATGTCGATCACCTGTGTTCTCACCAAACTACAGATCTCCTGCATGAAGAAACAGATTTGTGAAACTGCTGGAGACACTTTGGAAGGTTTTGTCACCCTTTGCGCCCTGCTGACAATGGGCGTAATTTTAATGGGGGGGGGGGGTGTTTGTCCCTCCCAACTTTCATGGCACACTATTTTGTCCCCATTCATTTGAATGGGGCACCTTTTCTTCAGAGGTCATGTCCACCCCAACATTTTCAGCAAAGTTTCTCCACTGCTGCTGTCCCATAGAACCCCTGCTTTCTTCTTCAATCAAGATGGCCTGCCAAGACGCTTTGCCCCTTTTGGAGTAGTGGGAACAACTACTCTCAGCATCCTCTGCTTACCCACTGAATGAGTCCCTTCATAAGTGTTCCTCAGCCATGCAGCGAACTGTCCCGCTCTACCACAGGGTAACCCGCAGCATCGCTGCTGTCTCGAGGGCAAACCCGAGACTTGGGACATCACTTGTTTGTGGTCCCGTGCATTCTTCCACCAAATTTCGCAAGCCTAGTTCATCTGAGCCCCGAAATAGGAGAGTGTGTAATGCTGCCTGCATCCATGATTCCTGTCTCACTACCTGGTGGTGATGGTCACTATAAATCCCTTTCTTTTCTGCTCTCCTGTGCCCTGACACTTCCTGCACCAGAATTGTCTTCATACCTCCTTCGGAAGCTGAGAAAAGGCAACTGTCCCATCACAGACGATCGTTCTCGACTGCAGCACTCAAACATACTTGCGACCTTGACGAAATTGGCAATGTTTGGTCTGGACTCTGCCAAAGGTCGTTGTGTACTTGCATCACTTATGGTGGCCCCCTGGCACAACCGATCCCTTTTACACACACGAGTATCCCATAAAGGTATTCAAACTTGCCTGGGTTAGCCTGCGCTCCCTAGCTATTCTCACCATTTGAACACTGCTTTGCTGCCAAGGGCAGGGCCTACTCGAATAGTGGGAACTATTCTTCTTCACCTCAGGCCCCTTCCTGACTTGCTACGGCCCTCCACCCCTTCCTGACTTGCTACAGCCCTGCAAAAAAGGACAACTTTTCGCTTCTCCGCAATTATGCATTTTTACGCACAACTGTACTGTTGAGCACAAGGCTCCACCCTTTTAGGGTTGAACTCGAAAGTTAGGGAACGACTCCGAAGAATTACCTAATACCATCTATGTGTTAACTCACCCTTCTCGTTTCAGGTTGTGGCTGTGTTTTCCACTGTTTACCATTAGGAAATGTAAGGTATACATTTTGTATAGTTTACGGATTTGTGTGATAACTGTTTTCTCATTGCTAAATTCACTTGTGACTATTTGGTCCAGCCGACAATAAATGTACAGCTATTTTTCATATACACTTGTCTAAGAGTAATTTATGGTTCGTTGCTCTGTGTGCTCATTGTGAGCTTCCGATCACTCTCACCCCTCCTGAGACTTAGTCTTGACCTCCTGCCAAGCTACCAAGGATTGGTCTGGCTTGTCCAGAAGGTTCCCCTGTTTCACTGAACCGAGGGTGGCCTCCGAAACTTCTGCCCACCAGGTCAGAGTTTAGAAATCCATCTTAACAACAAGACAAGGAGGGAGAAACAAAGGGAGGGCAAAATAACAATCTTACTTGGCCTTGTGTCATTCAGATCATGCAAGTGCGGGGAAGAAGGAATTGCAGTTAACTCACAAGTACAGTGAGCGGGTGGCTAAGTGCAGAGAGAAGGGACTTTAGGGTTGCAGATACAGACCCTTAAGTGCTGGGGAACCCGGGGCAGTGTGAGGGCAACTGGACATGACAGAGGAATTCTCTTCTTTCAGGAGCAGTTTCCGACTGATGTATAATATCGGATATTCCAGACCATCATGGTTTTGGGATAAGACTGCACCTAGTCCCGTTAGAGATGCATCAGTCTGTAAGTGGAACTTTGGAACTTTGACATAGGGTTTGCTTTAAGGTGTTGTAACAAAGTCCATCCTCTAACATCCAATTTGACCTTTTGAGACTCTGCATTTTTCAACTAATCTGTCAACCTGGAGGTCCTACTAGAAAAGCTTGGGATGAATCATCGCTAAAACCCAGAAAGACTCTCAAATCCTTTTTAGTTTTTGGTGTGGAGGTCTCAAGAACTGCTGTAACTTTCTCTTGTTGGGGCTGGACACTCACATCATCCACAAAAAACCCTAAGTACCTGACTGCAGATTAGGCTATTTTGCACTTTTTGGGATTGGCAGTTTGTCCGGCTTTTCTTAAGGCTCTCATGAGAGTATATAGGTGATGCAAATGGTCCTCCCGTTTCCTACTATGGATCACTATGTTATCAATGTATGCTCTGCAAAACTCTTGGTAGGGTTGTAAAATCTGATCCATTAATCTCTGGAATGTTGCAGGAGCACTGTGGAGACCAAATGGTAAGGGTTTGAAATGGAAAAGTCCTATAGGAGTGGAAAATGCAGTTTTTTCCTTGTCAGACCCAAACAGTGGGACGTGCCATAACCACTTTGTAAGATGCAGTGTTGACAATTAGACAGCATTACTCAATATAGTGATCAAGTCGTCAATACTGGCTTTCAGGTAAGCATCAAAGGCTGAGATATGATATAATATGGCATTTATAATGCGCCTATAGACAAGTGTTTCAAGGCGCGACAAGGCAAGTGGGGGGAAACAGAGGGAGGACAAAAAACAACGATCTTACTAGACCTAGTAACATTCAGATCACGCAAGTGCAGTAGAACGGGGAGGGGAGAAGTGCCAGGGGTGTGGTAAAATGGAGAAGTGCAGAACAGTGGAAACAAAAGGAACAATCCCTCCCTCTGGAACAGCCTCCCTGCCTCCCTGAAATTTGAGGAGAACCATCTTTGGTTTCAGAAGCACCTCAAGACCTTCCTCTTTGCTTCTGCTTTCGCTCCTCCTCTCCCCTGCTGAACTCCTGACTTAAACAGCACTGGTCACCTAGCTACACTCTGATCTCGGGCCCAGCGCCCCTCCCCCACCAGCTGCACACCTGCACTAACTCCCGGGCAACTCCTGCACTTGGGGGCTGTTTATGTATCCCTACAGTCCCCTCCAGCTCTCGACATTTGATGTCTGCCACTAGCTGGCTGCACTTTTATCTATTGATTTGTATTTATTCTGTTTATGTTTTACTGTTGATCCTATGTATTACACTGCCCCCTCCCCTACCCACACTTTCCCTTTCCCTCCTTCCCTGCACTTGCACAATCTCAATGTCACCTGGCCTAGTAAGATCACTGTCTCTGTCTTCCCTCTGTTCCCCCTCCCTTGCCTCGTCGCGCTTTGAAACACTTGTGTATAGGCGTGTTATGAATGCCATATCATAACAAGTAGTGCAGCCAACGGGTGGCAAGTGTGGCTGCTCAGAGGTGCAATAAACAAGTGTCTAATAAGTGCAGGAGAGAGGAATGTAAGGTTACAGATACAGACCAAGAGGCAGTGCAGGTTTGCAGGTGGACAGGCAGGGACCTGGACCCGGATTGAGAGGGTGGCAGGTAACTAATGCGCAGATCAGACAGGAGTTCAGCAGGGGAGAGGAAGAGAGAAGGCAGAAGCAAAGAGGAAGGTCTTGAGGTGCTTCCAGAACTGGAGCTGGTTCTGCTCAAGTTTCAGAGAGGCAGTTCCAGAGGGAGGCGGAAGCCGAAGAAGGAGATCTGCCCCCAACTGGTTGCTTGGAGAAACGACTGACCCTCAAGGAGTTGGAAGTGGAGGAGAGGAGGGCTCGAGTCGGATGATATTTAGGTAGAGAAAGGTAGAGGTATGGCAGTTCACACCCCCAGAAAGCCTGGTGGACAAAGCAGAGGGTCTTGAACTTGATCCTTGCTGCCACTGGGAGGCGATGAAGAGATTTCAGTGCTGGAGAGATACGATCCTTGGGCTTGAGGCCAAGGACAAGTCTTGCAGTCCTGTTCTGGATGAGTTGTAGAGGACAGAGAGTAGAGGCAAGTAGATTTAGAAAGAGGCTGGTGTAGTCCAGCCTAGAGAGGGCCAGAGCTCTGTAGACAGTGGGCTTCTGGGGGAAAGAGAGGAAAGGAAGAATACCTCTGAGGAGGGGCAGCTTGTAGTTTGACTTCTTAGAGACATCAGAGCTGTGGGGAAAGAAGGAGCATGTGGAGTCGAAGATGACGCAAAGGTTCTTTGCCTCACATGTAGTAGCAGAAAGAGGGCCCAAGGTGGGCGGCCAGAGAGTGAGAGGAAAGGAGGGAGCTGGTGATCCGATGAGAAGGATCTCTGTCTTACTGGCATTAAAGCAGAGATCATTGGCGGCACACCACTCCTGGATTGCAGACAGACAATCCAGGATGAGAGAGGGAGAAGAGGCGGCTCAGGGAGCCTGAAAGAGAGCCGACTATCATCTGCATAGCACTGTTGGAGCAGAGAGCAGCTATGCGGTGGGCAAGAGGCGCCAGTTATTGGTGAACAGCCAAGAAGAAAGATTAGACCCCTGGGGAACACCACAGGTAGAGAGAGATATATAAGAGAGGAAGGAGCCAAGTTGGACCTGGGAAGGTAAGTCAGAGAGAAAGGAGGCCAGCCAGGCCAGGGCCTGATCAGTGATACCCAGGCTATCATGGAGCCTATTGAGCAGGATGGCATGGTTGACAATATCAAATACAGAGGATAGATTGATGAGAATGGGGACAGAAGGATGGTTAGAGTTGAGGTTTGAGAGCAGGTCTTCACGGATGTTCAGAAGAGCAGTTTCCGTGTTTCTGGCTGCTCTGATGCCAGGCTGATGGTCATGGAAACAACCAACAGATTCAGGGTGAAGGTTAAGCTAGGAGACGGCCAGCTTTTCCCAGAGTTCGACAAAAAAGGAGTAATGGAGACCGGGTGATAGTTATCCAGACAGGAGGGATCAGCTGAGTGTTTCTTAAAAAAGAGGGTGCACTAGGGAGTGCTTCAGGGGGGAGGGGACGTTTCCAGTGTCAAATTAGTGTTTGCAGAAGTTGGCCAAGGCTGGAGCGAGTGTGTCAATGTGGTCCTTGATGGTTTTGGGTGAACAGGGAAGAACCTGTTTTGATGAGACTCTCATAGAACAAACTTGTCTAGAAATATCATCACCGGTGAACAAAGGAAAGGAAGAGAAGGGAGGAGGAGAGGCAGCCACAGAAAGGCCTGAAGTAGAGGAAGGAGGAGAAGAAGAGAGGGTGGCAGGATGTCCTGGGGTTTAAAGATGAAATGTGAAGCCAAGGCCGTACAGAGGGCCTCGGAGGGAACAGCAGAAGCAGAGACTGTATCAGGATTGGCCAGCTCCTTGCAGATTTTAAAGAGTTTGGCCAAGTTGTTCAGATGCTGCAGAGATGCAGGCTTGGATGTGTGCTCTCTTCATGGACAGAGAGTCTGTACTGCCTTTGGAGCAGGCGGCAGTCCAGTTTGTCCATTTCCTCTCAGCCACCCTACACTTGCTTTTAAGGGTGACAAGCAGGGGCGTTGCTAGGGGGGGCTAAGGGGGCTATGGCCCCTGATCTTTTGGTTGTAGCCCCGGATAGAATCTCAGGAGCTACAGCCAAAAGACTAGCTAGCCCCCAGTCCCAACAGTTCCGACATCAGCTTACCCCCGGGTCTTTTCCAGACCTAGCAACTCCCCTGGTGACAAGAGTTGTACTAAGAGTTGCACTGAGCTTTGGGCTCCAAGCAGATCCTCATGACAGGGACAAGTACATCGAGAGTGTCAGAGATAGAACAATGGAGGTTAGAAAGGTCTGTGTCAGGATATGAGTCAGCCAGAGGTGCAGGAGGGGGAGAAAAAGTGGCGGTGAAAGCCTCAACTGACACGCTTCATGGGTCAAATGACTGAGAAGGTGGGTGGCAGTGCGAGAGACAGAGAGAGAGAGAGAGATATATATATATATATATATATATATATATATATATATATATATATATATATATATATATATATATATATATATATATATATATATATATATATATATATATATATATCCGAACATCCAAGGTGTGCCCTGCAAAGTGAGTTGGGCCAGAGGGAAGAATAGAGAGAGAAAGAGAATTGCAGAGGTTGCAAAAGAGTCGGGAGGAATAACAGGAAGCATCCAGATGGAAGTTGAGGTCTCCGAGGAGGAGGAGTTGAGTGGTAGAGGCATGGAGGAAGGAGAATCGGTCCACCCACTCAGAGAGGAAGGGGGTTACCTAGCTAGGCAGCCATTAGAATGTATACACAGTAAGGCAGCTGCCAGGAGAGAGAATGAGAGAGAGAGAGAGAGGGCCTGCAGACCAGGCATTCAAAGGCAGAGTAGACCTGCATAGGAATGATAGAGGCAGGGATTCACGCCGGGAAGAACAAGGCTACACCCCCACCGGGACTGTTGGTACTGGGTGCAGAGAGGATCTTGTAGCCATTAGGGAGGAGAGTGTCAAAACTTGTGACAGATCTGGCCGTGAACCACGTCTCGGTCAGACCGAGAACATCAAGGTTGAGTTCTTCTAGGAGATGGCAGATGTTGGAGGTGTGTTTGACAGATGAGTGAGAAATGAGCGTGTCAATGTGGAAAAGGTTGCCACCCTTGAAAGAATTCAATGGAGGGGTACAGGTCCGAGGTACCTCCTGCGGAAGTGTAGAAGGAGCTGGATGGTGGGCAGAGGAGAGGGCAAGGTAGCCAAGGAGTAGAATGAAGACACCAGAGAGGTGGCAGCAGAGGAAGGCAACCGGGTAGCCAAAGAAGTAGTAGAGGAAGCCAAAGAGGTGGGAGAGGGTGGAGGCAGAGGAGCCAGAGAAGGGAAAGAATGCACAGCAGGAGAAGAAAGTGAGTTGATGCAGCGTGGGAAGCATCTATCAAAAAGGAGGAGGTTGGCCTGAGGGCCTTGGACCAAGACGGTGCCATTTAAGTAAACATTAATAATGGTCTTTGAGGAGTGGAAAGGGCCAGCAGGGCCTCCCACCGGGTGCCACTTTTAATGGGAGAGGAGGAAAAGGAGAGAGCATAGAGACCATATGTGAAGTACATAGGTCGGGTGAAGGAACGACAAAGAAGATGTCAGTGAGGGTCTGTCTGGAGGAAGTGCTGATGTATGTATCTGTGATAGGGAGGCCTGGGTTGGAGACCAAGATATCCCTTTGGAAGTACTTCCTAACAGACTTAGTAAGAAGGACAGGATAGTCAATAGAGAAGCCGTTAGAGAAGATAGAAGAGACAGAGAGCAGCATAGGGGATGCAGAGGGAAGGGAGAGGGGGCAAAAGAGGGAAGTGGGGGAGTGAGGAATGAGGAAACAAAGGTAAGGGCAGGAGACACTAGGGGTAGCCACAACGAGGAGTGGTGCAAAAAGACGAGACCAGAAGAGACAGAGGATATAAGTTAGCAAATTAATTCAATTCCAGATGGGCTTGATGAGACATAAAACGGTCATGTAGCTGTAACAAAAAACAGTTAACAGACCAAAAAACGATCAAGGGAACCTGAAAGAAAAGAGGAAAACAACAGGGGTGGTGGCAGAATGAAGTGAGCGAACAACCAGGCAGTGCGAGGGATAAGTAGCAGAACATTAATCGAGGGAACCTAGAGGAGGAGAGTGAAAAACATACAGAAGTAGGCAGTACAAGTATACAGCAGTCAAACATAGCAGACTCAATAACAGAGCAGGCAAACAATAGGGCCTAGAAGAAGACAAAAAGCAACAGAGTAGTAACAAAGAGTAAGGGAAGGGGCTGGGATGGGGAAAGGTCAGGGAGGCGGTTAAGGGACTGAAGGGGGAGCAAGGAGGCGCAGTCCGTCAGGGACAGGGCTAGGGTTGCAGGTTCTAAGGTTGTAAGGGGGGCGCATGGATCAAAGGATGCGCTGGTGCACACTACACCTAGGACGTGAGAGAGCGTGCGCAATGAATATTGCGCGGGAGCTGCACGATCTGGGGATGAATGGATCAAATGCGCCTGTAAAGCAAGGGGAGTGCGGGAGCCTCTCAATCAGGGTTGCGAGAGGCCTGTGCAATGAAGGATCACATGGGAATGCATGTGGCCTAGGGACCTAAGGAGCGCGGGAGCACATGCGATCATGATGCGAGGGAACCACATGGGCTGATGTAGCGTGAAGCGGGGTGTGGGCGCATGTATCGCTCTACACTGCGGGCTTGTCCTGTGAGAGCTTTGCCTCAGAGGGTCTGCACCTCAGTTTATATATTCTCGGAAGCATGGACGTAGCAAACGTTCTTCGGTTCATCGGGCAGCATCTCCTGCGCACCAGTGTCACTCAACACCGCAGCCTTGTCCTACTAGGCCTTTGCCGCAGAGGGTCCAAAATTCAGATTATATAGTCTCGGAAGAGTGGATGTAGCAAATGTCCTACATTTTGTCGGGCAGAGTCTCCTGCGCATCTGCGTCACTCAACATAACAGCTTTGTCCTGTGAGGGCTTTGCCGCAGGTGGTACAAACCTCAAATTATATAGGCTTGGAAGCGTGGATGTAGCAAACATGCTATGTTACGTCAGGCAGTGTCTCCTGTGCACCTGCATCGCTCAGCACTGCGGCCTTGACCTGCGAGGGCTTTGCTGCAGAGGGTCCGAACCTTGGATTATATAGGCTCAGAAGAGTGGACGTAGCAAATGTGCTAGGTTTCTTCTTGCAGTGTCTTCTGTGCACCTGCTTCTCTCAACACTGCGGCCTTGTCCTGCGAGGGCTTTGCTCCAGAGGGTCCAAACCTCGGATTATATAAGCTCGGAAGCATGGATGTAGCAAACGTGCTATGTTTTGTCGAACACCATCTCCTGTACACCTGCATCACTCAACACTGCGGCCTTGTCCTGCGAGGGTTTTTTGATGGAGTTGACCTTTCTGAAATCTATACAAACATCCAACTTCCATCAGATTTTGCCACAAACACGATGAGGGGAGGACCAGGGGCTGGTTGAACGTTCAATTATATTGGCTTTGAGCATTTGTTTGACTTCTTTTGTGATGATGTCTTTTCTGAACTCAGGTAACCTGTATAGTCTTATATGCACTACTTTGCCTATGAGGGTACAGAAGTAATTATATATACCCTTCACCCTTCAAAGTTTCTCACAGAATGCATCTGGAAATTGACACACAAGATCAGAAAGATCTTGTTTCCGATTGTTTGTGAGATCAAGTGGAATCAAAGTCATCGCTTCCACAGCTTCAGTATTAAACAGGATAATATGGCAGCATTGGACTAAGAGGGGTTCTCCTTACACGCTTTAAAAAGATGTATGTGGTACATATGGGTATTTTGTCGGCGATCCGGCTGAGAGATTTTATAATTACATGGGCCCATTTGCTCTACTAACTCATATGGTCTGTGTCATTTGGAAACTAACTTGGTATCAGACGTGGGTAGGAACACTAGTAGTTTTTACCCAAAATAAAATTATCATAAGGAAACTTTCTTATTATACAAAGTCTTCTGTTGTTCCTGGGCCTTAATCATATGTGTCTGTACCAGGGATCTAAGAGTGGCCATGTGTTCTTTGAGCCTGGTTGTGGTTTAGGAGAGTAATAATGGGGCCTTGTCGTTTTCTTCCCATGTTTCCCTTATCATATCAAGGACGTCCCTGGGTTTCTGCCCATAAAGCAATTCAAAAGGGGAAAAAACGGTGGTGGCCTGAGACGTTTCCCTTATCGCAAATAGAGCCCATGGAATCATTTGGTCCCAGTTTTTCCCCATCTTCATCTGCCAGCTTTCTTAGGATGGTTTTCAGTGTAGTATTGAACCTCTCTACGAGACCGTCCATTTGGAGATTATATACGGAGGTCAGCAGTGTTGTGATGTGTACTAATTCCTTAACCACTCCTATAAACTTGCTCATGAAATTAGATCCTTGATCGGATAAAATTTATTTGGGAAATCCAACTCTGCAAAAGAAGGAAAGCAGGTGTTTTGAAATGTGTTGAATGGTGTTAGTTCTTTAAGGGAAGGCTACAGGGTGCTGTGTGGCATAGTCCACAATTACTAATACATACTTGTTATCCAATTTTGAAGCTTCAAGGGAGCCTACGATATCCATTCCTATCCTTGAAAAGGGGATTTCAATAATGGGTAATGGATTCAATGGAACTGGTGGTGGTATGTGTAGACTGGTTCTTTGACAGAGTTTGCATGCTTGAAAAAAGTTCTTAATTTGCATGCCTGAAAAAAGTTCTTAATGTATGCATGGATCACTGGCCAATAGAATGTTGTATTTATGTATGCTTGAGTTTTCACCTGACCCAAATGTCCTCCCTTTAGATGTGAGCGTGCTATTTCAAGAACCACTTGCTTGTGGCTTCTTGGGACATCTAACTGGGTTTTTGTTACACGATCTACTGTAGGATTGCCCCTATACAGAAGCCCATATTTTAAGAATAAAAATGGTCTGTCTTTTTTCCCTACTTTCAGATTCAGGTAAGGTTTGCAAAAAGGCTTTGTCCAACAAAGGGTAATTCCTCTGGGTGAACGCTAAGTCCGGAATGATGTCCGGTTCCTCCTCACTAGATTTAGCGGATAGTGAAGCACTAGGTTTCTCATCTGCTTCTCCAAAACAGAAAGAACCCTTCTGTCTGCCCTTGTTCTGTCTCCTCCTTAAGCCTAGGAAATACTGCCCTTTCAAGTATTCCTGGGGCAATTTTATCTCCAGGCTGGATTTGAAAGGCATCCCTTCCATGGTTCTGCAACACCACTTTTATATCTCCTCTGAAATCTGGGTCAATAACCTCAGCCAGGACATCTAGCCCGAACTTCCAGGTGAGCCATGATTTGGGTGCCAGTCGGATTAAAGTCCTAGGGTGTGGTATCAGGACTAGATCTGTAGGTATCCGCTTCCTTTCGCCCGGAGGAATAGTTTCTTGCCCACTACTACAGATATTGAACCTTATGGAGCTTTTTGTGGCTACTGTGGGATCTGATGCTCTGTCACTGAACTTTACATATCTCAGGGTCCCCCAACCTGATTCGGTTTAGCTGCATCCCACTTCTGACACCATATGCGAGACATGCATGGTATCAAGAGATGACACAGACAACATAATGTGAATTCAACAATACGACTTTTATTATCAAGATGGATATAATGCCTAAGTTTCCCTATAAGTATGGTGAGAATGTCCCTACCTAAAGAAACTAAGGAAAGTCTATGCCTGAAAGTCCAAATCAAAAGCCTGTTTGTATCAAAACCTATGCTTGCCCTCACATCTAATACAAACAATGTAGTGTAGGATTATTCTAACTCAAATAGTGTACAACAAATTCTGGAGCAGTCTTTAACACACTTCCTGAAGTTCAGGATACAGTTCCAACATGTTTAGGCTTCAACTGTTCTTTTAGGACTTGAGTGTATCTTCCCCCAATGCACACTTGATTTCAATATACAAAGTTAAAAAAAGAAATTAAGGTTGCCTTCCCAAAGCTTAAAGTCAATATAGAAGGTTTAGAAGGAGCTTAGGATTCCCTTCCCCAAGCTTCAAGTACTGGTTCACCAAAACAATAATCCAAAAGAGCTCGGGGTTCCCTTCCCCAAGCTTCAAGAACAGATTCACAAAAAACAATGTTCTGAAAGAGCTTAGAGTTCCCTTCCCTAAGCTTCCAGCACAAATGCAGAAACATTTCAACAAACACTTGTTCTTTGGTTTTTCTCATCAACTTCCACACACTTGGTTGGGGCTCTCTCGCCTGGGTGCAGTTGTCGGACCGCACAGTCCACCCATTACAGATACGCAACCAGGGCCCTTGGCATTATGTTTAGGCTTGAGACCTTGTCTAAGTATCTTCTTTGGCATTGCTTGACTCTGGGTACTTTCATTTGTTAACTTTATATTCAGTCTATTTCTTCCTTGACCAGGGTTTGTAGCCTTTAGGTTCTCTTTTAATCCTACTTCACTGCTCCCCTTCTGCTGTTCGCATAAACTGCTTTTAACCACTTAGGCCCTGATTCATGGATTATTTGCGCCGAAAAAAACAGGATTTGTGCACCATTCTGGCTGTAAATCCCTGTTTAACAAATGGGAATTTGCGGGCAGAATGGCGCACAAATCCTGTTTGTTTCGGTACAAATAATCCATGAATCAGGCCCTTAGTCTTTACTCTGAGTATTTTACTACTTTGTATTCATCCTCAAATATCCAAAGACTTTTGAAACAGTCCATTTTGCCTGTAACTGACCACTCTGATATCCTGTTTCAAGATATTGGGCCTCATTATAAGTTTAGTTTGCCGGTCTGGGAACTACGGTACCAGTAAGCATGCCGGTAACGTACTTCCTGGACCGGCAAACTACGAGTTCTGCTCGCGGGTGCCATTGCGGATGCCAGGTCTGACCTGGCGGCCGTATCGGCTCCCGCAAGCAGAGCATGTCGGATGCACCAGAACTTTTTATAACTGAGCCGGTGCATCCAGCTTCACCATTCCTATTGAGCCCTGAGGGGAGGAGGGACCACAAAATGGGGAATAACTGAAGGGTCCGTATGACTGAATCATGCAGACCCTTGAAGTAACTGCATGTGTACTGCAGGCAGTAGCAGTGTTTTGTCAAACTCATAATCAGTCCCATGGTGTACTTTCATCTTACACTTTTCCAACCACACTGTCATACCTGCATGTTAGAATTTGTTGATGCATCAAGTTCCCCTTGGACTCTGATATGATATGGCATGTATAACACACCTATACACAAGTGTTTCAGGATCAGATACTGGAAGCATACTTTGCCATTGAGATTGTCGAGCAGTGTTTCCGTCACTCACTGGACAACTGCTAGGCAGATGCCAGCCAAATGCAATTTGTTTTACGCAGATATACTCACAAAGGATAAAATGCAACAAGCGAGTGGGGGCTGTGAACTGGAGAATCACCTGTGCTGGGTCCTCTGTAAGTAATGTATGTATAAATGTATCTCCCGCAGATGTGTCAGGGTAATGGACCAATGACCTAGAGCTCCATCAAGTCAAATATGAGAATACGGATACCCCGACACAACTACCATTTTGAATCTTATTTCAAATCGTTCTGGTTTGCAAGCTGCAATTTTGCGGCTGCACGTAACTTCTAATGTTTTTATATTGACCCATCTGGGCTATTATTGTCAGCCACTTCTCATGTTAGGGGACTGTAATGTACCACTCAGATAGCTTT
The DNA here is from genome assembly GCF_040938575.1 of Ambystoma mexicanum. NCBI lineage: Eukaryota > Metazoa > Chordata > Amphibia > Caudata > Ambystomatidae > Ambystoma > Ambystoma mexicanum. Next base: position 466,928,138 of record NC_090934.1, read on the forward strand.
ATCTGAATTGTCTGGCCTTGATAAAGGCCTAAAGTAAAGTCGAAACACGTGTCGGCTGTCCACTGTTATACAATTGCTTTCTTATGCAGGCAGATTCTGCATGGATGTTAAAGTTGATGGTTTCTTTTTTATTGTGATTTCACAGTAAAATACATTCCTTTGTTACACTTGTTGTTCCACGTGCATAATTGTCTTGGATAATCAGTATTCTCACACTCACAAAGGAGTTACAAATGAGAGTACAAGTCACAACCTGGGATAAAACACCATCAAACTAACAAGACTCATCCATAGCTCAAGATTTCAATCATATTAAGAATATGATGGGTGCCCACACGCATGACTCTATTCAATTCGCTCAGATATGAGTCCATCAGTGCCTCATGGTCGCCACAATGGGAGTGAGCTTCACACTTGACTCTCCAACTCCCTCAGCAAACAAATATATCAAGTTCATTTATATGTCTTTTATTACAATAGGAACTGTGTACCTGCTGGACACCTGGGACATTGCCTCTCTTGATGATAATCTTGTGCTGAGATACTTTCAGCTGTCTAACACAGGGTGAAAAATCCTTGAGACACATCTTGGATACACCTTTGGGCTCAGCATTGCCAACTGTAACCTCCCACCACCTCTGCCTATACCTGGGCTCCTGGGTTCAACACTGTACATAGCTCCCCTTTCTGACTCCACCCTAGTAGTCCTCCACCATTCTTGGATGCAAATATAGTCCCCAAAGTGATCCTGTGTGAAGCTGTGCGCCACCAAACACCCCCGGAGATACCCTTAGCACCTGTTGCACGTGCCCAGTATAATGATATAGGTACAGAGGAGATTGCTAGAATTTTTCCTGAGGTTTCAAATTGATGGCTGTGTCAATCACAATCTAGTAACACACTAAATGAGATGTTGAGTACCCAAGTTACAAACAAGTATCTTTGGAACAGAAATTGTATGGCCTTACTAAAGGAAGTGGGGTTTGGTTGGGGGATAGTGCACTTTTTAATAGTATATCCAAAGGTAGATACTGTTGGAATTTTAGCTTAATGAAACTTCGAGTCATATAAAACATCTTCCCTGACTAAAATTGTTTAAAAAGTACATAGGTGTAGTTCCTAAAACGTTATAAATAAAATTAAGGGTCCAGTGAATAGAAGGATCATGTTGATGATCCAGTTAAACGTGCTTCCCCTGAAGACCAATATTGCCTGGTTGGATGCTAATAAAAAATGTTGATATGGATTAGGCAGTTTTGAAGATATTGTGCATGTTTTATTGATTTGTAAGAATTTTTTAGACTTGAGGAAAAAATGGATTCAACCATGTTGTGTTAGAAAGGGTATGTTCCGATGCTGTTGTGTTGATCATGAACTACAATGACTCCATTTTTATAAACGTTTTATGAAGTGTTTTGTATGTGAAGTTTTGTGTATCATTTTATTGAATTTTTAATGAAATATTATTCTGAATAACATTTTGAAGTGAAGCTGCTCCCTCCCTTATAACGTTAAACTATCTCAATGGGCATTCCAGCATAGCCTGTCACCCCAATATCAGCCGATTTCAAAACACTCAACTTCTTGTCCTATCGGGAAGATAGCTCAGGAGCAACGTGCTCGCCTTGGAAGTAAAATGACAGAGCACCACAGGCTCGATCCCTGGGTCCGCGCTTAGAAACCTCTGGGTATTAAGCACGTTATAAATAACCTATCATATCATCCCTAAACATGTTCATCAAAAGGATAGTGCGTAGTGATCCAGAGACAACTAGTGGTCGGATTTCCTTCTCACTAATCATTATTTAAATCATTGGAGTCCGAGGTTCCTCTCCACCAACCAACAAAATCACCTGACTTCCCTCCTTAAATTCTCTCATGTCTTTAACATCACTTAACAGGTTGTTTTTTTGTGCTCATCCTCAATCTTCTTCTTGAGGACTCAGTTGAAATCTCCACCTTTGTTTACACTGTCTGCATGTCTTACAAGCTGCTTGAGGAACACCCCTTCAAGAATGCAATGTGGCACAGATAGCCACACCAAGCACACATCATCTTCTACTTGCCATCAGCCCATCCATGGAGGTGGAGGTCCTCATTGGCCACAGAACTAATCACAGAATCTCCCACTTCACCTACCATATCACCACCTGTGGCAGTCCCATTGGTGTTGACAAATGCCACACATTTAGTTGTGAGTTCCACATCACAGAGAATAGTCAAAACTAACTTCATGGTTACCTTCTTGGTGAGCCATAGTCTCTCCTTGATCTTCTAATTTGTCTTCATCATTGTATGTTCTATAAACATATTTATTTGTGTTTACAGTTGTAAATGCACTTGGCTAACAATGCCCTCAGGTCAGCTACAAAATGATTCACTGTTTTGTTTCTGCTTTTGGTGCACACAAGTAAAGTGCAGCACTACAGAAACATGTTGGTCTTATGGAGCACACTTCTAATCAAGCTTCTTCATAGCTTGGTGGGTTCCATGTGATTTCATCAACCACATTTACCTCATACAACTTTTGTTTGACAGCTGTTGATCATCTGTTTTTTTTCTTCAATTGAGCAGTCTCCCATCACCTCCTGCCCCACCACATACCCCCCTTAACATACACAAACATACATATGTATGTATGTTGGTTGAGCAAAAGGGGGTTGAGGTAACAGTGGTTGACAAATCACAGAATACCAGCTTGGTGAAAGTATTCACTGCCTCTATTTCACCCATGGCTCCCTTATCCTTTGCACCACCAATGTCAATCAATTGGGACAGGAACCGTTAAATATTGATATATAATAAGATCTGTCCCCAAGCAAGTCAATCAAGGCGTCATCATCACGTATGGAAATTGCACCCAACCATTCAGCCTCACATAGAATTATAACAAGATCCCCATTGTCCCTGGAAAACCACGGAAGTTGAATCAAACACGTCTTCCAAAATGAGGAAAAAGAAATGTAACAAGTAAAAGGCTCTTCAATAGCAATTTCTTTTTGTATTTCCGTATGAAGACATTTTTTACTGCCCGAGAAGCTTTGTTCACTATCAGGTTTCTGTTGAGGTAGTGAGGGTACAGGGCAGAATTCTATGGCCTGGCTCTTGTTGCTGTCTCCCCAGCTGACTCTTTTTTTCAATTGCACCTAAATTGGTGTGTTTCACTGCTCTTGAGGAAATGTACGCCCCTCCCCAGTGATTGGCAATGGCGTTAGATTCTTGGAGGGGCCTGACAGCTCCCATCTGGTAGACTGTGATCCGCAATTTGGTTTCAGCTCCCACCCACTTCCCCATCAGAGCCACTCACCACTGACAAATCTCACTTTTGTCCTCCCTCAACTACTGGCACACATCTCAACTGCTGCTCAACAGTGCACCCTCTACAGCAGTGGTCTACAACCTTTGGCTTTCCAGATTCAGTGGACTTCAACTCCCATCATCTTGCGATAGCATACTTAATTGTGAGGTATCATGGGAGTTGCAGTACAAAACATCTGGAAAGTCACAAGTTGGAGATCTCTGCCCTAAAGCATCAGGGCATGCCAGATACAGTTTTGGCCCTAAAGCATCAGGGCATGCCAGATATAGTTTTGGCACTGGGGTAGCTGTCACAGCCCAACTCCTACACAGTTGAGGCGCCCACCGAGCACTCGGCATGGTAACTTCCACTGTAGCTCATCAGTAAATGTTGTGGGTAGTTAAGGACTGATCTTGAGGATGAATGGGGTAAGGTGGATGCTTGTTTAGCAAAAGAGCCTACAAATGTACAGTGAACAGGAAACAGACCACGGGCCACCAACTGTCAAATTCAGAACCCTCCCCACCCTGAATGTTAACATTCTCCTCATGATCTGCTGCTGTGACATCACAGCATGTCTCCAGGAGACTCCATGCTTTCAAGATCAGAACAAGCCATATCCTATACTATGCAAGATCTCCTAAATGGAACCCCAGGCAAACAGATTCCACTGAAATCAGTATTATAAAAAGATTCCATCCCAAAACTGTTAACCTAACTCCATAATATGTGACAAACTAATAATGTACCACTGTCTATTTCCTTTCTTTAAAAATACAAGAAGAAAATTGAATCCAGGAACGTGTTTTCAAGAGCTCCTAGCACCACAGGTAAAATGAACAAAGGATAACTGAATGAGGCAGACCATCGGAATGTTCATGGTTATCCAACTCTTCAGGATCGGGGATAACTATGTAATTCCATGGTACGAATGACACCATCAGATATTGGTTATTGATGTCTTGTTCTGGAGCCTTAGCCATTTACCATCCATGATTGTCAAATGTTAACAATGGTCAAAATAATGAGCAACTGTGGTCATCCATGTGACAAGAATTCCAAATTGTTTATTCTACGGTCTTGTTCTGGAGTAGAATGCCCATCTTCTAGATACCAATATGCATCTTTTCAGCCCAGGACATATTTAACGCATACTCCAATGTGTCTTTATATGTGACTTTATCTTTTTCTTAAACTTTTAACAAATACAGGCAATATCAAATTCCAGCTTCATGCCAAATATCAAAGTAGTGAGGCAATACTTTTATGAATTCAAAATCATGCATTCATTTACGCAATGATTTGACAGTATATTCATTTAACCTTAGGTAAGTGGGACAAATGGAGTCTACCCTGATGTAACCAACCTGTAGCATATCATATGCAGCCCCATGACCCCAAGTCACACATTCAACTGGCAACTGTATGCACTGTGCAATATGCAATCAGTAGTGCACCAATCAATTCTCTCAATTTAAGATATGCTAAAGGTGACAAAGCATCTTGTTCAATGCAATAATCATGTAATTATCAGAATGTGTTCCAAACATCTGTCTAGGGCACTGTTACATGCCTGCAATAATGCTGTTTCTACCATGTGGCCAAAGTCCGCTTGGCTTGCTGCCTCTCACATATTATGGGTATACAATGGGTATACAATTTCACAGAACAATGCAAGCTTAGTTGTGTATAATGCTTGCAGTGTGTTTCACTCGACTGGCTACAAGCTAAAGAAAGGACATATCCCGTTTTGCTCCCACAATGTGCCTACAGCTATTTTAGCCTGTGCCCTCGCACTTAACACCATTAACTTCAAGACAAAATATCACTTAATAGAGCTTCAAGCTAGGCCCTTTCAACAATTTTAAATGGTGGATGGTCGGGGTGTGGGGGGCTGTGGGGGGTTGGGGCGCTATCAAAAGGAAATTGAGTCCTTCACAATATGTGAATGGAATCCAAGTAGGACAGCACATGTGAAGATATTGCTGTACATTCCTGCTCCTACTTCGGAGAACTATGCGTAACCTACAGGTTCCAGGTTTAAATATGGGTAACAAGAACTCAGCATGTCATCCTTGTGAATGTGATCAAATTAGTAAAGTTAAAGTAAAGTTAAAGTGAGGGATCGTTAAATTGCATGTCAGAACAGCAGGCAGTGACATGTTAGGCAGCCTGGGTCTGCTTTTCATGACACTTTGATTATTGTTGATATTTATAAGCTATATATATATTTGGGAAAGTGTATTTGTATGTTCGGGGTTGGCTCCAGATCGGTACTACAGCGGCTCATGCTTCTCCCTGCCTTGATTCTTGACACAGAGGGCCCTGGCTATCTCTGACACACAATGCAGGATTCTTCAGCCTGGTTTCCTGGTCTTAAGCTTTCCATTTTCAAGGGATCTGGAAAGTAACGGTTTCTTGTCGAAAAGGTCATGGGAATTTACCTCCTTGCGATCCCCTTCTGTCTTGACGTCTTTCTCCTCGAGTTCAGCTTCTGTCCTGAAACTGCTATTTCCTCAAGTGCTTTGCCTCGCTCAGTGTGCTCTCGTATTCCGCCTTTTATCCGTGTGGGTAAGCTTATTGGAAGTCAGATGTGTGTGATGGTCAGTAATTGCCTGACCTCACCAAACAATTGTACTGAACAAGTCAGGTATACGACTTGGGTGTTAGTCAATTTTCTCTCATAGCGGGCTGTCCGTGAGAAAGTGTTTGTGTTGTAAAAGTGGGGGGGGAGAGTTCTTAAATATCCAACCATGTAGGATGAGGAAAAGGTGTTATAGGTAAGGGGGTACCTCATCTCACCATCCGTTGTCCCACTCCCCGAAGACCGCTCACCCAGGTGATCCTCACGCACTGGTCCACCCCCAGGAACTGCATCCAAAAGCGATGGCTGTGTCCTGGCCACCTGGATGACAGATCCCCGGGGACTAGAGGGTGAGACACCTTATGGTTTCTCACAATAGCCATCCATAATGGTGACAGTAGATAGAGGTGGAGGAGGATTTGGATAGCTTGAAAAGGTTGCATATCACATAGTTGAAAACTAACTTTGTTGAGGAGAGCAAAAGATTAGAAGGATATACTAAGAAGTAGGCTAGCACAGTAATCCACTTCACTGAGCACAAGAGAAGAGATAAGGGTGTTAGTTGAGTGTTGTGTGCAGATTTTTCTAAAGTTTAGGAGCTTGAGTGTGGCTGTAGTGGCAGCGGCTGTGATGACTGGTAAATTGTAAAGTTGTTGTAAAAAAGAACCTGAACTTCTGGCCTATAACATTAAAGTTATGATTTGTTTGGTTTGGACATGTGCAGGCAGGAAATAATCGGGCCTCTTCAAACCAATGTTGATGACAACAATTTATCTGCGTGACTTGTCATCAGCTTAACTCAAATGTGTCACCTGAAGCACTTCAAAATTTGGCTGAACCTGACTCAACGAATGCAGTAAACATGTGTGTGATTCGGCGTTCAGACTTATTAATTCACCCAGGCTCAACAGTCAGGATGGTTTGAAATGTTCTTGGGGCAAGTGGAATTCCACATCAACCAATAGGACTGTCCCTGCTCTGTGCACTTTAATGGCATTATTAACCAATCCCATCATTTTGACACTCAACACGCTTCTTGGCTATACACAGTATCAGGGATATAGTACCCATCTCACTGCCTCCTGATTCCCTCAGGGCTACAGTGCACAGCAAACTCTCTACTCACAGTGATATAGGGCCCAGATAACTCGGTTGCTCCTTTCAGAAGTATAGGGCCCGGGTCACACTGCCTTGTTTTTCCCAAAGCCCACTACCTTCAGGGCTATAACACCCAGTGTACCCTGCCAATTGAATTGGAGACTCTGGAATAAAGCACCCAGTATGCTTTGCCACTTGTAATGGGTAATCTGGCCTTCAGGGATAGAACTCCGAGGCCCTGATACATGGAATTATTTGTGTGTAAAATGGGGATTTGCGTGCCATTCTGTCCGCAAATCCCGGTTTGATGAATGGGAATTTGTGGGCAGAATGGCATGCAAATCCTCGTTTTACACGCAAATAATTCCATGAATCAGGGCCTAAGCCTGCACTTCACCAAGAACCAGGTATAAAGCCATCAGATTGTTCTGCCATCAGGAGCATCGTGAACTGGGGTTGCCGACCCAGTCCTTTAAAACGAGACAGCAATACTTTGAGATGGATGGGGATGCAGAAGATACTCAAACATCAATAATAATAAAAAAATCAGGAAGTTGGCAAATCACATCTGTTTTATTAACAATAGTCTAAAACGGGGAGTTACAACGAAAATCGACAATTCTCTCGATCTTCTCACTCAGCAAGTTTTATAAAAAAGCAGGTTATATAGCAAAAACTCATCACTATTGACATCATCCTACGTGTCAAACTTCAAAAACCTATTTGGAAAAGTGATAGGCTTAAAGGGATTATCTAGGTATATGTTCCATACTGGTCAGGGAAAAGTCATTGGGTCTCTAACATTAGGTAGGGCAACTAAGCCCTCCTCAAGTGCAGTTCACTGCAAACGTCATCAAATACACGACGTCTCATTGATTACACAAACTGTAGGGTGCTCTATTACGTGGCCCTCTATAATTGGTTGGAACCCTCGTACCCCACTGTACTTTTCCACATACGCCAGCAGCATGCAGGCTGGCCTCCAGGTGTTGGTAGGCTGGTCTTGACCATAGCTTCCTACCAATTAGCCTACTATTCATCATCACTCTGCTGTCTGCCAGTCAATTAGCCCTTTGAAGATTGGCCTTGATTTTGTTCTTCATGCCTGGAAATAAGAGGGAGTATAGCATACTCTGTCTCATGGAGTTGGCAGAGCACGTCATGATTATTTATTGTCACTCATCCACATTAATGAACCTCTGACATCTTCATTGTTCTCGTGCCTGTCTTCTGAACAGTAATGTGTTCTTTTCACATGTTTGTAACTACTGTTTGATCCTTCAGGCCTAGAGCAGCCTTGACTTCTTGGTGTTGGTCCAGCCACGCCTGTCTTTGATTCACCTCTGTAATTCAATTGCTTTCAGCTGCGACAAACTGGAAAAGCCTTTTCATTTCTGGGGCCAGCTCTGCTAAAGTACATTTGTGGAATCGTCCATAGTTCATTCGCTCGTATGTATATATGTTTGGTGCATGCCGCCATCTATTCACTACATAGGTAGCCTTAAGAATACTTTGCTTGCATTTCTTGCATCTGTACACGTGTAAAAGGACTTAATATCTTCATCATTTCTGTATCATAAACTGCTTCATCTCGAACTTAAAATGTTGCTCATCTTCGACACCTTCTTGATGCTTATAGAATGTTTTCGTTCTCCTGTCTCTGTATCTGTTCTTGGTGAATCAGCCCTGCTTTATGTGACATCACCAATCTTCCCTTTTGCTCATTTGCAGGTTTGGTTTTCTCAATGGGAACCTTGCTTCCAGGATTCTCCTCTGTATTGGTATTTTCACTGGCACTGAACATGTCTCACACTCTGGTTCCAAGCATATAGGCAACATGGCAGCAGTGCCTGAGGTGGGGGTACTTGGCTCCTTCTCTACAATAGTGCACAGTTTACTGTAAATGGACTGTGCTTACAGGGTACAGGACCCAGTGCAGTCTGCCAAAGATATAGCACCAAGCTTATTCGGACAGCAGTCATTGTCTCTCTGCAGATATATCACTTGGCACACTATGCAATTTCCCCCTTGTTCCATCCTCACTACACTCTGGCTGCTCGTCTCATGGCATCTCTCTTTCTTCAGCTATAAGGTATTCTCAAAAGCTCGAAGCAGTGTCCCACTCTCTCATCAGTCTTACACCCTGCACAACTCCTTGACCGACTTCTTCTGGAACGACCTCCATACCGTCCAAAGACCTCCATCCTTATGCCTTTCAGATGGGTGACTTTTATGTTTTTCAGGTGACTGAAATTACCTGGAACTGATTATTCCCCATTGCTTCCCGAGGCTTCAAAATCGCCAGACGCCCATTTTGAAATAAGAATTATGTCTCATCTTTCCTCTGGATCCATGCAGCTTTGCGCTGCATTGGATAAACTTTAAGTCTCAGCTACTGAAATCAATTGTATTGAGGTAGACATATCTCTGCAGCTGAATGGGCTATTTGTGGCTTCTTCAGGTGGCTCTACTCTCCGATTGTCATCATTTTGCAAATTATATTATCTTCCAGGAGGGGGTGGGGCAGATTAGATATCTTCCCATAGTTTATTGCATAAGGTTAACTTGCTGGGGTTGTATCATAATTCTTACATTAAGAGATGGTCTTGAAATCTCGGGTCTCAACTTTTAGCAACATCAATATAATGACATGATATGATAAGTCATTTACAAAGCGCCTATACACAAGTGTTTCTAGGTGCGACAAGACAAGGGAGCGAAGACAGCGGGTGGACAAGAAAAACAATCTTACCTGGCCTTGTGTCATTCAGATCATGCAAGTGTGAGAACAAGAAGTGCAAGGGGAAAGGGAGTGGGGGTGCAAAGGAGAAGAGAGGGAAAAACAGGGCAGCAATGCTCTGAGTAAGTGCAGCCAGGGCAGCGCAGCTCTGGGCTGTGCAAGGAGAACAAGGGACTGTAGGGTTACAGTTACAGCCCCTAAGTGCATGGTAGGCCCGAAGGCAGTGCAAGAGTGACTGATCAAGAAAGAGCCTGGTACCCAGTGAGACTCTGAGGGTAGCTATGCAACCAGTTGGTACAGCAGACAGGTAGGCCAACAGGGGAGGGAGAGAGATAGCAGAGGAGAAGAGGAACGTTTTGAGATGCTTCAGGAATTTCAGGTGGTACGGCTCAAGTGTGAGAGTGGCAGGGCCATTCCAGAGGCAGGGACCTGCAGAGGAGAGAGATCTATCCCCCACCCTCGTACTGGAGAAGCGTCTAACCCTTAGAGAGTTGGATGTAGCTGAGTGAAGGCCTCGAGAAGGAAGGTATTTTGGAAGAGAGCTTTGGATGTACTGAGACCCACGTCCCCAGGAAGCCTTGTGGACAATGCAAAGCCTTCGGGCCTACCATGCACTTAGGGGCTGTAACTGTAACCCTACAGTCCCTTGTTCTCCTTGCACAGCCCAGACCTGCACTGCCCTGGCTGCACTTACTCAGAGCATTGCTGCCCTGTTTTTCCCTCTCTTCTCCTTTGCACCCCCACTCCCTTTCCCCTTGCACTTCTCGTTCTCGCACTGCATGATCTGAATGACACAAGGCCAGGTAAGATTGTTTTTCTTGTCCACCCGCTGTCTTCGCTCCCTTGTCTTGTCGCACCTAGAAACACTTGTGTATAGGTGCTTTGTAAATGACTTATCATATCATGTCATTATATTGATGTTGCTAAGAGGTGAGACCCGAGATTTCAAGACCATCTCTTAATTTAAGCATTATGCTACAACCCCAGCAAGTTAACCTTATGCAATAAACTATGGGAAGATATCTAATTAGTTAGAACTTGATGCTTGCAGCCACCGAAAGCCAGTGGAGGTATTTCAGGGCTGTAGAGAGATGGTCCCGGGGCTTGAGGCCAAGGATAAGTCTTGCAGTGCTGTTCTGGATTTGTTCCAGAGGGCGGCAGATTGAGAAAGAGGCTGTTGCAGTACTCCAGCCTAGAGAGAACCAGGGCTCTGGAGACAGTGAGCTTCTGGGGGAAAGTGAGAAAGGGAAGAGTCCCTTTGAGGGGGTGCAGCTGGTAGTGGGATTTCTTGGCGATGTCCAAGATGTGAGGAGAAAGAGAAAGTGGAGTTGAAGATGACACCAACGTTTTTTGCCTCGCAGGAAGGCGAAGGACGAGGGCCCAATGTGGGCACCCAGAGTGAGAGAGGGAAAGCAGGGGCAGGGGTCCCAATGAGAAGGCTCCATGCATTTGCCCATTGCTGGACCTTCGCATCTGTGTGCTGCTGCCACCCTGCAACATGGGGGAGGCTCCATGTATTTGCCCACTGCCGGACCTTCGCATCTTAGTGCTGCTGCTGCCCTGCAACATGGGGTAGGCACCATGTATTTGCCCACTGATTGGACTTTGCACCTGTGTGCTGCTGCCACCATGCAACATGGGGTAGGCACCATGTATTTGCCCACTGTTTTGACTTTGCATCTTTGTGCTGCTGCTACCATCCGGCAACATTGGGGCAGGCCCAATGGATGTCATCACCATGTACTTCTCTCTTGCACTTGGCGTATGAGGTTTTACCTTTTGTACAGTCCACAATGTAATTCACCTCTTACGCTTCCTTTTCTGTAACCTGAAGCACTTACTGTAACCGTACTCTTAAATTATAAGTGCCTAGATACCTCTGGGTTTTGTGTGCTATATAAGTGTCAAAATAAATAAATAAATCCTACTGCCATTAAGGCAGAGATCATTGGAGGCGCACCAATCCTGAAGCGGGAATAGGGTCAGGAATGAGCAAGAGAGGAGAGGAGGCTGAGGGAAGCCTTAAAGAAAGCTGAGTGTCAACCACATAACACTGAACCTTAGAGAAGGTAGAGATCAGGTGGGCCAAAGGGGACAAGTAGAGTTTGAAAATCCAGAGTGAAAGGATAGAGTCCTGGGGAACACCACAGGTAGAGAGAGAGAGGTGGCAGAGAGAAAGGGACCAAGTTGGACCTGGGAGGGGCGGTCCAGGAGGAAGGATATCAGCCACTCCAGGGCCTAATCCATGATGCCCAGGTGCTCACAGATACAATTGATCAGGATGGCGTGGTTGACTGTGTCGAAAGCAGAAGAAAGATCAAGGAGGATGAGGACAGAAGGAATGCTGGGATCAAGGGTAGAGAGCAGATCTTTATGGGTGTTCAGGAGAACAGTTTACGTACCTGTGGCAGCTCTGAAGACAGACTGTTGGTCATGGAGACAACCAACAGATTCAGTGTGGAGCGGAAACAGGGAGATGGCCAGCATTTCCAAGGGTTTGCCCAGGAAAGGGGTGATGGAGATTGGGTGATAGTTTGCCGGGCAGGTAGGATCATCAGATGGCTTTTTGAGAAAGGGGTGCACAAGGGAGTGGTTAAGGGGAAAGGAGAAATTTCCAGTGGTGTAGAGTGATTACAGAAATCGGCCAAGGATGGAGCGAGGGTGTCAATATGGTCCTTATGGTTCTGGAGGAGCAGGGGAGCACCTGTTTGGATGAAACTTTCATAGATCGGACTTGTCTAGCAATCTCATCAGTTGTTTTCAGAGAGAAAGAGGAGCGGAGAAGGGGAGAGAAGGACAAAGGGGGGGAGGGAGAGGAGCTGGAGGATAGGATGTCCTGCGTTTTAGCAGAGAAGTGAGAGGCCAGAGCCATACAGAGGATCTGGGAGGGAACAGGATAGGTAGAGACCAACAGGATTGTCCAGTTCCTTGCAGATTTTAAAGAGTTTGGTTGTTTTGTTAGAGGCCAAAGAGACGTGGGCTTGAATGTGTGCTGTCTTCTTGGACAGGACAGAGAGTCTGTATTGCCTTTGGAGCAGGCAGCAGCCCGGTTTGTCAGAGGATGTGCTAGAAGCCCTCCACTTCCTCTCAGCCACCATTCACTTGCGTTCCAGAACAGCAAGGTCAGAATCATACCAAGAGTTGCACTTGGAGGTAGGTTTCAGCTAGATTCTCATGACAGGGGTAAGAATTTCCAGAGTATTGGAAATAGAAAGATGCAGATTAGAAAGGGCTGTGTCAGGGTGTGAGTCAGTCAGAGGAGTAGGAGGAGCAGAGAAAGTGGAGGCAAAGGCATCCACTGACACACACTTCATGGGCAGAATGACCGAGAAGGTAGGTGGCAGTGCTGGAGGGGGCTTTGCCTGAGGTGTAGAGAGTTTCAGATGAGAGGAGAGTAGAAAGTGGTCAGTCCAAGAGAGAGGAGTGGTGAGAGAGTTAGAGAGGGGGATGTCTGTGGGGATGAGAATATCCCAAGTATATCCAGCAGTGTGTGTCAGGCCAGAGGGCAGAACAGAAAGAGAGAGAGTGTTGCAGGGGTTGTAGAAAAGCCCAGAGGAGGGATTAGAAGCATCCAGGTGGATATTAAGATCTCATAGGAGAAGTTGAGAATTAGAGGCAAGGAGAGAAGGGAAGAGGACGGCCCATTCAGAGAGAAAGAGGGCGACCTGGCCAGGTGGCCTGTAGTTGGTGGCCACAGTCATAGAAAGGCCAAGAGAAATAGAGCGCTTGCAAACCAGGCATTCAAAGGAGGAATGGGCCTACATAGGGATGACAGAGGCCGGGACCCTCTCCGGAAAGATCAGGGCTACTCCACCTCCGGGACAATGGTTCTGGGTTCAGATAGGATCTTGTAGCCGACATGGCACCCTTATCAGCTCGAATTTCCCAGATTATACTGCCTCAACAACCCTCTTGGATGAGAACAGGGAGCGGATTTCATCAAATGTATAAAGAATTCTTAGCCTAAAGCTCGACTGCAGACGCATTAGAAACTTATTATGGTCTAAAATGTTCTATAGAAGAAATGATCACTTGCTGGAACAGAATGCAGGGATGAGGTATTCCTCAACTTTGAATCCAAAAACTATTTTTGTTATTTATTTCAGCAATTTATAGCTTTTCTTGAATGATGTGTGTGGTATTTTTCTGCCTGAGATTGCATCTCTCTGCAATGCTGCTTATTGAGCCCACACATTTGCCTTCCACAGAATGCTCAGCGTTGTTACCAAATGGGAAACCAGTGTTTTGTAAATCCGCTTTCTTGACTTTGGTCTGATAGTTGTGTATACTGGGACATCAGGGAGATTAAGGAGGGACATTTTTGGTTCTCACCAAACTTCCCTGACACTTACAAGCACTCCTAGACAAGCACGCCTTTATTGGGCTGTTCCTGTGCTTAACTGTTTAGTGGCCATGTCATCTGCATCAAACTCTTTATATGATTCGTCCCCTTTCTACCTTTCATATTTTGTCATGTGGGTATTTTCTTTTTTTATTTTGGTGTTTTTTCCAAAGTACAGTACCAGGTATAGATAATTATACAGTGCAAAACAAGACAGGCAGGATCACGAAAATATGGTTGCTTCTAGCCATAGAATGGTTAACATATTCACTACAAGGAGACCACTCCAAATTCAATACAGAATGGTCAGAACTGCAGAGATATCTCAAGAACAGTGTACGCAGGTCATGGTGTCCTAGAGCTATGTCCCTCCTGGGAATAATCGCCAACCCGGACGACGAAGACCTGTAAAAGATATTGAAATAAGGGTCCCAGGCGTAACAGGGGGGTGAGGGGTTTTGTTGAAGATGTAAAACTTGAAAACTGTTCATAAAAATGTATTGGAAAAAAAAAACAAGATGGGCAGGCGATACACATAACATTCAAACCCATGCCTGGGCTGGGTCACAGGCTCAAGGGGTCACTGATTCAGATAAGGTGGTGGGCACACTGCGAGGAAAACAGACAAGTTGCTAATGCTTTGCTGCATAGGTAACAATGTTTCAGTTGTGCTAACAATACAGTCATTACTAAACAAGGTCAAAGAAAATAGGTACAGCTAAGAACCTTTAGCAGGCAAATAGGATATATGATATGATATGGCATTTATAACGTGCCTATACACAAGTGTTTCAAGGCGCGACGTGGCAAGGGAGGGGGAACAGGGGAAGACAGATAACGATCCTACTAGGCCAGGTGTCATTCAGATCGTGCAAGTGCATGGGAAGGGGGAAAGGGAAAAGTGAGAGGGTGCAGGGGGGGGGAAAGTACAGTACATGGGATAGAAGGATAAGAATAGATAAACGGCCAGCTAGTGGCAAGTGCAAGGTAAGTGCAGGCATAAGTTCAGGTAGGGGGACTGTAGGGATACAGAAATAGTCTCCAAGTGCAGGGTTGCCAGGGAGGCAGTGCATCACACACAGAGCAATACACAAACAAGGCGCAGAATTCCTGAGAGATAAACTATGCCTACACCAGCCGACAAGATCGCAGAGATCAAGCAACGACATTCACCTGGAACCCGAAACCCTATAAAAGAAGAAAACTCGGAGGATCCTCTTTCTCTCACCAAGCACCGAAAACCTGGAATGACCTACCAAAGAATATACGGAACACAACAAACCACCTAGTATTCAGGAAACTCCTCAAATCCTGGCTCTTCACAGCATAACTACAACACAGACGCACAAGAGTGCCCACTCCACTTAACAACAATGAATAAAGATACCGACCTCGGTCGCTCCCAAAATGGACACGCACAGAACCGAAGGAACGGACCCCATGGCAAAACATAAGACGTTATGAGAAATAGCCACAAAAGGAGGACACTAAAGACTGAACACATACTCAGACCAAGACGAAAGCACCTAAACAACTCATCCACAGCTTCCCGGCCTGTACCACATCCAAAGCTCCGGCAGACACATCCAGATAGACAGTATTGAGGCCACAACACCTGCTCCAACACAAGGAGGAGAATAGACACCCAACCCCACAATACTTAGTCCATCAGAATTACAACACTATACAGAGCTTGTTAGAATAGAACAGGGAGCGCATTGCACCAAAAACCTAAAACTCTGCCAGGCATAGCCCCTTCTCCCTATACAGGACGGACCCACTAATCTAGCTGTGCTTCAGGACTGCACTTAACTAACGGGACCAGCATACCTAGCTGTTTCTCACCAAGCAGTACCCCAAAATCGAGGCTTTCAGCCACACTGATGATTAGCTGCATAACATACAACCCACTAACCAAAAAAAGCTCACTTTTCTACATAATTAACTCATTCACAAACTAACACAACCACCTCTCGCACCGCAAGCCGCATTCACTTCACCACACTGCAACAACACATATACACAAACAGCACACGAGAACTGACATCGCTCCAATACTCGCACCAAAACTCAACGCACAGTGTATGCTGAGATGAAGCTGCCAACAGAACACCACTCCTCTCACTAACCTACTCCCTCTTCTCCCGACTAACCCATCTCACCTTCTCCCTTGCAGATCCGCCAGCACGCCTAGGGACCAACTCTGTTGATGTTGGTGCACAGTACAAATACCTTTTAAAATTCTATTAATCACTGTTCATGGTTCCATAAGCCACCATGAGTGAGGCATGCATGTCCAGATGTGGATACCAAGTTTGCTTAGCCCTTCGATCCCAGCTAAAATTTACGGTTATGCTGAATAAGGGGGAAAGCTTGTCTAAATGTGCATGTGGTTTTGTGCTGAAAGGATGTGGCCTAGCAATTGGGATGACATTATCTTTGTGTTAGGACAAAGTGACACAAACCCCAATTTGTGGAAGACCAAACATCGTGGTTTGGGGGTTTCCAAGAACAATGCCAGTGGTTATGATTTGATTCAGACCCATTCATTACTCTTCAGTGTTGTTTTTAGCACAACAAGTCACAGTTACAATAGCAACCAATGGCGGCTCCAACAGTGGGAAAGATGCATATGAATATAAACATTGGCTCAGCAGGTCACAACAAATCTGGTAATACTAGCGAGAAAGCTCGCTGAACCAAAGGCCAGCTGCAGAATAACGCCCGGATTAAATAAAATGCTAAAAGCTGTTAGCAGAAAGGTCTGCAAGACAGCCAAGAGTGGCAAAAGGAGCTACCACAGATGACCTCTACAACAAATATCCCTTTTAAAGCCTCCAGTAAGCTTTATCCATTTCTGCTAACCTAACCCAAACCATCTTCGACTCCACACTCTCCTTCTGTCCTCACATTTCTGACGTCTCTAAGAAGTCCCACTACCATCTGCACCTCCTTAGAGGTATTCTTCCTTTCCTCACCTTCCCCCAGAAGTTCACTGTCTCCAGAGCCCTGATTCTCTCTATGCTGGACTATTGTAACAGCCTCTATCTAGATCTGCCTGCCTCTACTCTCCACCCTCTGCAATGTATCCAGAACAGGACTGTGAGACTTGTCCTTGGCCTTAAGCCCAGGGATCGTATCTCTCCAGGACTGAAATCTCTGCACTGGCTCCTAGTGGCTGCGAGGATTAAATTCAAAACCCTCTGCATTGTCCGCAAGGCCTTCTGGGGGCTGGGGCCGAAATACCTTCAATTCTCTCTTCCTAAATATCTTCCTTCCCGAGCTCTTCTCTCATCCGCCTCCAACTCCCTCAGGGTCAGTCGCTTCTCCAAGCAACGAGTTGGTGGTACATTTCTCTCTTCGGCAGGGGCCTACCCCTAGAACAGCCTTCCTGCCTCCATGAATCTTGAGGAGAACCATCTCTGGTTCCGGAAGCAACTCAGAACCTTCCTCTTTGCTTCTGCTTTCTCTCTTCCTCTCCCCTGCTGATTCCTGACTGAAACTGCACTGGTTACATGGCCTCCCTCTCTGCTCACTAGCCCGGCCCTGCCAGTTGCTCAACTGCACTGCCTCCCTGGCAACCCTGCACTTGGAGACTATTTCTGTATCCCTACAGTCCCCCTACCTGAACTTATGCCTGCACTTACCTTGCACTTGCCACTAGCTGGCCGTTTATCTATTCTTATCCTTCTATCCCATGTACTGTACTTTCCCCTCCCCCTGCACCCTCGCACTTTTCCCTTTCCCCCTTCCCATGCACTTGCACGATCTGAATGACACCTGGCCTAGTAAGTAATGGCACAATCTGTAATGGTTCTTATGTAGGAGTCTTACTTAATCATTAAAGCATATCTCTGTATGCAATACAGGTAGATATTTTCCTGGAAGCATGATTTACAGGTCTGAGAGAAAGGCAATCATGTACGAAGAGAGATGTGCTCACATTACCTGCCATATTGTACTTACTGACTTAATTTAATGATAATAGCATCCAGCCACTATGCTGAATGCTTGGATTGACACTCCTATTGTGATAAGTCAAAACAAGCCACTCAAAGATGGCTGCTGATTTACAGACACTCATTGGCCTTGTGTTGAGTGTTTAACTTGTGTTATTTTGTAGGCCAGTTGATCTGTCTGGTTCATGGAGGGATGGCAGTGGTAGTGACTGTGAAGATGAAGGAGGTGGAAAGAAAACAAGGAAGACCAGCATACGTAGGGTGTGGATGGTGGAAGTTGGCTGAAAAGAAGGCACCCAGAGTGATGAGCGAAATCCGACAGCCATCATAATATATTGCCATACTGATGATTATTGCCAAGAAGGCATGGTCCTGATTGGCTGTCAATAGTTCAATCTTATACTGCAGGTACTGCTAAAGGGCAGCCACCTGCAAAGACCTGTTTTTTGTATTCCTGGCTCATAGAATTTGTTAGTGTATGCTAAAATGGTGTGTCTGGACGCTATTGCATCTTGGAAGGTTTTTGGTTTATCTGTTTATTATGAAAATTGCCCTCTTCCTCATTTCAATTACTCTTTTTGGGGTTGTTCCCATCTCAAGGCCGGTCACATAAAGGCTGTGCTGCTGAAAAATTATAATGCTTCAAGGTTAACAATGGAAAATGTGATCCCCAACCTCTCTGCCCTTTCAGAGATAGGGTTTATCATGGGCAGTTTTATTTGCGTATGCCATAGACAACAAGTATGTTCATCCGGGGTGCTTTTCTTGGCTGTATGGTCTTAGAAATTGACAATGTTTCTGATGAATCCTTTTTTAGGGTTGTCAAGGGTTCTTGTGAAATGTCGCTGTTGCTATTTAAATTTGTGTATTCCCATGCCCCCTTTATGAGTTTGGTAGTATTAGCATTGTTCATACTGCCAAGCTGGATTAACATTACTGCCAGCAGTAATGGCGGTATTTCAGCATTTTAACATGTATTTGTTATATTGAATCATGGAGTCTACTAAAGTCCATAGGTGTGAACTTATGGCCCTTGGAACGTGCATTTATGGCTGGATGGGATTACACTAGAATAATTCTGAGTCCAAATAACCAGACAAACTCAGGATGATGGCAAGTTGCTGTTTTATTAACAATTATCTAAAACAGGGATGTTACAACGTACATCAACAGACGTACGCTCAGTCTCTCGGAAATTTGGTTTGGCACGCTTGTGCCATGTGATGGGACATTCGGTTCAATTAACAGCACGTAAGCCAAGACCCAGGTGCAAGTAAGATGGGGCATGAGGCTGCTCTACCACCCAATTAGCCCTGTATCTCTCATTTTCCATGCCTTCTTCCAAGAAATTCTATTTGTACTTTGGCCTTGCAGAGCATTCTTGTCCTGGGAATGTACAGGAGTGAGGGCGCTTTAAATGAATTAGCACTTGGCAATCTCTGTGTTCTTTCTTGCACCGTAATGTGAGAGGGTTCATCCTCCGCACACGCATTCTTCTTCATCGTAGATAGCTGACCTAGACTTCTATGTCCTTTCCTTCAGGCCAGACAGTCTCCCAATGCAGCTCCAATAACCTGCTGATTCAACTGCTCCTCTACAGGTGACTGGCAGGAAGATTCCATGTGGTAACTGGGAAGAACCTTTTCGGAAACACAGATTTATCACATTTGTCCCCTAATGATGCCATTTGTTCCTTCGACATCGGACTAAACTCTGGTTGACACCTAAATAGTATACTTTCCATTGTCAGGAGCCAAAGAACCTCCTCATACAATGTCGAAATTAGGGATAATTTGAGTTGATTGATTATTTATATAGCACCTACACACAATATGTTTCAAAGCACTTCAAGGCAGGGAGGAAACAAGGGAGAATACAGTGACATTCTTACAAGTCCTTGATACATTCAGAATGTGAAATTAACTATTGTAATCAGCCTGGCGACATTTCATATAGTGCAAGAGCTTTAGAGAGTGATAGGGATGGGAGGTGAATAAGACAGACAAGCGGTTACATTACTATGCCTGGCGACAATTGAAGTAGTGCCGGAATTTAACAAGAAGTGGGGGAGGGGGATTGGGTACAAGGAGAGGAGAAGAACAAAACAAGCAACTATTGAACTAGACCTGATGACATTTCAGATAGTGCTGGAGGGGGAGAGGGAGGAGAAAACAAATGCGGGTGAGGGGGGACACAAAAAAGCTGCTATCATAAAGGACAGGTGACATTTCAGATAAAGTAGGTGCTAAGGGTGCAGTGAGGGGATGGGGGAGAGAGGAGAGGAGGGGACAGCAAAAAGAGGGATTCAGGTAGGCAGACCTCTTTAGCAAACAATAGGGGGGTGAGATACAAAAGGCAGGCAAACAGCCAATAAAGGGGGTGGGGGGTTAGAGAACGGAAAGAGAGAAGGGTAAGGATGGGCAATAAAGATGATTGCACTAGACTCAATGCATGTAAAGACAGCTAAATTCAAAGTAGCTCAATGCATGAAGACACATCTAAATTCAAAGTAGCTCAATGCATGAAGACACATCTAAATTCAAGTGGAACAATGAATGAAAAAACATATGTATGGGATTTACAGACAAAGAAGCCAGGTAGGCTGTTAAACACCCTTCTGTATTAGGGGTTTGCTTTTCTTTCAACCCCTGTTTGACAGTTCTCAGCACCATGATGCCCTGTTGGTGATCGCTTCACCTAATTAATTTGGATAACATAACAAGAGGTGTCTTGGGTGGTCGATGGCTGGATTTCTACATGAAATGTAGGAGAGAAGAAGCCCATCTAATGGATGCAGCGCAGCACCACTTCTGTTCCACAACGGCGCGTTGAAACCTGCGGCACTTGATGAAGCTTGGTTTGCATGTTATCAAGTCTCTTACCTCTTCTATTCACATGTCAGGGGATGGCAGGATGGTGTGGACAGAGGCATGCTGCTGCAAACCCCGGCTCTATGTCTATTTTTTTCAAGCTCGGTGAGCTCATTTAGGGGTAAAATATGCAAACATGATGAATGGTGGTTATGTTGCTTTTGTATTTTTTATCCTGGAGGTGGCATGCCATGGACGGATTTGGTCAGCTTGCTGTTCTTGTGGATGACTAATTTAATTGACAAAACTCTTGTAATGGTTTTCAAATAGGTTTCTTAGAAAGTAGAATCATCGTCACCATATGAGCGTTTAAAGAGCACCCCCTCAGCTGACAGTGTGCATAAATGGTAATGACCCTAACACAGTCGCACAAATAAGCCAAAGCATGTCCCTTGTAGCATCTTTAGTTGTGTAGTGCTTTGACAAGCACACGTTACAAACGAGGTTTGTCGAATGGTGAGAGCTCTAAAGCAATATTTTAAGCATCGCAGTAGCCATATACTTCCTGAAAAAAGTTTCTGGGCCTTATTATAAGTTTGCTGGTCCGGAAACAAGGGTGCCGATAGTCTCACTGGAACCCTTGTTTCCGGATCGGCAAACTACAAGTTTGCCTGCCGGGGTGGCTGTGGCCGACAGGTCTGACTCTGCCAGGCTCAGCTGTCACGGTAGGCAGACTTGGAACACTGGCACCATTA
This sequence comes from Ambystoma mexicanum, assembly GCF_040938575.1. Taxonomy (NCBI): domain Eukaryota; kingdom Metazoa; phylum Chordata; class Amphibia; order Caudata; family Ambystomatidae; genus Ambystoma; species Ambystoma mexicanum. The sequence goes on from NC_090934.1 coordinate 466,949,724, forward strand.
GCAATGGTGTCGGCGCCTCCGAGTCCCCACTCCCATAGAGTCCTATTGGACTCTATGGGAATGGGGATTTATATTTTTACCGGCGCCTGACTTCTCAGCCGCGGGACTCAGAAAGAGCTGGTGACACCGGGAGGTCAGGCACCAGTAAATTATTCAGAGTCTGGCAGCAACCCACTGTCAGCACAGGCAGGGTTACTGCTGGACTCGGAATGAGGCCCAGTATGTCTCTTTCCTGAAAGCAGGAGCCTTGAATCCAAAAGTAACACTTCACAAACTTAAAATGGCGCTAGGCCCTTACAGGCCCATGTACATATAATGAATGCGTGCGCATATAGAAATATATATTGTCCAAGTGATTCCTAGCTCTGCAGTGTGAAGATCCCGGATGGTAGATTGACAAGACACCTTACAAATTCACCCCAGCTCATCTGACACTGTTGTCAGTAGATAGTTGTTTACAGGAAAATTAGTCCTTCCCCCACCCCCCAACTCAAGCTCTATGTGAATTGAACCTGGAGGGACAGTGTGTGCCAGTGTGTATGCCTTTGCACGTTTCAATGTCAATGAAGCATACCTTATGCCCCCATCCTGAGTGGGCTCAGGAGCAGACCTGGACTGGCCTACGGGATACCGGGAGTTTCCCCGGTAGGCCTCGAGGCGTAGGGCCTCTTTTCTTGGGGGAGGGATACATAATCAAAAGGGAACATCATGACATAATCCCATCCATCCAGCCAGGCTGGGCTGGGTGTAGTTTGCCGGCATGCTGCCTGCATGACCCTTCTGCCTTCTACGTTCCTAGTGTGCTGTGCGCATGTGCGGCCCAACACATGCCAGTACAGATTCGGCGGCTCGACGATGAGGCAGGCTGCAGGCCTGCGCCGTCTGCAGCGACTGTATAGGCACTGGCACAGAACAGCAGGGTTTGTTCGTTTCACAGAAAGGTAAGGCGGCATGAGTACCAACTTAAGTCTATCACAGCGCTGCACAATGCTGTTTCTGTGAGCGACTGCAGGCAGGTAATGAGAAGTTCTTTCTTGTTCCTTTCCACCCCGACAGTAAATAAATGTACTGGCATTGGGTTCTGATATGGTTCACAATCATAAGGTCAAGAGAGGAGTTAGGCGACGCTGCACTGGGAAGCACTATATGTATGTGTGTAATGTATGTGTCTATGTACCATACGTTAGTATAGCGCAAACCTAGCTAGAAAACAGAAGTGTTACAGAGGGGCGAACACTAAGAAGGAGTTAGCAATGTGCTTGGCACTGGGATTTGGATGAACATTGTGGGCTCTGCTCTACATTTATAGCAGTACATTAGTATAGAAAGGTATCGAGGGGTGCCTAAATCTCTTCTCATTTCATGGTCCATGTTATGCCCGAAGGTCCTCCTGGGCTTCTGCGACATCACGTCCTGTGCACATGTGGAACACACCATGTAACCCAACTAATAAAAGGGGCAAGCGGGTTCCCGCTCGCCAGTTAATCTCGACTATGGCTCCATGTGTTGTGTATGTGGAGACTCTCCTGACCATGCAACAGTCTGCGCTGTAAGTTTCAATAGCACAGCTTTAGAGAGTTGGCTGGGTCGTATGATGGGGAACCATTTTGTGCCTGCACTGTGATTGGTGTACATGATGTGTGATGGCACGGATCACCCTTCAAGGTACGCATAGTCTGTGATGGGTCTGCAAACTCTTCATATGATGTGATGCGCCTACATATATGATGTCTGCATACGGGAAAGGGCCTGCACACCGTGCATATGCTAGAATGAGTTGTTTATTTAAGAAGGGGTTTTATATAGGGTTACATCATGGTGCCGTAGCGTCACCGTCAGGTTGGGCTCCTGCGTTCTCTCGCTGTACGGATGTCGTTACAGGTGTCATGCTGATGCCTTGTCCTGTAAAGTGGGGTCACTTTTCTAAGGTATTGGTCAATCAATCATCCGGAAACAAATTGCACACTGCACGTGTATGCGGACGACGGCTTCTGATGCGTTGATGTGGGATTTGATTTCTCAATTAAAAAATGCATATCAGTAAAACAACGATAAGATTTCCTTTCCTGAAACTACACGATTTAAACACGGAAACATGATTCGGAATATTGATCTCTCTTGGTCTTCCCCTCCCAACTTGGCTAATTCAAAGTTTCCAGAAAAGCACACCTCTTTGAAATAATTTGCCACTGCAATGCGTACATGGTATGCTTTAAGCACATTTATGGCACAATGATGCATTAGTCATCGGTAGGCCAGATTGCACGGGAGAGGGGGAAGAATAAATCAAGATTAGCCGTTGTCAACTTTCACCTTTACACTGGCTCACCTGGGCTTTCTTTCCGATTCTTAGTGTGCGGTTGAAAGTCCTTGTGCAGTCACTGGTTATCTACGTATTGGTCATAACCACAGCAATATGCAGAAAGCTTCACAAGGTTTGAAATTTGGCGGCCCCGAAAATTGGTTTTGGCAAGTGGTCAAAGTGCCTGAAATGAATTAGTGGAACTATGTTCCCTACTGGCCTGCACCACTCGCCACAAACCCTATCGCCATGGCCCCGCCCACACACAATACAAACCCCCAAACAAATGTGCCTGTTTAAGGAATGTTCAGTGCAGTGTTTCCTACACTTTTATTATAAAAATGAAACTATTCCGGAATGGTATCTTTCTAAAATAAAAGTATAAAAACAGAAACACTTAATTAAAAAAAGTAGAGGAGTACTGCTCCCAACGGCTCCCACTCACTTCGACCACTGGAATTGGCTAGAGTGCCACATAGAAGCTGAAACTATTGCATTAGAGTACAGCTAGGCAGAAATATCACAAGGTGGGACACACAGCTTGTAAATGTTTAGTTATTTATCCACCTGTTGACTGCCATGTCCACTCTAAACCCAGTGGCCATTCCACCTGCTTTCAGCCCCTCTCCATCCAAAACACACCCTCATGGGGTCTCTTTGAGCTAGCTTTATCAAGCCTTATCATCATCTGTGTGCTCAAAGTGCCTGCCAGTGTTTTCTCAAAGCAGTCATCTGAGAGTTAATGACTTAATTGGAACTGCAAAAGCACTACTGGTGTAATAACTACACTCGGGAATCCAGGTAAATTAGGTTTAACCTCTTTGTTGCCCGCACATCAATTGTGGTTACAGAATATGAGCCTAAGTGCTGATTCTTTTTTCTGGTTTTTGTCAACAGTTGTCTCCCCTGCTAGTACTCGAAGTACTCAAAGCTTCACTAAAAGAAGATTTTATAACAGCAATGTATCCACTCTTAACACAAATAAAGATCACTCCTGAAGAAAGTCCCATTACCACCTAGAGGACTGAAACATGTCGAGTTTACAATCTAGAATAAACAATAGATTGTTTTAGAAACTAGAGATCATAAATGATCTAAATCAAGACCTAATAGGATTCTTTCTATAGGCCGAGTTATGTACTAATGTGAGAAATCCATTTGCTGTTTTTCTATTTTTTATAAAAGTGTGTAGAAGTGTTTTGTCTTTATATGTAATGAGTATATTTTTAGAGTGTTGTGATGTTTATAAAGAATATGAACTCTCTCTCTATTTCTAAGAGATTTGTTATGCTGAATGTATTGAAATAAAATAGATATTTTTGTGTAAAGCACATGTAGTTTTTACCAATGGGAAGTAACTGTTGACCAAAACATTTCCCTACTTTCCTTTATATTAAAAATAGTAATAAAAATGTCAACCAGGTCTGCCTTCAGCCACTCAACTTATAAGCACTATACCTGTCTTCACTGAAGTCCTGTTCAAAACAAGCATTGACAAAGCCAACAGTTTAATCTTGTGCATCAATATTAGGCATTCACCAGGCACTGCTGTTATATGCCAGATACACTCACCACTTTCCACTTTCCACCTGATACAATCCATTTAGTATGACTACAGCAGTGCTTGACACATTCCTCTCCCACCATGCCTACACAAAAGCCAGAACTGTTGCCATTGCCAGTGCTCATTTAAAAGTGCCTTTTATCTGTGTGCCCTTCCCAGCATGAGAATAGGATTAAATGGATGAGATGCATGTTGTCTGGGCACCTTTAATACCAGTTGAATTCTTGTTTCTCATCTGCAAAATGTGGAACGTCCCCGGTCCCTCTATCATCTACTTTGAGAGATCATGAACTTATTTAACACATCACTTTTCAATCCATATATGTTTAAAACATGCTTCAAATGCACTAATTTCGACTAATTTTAGTCAACATTTTCTTGGGGGATACTCAAATCCCCTCATAGAAGGGTTGGTCCCCCGTGCTGCGCACGCTCGTTCAATGAAATATGAGGCCACTTTGAAAAGTATTCCAGGGCCACTTTTGGATCCCAGTCCGGCTCTGCTCAGGAGGACAAATGCTTTGGCATTGTCGAGCCATTTAAGGCAACTTTAAAACAAGCAGAACCGTATGTATGGAAAACATGAATTGGTGTTGACCACTGGCATTTGCTCTGGGCATTCTCCATATTATATGTTGGACCATCTGTTCTATAAAAGAAATATACAATATGCAAATTAGTCTTGGTCCCACTCCAGCCCAAACCTGCCAATCACATCTCTTATGCATGGAAACACAAGCAACTGCAGAAGTGTTTCATCATGCTAAAAGACCATAACATATCTCAGGATGGTTATGTGATAGGAGACTGCACAAAGGGGCCAGTCCAGTAAAAATGCTTGAGAAATGCCAGGAATATCGGCTCTGGCATTTTTACCGGACCGGCATACTCCGCGTTTGCCAGCAGGGGCTCTGATCCACTGGCAGGTTCAGTCCCCTACCAACAAAGAATTGCTGCAATCACTGGCACCAGTATTGCCGGTAATTGTGGCAAAACCATTCCAAGGAGTCATATAGGACTGCGTGGAATGGGAATTTACCGCCGTTGCCAGCACCCATTATATCCTGGTAATGCTGGGATATCGGGCACCGGTAATGGTAAGGCAGGTTTGCCGGTAACCTGCGGGAATTACCGGCGGGTTACCGGCAAACCCGTAATGATCCTCAAAGTCTCCAAATGTATGCTGTGATCCAGGGGAGGGGCAGGGTAATATGCAGCTTAGAAAGCAGGCCCTGCCCGAGGAAATGTTGTTAAAGGGTGTCAGAGAAGCAGACCTATTGTGAACTGGGGACAACCAAATGCATTACCTAGATCTGAATAACTTCAATTTTAGATGGTAAAGCAAAATGCATAATGGACCCAAAGCAAAGGTTGTGTCACTCAGGCGACAGGTCCTGGATTCGTAATACTGCTGATGGTCCTTTAGGAATCTGGGTCTGGAAGAAATAGTTAAGCACAGATTGGGTTGCATTTGTGTCAGTTTGTAGCGACACAGGCTCCGCCCATTGACACTGGATCACGATGATATCCGCCTCCATCCCATAGACACAGGTAGTATAACTCAGTGGCAACGCGCTCGCCTTGGAAGCAAGATGATGCAGAGCAACAAAGGTTCAAATCCCGGGTCTCGCTTAGAAACCTCTTCGGTATTAAGCGTTTTATAAAAAAAACAATTATAATTATAATCCCGTGCAACTGGCAATCTATTTTAGTACCTTCCAGCAACAGCCTATGTGACACCCTTCAGGGGCGTACTACAGGGAAGACAGGTGTGAACCGTAAGCGCTTTTTCTTCTCAATGTGCAGAGACAGCACGACCAATCGTTCCCCCAACTTCTAGGTACTATTCACGCGCATGCACAGATTTTGGCAGTGCAGGCACAGCAATCAATCCCTTCATTGGTGAAGGAGGGCAGTCTGTGGGTTGGGTGCCCAAGAGAGGCACCAAGCGGCAAGTGTCTCTTATTGGTGATATTCATGGACGCAGGACCCTCTTTTCATAAGGCATGGGTATATTACCCCACTTAGGTTACTGTCCAGACCCTATCCAAAAAATCCACTAAGCACTTCCTGCATGTTTTCATTCCATCATGAAGAGCTTGAGATTGAACCCCAGGCGCAAAGAGCCCACTGACCACCTTGTGTATCAACCATGTAACATACTGTCCTTCCCAGGATGTCCCAATATCTTGCTGCAAGGTCTAGGCGTTTTAAATCAAATACTGCCCTCTAATCACTAGCCAGAACCAGCAGCCTCCTCTGGACTGGCCCTCCTGTATTTTCAAACGTATAGTGTGAATTTACACTGGTCAAGTCAGTTGCCTTCTGATTGCCATTTGATATTTAGTAGCAGGGAGAGGCATGTGTAGGTGGGACTAGATATATGGATTAGCATGCCGAAGGGCGTCAATGGGCGGGTAAATGACCAAACAATACCGCTCCTCACTAGTACTCCCCCTTCCAGCTGTACCCCAGTGCAATTGTTTTGGATTATAGGTGACACTTATAAGCCATGTAACAGCCAAAACTAAAAATGCAAGGATCTCTAGGTGTACATGGCATTTACATGGTTGATGCATGTATGTATTGGAATTTCACATAGCTCATTTCATTTTTTTTTTGTTTAGGGTATTTCCTTACATGTTCGAAAAGAAGCAATTTACATTAGCACATGGCTGGCTGTGAACAGCCAGGTAGGTTTCTCACAGGCTAAATCCAAAAATCTAAGCAGACGTTCTCAACAGGATGTTTGCTAGCTAAGCCTTTGTTCTCTGTCCACCTCCCACCCTGTTAAACGCAATTATAAAAAATACAAGTTACCTGCTGCAGATTGCTTAAATGCGCCTCGTATCCACCTTCACCACTGTCTTCCAACCTTGACTCATAGGCAGGTAACAGGTGCTCTGTATTGAGCTTATTTTGTCATTGCATTTTTTTTTTGTATGTGAGAAAAAAAGCTTTGCAAGTCTTGCCCAAGAACGTTTCTCTGTCAAAAAGATGCCTACTAGCACACTGGAAATGAGGCTGGATTACTAATGTCAATGTGCGGATTGACCAGCGGTACTACTGACTGGTAACTGCTTGCAGTCTGCACTTTGCTTTGGCCTATTAACATGGTTACTAGGACCAGTGCCGGCCCCTGGTAGGCCACCGGCTGTGCAAGAGTTTTCTGTGCGCCCCTTGGGGGGCGCCCTGAAAAAAGTAGTCCCCCTGTCCCTCGCAGGTGGCTGAGTTGCTGTGTTTGTTTGTGTCAATTAGTGAACCGAGGGACCCTTGGTTCATTAATTGACACAAACAAGCACAGTAACGGAGACTCCGGCTGTTCTTGTATTGTGTTTAATGGCCCCATCAGGCGCTGCCGCTGGTGATTTTTTATTAGGCACTGGCACCGCAGCTCACTGTCATGCAAACTGAAGTGTCGGTCCGATACTTTTCTGCTTTGAAGGCGGCAGCTAACATCCGAGCCTCAGAGGGGCTCCTTAACCTTCATGCCGGTGTGGCCATTCCATCATAGCCACCAGGATGCATCGGGTGCTGTTGCTGGCACTCTGGAGGCCCGAAGGCCGCCTTCCTGCCCCTCTGATTGGCTGGGGCTAGCCACAAAGAAGAAAGGAAGCCGGTAGCCGGAAGGCGATGCCGGCCCCTCTCCGAAGGGTCCCTTATAAGGCCCGTTGCTCTGTGCTTCCTGGACATTTGAAATGTGGTGTGTTTTACAGCCCAGCACCCTCCGTTTTGCATGACATATGTGTGCTTCCTTGACATCATTCCAAATATGGGTGTTTTACAGCTCTGCACCCTACGTTTCTTATCACATATGTGTGCTCCCTTGACATTCGAAATGTGGTGTGTTTTACAGCCCTGCACCCTCCATTTTGCATCACATATGTGTGCTTCCTGGGCATCAGAAATGTATCTTTTACAGCCCTGCACCCTCCGTTTTGGATCACATATGTGTGCTTCCTGGACATTCAAAATGTGATGTGTTTGCGGCCCTGCACCCTCCATCCTGCAACTCCTATGTATGCTCCAACTTCCTCTACTTCTCTCCTCTGGCTCTCTTTCCTCTGCCACCCAGATGGGTTAGTGAGCTGACCGTGCGCTTGATTTGCATTGGCGCGACTAGCGCGACCACCGCTAGCATCTGCCCATTACTTCATCTGTTCCACATGGCAGCGCTCATTTCTCTAATTTTCTACATTTTTGCGAACTTTCTCCTCGTGGCCCAGTTCTCCAGCGCAGAAAATAAACATGTGTCTAGTGTGCCTATCCCTGCCACCCCTCTCCTACTACACGTCTCATGCACTTATCACTACCAGTACCGCTGTCAGGCACGTAGTCTCATTGCTCTGTCCGCCCTCCCCCTCCCCTCTCTCCTTTCTTTATGTATAGCTCTTGCATTATTGAAATGACATACAATAGTTATGTCATATGTTGTAAAGTCTGTATTCCTCCCTGTTCTTTGTTGCACCTCTACATGAATAGTACTTGCCCATTCCAATGCTTTGAAGAATGTCCATTTTGTTCAACTACTCACCCTCCCTGCGTTCGAGCGCTTTGAAATGCTAGTTAAGTGTATTGGCACTATATAAATGACCAATACATAAAATAAATAATTATCTAAGTTTGCATGATAGTGAGCTGGAGGCAAAGCGCCCTTTATTTGCGTCGCTTGGGGGGTCCGGTGGTGTGCCTATGTGTGGCCGCACCATCTGAGCGTACCATGAGCTGGCGCTGACTAGGACACTACCACACACTACAGTCCACCATTCGAGGAGGCACTATTCTCCATTTAATGGATAGACACATTGTTCCCTAAAAGTATGAATGGTTACCTTGGAGAAGCAAAGTCAAACTTTCGAGACTTGGTTAAACGTTTAAACATTCTATAACTTTGCTTGGTGAAGTCATTGTTATAATTGTGTGTATTAAAGCGTATTCTTTCCAAGTGTTTTGAATGAACAGTCCTAATAAGGTATACATTTACTTGTTTTATATTGTGACTGTCTATTTTTATTGGGTGGTGTGTGAATTTTTTTGTAGATGTGTAAATGAGAAGCTTCCAACCTCACAACACCTCCTAAAACAACGTCCCATTCTGCTCAGCTGCAACACCCAGACAGCAAAGTAAAGTATTACACAGCCTAGAATGTTTTCATGTGCAAACTAACTTTTTATCAGCCTGAAACATTCAAAGACATCTCAGAAAGACTGGGAAAAATGCAAAGCGATAGAAGAATAACAAGGGTCTGGAATGTTTGGAGAATAGTAAGAGCAGGGTTAATATTCACCAAAAACATGGGCATTTGGGAAGCAACATCGGATTTGGAATACACATGTAAAATGAACAGCAAAGGTAAGAAAATGGAGTCTGCTTTTTTTTGGGAGACACACAAGCCACTTCAGAGTGGTTTCACTTCACAATATCTTTTTTATTGTTTATTTTTTAGAAATCGATACAGAAAATCGAGTGCAGAAGTACATATTCCCCTGTGCTGTGCTGCTGTGTAATACAAGAACAGTATTTCAATGTCAATATAAAAGCATTAGGGCAGGGAGCGCGCTATCTAACAAAAAAGCACCATGTACAGTTACAAAATAGAATATCTTTACAATTTTTTACAAGATTCCTGTGTAACAGAGATACTATAGGGGCTTAAGCCCCATGGCATGGTTTACAAAGGGGCTCTGAGCACAGGCTTCACAGTAAAAATACCACAGTTATGCCAGAAGGTCCTTGCAATGGCACCACGCACCTCTCCTGTGAAGCACCATCCAACGTCCTGTACCCAGCACCACTAAAATCTACCAGCCCACATTGCGACGCATCAATCAAGTTGCGCGGCCTCCCAGAGAAGGCTTTGGTGCAAGTGAATGCCAGAAGTGAAAGGCCTTAATGGGGACTTTGAATGTATCGACACAGGCTAGTTCCTCTGGGAGGACGGTAGGGCTGGGGCAGAGTCAGTGACTTACCAGGCAGCATCTGACCCCCCCCCCCCACAGGCCTTCAGATACAGCCGGAAAGGAAAATCGTCAAATTTTCATTAAATCTGCTTGTCTGCACGGAGCCATACAAGTGTGGTCTGCATGAACGAATGGCGGGAAAAAAAGCTAAATATTCTCTGAGGTTCCCCGGATGTCTTTATCTGCGCATTGGGATAGTGTACATACGTGGTATGAGTCTGTGGAGAATCCATGAGTGCACAGTCATAGCAGAAGTTAATTCATAAGATACCCCGCGCCCCATCCTCCAAGTGTAGAACACCCCTGCTCCACAGTACAGTGGAACATTACCGGTGCAGCAGAGAACCCCTCCAACATGGCAGTGGGAACATACCTTCAACAAGTGGCTTCAGTGGCATGTGGATTCATTACCGCCTGCCGGCCGGCATGAAGCCACTGTGTTTCTAGTACACATATCAAATAGTGAGAGGCGGCCCAGAATACAGGGACTATGACAGTCGCCCCTTTCAGTAAAAGCGATGACCCAGGCTCTATTGGTGTGGGTCATGCTCCAATCAAGTTTATTTCCGCGTTTATTTATTTTATTTAGAGGGAGCCATTTTGTTTTTTGAATTTGGAAAAATAAATTGAATCGGTTAGCTCATTTTGAATGACTATAGCATACCTTTAATAGCACCATCATTTGGGTGGTGGCACACCAACTTGGAATTTTGTTCACACTCCCAAAAAATAGTATTCCTCCCATTTACTTCGATTGCATCACACTCCCACAAAATCTTGCGAAACCTGTTTTCATCTCCATTGAATGCAATTTGGTGGCACACTCAAAACAAAAACAAAAAAATAGGACGTGCTCTTACTTGGAAATGCCACATGTTGAGAGGTACGCTACAGTGCTTTCTCCGCTGGCTACAATATCACCCAGGCCTTACCCTACCATCAATGCATTCTGGGATCTGAAGGCATCACTGATCCAAATACATCTAGGACCACAAGTCACATAACACACTGAAAATGAAGAAATGAAAATCCAGAGCAAGGCAGGAGGTGCTCAACTGACGCGGCACTGCCTAAGGTCTACGTGGGTGGTACAGAATGCAAGTCGCAAAAGGTAATGGGGGGCTTAGACAAATGCAAACTGCTAAAAATATATCTTTTGTGAAAAAAATTGTTTTTGGGACAAAGATCAACATAGAGCATAGACAGTTAATAAGGGGGAGGGGGTTCAATTAATACAAGCGTAACAACTTGGGGTTATAAACAAAGGCATGGCATGTTGCCTCCTAACCCCACACATTCTGCACTAAACGGAAAGCAACACTGGGTGCAGTAGGGTGCTTGCGGGGGTCCCGCCTTCCAATACCATGAGCCGGGATACTGAAATACATGTTTTCCCCAGTCTGGAACCTGTGTATTCTGCAAGGAAGGTGCCCCCGCCCTCCCCCACAAAGATCTACGTCACACCCAGGGATCTGTGAGAGACGCCACCCGCTTACACGTGTGGCTCCCACAAGCCTGGACGTCACCAGGTCCAGTGAACACAACACGTGGCCAATATTGTGTGAGCACCCAGTGCCAGACCAGCGACCTGCACCGTCTCCCAGAATGGACCCAGGGAAATCTTTCCAGAGGCTGGGAAATCGTATCTCGTGTGCAGTGGGGCCTGGCGGCAGTCCTACGCGGATCCTCGCAGGCGGCAGTCCTATGCGGATCCTCGCAGGTGTGGCCTTCAAGCTTGGTTCTTCTTGTGCTGACATCAGCAATCTCTGGTGAAAACCACAGAATAATCCACGAGTTAGCAACACTGGGGGGAAAAAGGCCCATGTCGCTTGCCCCATGTCTAGTCCACTCCGGCAGTAGCTGCTTCAGACCCCGCGAGAGCGGAGCCTCGCGAGATTCTGGTGCTGCGTCACCCTCTCGATTGGACGTGGGGGTAGCAGGAGTAGTTGAGCTCGTGTTCTCCAATAAAACTATTCACGCTCTTTTTTCTGTTTTTTGCCTCTCCTCCTTGGAGAGCGTTCACCTTTTCACCTAACCGTATAACACCTCAAGGTTCCAGCCCCTCAAGTGCAATCTGATTGGTCGTTCATAAATTACAATCCCTTTTGTAAAGTCTTTTCTTCCTATTACTACTTCTGGGTTTTTGTTCTTTTTCTTTTTTGTTAAATAAAAATAAAGTTCATATCTTGTTTTCCTTTCTGGACTCCCATCAGGGCACGCGAGGCAAGCCGTCGTCTGCTACTGAATCCCTCGGAAGAGGCACATGGCGGAGGCCATCGCGAAGAGCTGAGGAGGGAGACATAAGAAATTAGAGGCTGTGCGAGAATTAAGAAAGGACACACATCAGGCCTAGACAGTGGGGCGTTGGGCACGAGTGGATTCATAGCTACAGGGGGTGCAGAATGGCCCGGAGGAGGGGTGGGCAGAGTCTATGGAGACACTGGGGCAGAGTCGGTCACATATCTAAATCAACCAGCACATGTCTCACGCAGCCCCATCAGTCTTGAGGCAACGTTAGCAAACATCCACAGTTCTCTTTGCGTCTGTCTCTCTCTGCACCAGAAAACCGGCAGCCTATACATGTAAACGTGTCAGAACCACCTGAGGAGGATCGTGCACGTTTTTAATGGTGTGGTATCAAAGAGAATGTTTCAAATTATGTCCCATACATTTGTCTATAAAACAAATCAGTGTATATCCAACAGCTGCTATGCAGTCTTGTGGCAGGTTGATCACCGTGTGCCATTTTTTGATGAAATAATCACTGTGGAAGCCTGTTACCAAATGGGTTATAATAACACTTTAAGAAAACAGTTTTAGGGAATTTTTAAAAAGGTCTCTTCACTGTTCAGGTTTGCCCAGAAATATTTGGACTACAGTTGGTCATAGATTTTAATTTCAGTCAGGATTGAAGTAAATGCCAACTGATTTTATCCTTGAACAACATTTGAATTAAAGGTGGTGTCTTTCATTTAAAAAAAAAAACACGTCCTGAGTCTATGTGACTGAATTAACTGCGTCTATTATCTAAATTAGTGTGTGTGACATTGTTTAATTTGCCTGCGTGATAAAGCTAAACTTTACCCGCACCTGTTTGCTTTAGATTCGAACAGGGTCTGTATCCTTTGGTTCTCCAGATGCTTTGAACTACAACTCCCATAGCCCTAGCCACCATAAACAAAGGCGAGAGGTCAGGGCACCTGTAGTGCAAAACATCTGTAGGGCACGGGTTACAGACCCCTCGATGAGAATACGATAATCCCCTACTAACCAAGTTTTCTAAAGAATATTGTATGTTTCAATCATTATACCTATAATAGCCACCAGATGGCAATAAAGCCGAGGAAAATAATTTTGCCGAGAAATTAGTTTGAAGTCTTCTTAATATTGTTTAAAAAAGAGTCTTCTTAAATTATTTGTTCACGATTGATTGTGTGTAGGTTGTCTTTCTGATATATTGTTACTAACAATATCCCGCCCCAAAATGTCAGAAGCCCCGCTTTACATGACCACTTTAAAGCATTACATAAATATAGCAATTCATTGACATTGCAAAACATGGCAGCCAGCAATACTCGTATAAAATCCTATAAACAATGTTTTTATTGCAGGCCGGATGTGTAAGAAAATGTCATCACTACTGATCTTTGTTCAGTCTTTATGTTTCAGTTGTGATGTCAGAATGGCTGTTTGATCCAGTGCAGAGCAGAATTCCAACTGTCCCTGCAACACTTAAGCAACGCCATAACAAGTGTTTCAGCTTTCTTTCTTGTAAAATGGCTTTACTATGATCATTTACGGCCGTTAACTGACAAGGATCCATTTATTGTAGTGTGTTTACTGTGTGCACTTCTGGAGATTAACATATGAGAGCAAAAATCGGCATGTTATTAAAACCGGTTTTCGATGCATTTTAATCCACTGCTTAAACTATTTTTGCCACACATAAGAAGCTGGACATTTTTTTTTTTTAAATCCAGTTTGTATGTCAATTATTTGTATAAGCAACTGGAAGATAACTTACATTATATTAAAAGGGGTGAGTGTGGGGCTATCAGCCAAAGGAATAACATACACCCTACCATGTATTGCAAGTCACTGAGGAGTTCAATTAAACTAATTGACTTTCAATATCCTTATAGCATAGAAGAGGTGGCACTTTATTCCATATATTAATCCTTCAATGAGAGATTTCCCCACACTTGGACTTTGGTCCCTGACAACGTTCTTACCACAAAGCACGTTGAGGCCATACAAATGGGAAAAGGTGCTATATGAATGACTACTACAATACAACACAATACAGTATAATAATTCATGGTAGGCTGCAATATCCACACAAACGCCTGTAGAGAATGTTATTACAGGCTTGTTGTGATATCACGTCTAACCTCATGTAATAAGAAAATGACATCATACGTATTCTGTAATCAGTTATTACGCTTCAGCTGTGACGTCACACGGCCCGCTGCCTGAGCCAGCAGAGAGCAGAATTCCAGCTGACACTGCAGCACTTAAAGGCTTGGCAAGCTTTTCACATTCCTTGCTTGTAAAATGGTCTTCTCCGACAATTTGCAGCCTTTAATTGACAAATAACTGTGTATGGTAGAATGTTTCATTTGTGCACTGCTGGAGTTTTACACATGTGCACAAGAATTACTTCTTTTAAAGCACAAAATGAAAAGGGTTTTTTTGATGGCATTTTATTACATTCCTTGAACTTTCTTTTTCTACAGCACATTAGGAGCCCCAAGCATACATAAAACCGAAATTGCCCGTCATCTCTGAGTTCAGACCTTTGGCCTCATTCCTCTATTTGCTCACGGAACTCCTCAGTGATTTGCACTAGCCTTATAGCGTACAGTAAGGGGTACTCTAGCCCATATATCGTGATGATTCCTATAAAACGAGGGCAGTGTTGAGGAATATATCCAGATACTTGCTAGAGGGAAAGGCTACCAAGAAGTAAATAGTTTATTGGAAAGTTGAAATACCTCCTTGTTCCCAAGAGTATAAAAGAATACTCCAGGGGGGAAAAAAACATTGTAATAGACATCATTAATGAACTATTGACTTTTCCAGGAGTTCTGTGCCAGCAAACCTAGCGTCTGGACCTATCAATAGCTGCTTTAGTAACGAGCAGTCCAGTGCGTCACTCCAGGCCGAAGAGGAGCAAGCAACAGGGAGGTTTCCAGACAGTCTGTTGCCCCTGAAAGGTAGGTATGGTTAAGACGCCGTCGGTCAGATGTGCGGTGAGAAAGGACACAGAATGAGGCCACCTTTCAGTTTCCTGCGACTGCAATCTGGCTTCATTTTGGGGTTAGCAGTATACCAGCACAAGCAGGCAGAGACGATGAAAACGCTATGCTGCCTGTTGGGGAGGTTTCAGAAACAGCTGGGGTAGGGGAAGGGCGCATCTCAAAGAGCCCCTGACAAGAAAAACGTCTAGGAGAAAATGCATCCAGCTTACACAAGTGCCCCCTAGGGGCAGTCGCAAAGAGCAACGCTGCACACTGGATCCACGCACACAGTGTGGTTATACATTAGGTGCAGCATACCTCGATAGCCAACACGCCAATGGCCAGCGCTCCCGCGAGGTACACGTACGTCTCCAGGGAATCCAGGATCGCTGTGTAGCAGCCCTGAGGCGAGAGAGAAGGTGCAAGAGAAACCACAAAGTTATCATCACTGTGCTCAAGGAGACGCAACACACTCTTCCTTCCACACCAGGAACTCGTTACCACAATCATACCGTATCATCTACATCATTTGTGTACATGTCTGGGATCAGACGTAAACGGCTTCATTACATCTTTGGTGGTAATACCATCCATCTTGTGTACCCTTACCTTAACGTGGTACCGATGCACTAGCATAGGGGTGTGAAACATGTGGTTCTATGGATGCTTTAGACTATGACTCCCATGATCCTTCACTATTGACTCTGCTGGGCAGGGTTTATGCTAGCTGTAGTCCAAAACATCTGAACAACCAAAGGTTGTAGACACCTGCACGAACGGTAATATTCTGCATAAGTCTTAGGCCTTGCTACTCGCTAATTAGTATCCATTTTTGGAATCCCAGTGGACTCCACTGGGGGCATGCAGTATCGCCACATGTGTTACTACTGCAAGGGTAATACAGCTACCATTGCCACATTTATGTGGAGGTAATTAGCTCCACTCAAAAGCAGGCCGTTTTTTCTGAGATTGGCTGCCAAAAAACCACAGTTAGGCAGAGCAATAAAACAGGCAGAATTTCCCAAAACTTCCGTTTTACCACTACCACCTAATTTGGAATGGGGCAACGCGTGTTTTTCTGCATCCCATCTTTGCAACAGCACAGGATAAAGTACGCGCATGACGACTGTGCTGCAAAGTTGGATGTTACAGGCAACGATGGCTCAAGGTGCACTTAGAGGGTGCGACTGCACAAGGGCGCCCCCACGGCGCAGCAAATAAAGGGTGCCTTGCCTCCAGATCAGCTTGATTCTTTAATAGGTGCTGTTTACATTACACTGAGCTGGAATTAAACACACTTTACAAGACTAGCAGGGGGCTCAGTTCTGTTGTTCGGCTTCAAGTAACAGCCAAACAACAGAACTGGGCCCCCTGCTGTTCTGCATTTGTGGTGGGTGTGGCGGGGGCACATGCACAGGGCACTGGCAGACCTGGGACTGGCACTGGTTACAGGGAAGGATTGCAGAATAATATGCACATGGAGATTTCTCCTCTGGCACAGCGAGGCAGCCCGTGACTGCTGACCCTCCAGAACAGGTACCATCCACTAGAACAGGCTATTTTGCCTTGTACATCCTCAGTAGAGCAAACCTCGGAAAATGTTGCCAGAGGAACGCCCGCTCTGCTGGGATTAGTTTAGGAATAGTTAGCCTAGCTCCGAAAGGAGCAAGGAGACCTACACATGTGGGCCGTGTCCTTTACCACAGCCAACAACGTAAAAGGGCGGACGTGTGAGTGGTTCAGCTCCCCACAGAGCCCTACGTTGGTGCCTGCATTGGCATGGTAAGCAGAGAGGCATAAAACCAGGCATGGAAAATGATCTTGACTCTCCACTATCCTAGATGGTGCACTGGTGGGGATGGACTGGGGCTTGCCTTCGCTGCCAGTCTGTGTAGTGTGCATCAGGTTAACTGTACTAAAAGACACAGGTGACAATGAGTCTGTGCAAAGTGTGTAACCAGGATGTCCAACACCAGGAAGCGAGACATGTTGGTGTAAACTAAGACACTTCTCATGTGTTGATGAGGTTGTTTGCGCTCACACGCGCGCGCACACACACACACGCACACACTTCAAGTGCTTAAAACACAGAAAGCCACAAAAGCTTAGGCTACTGAGGCTATTCACGTGCAAGCCATATTTGCCCATCTAGGCTTGCCCAGAAAAATCCCATATCTGCTACCAAGCTGAGCTCTGAAGCACGAGCAGCTGGTGCTTCAGAAGACTCAACACAGGAGACAGGATGCAGACACGGCCTAACCCTCACACACTGCTCAGAGGCTATCCAATTTGGTATATATTGCCTGCAATTTACAAACCTTTTTTGTTAGGGTGAGTATTGTGACAAATAAAACGAGTGGCGTTTACCTTCCATGAGTCGCACAAAAGGGCTTGTTGCTTAATCATTACCACAGACATGTTCCACATTCAAAATTGTGGGCATCCTTATTCTCCCAAAATGCTCTCTGCTTTTATGCAAATTCAGAGAAATGGCCTGGCCTGGGACCTCATCCCTCTGCCCTGCCCATTCCCTACTTCAGATCCCCAAGGAAGAGAGGGTTCCCAGAGCAGATAGTTTCCATTTCCAGCACTAAATCAAACACACCCCAAAACAGCACAGATGAGAAAGGAAACCCCATAGGCTGCAAGAAATTCACTCAGTGTGGGAGCTCCCCAGAAAGTTGGTGCTGCATGTCAGACAGAGGTGAAAGCCTTTTCAAGATGCAGCCCCGTAGTCAGAAAAACAGGGAAACAATAGGACACAAGCCAGGGATGCTGTAAGTGATCAAACTACAGCCATCCATGACTGAGGGCAGCCCCAGAACGATCCCTTCCTTCACCTGCAGCCTCTGGGGAAGGCCGAGATGTAGATTCCAGCCCAAGACCCCAATAAAAGTGCCCAAATCTCTTACCTCCGTGTTCTGGTAGATCTCTCGCCCCATCAGACAGTCCTCTTTGCTCAGGAATTCTCTGTCACGCGACGGGGCCTCCCTGCGGCAGCACGCCTCTGGCACCATATCATCTGGATAGAGCATTTTAAAATGCAGGGCATCCTCGAAGTCCTGTGGTCCATTCACCCCACAGCAGGCAAACTGAGGTAAAAGGCAGCAGGAGAGATGGCACTATTAACATTGAGACACATGTACTTGGAAGTCAACCATAGTTTTTTCAGGGCTGCCTTGGTTTCAAGAGTCTTTCGGCAGGCATGGCACTATCCCTGATGCCCATTGTTCACTCTTATTTCGCAACAGAAATCTACAAAGTAACAAATGTTCAACGGGGAAATCCAGGCCTCAAGGTGATCCGTAACAGACATGTACACAGGTGCAGCGTTTGTGCTATGGCCCTCATTAAACAGAAACCTTCTAACATACCAACAACTTTCATAAGTACATGGAGAGCCCTTTCTACCAAGTACAGAGCCTCTGGATTTGGACGGGGAATGATGGCGATCACCCAGAACATTGTGTGCCTTATTGGCCTCCCCTTTGAGAAGAGGAGTTCAGGCCTGGTCATGATGGCATGCGGTGCCCGGGTAAAATCACCCCCCTGGCCAAAGATCTCGGCATCTTGATAAACGAGTGACCGAGGGAGAAAAGAGCTGGGAAAGTCCCTGGTCTTGTTGAAGTTCCCTTGAGACTCTGCATCCCCTCAAAACTGTGCAAGAATTAATAGCGTCCCCCTGCGCATGTCACGCTTGCAAACTCTTAACATCCTGTAAGGTATTGGTTTGCTGCAGGCCCTTCCTCCAAAATCATAGCAACATGCATCCGAGCCGCCTTATAAATGTGTGTACCTACATGCAGAAGTGTTGCTGGGTTGGTGGGCTGTGGGGGCTATAGCCTCATGTCTTTTGGGTGTAACCCTGGATAAGAGCTAAGAGGCTACAACCAAAAGGCTAGCTAGCCCCGAGTCCCGACAGTCTCGACATTAGCGTAGCCCCAGATCTTTTCCAGACCTAGCAACATCCCTGCCTACATGGACATCACAGCAGTGGCGTTTGATAGGTTAAGACCATCTTATTTCTCACCTAAGATGGGTATGATGTTAGAGCCAGGGGTAGTGTTGGGATCCCCGCTGAATGATCTGGTGGCTCTGGTATACAGACTATTCACCTAAAGATTTTTAATCAAGAGCTTTTTCACCATAAAATGTTAATTGAAAGATTTTTTTCA
Organism: Ambystoma mexicanum; assembly: GCF_040938575.1. Lineage (NCBI taxonomy): Eukaryota > Metazoa > Chordata > Amphibia > Caudata > Ambystomatidae > Ambystoma > Ambystoma mexicanum. The sequence continues at coordinate 466,968,966 of NC_090934.1, forward strand.
TCGAAAAAATCTTTCACTGACTTTTTTAAATCTAAAATATTTGTATGTATGTTTGAGTTGGGTAAAGGGTCACATTTTGAAAACAGGGGTTTGGGGGGACCCCCAATTTTTTGGGGGGACCCCCAATTTTAAAAAAAAAAATATTCGGGAATGCTTGGGGTGTTTTTAAAGGTGGAAAACAGGGGTTTGGGAAGATCCCCCCCTGACCCCAGTAAACAAATAAAACATTTGGTATACAGGTTGTCAGTGAATAGTGTTAGTAATCTACATCAGTTGAAAAAGTTTTAGGTGAAAAAAATGGAAAAGACATGTAACTGGGGGCTCTGAATGCAGCAGCTGGAGTGTTGCACATGTGCATTATTCACTGCAGGAATGTCTTCACACACACACACACAAGTTTTTCCTTCTTTGTTTCTTTTAGTTCTACTGTTGTCTCTGCCCCCTAACATGATGCAGGCCACCACCCACACCTTCATAATCAGTAGGGTCTAAGATAACCGAAGCAGCATTCTTGGAAAGACTGCATTAGTAGTCAAGCCCACGGTACTTCCTGGATACAGGAGGTGTAAGTATTTCACACTCTACTTTTAGAATTTGCAATATATTCGCATTTCAAGGAGTAAAATAGTAGTCATCATTGTTGACTGGGGTGTTTTTTGGACAAGCGAAAGACAATTTAATTTTGAAAACTGGCACTTTTGCAGTAGCAGACTTTTCAGCTTCATCACGAGCTCTGAGCTGGGGGTAAATGCGCCAGGAATTTGCTGACTTTCTGAGCAATTAGCGTGCGCTAATACCACCGACGGTAGTTGTGCCAAAAATTCCCCATTGGGCCCAATGGAGAATAGGGAATTACCATTCCACCAAACGCGTGATCCGGCGCTAATAGTGCCGGGGGGGTTGCCGGCAACACTATTAGCCCTGGCGCTATCGATACCGCCCAACTCGTGATGAGGCCAAGTAATTCCCATAAATATATATCTTTTAATCGTATAGGTCCTCCTCAGATAAGAAAGCAGAATAGTGGAGCTCCTGTGCGTCCCTTGCTCTGTGGGCACCTCTAACCGAAACACATCAACACAGGAGAGCAGTCAGTAACACAGGACGGCTGTGGTTCATCTGGTCATCACTGTGTAGCCTTTGTCCAATTTTAGGGAGCAAAGCAGGCGGGTCTACCTCTTGTCTCAAGACTGCATGAGGCCATCAAGCCCACTAAGGGAGGGCATAACAGTGGCATCACCATGGCATAGGACAGTGTGGCAGATTCCTCGCCATTGCTGATTGTTGCATGGCCTCGGGCCAGGCATCTGCACTCGTCAGCCAGCAGTTCAAGGGTAGACATGTAACCCCGGCATCCAGTGGTGTGACGTCCTCACTGACAGACTCTATTTATTTATTTATTTATTCGCATTTGTATAGCGCACTTGCAGCCCATGGACATCGAGAAAGTCCTGTAGGAAACTCAGTTCCAAGAGTAACACCTTGATTGGGTGATGGCTCCCATCCTCAACAGATCAGACTTCTCTCCATGTAGATGTATTGGAATGTGAAGCAATGCCCCAGATCATCTAATGGCGGCACCAAATCGCCTCCCTATAGAAATACAAGGAATCAATGTAACGGAACGTACACTTCCCCTACCCGCTTGTGTTTAATGCATGTTAATTAAAGGGACATATTGGCCCATCCTTACATTTTCATTTTTTATTTTTTATTTATAGACCCACAGATGCGCCCTGGCTGTGGGCTAATGACCCATCCCAAAGATACTGCTCCGGGTGAAACCAAGGGTTATACATTAGGGGAAGGGTCTCCATCCCAAGATGACATGACCCCTCGGTCCAAGATTGATAGGGCTTTTTTCACACCGAGGTGTCCAACTAACAGGGAAAGTGCATGCTTTTAGGCTGCTGCACAAGTCACTGCTTGGGACAAGGGCTATAGCAGAGATTATAAAGACCATGCCAGTCTTTCCGATTGGCTGAGAGCAGGTCCGTAATGGGATTCATGTGCTAGTTAAGCATTCGGTAAATGGTGCCTTTGGGCACAACAAATTAGAAGGAATGAAAGGGAAAGAGAACGAGTGGCCGTTTGCTACTTTTGTTTAGCTAGTTTGACAGAGTGACAGTGTGGGGCAGTAGGGGACGCTGTAATTCACCAGTAGTCAGGTGGGTATGATGGCGATAAAATACCCTATTCCAAGCAGCTTAAGCAACATGATCAGGGCACGTGAGAAGGAGAAAACGGGTGGGTTAATTGTCATCACACCATTTCTTTGGAGAAAAAAAAAACACGTCTAGAGCCATTTTATGAAAAAGGCTTGTTAGTGTAGCTTTATTTTCGCCATAATAAAGAGAAGACAACAAATACCAGAATACTAATTGATGCAAGTCTAAAAGTTATCATCTTTTTGTTGCAAATATATTTGAAATAATTAAATACAAACAACAACATTCACTCTGATGGGGTCACTTGTTTATAATCATTGTTTCACACACACAAACACTTGACGGTTGTTATTCCTTATATCAAAAACACAGTTTGAAATTCTAGAAAAAGGCAAAGAAAATAAATGTTTTATCAAATAAGAGGCCTGATTGATTAATTTCAGGTCTGCTATCTGACACACAAAAATGTGACTATTTCAAGAATTTCAAAATTAGTTTTTCGCAACATGAGTAACAATCTGCAAGTGTATCATTAATTGATCAGGCCGGAACTTAGTTGTCATCAGGCAGAGGCAGCAGCGTCAGAGCTCCAGCCGAACACTGTACAATGCCATGTACAATGTCATGACATGTATTTTTTATGCTTTGATGAGGGGCCATTACTGGGTGCACGGGGCATGCAACACACGTGTCCACTTGTTAAGACATCTGTGATGTGGTTTGTACTTTTTCCAAGTAAAGTCTACAACATAGGGTATTATTTTAGTTCATGAAAGACAAACATTCACAAATAGAAGTGCAATTTGCTTTATTACAAGAACTGGAAAAAAGACATGATCACGTTTGAAAGCATGCTCAAATCCTAACTTTACCAGCACTGGTGTCTAAATGTTCCTTTCCTAAGAGCAGTACAGTTCTCATGGTATGGTATTTATAAAACTCTCTCTCATGATGCTGCATATATAATAATAGTGGCCTGTTATAAACTGCACAACACAATGCCATTTGTTTCTAGCTAGTGGCAGTCTTTGGTTGGATTTGTGTGCATCTTCCTGATCGTCTAATCTGTTCCTCCATCGATGGTATGGAATGTCTACCTATCCTCGGTAGGTTTAATCCGATGTATGTATCTATGCCGGGGTATATGAACCTTTTTAATACATCTACTGATCAATACATCTACTGATCTGTGTCCTGTCTAGATGGCTGAAGAACTATTCTAACGCACTGAGACGGTTCAAAGTGCTTCTTAGGAATTCAATTGGCCACCCCCCTCTCTCACATTTAATACTCACCAATTCTCTCTAACCCAGGCGTGCATACTCCCCAGGTTAGTATATGCAGTAGACCTCACCCTATTGTCCAAATTCTTAATGACGCTATGTGTGATGACTTAAAGGCAGACCGCCTCCTCTATCTGACCTTCCTCAGGGACTTCCTACCTGTCCGTACTCTCACAAGGGTACGTTTTTTTAATAGAGAATGAGGTTGTGCCTTACAGACACTCGGCCCGATGCTGTCTTCTCACTTTAACACCCGTGACTTCCTCAACCTCTTACTTCTCCGTGTTCTCCTCTCGCGGCTATCCTCCCTCAATTCCCCCCGTCTCCACTCCTCCTGCTCCCGGTGTCCATCTCCTCACGCCCCCTGGTGTCTTTTACTCCTTCTGAGCCTCACCTCCACCCTTTCATGTTACTATTAGGTTCTTGATACTCCTATTTCCTCCTCCGCTCTACAACTCCCTCCTCCACTCTACAACTCTCTGTTCTGCTCTACAACTTCCGTTCCCAGGACAAGCCCCTCCACCCAACTAGAAAACTCACATCCACTCTACAAATCCCTCCTCCACTCTACAACTCCAGCCTCCACTCTACAACCTCCTCCCCAGGACAAACCCTTCCACCCCACTACAAAACTCAAATCCTCTCTACAACTCCCTCCTCCACTCTACAACCTTGTAAGAGGATTCAATTCAACACTACAGCTAAGTCAACGCCTAGTCTATAATACTGAATGAAAACCCTTATTGATATATCTTTATGTCCAGTTCATGCGTTCTGGATGACTACCCCTATATAGCACCCCTCTCTTGGAATCCCCCTGACCCCACTGAGCCAAGAAGTAGTTCTGTTTTGCAAGTTTAAAAGGTTTATTTGATAATTTAAAATATATATATATCACACTTTATAATAAATTAATAATTGAATAGCACACTTAATCTGATATGATAAAGATCAACAACGGAGAATCTGGCACTAGCACACTTCTTATAATCACTAATGAGTTGACATGAAATGGATAAGGTAGCACACTGGTAAATAGGAACAAAAGTATAATGTGGTAGAGGATGCTTTATGTAAGCTCAGGTGGATGCAATATTCAATGAATGCAGTACAGAAAATACTCAATATGATTTCAACCAAACAATGTAATCACTTTTCTCTGGCAATCCCCTCCCCCCCTTGATGCAAGGCAAGGAAATGGAAGGAAAACACACAGTTCTCAGAAATGCAATCAATGTAAATCAGTTCACCCCAGCAAGCTTACACTACAGAAAACAGATAGGAGTTTTGAAAACACAGGCAAAATGCTTTGATATGTGCTAGCAATGGATGAGAAATATGCTGGAAATGCTTTTAATTCCCTTTCAGAGGTTCAGGGTGAGTGGTATCTAGTTAATATTAGTCCAGGCTCACACTAGCAATGATGCAGGGATAGTTAGCAGGTTAAACGAATTTCTGGCAAATGGAAGGCAAGCAGCAGCAGTTTTTACATGTGAAGAAATTTGCAAATCGCGGTAAAATTCGCGAATGCGTGTTCCGCGATTGCGGTAAAAATATAAGGGGTAGGAATGCGGTTCTAGGTTCATAGGAAAGCCACGATTCTAAGCTTTCAGATAAAAGTTACTGCAAGTCTCTAGCACAAACGGTTGCGGAGATATGAGCGATTAAATAAAGGTCGTTTTTCAGATTTGAAATTTTAAAGTTCAAAAAGACAAGTGCAGCTTGCAACTAGAAAATGACAAGTGACAGCTTTACAAATGACAGGTGACAGATTTGGATCTATCAGGCAGTTCTACTTAGGTTAAATAGATTGAATTAGATGAATTTAAACTAAGAGATTGGTTCTACACAGTTCTGCTGGGTACTCACACTATATTCTTGAATTAAATGGGCCTCGTCACGGATCTGGTCAGGGTTTTAAACTGGACTCTGGTCTGGTCTGGTCTGGCCTCTGCACTTCACAGTGATCTGGGTCAGCTCTCTCTGCTGGTCTGGGTCTCTCTGGGTACAGCACTGCTTTCTCTCTGGATATTTCTGTCACCGGGTTCTTGCAAAAGTTCTTGGCAAAATTCAGACGGCTCGCCCGGCTGTCTGAAGAGTTCAGTTGCAAAAATATTTTGAGGCCTGCTGACAAATACTCTTGCTGGCAGTGGCCTTTTTGGTTAAGGTTCTGAAGTCTCTGTTTATCTTGGAGTCTAAGTGTTGGCTCTTTGAAGATTGATGGAGGTAAGTATGGATTTTTCCGGCAGAGCGTCCCGCTGCAGATGGAATTGAAGGTCCCTATCTGTCCTGTCTGTCTGCTTTTATGTGTTTAGAATGTGGGTGTGTTCTAGCATCACTGACCCTACCTCTCTCTCAGCTTCTAATTGGTCAAACTTCCATTTATCATTTGATTGGGGAATGAACTGTGAGTCAGAGGGATGTCATTTTATGGCTTGCAGAAAGTCCACTCCTCCTGTCAACTTACACACAAATCTAGATTTGAAACAAATACATATTTGCAGAGGTACATATTGTTTTAAAATCATATGCACCCATCATGCATTACAGGAGGTATCCCCTATTCAAACTCTGCTCTTCCTGGGAGCTTGCATTCAGAAATGGCACATATTTCACTTTTTAACTGATTTTTCACTTTCTGACATTGACCCAACTTTACATACATGTGTGCAGGGAGTACGGACATTAACTGATGAAGTTTCAGATTTTTAACATGCATACATTTAGAGTAATATCCACTTTTCCGCTAAAACCCCCCTGAACACGCCACCGGGTCGAAAAACCTCTTAAAATGTGGGCAGAAAAATCACAAGAATTATGGTATCATTTATAAAATGTTCACATGTCCGCTCTATGAGTTATCCATCTTTTTAAAGTTATGTTCTGGCTCCAAAGGGGTGTGGTTTCCTCTCAGCACAAGGTAGAAATACTGGTTTATCCAGTTCTGCCAAGCCAGCTTGCTCTCACAGGCAGTGCTCCTCCCCTTTCCTCAGGAGGAAGCCACTTTTTACGACCATTTACGACTCCTGCCAATAAAACCTTTGCCTGAGCCAGGACAGGGCTTTGTTCACTTTCCTGCAGAGCACAGGTAATTCAATTATCAGATAGATGGCATATCCTTAGTGTGAGCAGCAAAAGGGCAGCTAGGCCTGGGAACACAGCTGTGACTCAAGTTTCACTCCTGATGGGGGTAGTTGCCAGGCAGAATTCAGTTCCTTAAGCCAGGTTTCAGATAAAATGTCACTTTTTGTTCCCCAGTTCCTGCATTCAAATAAAACTAAACATTTTTACATATGCAGCTAGAATGCTGATTCTAAGTGCAAAACTATGACATTTCAACAGTTACAAAGGCATGTGACACCAAACATAGGTCACTCATTTAATCTAAACATTTTCGATTTTAGTGTCTTTAAATCCAGTGCAACTTAAACTGCTGACTCCATAGCAGTTTTGTTATAAGCACTGTTTTGGGCTCTTCATTTCCCAGATTTTGTAAGCACACAAAACCTCATTCTGCCAAATGTCTGCTGGTGTTCAGTGAATATTTTGCACATGTTGCAATGTTTAAAATAGACACTTTGGCTTGCCTTCAGAGGAACACAGGGTGGTTTTAAAACGCCGGCTTTTGGATAGTGGTGAGTACTGGTACTGCACCCATTTTTGGGATTTAAGAATGAATTCCCCACAATTCTAGGTTGCATTTGGCAATCAGCATTGCCATTCCCAATGGTTTCAGACTACTGTGCGGGTAGTCCAATGGTGGTTTTAGGCAGTGTCCTTCTGTGCCCATAACATCGGCAAAAATGGGTGGCAGCCTATTCTTCCTGCATTTCCCTGTGCATTTTCTGGGAAGCTCTGCCATCATGATGTTTTCATGTCAGTACTGCACAGTTTTGAGGTAGGGCTCGGATGCATGGGTAAATACATCCCACAAGCCCCCCTCTTGCGATGGCCATTCGGTTTCACTGATGGGACTCGCAAGATCTGGGATGTTTCCTCATCTTCTTCCAATAGATGGCACAGTTCAGCATCTTTTCCTCCATCCGGTCGGATCGATCGGTTCTCCTCGCCGGTCCTGATGGGAATATTGGGCGGTACCCCGAGCCCGTTGCGTCTCAGCTCCCGGTCTCCGGATTGTCCTCCTTGGCCCGTCTCAAGGTTTTCTTTCTCCTAGAACGACAAAGGAAGAGCGGCAATACCTATTCATAGACGTTTTTCCACCACCGTTGAGATAGTGGGGCAGCATATGCATTTCATCATCACGAAACATTACATTCTTATTTTGGAAAAAAAAACAGTATAACTAAGAGACAGTTTCATGCAAATCACAATATTTTAGAGACTAGATGTGGTATGTTTTATGATTGGAACTGAATTAGTCTGATATAGTACCCGCTAGGATTCCAGAGGATTCCTCCAGTTGTTGCAGAGTGTGCCTGGGGTGGCAACATTTCAACTGGTTTATGTGGACCCACTTGTCTTCCCCCGCTGCCAAAGGACCTTTGGGGATGTGGATTTTGTAGGCCACAGGGGAGATCTTGTCGATGACCTCAAAGGGTCCCTTCCATGTAGGCAAAAATTTTCGCTGCTTGGCCTGGTTCCTTTGGAAGTTGTATAGATAGACCTGGTCTCCCACCTGATATTCCTTCCTGGAAGTTTTCAGGTCATAGTGGGTCTTCATGCTATCAGCTGATCTTTCTAGATTCCGCTGAGCATAAGCAAAAGCATGTTGAAGGTGTTTCCTTAAATTCTCCACATACTCATGAGTTGTGGAGGCATTTATCAGTGTCTGCTCTTGGGTCCTGTAGAGCAAATGCTGGGGAAGCACCATCTTGCGCCCAGTCATCAACTCAAATGGTGACATTTTGGTTGCAGATGAAGGGGTAGATCTGATGGCCATTAGGACCAGAGGTAATCGGATATCCCAACTTGGCCCAGAATCTGCCACAAACTTCTTTAATATGCTCACAATTGTCCGGTTATATCTCTCTACTGCCCCAGAAGAAGCTGGCCGATAAGCAATATGCAACTTCCTTTTGACCCCCAGTATCTCCCACATCTTTGTCATTACTTCACTGGTGAAGTGGCTACCTCTGTCTGACTCAATCCTTTGAGGTAGACCAAAACGGGAAAAGATGTGGTTAATCATCAAGGCAGCTGCAGTTTCTGCCTTGCAATTTGGGGCTGGGAGACATTCCACCCACTTGGTAAACAAGCATGTCACAGTCAACATGTACTTATTCCCCCTAGCAGAGCGAATCACAGGGCCTACAAAGTCGATTTGTAAATCTGACCATGGCAGTGTCATCCCCCTCTTTTGGAGAGGCGCACGGTGCGTGAGGGATGATGGCTGAAATTGTGCACACACAAGACACCCCTTCAAGTATTGGTCGAGGTCCTGCCCCATGTGTGGCCAGTATGCAACCTCTCTTAAGATTTCCAATGTTGTGTGAAACCCCCTATGACCGGCGGTGGCCGCATCATGGGCGTGACTTAACATCAGGCTTCGGAATGAGGTAGGAACCACCCACTGATCGTGGCCAGCTTTGGATTTCCTTACCAGCAAACCGTCTTGAATCCGGAACATTTTTGGACATTTCATCAACACTCTTAGGTCCTCTTTCCCAATATAATCGGTATCCGTCAGGGGAAAGTTCTCAGGGTCCTCAAGGTGCTGGTAAAATTTACCAATAATTGGATCCCCCTTCTGAGCGGTAATCAAATCAGCATCAGGGGTCTCCTTACTCCATTGTGCAATTGAAAGGTCGTTGTGAGCATTTGTCTGGGACCTAGTGATAGCAGTGACCTGGATTTCCCCCAACAGGGACTCAATCTCAATTAGATCCCCTTGGATGGCCCCGGTTTTGGCCAGCTGATCAGCTAAGTCATTTCCAGTTTTGTCTGGTCCCTCTACTTTGGAATGACCCTTGATCTTTTTCCAATAGATGGTCATCTCATTCGAGGTGACCAGATCATCAATGTTTTGGATCAACTTCCCATGTTTCAAGGGTTTGTTGTTAGCACACAACATGCCTCTGGTTTTCCAATTAACCAGGTGCTCCACAAACCCGTTCCGTACATAATCCGAATCTGTGATTATGACCAGTTCGCGGAGTTGATGCTGGACAGCAGTGAGGATGGCCTGATGCACAGCCATCAATTCTGCCACCTGACTACTTCGGGGACCAATTTTGTATCCAGCGGAGGGTTCTGGGGACTCATTCACCCATGCATTCCCTACGCCGGCCACCAGTTCTTTCTCCCCGTTGTTGTCAACATGGTAAGAGCATCCATCCACATATACAGTGGGCATTCCCTCACACTTGTCTTCTTCAAAGACTTTGTGTGGGGAATTAAGGTATGCCTCCATGTTGTCCTTGATTTTCAGACTTTCGTCCTCGAGACAGTTTTCTCTGGCACAATCATGCAAGTCAGCCAGACCTTGCGCGAGGGGACTCTTCTTGTTTTGGCCATATCTGACCTCCACAGGAAAGCCTTGCATTGACAGAATCCAGGAAGTAATTCGGGAATTACTCACATTTCCGGCCCGGATTCTGTCACTTTGGAGATATTGCAGAGGCTGGTGTGGAGTCTCCACTATGATGTGTTCCCCCTGGATAAACGGGCGGTAATTCTTCAATGCCCACACCGTTGCCAGGAGTGCCTTCTCACAATCGTTGAATTTTTACTCCACAGAGGATAAAGTTTTGCTCGCATAGGAGATTACTTTATTGACCTTGTCATGCTTTTGGTATAATACTGCCGTCAAGCACGTATCAGAGAACCCCGTCTCCAGGAAGAACTCCTTGTTTCTGACAGGGTAAGCTAGGCAAGGCGCTTGTGAGAGGCTTCTTTTGAGTTGTTTTACCGCCTCGGCTTGTTCTGGACCCCATTCCCACTTGACCCCCCCCCTTCAGGAGATGAATCAGGGGTCTGGTGATCTCTGCGTAGCCCTCAGTGAACTTTCTGCTGTAATTAGTCAGTCCAAGGAGGCTCCTTAGTTCCCGCAGAGTTGTGGGGTCTTTCAGTTTCTGAAGTGCTTCCACTTTCTTTTCCTGGGGACAGAGACCCTGAGGAGTAATCTCATGCCCCAAGAAATTAACACGGGTTCTACACCACTGTGCTTTCTGAAAGGAAAGTTTTGCTCCGGCAGCCCTCAACTGTGTCAGAACATAACGGATCTCCGCTATGTGTTCCTCCACAGATGAACTTTTGATGAGGACATCATCTACATAAGCCAGGTTACCCCTTGCACCCAAGTCAGGCATGGCCTTGTGTAGAAAAATGTTGAATTCATTGCCGGAGTTGAGGTATCCGAAGGGAGTCCGGGTCCATGTGTACTGCTGGCCCCCAAAGGTAAAAGCCAGTTTGTATTGGTCCTCCCTGCTGACAGGCACGGTCCAGTATCCATTGGTCAGGTCTATTGCAGTGAATACCTGTGACCCCTGAATCTGGGCCAGCCCTTGGTCAATGTAGGGCAGAGGCCATCGGGAAGTATGGACCCGTTTGTTGAGCTCCCTGAGGTCGGCACAGAGTCTCCACTGGCCGTTTGGCTTCAATATTCCCAGCACCGGATTATTGAAGGTGCTGTGGACTGGACGGATTATTCCCCGGGACTCAAGGTTCTTAATTATTTCAGTAAGGGACTCCATTGATGCGAGAGGCAAGCGATATTGCTTCACAAACACAGGAGTCATGCCAGGGTCCGTGGGGATTGTTGTTGTGTGGATGTCAGTGCGACCACAGTCATATGAGTCTACCGCAAAGAGATCTTGGAAATCCAAGAAAACTTGTTTCAACTTTTGCTTTTGTTCCAGAGTCACACAGGCATCAGCTAGGTTGACTCTCTCTTCCACCATCTGCCTGAAGCCTGGAAAGACTTCTGGTTTGGCTATCTCCGCGGCCTCCTCCAGCTGGGTGGAGAAGTCCCTGGTCAGAGTGCTGATTTGGACCGGAGGCTTCAGGTGGGCAAGGCAGCCTTCATGAACCTGGAAAATCACCTCATCCCTCCTGAATTCACAAGTCACATCTTCCTTACCATAAGGGCAGGAAGTGTACACCAGGAAGTTCCCCCCATGCCGGGTGAAAATCCTGTCTGGTGTTGTATTGTCCTCACTGTCACTGTCAACACAGTCCTTGGGGATTGGTCCTAACAGTTCATTTACAAGATCAATGGAGAAATGTCGGTCATCAACCGCCATTCCAATAATGGTGCTTGCGGCTAGAGCAATACTCTTTAAGTCGCTGTTATCCACCTCTATTAGAATGGTGTCATGTTCTATGTTGACTAATGGAGTTAGGTTTACCCCCAACCCTTGCTGTTGGAAAGAAGCATTTAGATGTATGTAAGCATCAGGGTTTTTCAACTCTTGTCCCCTTTTAACTTTCACTTCCAGGGAGAATTGTCGGGTCCTTTCTGGGATGGTGACTTCCTCTTTAACCTGAATTTCAACTGCATAAGGTAGCAATTGAGCTGACCTAAATGCTTTTTCTGGATCATCAAAGCCCATGGGATTATCCGCTAATCGGGACCAAGCTTTGAAGTTTATTAGGTCCAAACTAATGGCAAAGCGATTGAGAATGTCACTGCCTAAGTAAAAGGCGGCAGTGACATCTCGCACGACCCAACAATTATGGACTATGCTCTTGTTGCCAATGGAGATTTTGAGCATACACCTGCTTGGCAGGAGATGTTTGGAATTAGGTGCTTCCAGGTCCATCTCCCATTTGTCTATCAGTTTGAAGGTGGGAATGGCTGGATCTTTTGGGAGTTGGCGGAACATGGCTTCGCTGATGAAGCTCTTACCGTTGTTCACACACACTCGAGCGAGAACAGAGTCCTTCCCATCATTTAACTGAACAGGGATGAACAACTGCTCTCCAATTTGCTGAATATCAGCCAGGCTTTGAGCTGATTTCACATCTTTCTGGACTATAGGAGTGGGAATTTCAGATTGTGGATTGGTATAGAATTTCAAAGTGTTTCCTTCCAGCGTGGAATACCACTTTAGACTGGAAGGAAGGTTGATTTTCAGAAATAGAGAGGACCCCCCATCACTAGTCTGTTGTCCTACTGCTATTACTGTCACGTCTGGAATCTGGTTGTTCTGGAAGTGAAATTCTACTTGGTCAGATTTTTGTTCAACCATGTGGCATGTGCCGTTTAAACTAACATGGTTGACACTCTGTTTTAATTTTATCGGTCGGCTAGTCTGGGTCCAGAGGACCTTGTTTACGCAATCTATTAGGGGTGACAACCTTCTCAGGAGGTCATTCCCTAGTAAACAAGGGGTGCCCTCTGGGGTCACGACTATGACCGGGTGTTTCAACTTATGTCGCCCAATTTTAATGTCCAAATCTGCCTTCCCCTCGACGGGAATTTCCTTCCCGTCAAAGTTCTGTAGTTGTCCAGGAAGAGAGGTGAGAGGAATTTGGTAATTCTCTCCCCTTCCTGCATTCAGTTCGTCAAAGGCCCTTCTGGACAGAAGGGTAGCTTGAGATCCCGTGTCCACCAGTGCCGAGGTTGTACCCTGCCCCTGTACTTGTACCGGGGCATAATATCTTCCCTCCTTCTCCTCAAGGGGGCACAGATAATGTACATTTTTGGACAACTGGTGGGCTAACTTTCTGGTTTTGGACATTGCTAGCGAAGAGATTTGGGCAGAATTCTGTGGAGAGTCTTGGGAATCTGAAAGAAAAATTTGGCAACTGGAGATCAGAGCCATTGTGGGTTCCCCTGGTTCCAGTTCTGGGCCGCCCCCCCCCCTTTTTGGAGGCAGTCCCCAGTATGGGTTTGAACCCGGGGATTTCCTTGCTGTTGGTTCTGGGATGAGATGGTGGGCGGCGGTAGCTCAGTCTCCACATCTCCCCAGTCTGGATTTGCATCCCTAGGGACCCATTTTTCTTTGGGGGGAGTTCCCCCCTCTCTGAAGGAGAAGATCCTTTTCCCAGGATCCTCTGAGGATCCCTCTCCCTCAAATTGGAAGATCTGTACCTCCTCCTCAAACTGAGTCTGTTTGGGTCTTTTGTTTCTCCTACCCCCCCTCTGCTCCTTAGGAGGCAGACTTTCCGGGGCCAGAGATTTTGTTTCCGGTTCCTGGGTTTCCAGGGGCTGTTTACAAGTGAGGAAGGAAGCTTCCTCCAAGGCTTTACACCCACCTTCCCCTTGTGCCTCCTCCCTGGGAACCGGTGAGTTATCGGGGTGCTGCCCCCGTCATTGTTCTGGAGCACCAGGTCCAGAGTTGGGTGCGTTCTGCGCCGGCACGCCCATCTGAGGGTTCTGCTGAGCCCTCAGTATGTGACCCAGATCCCGCGCCATGTTTTGAACCTGGCGCTCTAACTGGGAAACCCGCTCAGGCTGATACGGGGCCCTGTTTTCTCCCCTGGGCTGATCCCGGGAAGGTTAGCTGTCCCTCCTCTGGTAATACCCCGGGTTGGGAAGATTTGGGTACCCCTTCACCCTTGGCCTCCCCTCTCCCGGATTCAGTGGTCTGGGCTCAGGGAATTGGGGAAAGAAGGATGGATGGTTTTGGGGCTGAAAGTCGGGTGGATATCTGGGGAAAAAGTTCTGCCCAGGGTTTGGTAAATTTCTGCCCTCCTGTGGGAAGTTTGGAGGGAAGTTCCCTGGGTTAGGTGCTTGGCTGGATCCCCCCCCTTGGGCTGGAGGAGTCCACACATAACCCAGGATGGGTCGATTTCCCTTGTAACGGGGACTTACATAATCAGGAGAGCGAGGGACCCCATTTGTGGGGCTGCCTCCTTGGCTCCCTGTCTGTGACTGACCCGAGGACCTCCTGGGCCTAGCATTATTAGGTGCAGGTAGGTTTTTAGGCCCCCCCATCTCCAAATCCAAAACGGGGGTGACCTTTACCTCTGCCACCTTGGCAGCAGCAGGGGTGGTGTTGGCTTTGGGGTTTTTCTGGGCATTACTTTTGCTATCTATCGGTTTCTGCACCTCATAGATCCGGGTAGCCTGTTCAATGACCCAATCTAGGGATCTTTTCTCGTGAAAATCCCTCACGAGCTGGGTCATGATGTATTTGGGCAAGGCATGGAAAAACGTATTTATGAACTCTCTACTATCTGTGCGCACCCTTCTTGTGGTCTGTGCAAAAGCACGCTTTAACTCCTGCACAAATTCTTGTGGGGCCTGATCCTCCCCACATTGCAAATTGTAGGCTGCCTTGCGAGCCTCTTGAGGATTTCTGTGAACAGAAAAATGTTTCAGGATGGCCGCCTTATAGGTGGACCATCTTAAATGATTTTGGTCCTCCAGCCCCGCAAAGAAACTGGAGTATTCCGGGGAGAAGGTCCACTTTACATATTGAATACAGCTTTGGCTGTCCTTCAAATGGAAAGTCTCCATCATTTGTTCAAACAACTCTAAGTGCTCCCAAACAGAATACTTAGCGTTCTTATGGTAAGGCGTGATGACGCTCCTGATTGCCTTAATCTGTTTTAAGGGGTCCTTTAGCAAGGCCCTTTTTGCCTTATTGGCCTTTTTAGTTCGGGTAACCCTTGTCCATTCGTCCTCGGACTCAGAGGCACTGCTCCCAGAGGTTCCCGTCTGTTCTTCCAGGTTTTCCCGGATTCTGCAAGCCTGGGAATGGCTGGCAGAATGTGGGGACCTGGTCTCCTGTGTCCTGCGCAGTTCAGAGGAGTCTTCAGATTCCTCCTTGCTGCCAGGATTTGATGGGTACCCCCTCCACTGACCTAACTGGGCAGAGGTTTTCAGGATGCCCTTAATGGGCCTACTCTCCTGGGGTTCCCCATTGAACTGTACTGTACTTGGGTGCCCATACCCGGATGCCCACCCCTCCATTCCTGAGTGGTACTGGCCTATGAGCCCCATACTCTTAGCTGGATAGTAATCTGCCATCCCTGTGGCCCTGTGCTCATGTGCGCCAGGGGACATGGGGGTGGTAGAGTCCAGGGACTGGGGGAGATGAAGGCCCCTGGTGTTAGGGCTCCTGCGGTTATGGTCAGGAGTCTCTCTTTCCCAGCGGACCTCATCTCTATCCGCCCCTGCTCCCTGTTGCAATGCAAGAGCCTGCGCCTTCAGTTCCTCAGTTAAGGCCTTACTAGACTCTATCAGTCGCTCCTGCATCGCTACCTGTTGTTGGAGCCTATCATTGTGCTGGCAGAGAGCCTCATTCTCTCTCTGTGTTTCCTGATTGGTCCTGGAGCACTGGACCAGTCTTTGCTGCAGGAGGGTTACCTCCTGAGCTGTGTCCCTATTGGCCTGCTCCTTTCTTGCTAGAGCATCCTCCACCCTCCTGGTGTGCTCTAACAAGTTCTGGTGTTCTTTTTGGAGGTCACCCAGTCCCTGGTGGGCCAGGTGATTTTCTTCCATTTTCCTTTTTAAATGGCAGACTTCCTGGCCTAAGGCGTCTCTTTCCTGACTAAGAGCCTGCATTTGTGCCGCCAGGTCGTCCCTTTGCCGTTGAAGGGCACCAGCTTTTTGGCGCTCCTCATCAAACTCTGCCTGGGTATCCAGGTCTTTCAAGATCAGCTTGTTGCTCTCTACCTTCACTCTATCTAGATGACTTTGCAGGGTGGCTACCTGCTCCGTGCATGCCCTGTTAAAGTCTAATTGTTGCTCCAGCTTTTTCTGGCTCTGCAGTAAGGAGTCCAAACTGTCTTGGTGCTCCTTCTGCAGGGCCAGAAATCTAGTATCCTGTTCTACCTTTTCCTGTTGCAGCACATCCATATCCTTCTTTATTTTAATGATGTGCTGCCTACTATCATCTTCTGACTCCTGGCTCAGAAGCCAGCCTCTGCTCAGAAGAGACCAGGTCAGATTGGGCCTTCTCTAACACCATCTGTTGCCTATTTGCCAGATTTTGGCTTTCAGCACATCTATCCTGCATGTCTCCCATATATAGGTACAGGTATGCTGCTATCCTGGCAATCTTATTGTGTTCCTCTTTGGCTTTAGGAGCCATATATAGCTCACTCAGGGCCACATGTAAGGGACCCTGATCTCTATATATATCTGACCCTGTTTCAGTGACCTGTTGTGTGATGGCCTGCAACCACACATCCTGGCCCTGTTCGGTCCATTCACCTCTCACAAATAGCTTATGCAAGAGGTGCTCTCTGGCTATTTTCATGTCTACTAAGGTCGTCATTCTAGAGATTGGTCTCTGTCCTGACTTACAGAAGTTAGTATTTTATTTTTGCAGAACAGAACTTTTCTTGGAGTGTCCCTTTTGAGGAATGCTTTACAGCGTAATGCAGCGTGGTGATCCGACTGGATGTATGTATCCCGTCAGTTAGCACACTGTATTAAGCTGCACAAGTGGTATTCTAACCCAAACGTCCGGCTCGAGCCCCCAATTTGTAAGAGGATTCAATTCAACACTACAGCTAAGTCAACGCCTAGTCTATAATACTGAATGAAAACCCTTATTGATATATCTTTATGTCCAGTTCATGCGTTCTGGATGACTACCCCTATATAACACCCCTCTCTTGGAATCCCCCTGACCCCACTGAGCCAAGAAGTAGTTCTGTTTTGCAAGTTTAAAAGGTTTATTTGATAATTTAAAATATATATATATCACACTTTATAATAAATTAATAATTGAATAGCACACTTAATCTGATATGATAAAGATCAACAACGGAGAATCTGGCACTAGCACACTTCTTATAATCACTAATGAGTTGACATGAAATGGATAAGGTAGCACACTGGTAAATAGGAACAAAAGTATAATGTGGTAGAGGATGCTTTATGTAAGCTCAGGTGGATGCAATATTCAATGAATGCAGTACAGAAGAAAATACTCAATATGATTTCAACCAAACAATGTAATCACTTTTCTCTGGCAATCCCCTCCCCCCCTTGATGCAAGGCAAGGAAATGGAAGGAAAACACACAGTTCTCAGAAATGCAATCAATGTAAATCAGTTCACCCCAGCAAGCTTACACTACAGAAAACAGATAGGAGTTTTGAAAACACAGGCAAAATGCTTTGATATGTGCTAGCAATGGATGAGAAATATGCTGGAAATGCTTTTAATTCCCTTTCAGAGGTTCAGGGTGAGTGGTATCTAGTTAATATTAGTCCAGGCTCACACTAGCAATGATGCAGGGATAGTTAGCAGGTTAAACGAATTTCTGGCAAATGGAAGGCAAGCAGCAGCAGTTTTTACATGTGAAGAAATTTGCAAATCGCGGTAAAATTCGCGAATGCGTGTTCCGCGATTGCGGTAAAAATCTAAGGGGTAGGAATGCGGTTCTAGGTTCATAGGAAAGCCACGATTCTAAGCTTTCAGATAAAAGTTACTGCAAGTCTCTAGCACAAACGGTTGCGGAGATATGAGCGATTAAATAAAGGTCGTTTTTCAGATTTGAAATTTTAAAGTTCAAAAAGACAAGTGCAGCTTGCAACTAGAAAATGACAAGTGACAGCTTTACAAATGACAGGTGACAGATTTGGATCTATCAGGCAGTTCTACTTAGGTTAAATAGATTGAATTAGATGAATTTAAACTAAGAGATTGGTTCTACACAGTTCTGCTGGGTACTCACACTATATTCTTGAATTAAATGGGCCTCGTCACGGATCTGGTCAGGGTTTTAAACTGGACTCTGGTCTGGTCTGGTCTGGCCTCTGCACTTCACAGTGATCTGGGTCAGCTCTCTCTGCTGGTCTGGGTCTCTCTGGGTACAGCACTGCTTTCTCTCTGGATATTTCTGTCACCGGGTTCTTGCAAAAGTTCTTGGCAAAATTCAGACGGCTCGCCCGGCTGTCTGAAGAGTTCAGTTGCAAAAATATTTTGAGGCCTGCTGACAAATACTCTTGCTGGCAGTGGCCTTTTTGGTTAAGGTTCTGAAGTCTCTGTTTATCTTGGAGTCTAAGTGTTGGCTCTTTGAAGATTGATGGAGGTAAGTATGGATTTTTCCGGCAGAGCGTCCCGCTGCAGATGGAATTGAAGGTCCCTATCTGTCCTGTCTGTCTGCTTTTATGTGTTTAGAATGTGGGTGTGTTCTAGCATCACTGACCCTACCTCTCTCTCAGCTTCTAATTGGTCAAACTTCCATTTATCATTTGATTGGGGAATGAACTGTGAGTCAGAGGGATGTCATTTTATGGCTTGCAGAAAGTCCACTCCTCCTGTCAACTTACACACAAATCTAGATTTGAAACAAATACATATTTGCAGAGGTACATATTGTTTTAAAATCATATGCACCCATCATGCATTACAGGAGGTATCCCCTATTCAAACTCTGCTCTTCCTGGGAGCTTGCATTCAGAAATGGCACATATTTCACTTTTTAACTGATTTTTCACTTTCTGACATTGACCCAACTTTACATACATGTGTGCAGGGAGTACGGACATTAACTGATGAAGTTTCAGATTTTTAACATGCATACATTTAGAGTAATATCCACTTTTCCGCTAAAACCCCCCTGAACACGCCACCGGGTCGAAAAACCTCTTAAAATGTGGGCAGAAAAATCACAAGAATTATGGTATCATTTATAAAATGTTCACATGTCCGCTCTATGAGTTATCCATCTTTTTAAAGTTATGTTCTGGCTCCAAAGGGGTGTGGTTTCCTCTCAGCACAAGGTAGAAATACTGGTTTATCCAGTTCTGCCAAGCCAGCTTGCTCTCACAGGCAGTGCTCCTCCCCTTTCCTCAGGAGGAAGCCACTTTTTACGACCATTTACGACTCCTGCCAATAAAACCTTTGCCTGAGCCAGGACAGGGCTTTGTTCACTTTCCTGCAGAGCACAGGTAATTCAATTATCAGATAGATGGCATATCCTTAGTGTGAGCAGCAAAAGGGCAGCTAGGCCTGGGAACACAGCTGTGACTCAAGTTTCACTCCTGATGGGGGTAGTTGCCAGGCAGAATTCAGTTCCTTAAGCCAGGTTTCAGATAAAATGTCACTTTTTGTTCCCCAGTTCCTGCATTCAAATAAAACTAAACATTTTTACATATGCAGCTAGAATGCTGATTCTAAGTGCAAAACTATGACATTTCAACAGTTACAAAGGCATGTGACACCAAACATAGGTCACTCATTTAATCTAAACATTTTCGATTTTAGTGTCTTTAAATCCAGTGCAACTTAAACTGCTGACTCCATAGCAGTTTTGTTATAAGCACTGTTTTGGGCTCTTCATTTCCCAGATTTTGTAAGCACACAAAACCTCATTCTGCCAAATGTCTGCTGGTGTTCAGTGAATATTTTGCACATGTTGCAATGTTTAAAATAGACACTTTGGCTTGCCTTCAGAGGAACACAGGGTGGTTTTAAAACGCCGGCTTTTGGATAGTGGTGAGTACTGGTACTGCACCCATTTTTGGGATTTAAGAATGAATTCCCCACAATTCTAGGTTGCATTTGGCAATCAGCATTGCCATTCCCAATGGTTTCAGACTACTGTGCGGGTAGTCCAATGGTGGTTTTAGGCAGTGTCCTTCTGTGCCCATAACATCGGCAAAAATGGGTGGCAGCCTATTCTTCCTGCATTTCCCTGTGCATTTTCTGGGAAGCTCTGCCATCATGATGTTTTCATGTCAGTACTGCACAGTTTTGAGGTAGGGCTCGGATGCATGGGTAAATACATCCCACAAGCCCCCCTCTTGCGATGGCCATTCGGTTTCACTGATGGGACTCGCAAGATCTGGGATGTTTCCTCATCTTCTTCCAATAGATGGCACAGTTCAGCATCTTTTCCTCCATCCGGTCGGATCGATCGGTTCTCCTCGCCGGTCCTGATGGGAATATTGGGCGGTACCCCGAGCCCGTTGCGTCTCAGCTCCCGGTCTCCGGATTGTCCTCCTTGGCCCGTCTCAAGGTTTTCTTTCTCCTAGAACGACAAAGGAAGAGCAGCAATACCTATTCATAGACGTTTTTCCACCACCGTTGAGATAGTGGGGCAGCATATGCATTTCATCATCACGAAACATTACATTCTTATTTTGGAAAAAAAAAACAGTATAACTAAGAGACAGTTTCATGCAAATCACAATATTTTAGAGACTAGATGTGGTATGTTTTATGATTGGAACTGAATTAGTCTGATATAGTACCCGCTAGGATTCCAGAGGATTCCTCCAGTTGTTGCAGAGTGTGCCTGGGGTGGCAACATTTCAACTGGTTTATGTGGACCCACTTGTCTTCCCCCGCTGCCAAAGGACCTTTGGGGATGTGGATTTTGTAGGCCACAGGGGAGATCTTGTCGATGACCTCAAAGGGTCCCTTCCATGTAGGCAAAAATTTTCGCTGCTTGGCCTGGTTCCTTTGGAAGTTGTATAGATAGACCTGGTCTCCCACCTGATATTCCTTCCTGGAAGTTTTCAGGTCATAGTGGGTCTTCATGCTATCAGCTGATCTTTCTAGATTCCGCTGAGCATAAGCAAAAGCATGTTGAAGGTGTTTCCTTAAATTCTCCACATACTCATGAGTTGTGGAGGCATTTATCAGTGTCTGCTCTTGGGTCCTGTAGAGCAAATGCTGGGGAAGCACCATCTTGCGCCCAGTCATCAACTCAAATGGTGACATTTTGGTTGCAGATGAAGGGGTAGATCTGATGGCCATTAGGACCAGAGGTAATCGGATATCCCAACTTGGCCCAGAATCTGCCACAAACTTCTTTAATATGCTCACAATTGTCCGGTTATATCTCTCTACTGCCCCAGAAGAAGCTGGCCGATAAGCAATATGCAACTTCCTTTTGACCCCCAGTATCTCCCACATCTTTGTCATTACTTCACTGGTGAAGTGGCTACCTCTGTCTGACTCAATCCTTTGAGGTAGACCAAAACGGGAAAAGATGTGGTTAATCATCAAGGCAGCTGCAGTTTCTGCCTTGCAATTTGGGGCTGGGAGACATTCCACCCACTTGGTAAACAAGCATGTCACAGTCAACATGTACTTATTCCCCCTAGCAGAGCGAATCACAGGGCCTACAAAGTCGATTTGTAAATCTGACCATGGCAGTGTCATCCCCCTCTTTTGGAGAGGCGCACGGTGCGTGAGGGATGATGGCTGAAATTGTGCACACACAAGACACCCCTTCAAGTATTGGTCGAGGTCCTGCCCCATGTGTGGCCAGTATGCAACCTCTCTTAAGATTTCCAATGTTGTGTGAAACCCCCTATGACCGGCGGTGGCCGCATCATGGGCGTGACTTAACATCAGGCTTCGGAATGAGGTAGGAACCACCCACTGATCGTGGCCAGCTTTGGATTTCCTTACCAGCAAACCGTCTTGATTCCGGAACATTTTTGGACATTTCATCAACACTCTTAGGTCCTCTTTCCCAATATAATCGGTATCCGTCAGGGGAAAGTTCTCAGGGTCCTCAAGGTGCTGGTAAAATTTACCAATAATTGGATCCCCCTTCTGAGCGGTAATCAAATCAGCATCAGGGGTCTCCTTACTCCATTGTGCAATTGAAAGGTCGTTGTGAGCATTTGTCTGGGACCTAGTGATAGCAGTGACCTGGATTTCCCCCAACAGGGACTCAATCTCAATTAGATCCCCTTGGATGGCCCCGGTTTTGGCCAGCTGATCAGCTAAGTCATTTCCAGTTTTGTCTGGTCCCTCTACTTTGGAATGACCCTTGATCTTTTTCCAATAGATGGTCATCTCATTCGAGGTGACCAGATCATCAATGTTTTGGATCAACTTCCCATGTTTCAAGGGTTTGTTGTTAGCACACAACATGCCTCTGGTTTTCCAATTAACCAGGTGCTCCACAAACCCGTTCCGTACATAATCCGAATCTGTGATTATGACCAGTTCGCGGAGTTGATGCTGGACAGCAGTGAGGATGGCCTGATGCACAGCCATCAATTCTGCCACCTGACTACTTCGGGGACCAATTTTGTATCCAGCGGAGGGTTCTGGGGACTCATTCACCCATGCATTCCCTACGCCGGCCACCAGTTCTTTCTCCCCGTTGTTGTCAACATGGTAAGAGCATCCATCCACATATACAGTGGGCATTCCCTCACACTTGTCTTCTTCAAAGACTTTGTGTGGGGAATTAAGGTATGCCTCCATGTTGTCCTTGATTTTCAGACTTTCGTCCTCGAGACAGTTTTCTCTGGCACAATCATGCAAGTCAGCCAGACCTTGCGCGAGGGGACTCTTCTTGTTTTGGCCATATCTGACCTCCACAGGAAAGCCTTGCATTGACAGAATCCAGGAAGTAATTCGGGAATTACTCACATTTCCGGCCCGGATTCTGTCACTTTGGAGATATTGCAGAGGCTGGTGTGGAGTCTCCACT
The DNA here is from genome assembly GCF_040938575.1 of Ambystoma mexicanum. NCBI lineage: Eukaryota > Metazoa > Chordata > Amphibia > Caudata > Ambystomatidae > Ambystoma > Ambystoma mexicanum. The sequence continues at coordinate 466,991,687 of NC_090934.1, forward strand.
ATGATGTGTTCCCCCTGGATAAACGGGCGGTAATTCTTCAATGCCCACACCGTTGCCAGGAGTGCCTTCTCACAATCGTTGAATTTTTACTCCACAGAGGATAAAGTTTTGCTCGCATAGGAGATTACTTTATTGACCTTGTCATGCTTTTGGTATAATACTGCCGTCAAGCACGTATCAGAGAACCCCGTCTCCAGGAAGAACTCCTTGTTTCTGACAGGGTAAGCTAGGCAAGGCGCTTGTGAGAGGCTTCTTTTGAGTTGTTTTACCGCCTCGGCTTGTTCTGGACCCCATTCCCACTTGACCCCCCCCTTCAGGAGATGAATCAGGGGTCTGGTGATCTCTGCGTAGCCCTCAATGAACTTTCTGCTGTAATTAGTCAGTCCAAGGAGGCTCCTTAGTTCCCGCAGAGTTGTGGGGTCTTTCAGTTTCTGAAGTGCTTCCACTTTCTTTTCCTGGGGACAGAGACCCTGAGGAGTAATCTCATGCCCCAAGAAATTAACACGGGTTCTACACCACTGTGCTTTCTGAAAGGAAAGTTTTGCTCCGGCAGCCCTCAACTGTGTCAGAACATAACGGATCTCCGCTATGTGTTCCTCCACAGATGAACTTTTGATGAGGACATCATCTACATAAGCCAGGTTACCCCTTGCACCCAAGTCAGGCATGGCCTTGTGTAGAAAAATGTTGAATTCATTGCCGGAGTTGAGGTATCCGAAGGGAGTCCGGGTCCATGTGTACTGCTGGCCCCCAAAGGTAAAAGCCAGTTTGTATTGGTCCTCCCTGCTGACAGGCACGGTCCAGTATCCATTGGTCAGGTCTATTGCAGTGAATACCTGTGACCCCTGAATCTGGGCCAGCCCTTGGTCAATGTAGGGCAGAGGCCATCGGGAAGTATGGACCCGTTTGTTGAGCTCCCTGAGGTCGGCACAGAGTCTCCACTGGCCGTTTGGCTTCAATATTCCCAGCACCGGATTATTGAAGGTGCTGTGGACTGGACGGATTATTCCCCGGGACTCAAGGTTCTTAATTATTTCAGTAAGGGACTCCATTGATGCGAGAGGCAAGCGATATTGCTTCACAAACACAGGAGTCATGCCAGGGTCCGTGGGGATTGTTGTTGTGTGGATGTCAGTGCGACCACAGTCATATGAGTCTACCGCAAAGAGATCTTGGAAATCCAAGAAAACTTGTTTCAACTTTTGCTTTTGTTCCAGAGTCACACAGGCATCAGCTAGGTTGACTCTCTCTTCCACCATCTGCCTGAAGCCTGGAAAGACTTCTGGTTTGGCTATCTCCGCGGCCTCCTCCAGCTGGGTGGAGAAGTCCCTGGTCAGAGTGCTGATTTGGACCGGAGGCTTCAGGTGGGCAAGGCAGCCTTCATGAACCTGGAAAATCACCTCATCCCTCCTGAATTCACAAGTCACATCTTCCTTACCATAAGGGCAGGAAGTGTACACCAGGAAGTTCCCCCCATGCCGGGTGAAAATCCTGTCTGGTGTTGTATTGTCCTCACTGTCACTGTCAACACAGTCCTTGGGGATTGGTCCTAACAGTTCATTTACAAGATCAATGGAGAAATGTCGGTCATCAACCGCCATTCCAATAATGGTGCCTGCGGCTAGAGCAATACTCTTTAAGTCGCTGTTATCCACCTCTATTAGAATGGTGTCATGTTCTATGTTGACTAATGGAGTTAGGTTTACCCCCAACCCTTGCTGTTGGAAAGAAGCATTTAGATGTATGTAAGCATCAGGGTTTTTCAACTCTTGTCCCCTTTTAACTTTCACTTCCAGGGAGAATTGTCGGGTCCTTTCTGGGATGGTGACTTCCTCTTTAACCTGAATTTCAACTGCATAAGGTAGCAATTGAGCTGACCTAAATGCTTTTTCTGGATCATCAAAGCCCATGGGATTATCCGCTAATCGGGACCAAGCTTTGAAGTTTATTAGGTCCAAACTAATGGCAAAGCGATTGAGAATGTCACTGCCTAAGTAAAAGGCGGCAGTGACATCTCGCACGACCCAACAATTATGGACTATGCTCTTGTTGCCAATGGAGATTTTGAGCATACACCTGCTTGGCAGGAGATGTTTGGAATTAGGTGCTTCCAGGTCCATCTCCCATTTGTCTATCAGTTTGAAGGTGGGAATGGCTGGATCTTTTGGGAGTTGGCGGAACATGGCTTCGCTGATGAAGCTCTTACCGTTGTTCACACACACTCGAGCGAGAACAGAGTCCTTCCCATCATTTAACTGAACAGGGATGAACAACTGCTCTCCAATTTGCTGAATATCAGCCAGGCTTTGAGCTGATTTCACATCTTTCTGGACTATAGGAGTGGGAATTTCAGATTGTGGATTGGTATAGAATTTCAAAGTGTTTCCTTCCAGCGTGGAATACCACTTTAGACTGGAAGGAAGGTTGATTTTCAGAAATAGAGAGGACCCCCCATCACTAGTCTGTTGTCCTACTGCTATTACTGTCACGTCTGGAATCTGGTTGTTCTGGAAGTGAAATTCTACTTGGTCAGATTTTTGTTCAACCATGTGGCATGTGCCGTTTAAACTAACATGGTTGACACTCTGTTTTAATTTTATCGGTCGGCTAGTCTGGGTCCAGAGGACCTTGTTTACGCAATCTATTAGGGGTGACAACCTTCTCAGGAGGTCATTCCCTAGTAAACAAGGGGTGCCCTCTGGGGTCACGACTATGACCGGGTGTTTCAACTTATGTCGCCCAATTTTAATGTCCAAATCTGCCTTCCCCTCGACGGGAATTTCCTTCCCGTCAAAGTTCTGTAGTTGTCCAGGAAGAGAGGTGAGAGGAATTTGGTAATTCTCTCCCCTTCCTGCATTCAGTTCGTCAAAGGCCCTTCTGGACAGAAGGGTAGCTTGAGATCCCGTGTCCACCAGTGCCGAGGTTGTACCCTGCCCCTGTACTTGTACCGGGGCATAATATCTTCCCTCCTTCTCCTCAAGGGGGCACAGATAATGTACATTTTTGGACAACTGGTGGGCTAACTTTCTGGTTTTGGACATTGCTAGCGAAGAGATTTGGGCAGAATTCTGTGGAGAGTCTTGGGAATCTGAAAGAAAAATTTGGCAACTGGAGATCAGAGCCATTGTGGGTTCCCCTGGTTCCAGTTCTGGGCCGCCCCCCCCTTTTTGGAGGCAGTCCCCAGTATGGGTTTGAACCCGGGGATTTCCTTGCTGTTGGTTCTGGGATGAGATGGTGGGCGGCGGTAGCTCAGTCTCCACATCTCCCCAGTCTGGATTTGCATCCCTAGGGACCCATTTTTCTTTGGGGGGAGTTCCCCCCTCTCTGAAGGAGAAGATCCTTTTCCCAGGATCCTCTGAGGATCCCTCTCCCTCAAATTGGAAGATCTGTACCTCCTCCTCAAACTGAGTCTGTTTGGGTCTTTTGTTTCTCCTACCCCCCCTCTGCTCCTTAGGAGGAAGACTTTCCGGGGCCAGAGATTTTGTTTCCGGTTCCTGGGTTTCCAGGGGCTGTTTACAAGTGAGGAAGGAAGCTTCCTCCAAGGCTTTACACCCACCTTCCCCTTGTGCCTCCTCCCTGGGAACCGGTGAGTTATCGGGGTGCTGCCCCCGTCATTGTTCTGGAGCACCAGGTCCAGAGTTGGGTGCGTTCTGCGCCGGCACGCCCATCTGAGGGTTCTGCTGAGCCCTCAGTATGTGACCCAGATCCCGCGCCATGTTTTGAACCTGGCGCTCTAACTGGGAAACCCGCTCAGGCTGATACGGGGCCCTGTTTTCTCCCCTGGGCTGATCCCGGGAAGGGTAGCTGTCCCTCCTCTGGTAATACCCCGGGTTGGGAAGATTTGGGTACCCCTTCACCCTTGGCCTCCCCTCTCCCGGATTCAGTGGTCTGGGCTCAGGGAATTGGGGAAAGAAGGATGGATGGTTTTGGGGCTGAAAGTCGGGTGGATATCTGGGGAAAAAGTTCTGCCCAGGGTTTGGTAAATTTCTGCCCTCCTGTGGGAAGTTTGGAGGGAAGTTCCCTGGGTTAGGTGCTTGGCTGGATCCCCCCCCTTGGGCTGGAGGAGTCCACACATAACCCAGGATGGGTCGATTTCCCTTGTAACGGGGACTTACATAATCAGGAGAGCGAGGGACCCCATTTGTGGGGCTGCCTCCTTGGCTCCCTGTCTGTGACTGACCCGAGGACCTCCTGGGCCTAGCATTATTAGGTGCAGGTAGGTTTTTAGGCCCCCCCATCTCCAAATCCAAAACGGGGGTGACCTTTACCTCTGCCACCTTGGCAGCAGCAGGGGTGGTGTTGGCTTTGGGGTTTTTCTGGGCATTACTTTTGCTATCTATCGGTTTCTGCACCTCATAGATCCGGGTAGCCTGTTCAATGACCCAATCTAGGGATCTTTTCTCGTGAAAATCCCTCACGAGCTGGGTCATGATGTATTTGGGCAAGGCATGGAAAAACGTATTTATGAACTCTCTACTATCTGTGCGCACCCTTCTTGTGGTCTGTGCAAAAGCACGCTTTAACTCCTGCACAAATTCTTGTGGGGCCTGATCCTCCCCACATTGCAAATTGTAGGCTGCCTTGCGAGCCTCTTGAGGATTTCTGTGAACAGAAAAATGTTTCAGGATGGCCGCCTTATAGGTGGACCATCTTAAATGATTTTGGTCCTCCAGCCCCGCAAAGAAACTGGAGTATTCCGGGGAGAAGGTCCACTTTACATATTGAATACAGCTTTGGCTGTCCTTCAAATGGAAAGTCTCCATCATTTGTTCAAACAACTCTAAGTGCTCCCAAACAGAATACTTAGCGTTCTTATGGTAAGGCGTGATGACGCTCCTGATTGCCTTAATCTGTTTTAAGGGGTCCTTTAGCAAGGCCCTTTTTGCCTTATTGGCCTTTTTAGTTCGGGTAACCCTTGTCCATTCGTCCTCGGACTCAGAGGCACTGCTCCCAGAGGTTCCCGTCTGTTCTTCCAGGTTTTCCCGGATTCTGCAAGCCTGGGAATGGCTGGCAGAATGTGGGGACCTGGTCTCCTGTGTCCTGCGCAGTTCAGAGGAGTCTTCAGATTCCTCCTTGCTGCCAGGATTTGATGGGTACCCCCTCCACTGACCTAACTGGGCAGAGGTTTTCAGGATGCCCTTAATGGGCCTACTCTCCTGGGGTTCCCCATTGAACTGTACTGTACTTGGGTGCCCATACCCGGATGCCCACCCCTCCATTCCTGAGTGGTACTGGCCTATGAGCCCCATACTCTTAGCTGGATAGTAATCTGCCATCCCTGTGGCCCTGTGCTCATGTGCGCCAGGGGACATGGGGGTGGTAGAGTCCAGGGACTGGGGGAGATGAAGGCCCCTGGTGTTAGGGCTCCTGCGGTTATGGTCAGGAGTCTCTCTTTCCCAGCGGACCTCATCTCTATCCGCCCCTGCTCCCTGTTGCAATGCAAGAGCCTGCGCCTTCAGTTCCTCAGTTAAGGCCTTACTAGACTATCAGTCGCTCCTGCATCGCTACCTGTTGTTGGAGCCTATCATTGTGCTGGCAGAGAGCCTCATTCTCTCTCTGTGTTTCCTGATTGGTCCTGGAGCACTGGACCAGTCTTTGCTGCAGGAGGGTTACCTCCTGAGCTGTGTCCCTATTGGCCTGCTCCTTTCTTGCTAGAGCATCCTCCACCCTCCTGGTGTGCTCTAACAAGTTCTGGTGTTCTTTTTGGAGGTCACCCAGTCCCTGGTGGGCCAGGTGATTTTCTTCCATTTTCCTTTTTAAATGGCAGACTTCCTGGCCTAAGGCGTCTCTTTCCTGACTAAGAGCCTGCATTTGTGCCGCCAGGTCGTCCCTTTGCCGTTGAAGGGCACCAGCTTTTTGGCGCTCCTCATCAAACTCTGCCTGGGTATCCAGGTCTTTCAAGATCAGCTTGTTGCTCTCTACCTTCACTCTATCTAGATGACTTTGCAGGGTGGCTACCTGCTCCGTGCATGCCCTGTTAAAGTCTAATTGTTGCTCCAGCTTTTTCTGGCTCTGCAGTAAGGAGTCCAAACTGTCTTGGTGCTCCTTCTGCAGGGCCAGAAATCTAGTATCCTGTTCTACCTTTTCCTGTTGCAGCACATCCATATCCTTCTTTATTTTAATGATGTGCTGCCTACTATCATCTTCTGACTCCTGGCTCCTCTGCAGCCTCTGCTCAGAAGAGACCAGGTCAGATTGGGCCTTCTCTAACACCATCTGTTGCCTATTAACCAGATTTTGGCTTTCAGCACATCTATCCTGCATGTCTCCCATATATAGGTACAGGTATGCTGCTATCCTGGCAATCTTATTGTGTTCCTCTTTGGCTTTAGGAGCCATATATAGCTCACTCAGGGCCACATGTAAGGGACCCTGATCTCTATATATATCTGACCCTGTTTCAGTGACCTGTTGTGTGATGGCCTGCAACCACACATCCTGGCCCTGTTCGGTCCATTCACCTCTCACAAATAGCTTATGCAAGAAGTGCTCTCTGGCTATTTTCATGTCTACTAAGGTCGTCATTCTAGAGATTGGTCTCTGTCCTGACTTACAGAAGTTAGTATTTTATTTTTGCAGAACAGAACTTTTCTTGGAGTGTCCCTTTTGAGGAATGCTTTACAGCGTAATGCAGCGTGGTGATCCGACTGGATGTATGTATCCCGTCAGTTAGCACACTGTATTAAGCTGCACAAGTGGTATTCTAACCCAAACGTCCGGCTCGAGCCCCCAATTTGTAAGAGGATTCAATTCAACACTACAGCTAAGTCAACGCCTAGTCTATAATACTGAATGAAAACCCTTATTGATATATCTTTATGTCCAGTTCATGCGTTCTGGATGACTACCCCTATATAACACCCCTCTCTTGGAATCCCCCTGACCCCACTGAGCCAAGAAGTAGTTCTGTTTTGCAAGTTTAAAAGGTTTATTTGATAATTTAAAATATATATATATCACACTTTATAATAAATTAATAATTGAATAGCACACTTAATCTGATATGATAAAGATCAACAACGGAGAATCTGGCACTAGCACACTTCTTATAATCACTAATGAGTTGACATGAAATGGATAAGGTAGCACACTGGTAAATAGGAACAAAAGTATAATGTGGTAGAGGATGCTTTATGTAAGCTCAGGTGGATGCAATATTCAATGAATGCAGTACAGAAAATACTCAATATGATTTCAACCAAACAATGTAATCACTTTTCTCTGGCAATCCCCTCCCCCCCTTGATGCAAGGCAAGGAAATGGAAGGAAAACACACAGTTCTCAGAAATGCAATCAATGTAAATCAGTTCACCCCAGCAAGCTTACACTACAGAAAACAGATAGGAGTTTTGAAAACACAGGCAAAATGCTTTGATATGTGCTAGCAATGGATGAGAAATATGCTGGAAATGCTTTTAATTCCCTTTCAGAGGTTCAGGGTGAGTGGTATCTAGTTAATATTAGTCCAGGCTCACACTAGCAATGATGCAGGGATAGTTAGCAGGTTAAACGAATTTCTGGCAAATGGAAGGCAAGCAGCAGCAGTTTTTACATGTGAAGAAATTTGCAAATCGCGGTAAAATTCGCGAATGCGTGTTCCGCGATTGCGGTAAAACTATAAGGGGTAGGAATGCGGTTCTAGGTTCATAGGAAAGCCACGATTCTAAGCTTTCAGATAAAAGTTACTGCAAGTCTCTAGCACAAACGGTCGCGGAGATATGAGCGATTAAATAAAGGTCGTTTTTCAGATTTGAAATTTTAAAGTTCAAAAAGACAAGTGCAGCTTGCAACTAGAAAATGACAAGTGACAGCTTTACAAATGACAGGTGACAGATTTGGATCTATCAGGCAGTTCTACTTAGGTTAAATAGATTGAATTAGATGAATTTAAACTAAGAGATTGGTTCTACACAGTTCTGCTGGGTACTCACACTATATTCTTGAATTAAATGGGCCTCGTCACGGATCTGGTCAGGGTTTTAAACTGGACTCTGGTCTGGTCTGGTCTGGCCTCTGCACTTCACAGTGATCTGGGTCAGCTCTCTCTGCTGGTCTGGGTCTCTCTGGGTACAGCACTGCTTTCTCTCTGGATATTTCTGTCACCGGGTTCTTGCAAAAGTTCTTGGCAAAATTCAGACGGCTCGCCCGGCTGTCTGAAGAGTTCAGTTGCAAAAATATTTTGAGTCCTGCTGACAAATACTCTTGCTGGCAGTGGCCTTTTTGGTTAAGGTTCTGAAGTCTCTGTTTATCTTGGAGTCTAAGTGTTGGCTCTTTGAAGATTGATGGAGGTAAGTATGGATTTTTCCGGCAGAGCGTCCCGCTGCAGATGGAATTGAAGGTCCCTATCTGTCCTGTCTGTCTGCTTTTATGTGTTTAGAATGTGGGTGTGTTCTAGCATCACTGACCCTACCTCTCTCTCAGCTTCTAATTGGTCAAACTTCCATTTATCATTTGATTGGGGAATGAACTGTGAGTCAGAGGGATGTCATTTTATGGCTTGCAGAAAGTCCACTCCTCCTGTCAACTTACACACAAATCTAGATTTGAAACAAATACATATTTGCAGAGGTACATATTGTTTTAAAATCATATGCACCCATCATGCATTACAGGAGGTATCCCCTGTTCAAACTCTGCTCTTCCTGGGAGCTTGCATTCAGAAATGGCACATATTTCACTTTTTAACTGATTTTTCACTTTCTGACATTGACCCAACTTTACATACATGTGTGCAGGGAGTACGGACATTAACTGATGAAGTTTCAGATTTTTAACATGCATACATTTAGAGTAATATCCACTTTTCCGCTAAAACCCCCCTGAACACGCCACCGGGTCGAAAAACCTCTTAAAATGTGGGCAGAAAAATCACAAGAATTATGGTATCATTTATAAAATTTTCACATGTCCGCTCTATGAGTTATCCATCTTTTTAAAGTTATGTTCTGGCTCCAAAGGGGTGTGGTTTCCTCTCAGCACAAGGTAGAAATACTGGTTTATCCAGTTCTGCCAAGCCAGCTTGCTCTCACAGGCAGTGCTCCTCCCCTTTCCTCAGGAGGAAGCCACTTTTTACGACCATTTACGACTCCTGCCAATAAAACCTTTGCCTGAGCCAGGACAGGGCTTTGTTCACTTTCCTGCAGAGCACAGGTAATTCAATTATCAGATAGATGGCATATCCTTAGTGTGAGCAGCAAAAGGGCAGCTAGGCCTGGGAACACAGCTGTGACTCAAGTTTCACTCCTGATGGGGGTAGTTGCCAGGCAGAATTTAGTTCCTTAAGCCAGGTTTCAGATAAAATGTCACTTTTTGTTCCCCAGTTCCTGCATTCAAATAAAACTAAACATTTTTACATATGCAGCTAGAATGCTGATTCTAAGTGCAAAACTATGACATTTCAACAGTTACAAAGGCATGTGACAGCAAACATAGGTCACTCATTTAATCTAAACATTTTCGATTTTAGTGTCTTTAAATCCAGTGCAACTTAAACTGCTGACTCCATAGCAGTTTTGTTATAAGCACTGTTTTGGGCTCTTCATTTCCCAGATTTTGTAAGCACACAAAACCTCATTCTGCCAAATGTCTGCTGGTGTTCAGTGAATATTTTGCACATGTTGCAATGTTTAAAATAGACACTTTGGCTTGCCTTCAGAGGAACACAGGGTGGTTTTAAAACGCCGGCTTTTGGATAGTGGTGAGTACTGGTACTGCACCCATTTTTGGGATTTAAGAATGAATTCCCCACAATTCTAGGTTGCATTTGGCAATCAGCATTGCCATTCCCAATGGTTTCAGACTACTGTGCGGGTAGTCCAATGGTGGTTTTAGGCAGTGTCCTTCTGTGCCCATAACATCGGCAAAAATGGGTGGCAGCCTATTCTTCCTGCATTTCCCTGTGCATTTTCTGGGAAGCTCTGGCCATCATGATGTTTTCATGTCAGTACTGCACAGTTTTGAGGTAGGGCTCGGATGCATGGGTAAATACATCCCACAACCTCTGCCACCACGACAAACCCCACTACAAAACTCAAATCCTCTCTACAACTCCCTCCTCCACTCTACAACTCCCTCCTCCACTCTACAACCTCTGCCACCACGACAAACCCCTCCACCCCACTACAAAACTCAAATCCACTCTACAAATCCCTCCTACACTCTACAACTCCAGCCTCTGCGCTACAATTCGTGTGCCTCTGCTCTACAACTCCTGCCTCTGCTCTACAACTCCTGCCTCTGCTCTACCACTTCCTCATACACTCAACTACCACTCCACCCACCGTTCTATCCGAACACACTCCTTTTAATCACACACATTTCACAAACACTCTCTACCCTTTGTCTCCTAGCCACAGTTGTTTCTTTCTCATGCACACTCAAACTACAGTACCACTTCCACTCACTAACCAATACCTCGCATGCTCCCGAAATCACCTCCAATCTCTGCTTCTCTTTCCTTCCTCCTGCTGGTCCTTTGGAATGCCACCTCCTCCCGTGACCTGGCCCCGACAACCCACAACTTGCACATTTCGGTTTGTCTCTTTATGCTGCCGCCTCCTCCTGCCATTGGCTTACTTGCCCTGGCCAATCTGGCCCAGTCTTCCCTGCACGGAAGGTGGTGACACAATCAGCAGAACTGTTAAATAGCCGGCTTGTCTCCGCCCCTTTTTCCCAAGCGGAATAGTGATGACGACCCAAGGTGTTAAGTGTACGAGTTTGGGTTAGGGGGCTTTGTCCTGGTGTCCTCTATAGTAAGTGCAGTCTCTTTGGGGTTTTGAGCCCAGCTGTTTAGTTACTGGTGGTCTAGGGTGGGGACTGTCAGGTGCGGTGGCCTCCTGCCGGTGCTCGGGAGCATCGTGCGGCTTCCCTCTCAGCTGCATTGTCGCAAAAATGAAATGCCAGCTGCCTTTCTATCTGCTTGGTCTCGGTCTCTGGCCATGGAAGGTTGGACGTGCGGGATGCAGGAGGTACATTTTCACTTATTTGGGCCCGGGCTTCTAGTGAAAGGATGTAGCCTCTATGTGGCTCTGAAGTGCTGCATTGCTTCCCGCGCTGCTTGGAGTGACTCGGATCTCAAACGTTCACTTTAGAAAAATCAGAAAGCGTCTGGCAAGCATCTTGTTCATGAGGCAGTGGTGTGACACAAAAGGGCACCGCATAATAGCATGCTGGCACAAGGTGGGGTTCCAGTACTTGCAGCTGCCACTGTCCTCCTGAGGGGAGGGCCTGGCTCTGGAATGTCCCCCGTTAGTTCTCCCAACCCTAGCTGGGAGGTGCTCCCATCCCCTCTTGACAATGCCAGTGTACTGCCCTTGAGACTGTCCTGCTGTATGCTTTCTCCATGTCTGCTATTCCCAAAGCGTACCCTTAGCTATGCTACAACCCAGGCACCCACAGTGCCGACTGATAATGTTGCCCTTGAAATGCCACTTGTTTATTCTTGTGATTCCAGCTCAGCTGAAGGGGGTAAGGGCACTTCAAAGGAGATCACTTGCTTATTTACATCCCTGGCGATTGTGCTAAGAAATGGGGGTGGGGGAGATGCATAGGGGTTCTTAGATGCACTTATTTCTTTGGTTGTGGGGCACAAATTAATGTGTCATAGGCCCCAAACAATCTTAACGTGGCCCTGCCTTCTCGCACATTTATACTGGTAGATTACATGTAATTTAAACTACAGGTTTCTCTGGAGAGTTCATTTCGGTTTAATACTTTATCGTAAATTCAACAGGGTTCCGAATGCCAAGAGCATGCTTTAAAAACCGTTTTACATGATTCCCCATTTCACCACTAGATGGCAGTGACATTTTGCTCATGGTATACTTTATTTTATTGTGTTAAACCTCCTCATGATTTTACCGGCTCTAGGGTTGCTTCATATATAAAAAGAAAGGCCTTTCATACACTGCACAAAAAAATGTCATTCAGTTCTTAGCTTCCTCATGGGAACATGGTTTGGAAAGGATGACCCTATTCTAGTGGCAGTCTTTGGATATGCAAGTGTCTTCCTGATAACTACTAATCCGTGTCCTCCATCCATGCTGTGGTAGTGTTTGCAGATTACACCACAGAGTTCTCTATGGCACTAATGTCCCAGAACAGGTGCAGTAGGTAAAAAGCCATGTGTTTCAATCCCACTCTCTGTTATTCGAATCCCATGCTCTGTAATCGTAACCCACCAAGCAGTGTCAATCCTGTTTACTCGAGGAGAACCATCTACGGTTCCAGAAGCACCCCTCAAGACCTTCCTCTTTGCTTCTGCTTTCTCTCCTCCTCTCCCCTGCTGATCTGCTGGCTGAATCTGAAACTGCACTTGTTACCTGGCTACCCTCTGATCTCGGGCCCAGGTCCCCTCACCGCCAGCTACACACCTGCACTGCCCCCCCCCTGTCAACCCTTGCACTCGGGGGCTCTTTCTGTATCCCTACAGCCCCCACCACCACTGACACCTAATGTCTGCACTTACCCTTGCACTTGCCAACAAACTTTTTATTTATTGCCTTTATTTATTTTATTGTTTGATCTTATGTACTGTACTGCCCGCTCCCCCTGCACTTTTCCCCTCCTGCACTTGCACAATCTCAATGTCAGCTGGCCTAGTAAGATCGTTCTCTCTGTCTTCACTCCATTCTCTCCTCCCTTGCCTCGTCGGGCCTTGATACACTTGTGTATAGACGCGTTATAAATGCCATATCATACCATATTGCTACACAGCCGAGTCCCTTATTGTGGTCACGCCAAAGAGCTGGGTAGCGTACCAACTGGGTTGAACCCCAGCAAGGTCAGCTAAGCCTTTCAGTCTTGAAAGCGCAACAGGCTCAGTGCCATAGAGACACCAAATATAACAGCACGTGGCCACCCACCTGTGGGTTTGAATGCTGTAATTGTTCTGGTCAACATTTTAGCAGCGTTGAGCTTTCCTGTGGCACAGAGTGGCACCACACACACTATGCACTTGCATTAATTAGAGATGGAGGAGAGGGTTTCTATCAGAAACACTTTACAAAAGTTGCAATCCCGGGCAGAGCAATAAAAGGATGCTTTTCAATGGTGGGGGGTAGAGGGTTGTGGTAGCAGGGACACCAGTTGAGGAAGGAGGGATGTTGCTGCATACAGTAGGGGCAATGCTAACAGATGGGACACAGCGAACCTGCTCACAGGAACGAAGCAGTTTACAGAAATAGAGAGGCAGAAGAGGGATTTGGTGGAGGAGTGTGGCCGTGGTGGGTGGGGGGATTTCAGGGGAGCACATTCCATGTTCAAGAATTCTAACTTCAAGGCGGATATACAAAACACATCTTAACTTTGGCAATATCCTTGATTTCAGGGGTTGAGCAGTCCCAGTGGATGGGTGCCAGTGTGAAGGAGGGGCACAGGGAAGCAGCGCAGGGGGGTGGACAAGTAACAGGCTGAACAGCACTCAAGAGTGTGAGGTGGGAGTAGTGGCTGCTGGAGTTAGTGAGATTGGGGGCAGTCCGTTGCTGCATTTATAGACGAGGAGCAGGAATTTAAAGATGTTATGTGCACAACTGCCTGGGCTCATGATGGCAGTTGATAATCACAGAGTGACACCAAACACACAGATATTCGATCAAAATACCTAGCGTGGAAAGGTGCACCGATTCTACATGATCATGGTGTGTTTCCGCACACAGACACGCGCACCGTGTTCATAATAGGGCTTCCACATACAGAGTGCCATCATGCACAGCCTCGCCAAATCCATGTGTGAGGTGCACTTGCACACATTGCGGTATGGCAGGCACTCACCGTGATCATGACCGAGTTCCACGTGGAGGAGAAGATCTGGCTACTGTTGCTACCCTGGTAGTGCTTCTTAACTTCCCTAGTGAAGAACTCTCGCGAGAGCTGAAAGAGACAAGAATGCAGAAGGGTTAGTGCGATGTTCCTTCACAGCCAACGTGGCTGTCGGACCCCAAAGAACATCGGATGGATAGACATAAGTAGGAGGGATGGAAAGACGCCCACATGAGTTCACTGGATCTTCATAGACTGTCTGTCCCAGAAACTAAACTAAAATATGGGCACGTTGGGAAAACGCATGTTACACAACAACCACTGCCCCGCCTCCCACTCATCTATCCATACCCATCGGTCCTGCGTACAACATCCCATTAAGTGCACCCTCATTTCTCCTCCTCATCCCTGTCTCCATCCTAGATCATCCCTCTTCACTTATCAATTTTCATTCTAATCTTACCATAGTGTCCAAGGCCCCCTCACTCTTGCACGAGACTTATACAATAAAAATGAAGACCAATGAGAAAGGAGGATGAGGGTCGAAGTGGGAAAACGGGGGGAAATAAGTGCGTTCAAAGCGTACACTGATGGGGTCCATGTTCGGACATCCTCATTTCTGTTCCTCAGACCTCCTTCTCACCCCTGTTACCTTTCCCCCTCATCAGTCTTTGCTCTTATGTGCCGCGAGCGAGAGTTTAGGAATATAAATACAGATTGAGGAGTGAGGAGGAGGATTGAGGGGCAGAAATGTGGAGACCCTAGACTGGACACATCAATGTTGGTCTACATGTGGCTGAATCGCCATGCAGGTAACCTTTTACAAGCTCTCTCTTGCTTCAGAGAACTCCGGCCCATCCAGCTCAGGAGGTTGTGCAATCACGGAGGCCTGGGAGCTCCAGCACAGACTCTGCAGTGCACCGATGCCCAACCCATTTAGAGTGGTGGACTGAGCCGGCCCTCTTCTGGCACTGCAGCATGCTACCATATCATCCAGAAATAATGAAAGCATGTGGCATGCCATACATGTCACACATCCACCAACTGGGGCAAAGTAACTACAATGCTATTCCCAAAGGTCATTCCTGCTGTAGTGCATTTAACAAAGAGCAACTGACGCAAATAAGTACACTACTTAAAATCCATTTAATACGTGCGTTAAAAATGTATTGTGAAAATGTTGACACTATCATGGCTCTAATGATACACAATGATAGTCTCTAAATGTTCTAGATCGGACCCATCATCAACGTTCATGGATATAATGACAGGGGCAAACATTAGAAAAACATTGAAAGACAGGTATTGTCATTAGGGAGTGTCAGTTTTCCATTAAAAACAGGTTCATGAGCCCAGCACATGGGGTACGCTGCAAGGTGAACCGAGGTAGCTTGCTTTCACTCCGGAGAAACAAGAGACCATTCTGTTAGAGGAATCTGGCAGCTGCAGGCCCAAGTAGGGCTATCTGAGAATGGGGCAGTCAGAAGTGAAGCACTGCCTGACGGCCCTTACATAACCTCATTGTGTGGTGTCATGATGTGGCCCCCTGTACAACCTTACTCATGTGCAGAAATTGTGATCTGCCAAAGCTAGCACCTATCACAAAGCCCACTCCTGCCACATATTGAAATAGCTCATTACTAACCTTGATAGAGTATGAAAGGAGAGCTAGGCAGAGGAGAGTTGTGGAAGTTAGCAGATGGACGGAGATCATGGAGAGAGGCGAATGAAGTGAAAGGCAGGGAACATGAGAGGGAGAGAGGTCTGAAAAGAGGAAGAAAGTCAAAGAGATAGGAAGGAGGAACGTGTAGAAGGAGAAGAGCACAGAGGATGCAGGATATGAAGGAGAAACACCAAAGTTCAGAGAAAGGGGAGGAGGAGGAAAGTGACCATCAGACAGGAAAGAGGAAGGCCTGGGTGGGGACATGGAGGGTCAGAGTGAAGGACGGTAGATAGGACATCAGGAAGGGGAGAAAAGGGGCATGCAGTATGTAAAGAAACTACGGTGAGGGAATGCCTCCCTCTGCAGCAGGTAAATATGCTCTTGTGGGGGAATGCCTCCCTGTAGTAGGTAAATATGCCCTGATGAGAGAATGCTTCCCTGCAGTGTATAAAGATGCTCTGGTGGGGGAACGTCTGCCTGCTGTAGGTAAATATGCTCTTGTGGGGGAATGCCTCCCTGTAGTAGGTAAATATGCCCTGGTGAGAGAATGCTTCCCTGCAGTGTATAAAGATGCTCTGGTGGGGGAACGTCTGCCTGCTGTAGGTAAATATGCTCTGGTGAGGGAATGCCTCCCTGCAGTGTGTAAACATGCTCTAGTGAGGGAATGCCTCCCTGCAGAATATAAATATACTCTGGTGGGGGAATGCCTCCCTGTAGTCCGTAAATATGCTCTGGTGACAGAATACCTCCCTGCAGTATGCAAACATGCTCTGGTGGGGGAATGCTTCCCTGTCATAGGTTAATATGCTCTGGTGAAGGAATACCTCCCTGCAGTATGTAAACATGCTCTGGTGGGGGAATGCCTTCCTGTAGTAGGTAAATATGCTCTGGTGAGGGAATGCCTCCGTGCAGTATTTAAAGGTGCTCTCGGAAGGGAATGCCTCCCTGCAGTATGCAAACATGCTCTGGTGAGGGAATGCCTCCCTTCAGTATATAAAGCTGCTCTGGTGAGGGAATGCCTCCCTGCTGTAGGTAAATATGCCCTGGTGAGTAAATGTCTCCCTGTAGTAGGTACATATGCTCTGGTGAGGGAATGCCTCCCTGCAGTATATAAAGATGCTCTGGTGGGGGAAAGCCTCCCTGCTGTAGGTATATATGCTCTGGTGGGTGAATGCCTCCATGCAGTATATAAAGATGCTCTGGTTGGGGAATGCCTCCCTGCTGTAGGTAAATATGCCCTGGTGAGTAAATGTCTCCCTGTAGTAGGTACATATGCTCTGGTGAGGGAATGCCTCCCTGCAGTATATAAAGATGCTCTGGTGGGGGAAAGCCTCCCTGCTGTAGGTATATATGCTCTGGTGGGTGAATGCCTCCATGCAGTATATAAAGATGCTCTGGTTGGGGAATGCCTCCCTGCTGTAGGTATATATGCTCTAGTGGGGGAATGCCTCCCTGTAGTATATAAAGATGCTCTGGTGGGGGAATGCCTCCCTGCTGTAGGTATATATGCTCTGGTGGGGGAATGCCTCCCTGTAGTATATAAAGATGCTCTGGTGGGGGAATGCCTCCCTGCTGTAGGTAAATATGCTCTGGTGGGGGGAATGCTTCCCTGCATTATATAAAGATGCTCTCGGGAGGGAATGCCTCCATGCAGTATGCAACTATGATCAGTTGGGGAAATCACTCCCTCATGCTTTTGAACACAATCTCTGCCACTTAGTGCGACGGCCACCCTGCCCTTACACCCAAAGATAGTTTAACCGCTCATGTCCATGATGAAAAGTAAACCTGCACACAATAAATAGCCTGCGCTAAACATTTCCAAAATCGTGACAGGAAATCTCCACTCCTAATGCTCTGAGACACCCGAACCCCAAGTATGACCACTAAGACTACCAGAATTCTGAAGGCCCGGATTGGGTGACAGATCTGCAGAGTGAATATAGAATACAACCAATCCCTAGTTAACCATAGATACCCTGTTAATTGTCTTAAAGACAAGCCAGGGTTTAGTTTTGATGACAGATCAACAGTGGTGATTACTAGCTAGCAGCAGCAAATGGCGCAACAGCTTATTTGAGTGCCGGGGCAATGCAGTAACCTCTGCCACCAGGAATGGAACAAAAGAAGCAATGATGAGCAGGAGCCTTTTCTCAGATGAACATAGACTACACGTGGGTATACAGGGAGATTCCAATCGTCCAAATAAAATGGGGCTTTGTTATGCATGCATTTGTGGATTAAACAAAGTACTTTAAAATGGAGTCTGTGTTATTCAGGATGCCAGAAAAGGGAGATCTGAGCAGCTGAACATGGGAGCGGTTCACCAGTCCTAGGAAGTGACCTAAAGCAACGTTCTGGATAGACACGGCTGGGCGGCAACAAGACATGTATATTGGTATAGTTCAGCTAAGCGCTGGTGGTTTTATCCGTCTTGCACTGATAAGGCAGTATGAATCTTATCTGCCTGAGCTCAAATAGAGAGGACTGCTTCACTTTGTTAATTCAGGGCTTGTAGGTCAGGGCAGGGTCAACCCCTATGCCCAGGTTGTGCAATGACCGCAATGAGGAGTAGAAGATACTTAAAAGTAGGTAAAGTGAAAACAAAATATTCTTAGTATCACATACCCTGGAGGTCACACCATTTGCTAGCTGCTACGGTCATGTTTCTGCATCTCTGCCTCTGGATGGCGCTGTCTGCAGACCTGCAGGGTGTTTTCTACCATCTCCAGAGAAGACCCTACATCATTATTTAAAATGTCCTTTAAAAAATCTATATTTCCAAAAACATGGACCTCCATTCCCATAATGCACCTGCAAGATACCTGGAAAACCCGGCAGCCGAATCTGGAAACTAGTTTGGAATCAGAGTTGCATGCACACTGGTCTTGCTGTGATGGTAAGCACAAAGACTCCTTTCAATGGACAGCAACATTCAACATGTCATGTCAATTATTGTGCTTCTGTTGCAACACTAAAACTCCTGGTGTTTGTCAGCACTGGACCCTCTCCGAAACGCCATTCCAGAGATTCCCTTTTACCACAACCTGTGACTGTGTGCAGCCCAATCATGTAGCTCCAACCTGGCTTGCCACCCTGCTAGCACTGCTTTTAAGCTGCCAGACCCTGAAGCGTACTTGTTCTTGCATCGCATTCTGAACCTCGTGGACTTGTGACCGATTTGGAATCCCTCTACCTTGCTGACTATTTTGCCTTGTTATTTTCCTGTGACTCTTCCATGATCCTTTGCTGTCTTTCTCCAGATCTTTAAGCCTTGCCTCGCAGGCTGAGTCATGCCTGTTCTCCCTGCTTAGCCATGTCCTTGCTTTCAGCTTTTCCCCATTAGTCCGTTTCTGTTTATCTTGCCTATGTTGGTATCATGCTCAGTCACCTTGTTGCAGTATCCTGTCTCAGTTACCTCAGACCAGCTACTTGTCTCTGTTACCTGGTAACAGCACCTTGCCTAAGTTACTTGGTACCAGCGCCTTGCCTCAGTTACCTTGTACCAGCTCCTTGCCTCAGTTACCTGGTACCAGATCCTTGCCTGGTACCAGCTCCTTGCCTCAGTTACCTGGTACCAGCTCTTTACCTGGTACCAGCTCCTTGCCTCAGTTACCTGGTACAAGCTCCTTGCCTCTCTTCCTTTTTGCCAGTCCCATGCTATAGTGTTCCTAGTCCCTGTTTTCCTGTTCTGAACTCTTGTTTCCCTTTTAAGGCTCTTAGTGTCTGGTAAGTGTTGTATGGTGTCCGCAGCCATGCCTCTGCGTATTCCTTTGTACAGAGATTGGTTCCTATACCCTAGGAGGCAATCCATGCCCCTTCCTCCGTCTCGTTTTACCTGTACACTATAGTGAATTTAATGTAACAGTGTGTTGTGTTCTGTTCCTATAGAAGGCATCCACTGTATGTTCCATCTGGACCCACATCAGCATGTCCGTGTAAGTACACTCCTTGTGTGGGCCTTAGGGTCCAGATACAGAAGCATCTCTTGCTACCCTCTTCCATGGGCTTACAGGAAGTGGTGCCTGTAAGAGTAACTTACACATGGGGCATTGAGCGTCCCGTATTTCTGTGGGTAGTCAAGTCCAAACTGTGTGTACACACCTAGTGGGATTCCTAATCGTTTGTCCAGTGCATGGTTCCCATCCCTTCTTCTTCACCATTGAGGTCTACCCTTTCTCCCTGTTCTGTTGTTCTGATTTACCTCATCTATTCTTCTTTCTTGTTTAGCCTCCTGCTGTATGCGCTTGCCTGTCCCCTTACATCAGCAAAGCCACCCCAAAGCTTAACCTCATACAGCTACAATCATATGCCTAGGTAAACAATTTTCCCAGTTTCTCGTACCAGTCCCCAGCTATTGTCTTTACATACCTTGAAACTCATATTACATGCCAGGAATGTTTAACATAATCCCAGCTATTGACACCATTTGCCATGTTTTGCCATAATTTGCCATGGTACTAACAATTGTCAAATAAAACCATCTATTGACAGGGACTGACAATTTGTCAGGCATAGACATCAAATGCCTAGGCACTTACACCATCGGCCAGGAGAGTGACTACTTGCTGCACTCCTCTTCCATTGTAAGGAACAGAGTGGCAGAGGAAAGCAGAATCCTTGCACTCCTTCAGTGTCTGTCTCCCTTCCCCCACCACAAAGGAAGTGGGACCAGGTAAGCCCTGAGAGTAGAGGCACTGCACTCCTCACCTGCTCCTTTTGCCAGGATCAGGAAAGCAATACTGCGTTCCTGTTGTCTCCAGGCCACACACGTAACTGCAGCCTCAGCTATACACAGGTGCCAAACCAGGGAAGCTGTGTTCCTAGTCAGTATGAGGCTTCCTATAGCAGGTGCACAACAGCAGAAAAGTCTAAGGGCCCCAGTCCGAGTTTGGTGGAGTGGCGAGAAAAGCGGGGGTGACGGAATTACCACCACTTTTAACTCTCTGCCAAATCCCGAGTTTGGCCATGAAGTGGAGGATTTACCTCCAGCTTTGTGCTGGGGGTAAATCCTCAATCTTAATGCCAATACAATTGGCAAAAACAGTGCAATTTGCGGCTGGTGGTAATTCTGCCGAAATGCCCATGGAGCCCTATTGACTCCAAAAAATTTTCCACCACCTACCACCACTTGTAATCCCATGGTAAATCCGCTGGACCAAGTGGCAGAAACAGTAATTCTGTTAGGTGGTAAATCGTCAGAATTACCTCTAATCTGATACCAACCTCGTAATGAGGGCCTATTTGCCTTGCACTACTCTTGCTGTACTCTAGAAGGCCACCTTTTCTTCCTTTGTTCATGTCTGAGTGTGAAGTGGGCCCTGGGGAACTCTCAGCAATCAGAGATTTGCATGGAGTGGGGCTTTGAGACAGTCCCCTCTTTCCACACAATTTTGGAAAGTGAAGACAGACTACAAGCCAGTGTCAGTACATACATTAAAGCAGCTGTCTGTATTCACTCTGGGGTTTTGATTTTACCAACCACTGTGTCTAGAGACAGAAAATGCAGACAGTCAACCAAAGAAGAACACACAATTCTAATACAAAGATTTATTTTGTGAAAGCACAAACACATCTCTGTATTTTTCCCCTTGTTCTAAGGACAAACAAGTTACTTACCAACTGGTAATGTTCTTTCAACTGGATGTTCCTCCAACGCATTCCACATCTTTGACATGTAATGTCCACAGCTGTGCACTTCAGAAACTTTTTCAGCAGAGGGCGTCCTGCGTCAATGGCATTGGGTCCATGTCCCTCGAAGGCCTCCGTCGAGGGCGATGTCACAGGATGTTATAAATAGGACACACAGCGCCCGTAGCCTCAGTTTAAGTTTTTTCCCCCAGAACATGTGACACCAGTCTGATGCCTGCTGGACTGCACTTAGTCCTGCAGAAAATGGAAGCTGCAATCGCACAGGAAATTCTCCTGAGGGGCAGGCTGGGAGGGCGATGTGGAATGCATTGGAGGAACATCCAGTCGAAAAAACGTTACCAGTTGGTAAGTAACTTGTTCTTCAAATGGATTGTGTCCTCCAACGCAGTCCACATCTTTGACAGACTCCCAAAGCAGTACCAGTAAATGGGGGAGGGAAAAGAATTTAGAGTGCCCAATCATATTCCGGAATAAAGAACCGCCTTCCCAAAGGCCATATCCTGACCATGGATTGTATCCAGGGAATAATGTTTTACAAAGGTGTGGATGGAAGCTCATGTAGCAGCATCACAAATATTCCTAATGGAAACACCCCGCTGGAGGGCAGTGGAAGTAGCCACACCCTAGTGCAATGAGCTCTCAACCCATCAGGAGGGTCCTTACCCGCCAATCAATAGCATTCCGTAATGGTGAGGATAATCCACCTGGACAAGGTCTGTTTGCTAACAGCCTGGCCCAATCAGTGTCCAGCATATCCTACAGAGAATTGATCGTCCACTCTGACCCTGGACATCCTAGAAATGTAAAATCTCATTCGATGGAGTCGCTCATCTTCCTTACCAGGTTGAGGAGGAAGGTGGAAAGATGGAAGAACCACCTTTTGACTCAAATGGCATTCAGAAACTACCTTAGGTAGAAAGGAGGGACGCAGTACAACCCTGTCCTTGTGAAACACAGTAAAGGGTGGCTTAGATGAAAGTGCCTGCAATTCACTCACTCTGTGAGTGGAAGTAACCGCAACCAAGCACAGAGTCTTGAAAGACAGTAATCTCAAAGGACAAGAGTGCAAAGGTTCAAACAGAGCACCCATGAGAAATGTCAAAACCAAATTTAAATCCCAAACCGGCACCTGGAAAGGGGAAGGCGGGAATACATTAGTCAGTCCTTTAAGAAACTGAGAAATCAAAGGAATCTTAAAATAAGAAGATTCTTCGGACAAGCGCTTAAAGATAGAGAGCCCCGCCAGGTAACTTTTAATGGTACCTACTTGAAGGCACCTGTGGGCCAAAGAAAGTAAGAAAGACAAAACCATAGGAATGGAGCACTGAAAAGGATCAACATTGTGATCTCTGCACCAGTCGCAGAACTTTCTCCAACGGTAACGGTACAGGGATTTTGTTGCAGTCCGCCTGGCCGAAAGCAACACCTCCATCACGTCATCCGGGAGGTCCCAATCCTTATCCCTCAACCTTCCAGATACCAAGGGTGAAGGTTGAGAGTCTTGACCTCTGGATGGAGAACCTGACCCCCACCTCTCCTCTATTCCCCTAGTGCGAGAGCAGATCCTCTCGGCGGGGAAGACGGCGTGGAGGGCAGATGGACATTTCCAGAAGGTCCGGGTACCACGCTTTCCTGGCCCAATCTGGAGCAATGAAGATCATGTGGGAACCAAACCTCTGTAACCTCCGCAAAACCTGAGGAATGACGGGGACTGGAGGAAACGCATACAGCAGTGGAAATGACCAATCCACCACAAACGCGTCTCCTAAGGCTCCTCTTGGAGGAAATTCCCTTGAGCAGAACTCTCGCACTTCCGGTTGACACTGGTGGCGAAGAGATCCACTTGTGAGGTTCCCCAAAGGGCAAAGATCTCCTGAAGGACTTCCTGAGCCAACTCCCACTCGCTGGCGACTGAGCTCTGCCTGCTCAGAGCATCCGCTGCCACATTGTCGTCTCTGGCCAGATGAACTGCTGAGATCGAAATTTCCCGCTGGATGGCCAAGAACCAGAGCTGTATTGCCTCTCTGCACAACAGAAGTGACGCTACCCCTCCTTTTTTGTTGAGGTAATGCATGGCCACTGTATTTTCCGTCAGGATCAGGACACTCTTCCCCCGTACAGAGGGCAGAAAAGCCTTCAGGGCTAGCCTGATGGCCGGCAACTCTAACAAATTGATGTGGAGTCTGGACTCTGACGGAGACCAATGACCGCTGGCAGTCAAGTCATTGGCATGAGCGCACCATCCTGTGAGGGAAGCATCCATCACTACTGTCACCTCTGGCCACGGTTGCCAAAACTGTTCCCCCCCCTCATCAGGTTCCCTTCTTGGCCCACCAGAGAAGATCCTGGGAGACCAACAGTGTAATCTGAACAGTATCCGACATCTTGCCGGAGAACTGTGTGCATCTTGAGAGCCACTGCAGGGATCTTATCCGCAGCCGGGCCTCTCGCACCAGAAAAATGCAGGATGCCATGAGGACGAGCAACCTTAAGAATTTGAAAGCCGGGAGACTCTGGGCATGTTGAAACTTGTCCACCATCTGCACAATGTGATGAGCCCTTACCTTGGGAGGTGAACACTTCCCCAAGGATGTGTTGAGAACAGCCACGATGTAATGGAGCTGTTGGGAAGGCATCAGATGCGACTTCTTGAAATTCAGAGAGAAGCCCAGCCTGTGGAGGGTGCGGCAGGTGCCACCGAGATTATCCAATGCCAGCTCGGGAGAGCATACTCGGATTAGCCAGTCAACCAGGTAGGTAGCTTGGTGAAGACCCTCGGGCGGTGGTCAATCCAAATGGCAGGACCCGAAATTGAAAGTGTGAGTCGCCAGCAGCAAATCTCAGGTACTTCCTGTGCGCGGGATGGATCGGCACATGAAAGTAAGCATCCTTCAGGTCCAGAGACACCAACCAACCTTGAAGCTGAAGGGCCTGGAGGACTTGCAAAAGAGTGACCCCCATCTTTCTTTGGGATCAAAAAATAAGGGGAATACCATCCCTTGTTCCTCTCCGCTACAGGCACCAGTTCTATAGCGCCTTTCTCCAGTAGGCTAAATATTTCCTGCGCAAGGAGCGCATCCGGAAGCTTCAAAGAGTTTCTCCGGCGGATTGTTGTGAGGCCACTGAAGGAAGGGAAGGCAGTACCCATGGGCTGTGGTATCCAGAACCCATGCATCTAAAGTAATGGCATGCCATTCTTCGAGATTCTGAGACAATCTGCCCCCAACCTGCGAACCATGACACATGGCCTCACGACTGTTTGGAAGTGGCTGCAGCAGCGCCTGAAAGCAAAGTCAGCTCCCTGAGCGGCTTTGGCACCACGATTTCCCGCCCACCACGGGAATTTTTTTCGCTGGCCCCTTTGACTGAAGGCCCTTCTCGTTCTACCAAAGGAGGAGTAGTAAT
Organism: Ambystoma mexicanum; assembly: GCF_040938575.1. Taxonomy (NCBI): domain Eukaryota; kingdom Metazoa; phylum Chordata; class Amphibia; order Caudata; family Ambystomatidae; genus Ambystoma; species Ambystoma mexicanum. The sequence continues at coordinate 467,016,165 of NC_090934.1, forward strand.
GAAACAAACCTTCCCTCCACTGATGTCCCTTGGGACGAAAAGGCAGAGGTTGACGCACTGCGGCGCTCCAAGATTTTGCTGCAGCTTTTGAGGTCTGCAACCTCTCAAGGCTCTCGTCAGCCTTGCTGCCAAACAAATGTCTGCCATCAAAGGGCATGTTGAGAAGACGGGCCTGCACATCCGGAGCAAACCCTAACTTTCGCAACCACGCAAATCTGCGGATAGTGGTGCTCGCAGCCATGGATCGGCTAACACTGTCGGCCTGACTGAAGGAATTCACACATGGCATCATTGCTGTCCTGCACGAGAGCAAGGAACCCATGCCTTTCTTCCCCCTCGGGAATACGCTCAGCCGCCAAAGAAACACAATTCCACAGAGTGTGTGAAAACCTTGCCAAGGCACACGTTGAGTTGGCCAATTTCAGGGCCATGCTCCCAGCAGAAAATACCTTTCGAGCCCAACCGTCGAAGTGCTTGTTGTCCCTATCCGGAAGGATGGTAGGGTACGCCACCTGCCTCGAGGTGGCTGTAGCCGCCTGAACCACCAAACTTTCGGGAGTGGGATGAGTAGACAGATAGCTGGGGTCGCTAACGGAAGGGTGGTATTTCTTGGTTTAAGACTTATTAACAGCCAGATGAGATTCCGGGGACTGCCAAGAAGCTGCCACCCTTTTCTGCAAGGTAAGATGAAATGGCAAAACAGGGTCAGAGGACGGACCTTGATCCAAGATGTCCGTCAGATCATCCTGCACAAAGTCTTCAGGAGGACTAGACCAGCCCAGATACTCCAAGACTCACGCCATGAGTCTCCTATAAGAAGACTGCATGAGCCCCAGGCTCAGGTCTACCAAACTCAATTTGCGGGGAAGTGTCCAGTCCATTTGCATCCTGGAGGGTCTGCCTCAACTCCTCCAACTGACTGTCACCAGAACAAATTGGAGCATCATCTAGGTCACCAGGTTCCTCAACCTCAGACCTTTCAACCTCTTCAAAAATATCATCCGGAGGGGGTTGAAACCAGGTCTGGGGACAAAAGAGGGCCTGGAGGCCAAAAGCCGGCCCCACTGACTTCAATGTAGCCTTCATTGGAGGATATACAATGGCTGGGTACTCCAACGGCAAATTGCGAGAAAAAATCTCTGAAGGCGCCGATAGCTTCGAAGGCTTCAATGTCGAGAGCATCGACAACCTTGATGACGTGATCGCCGAAGGCTTCGGCGTCGACACAGGTGCCAACGAAGACAAGGCATCGATGTCCGAATCAGACGGAAACGGCGCCGAACGAGTCGACGCCGGCCCTCAGCCCTCAAAAGGTTGCTGCGGTCTCGCTGAGGATGTTGACCGAGATCTAGACACACATCTCTTGCGACCCTTCGATTCCTTGTCCGAATGGGACCCTGACGGCTCCCGATGAGTGTCACATCGTGAACCCGAGCCCGAAGGCGTGCGAGCCACAAAACAAGACTGATCCTGGCCAGCTTCGTCAGAAGGCGCGACTGGCCCCATGTCCTGCGATTGAAAAATCGCCATCATGGATTTCTTAAATGCCGCCCATTCCTCCGGAGTCGAGGACTTCATAGGGCACAAAGCCTTCCTCTAGGCACCATCCTCTGAGGAGGACGGAGAAGGTGACCAGTGACTGCGCTTCCTTGAGTGCCAGGATGAGGAAGACGAGTAGCTGGAACCACTCTGGGACCGAGATCCCCAGGAATCCTTCTGACGCGGAGAGTCACCCCTCAAGTCATCCGCGGAAACCCCCTTGGACTTAGACTTGAAAGTCCGGGACTTAACAGGCTTAGAGCCACTACCTACTTTGAGCTTCCCATTTCTCTCCCGCAAGGCCTTGGCGGTCAGCGACTGGTATTTCGAGCAGTCGTCGGTGTCATGCGACTCGCCCAGGCACCACAAACAAATGGGTTGGGGGTCGCTGAGCGACATCTTCGACTTGCAGTCCCGGCAGGTCTTAAAGCCAGACCGCAGAGTCGAAGGGGTCGAAGAGAAAGACCACTACGAAGAAAACACAAGAGGCGTGTCGAGTCACACGTTAGTGGAAAAAACTGAACTGAGGCTACGGGTGTCATGCGTCCTATTTATGACATCCTGTGACGTTGCCCTCGACGGAGGCCTTCGAGGGACATGGACCCAACGCCATCAACGCAGAACGCCCTCTGCCAAAAAAGTTTCCGAAGTGCACAGCTGTGGACATTACATGTCAAAGATGTGGAATGCGTTGGAGGACAATCCATTCTAACATTGTTTACTAGGTAGGTTTGAAATGTAGAAATCCTTATACAGACTGTATACCTGGAATACATTTAAAAGAAAACATACATTAAACTTTAAAGAGTGCAATCTAGTCTTGGTTTTCACTCTTGAGCACAAGTGGATGATCCTGTGTAAATTAAAACTGGAAAAGCAATGAATTAATTGGCAATAAAACATGTGTAGTGGTACAGAAGGTTTGCCGCCCAATGCAATTACAGGGGCAACACATTGAAACCTTCCATTCCTCACTCTTCAGTGTTACAGAGGTCCCCTTAAAGAGTGTGGGTGCCAAGATGTGACTGCAATGCTACACCTCAATAATGACGCCCAATACAGCTGAAGCATGGCTGGCGTTGCTTGTGGCCCTGGGCAGAAGGGATGTGACCCGGCAGGTCGGGCTCGGCGGCACCTTTTTTAAATGTGGACTGATTTGCATGTGACCTTTCCTCCTCTATAATGGCAGGGCAGGCTGAACAGGATGGGTGGTGGAGTTGCCCAGAGCAGTGCCAATGTTGGAATGATTGAAACCTTTTCATCCATCAAACTTCAGTGCTGCCATGGGTACATTAAAAAACTTCTTGTTGCCCTAGTACTCTTGTTATCTGGCACGTGTGGCCTACTTAGACAGGAACCGAATGCAAGAAGGCAACGTTTATAAAAAGAAATACATTTACATGAATTAACATTGAATCGGTTACCTAAGACTTACAGACCTGTGCTTTAGATTTGCCAAAAAACAAATAGAAAGATAAAGTTTCCAGGTTGGTTAGATTAGCAGAAATGGAACGGAAAAGAAGAACTGGAAAACGTATACATTTTGGAAATGTGATTAAAACATGACTGTGTAGTCAGCCAGCACCATTTTGCTTTGAGGATCCTGGAGTAACCATTGGACAGTGGGAAGGATAGACTCCCTCTCTTTCCTTTTAATGATGTACTACAGTTATTCCACTTGTGGCAACAGTGGCTGTTTACCCTTCAATCAATGATCTGCTGAGTTTGAGATGCATGACAGATTCTTTTGCCAGAGTGGTTTACATCAAGATATAACTTTTAGCCGAACATCAAAGAATATACTGCTTTTAGTAAACAGGGCAATGGTCAAAGAACTAAAAATCTAGATTATCTAGAGTGTATGGAATAGGCCAGGACACCAGCACTTCAACTAGTTCAATTTAGTGCAGCTAATCCCAGCAGCCCTCTGTTGCAGTGCCTTGCCATCCAATTGTATCAAAGAAAGCACCAGAAGGCAAAACTAAAACATACCAGGTGTGAACATCTACAACTACATGCCCAACTGACATCCACCACTCACATGTTCAGATACAGCAGCAGCAACAACACAAAAGAGCAACACATGCCGCCAAGACGATACATAAGCGGAAAAAGTGTTTGCCACCACTGAAGTCCATGCAGAAGCATGCCAGCCCAGAGGCACCACACAACACATGGGCGGGTGTGTTCCAAGAGTGGAGGGTTCACATCTAGGCAGAGGTTGCTCAGCCTTTAGCCACTCTGCGGTCTATAAAGTGAGTAGCATGGCCAGATTTATGAGAACTCTTGTCACAGGCCCATTGCCGCCAGAAAGCAGCCTCGGAGACCAACCACCAGACTGCACACATTCTACTGATCTCTCAATACCAACACACCTAACGTCAGGATGCAGCTACCACCAATCAACCGCATCAGCTGCTCGCATACTGAGTGCCCCCAAGCACCATATAACACTACTCTTTCGACTGACTCAGACTGCGGTCGCCAAGGGCGTTCCACTCACTAGCGCTTTGAGGTCATACCAACGATATATAAAGCGGTATATAAATGCCAAATAACAAATAACATAACTTAAGCATCAAGAGACACCCATTGTGGTGAACTGTGCTTGAACATTCCCAAGTGGATTCTGCGCTTCAGTACCAACATCTTGCTTTTCAATTGCAAACAGGTGTCAGTGATAACAGGACATCTGAAATGTACAGCAAATAGTACACTTGACAAACAAATGCAGGAGGGAGCTTTTAACAGGTGTGTGTCGAAGCAGAACAAACCTACATTTTCTCTGAAGATGAAGGCGAGGATGGCTGCAGACAACTCGGCCAGGAAGATCAAGAGAATGAACACAAAGAACTGGAGGAGAGAAGAGGGGAGGGGGGAAAGGAGCGACATTTTAGTGCAGTTGATGAGAAATGCTTTCATAGTGGATCACTTGACAAGAGCACAAGAGAATTGTGGGGCAGTCAGGCAGCACCCATCTTCCCAGCCCTCCCAAATTAAAAGTGGTGCCCGAGACAATTGTTGCGCCACCCCTGCCTTCACCTCCCTACTTTATTTTAGCTGAAGCCTTGCAGAGGGCACCTGCTGATTAACACACTGGGGTAATCAGGAAGCTTTGGAGAGGCTGCCTGCCCTCCCCAGGATTTAAAAAAAAAAAAAGAAATTATATTTTTAAAGCGCTCTCACAGCCAGGGGGCAGTGAGGAACTGTTACGGGAATATGTCTTAGTTGCATATTTATAATGCGCTTAATACCCAGAGGTTTCTAAGCACGGACCTGGGGATCGAACCTGTGTTGCTTCGTGTCTTTTTTCCAAGGCATGTTGCCGTTGAGCTATCCTCCCGAGATATCCTCCCAGCATTGTTATTTACTACAGAGACAATTGGGAAAGAACTTCTGAAAATAGGTACACATACGAAAATGCTCCCCCACCCCCCTAATGTGCTCCTCACAGGAAGAATGTGCTCCGGGAACCAGTCGTGCGACAGGAAAGAGGTAGGATAGCTCATGAGTGAAACACATCCCCAATCACAATCTTCTTAAGCAAGTAAATATGCTAGGAAAATAAGCCAATTAAAGTGATCTGAAGTTGTCCTATTTTTCATTATATGTTGATACCAGTATTTTTGCTCGTCATACTACCGAGGGCCTGAATTTCCTGAATGCAACTAAAAAACGCAAGATTAGGTCTGATACTTCCACCAAACATGGGACATTTTAAGTTCTCCAGGATCCCATTCTAATTAAGAAGACATCATCGATATCAAATGAATAAAACACTCACTTTCAGAGCAAGGTTTAGACCTGGAGCGGATACGTCAACATTGGACAGAAGGTGGGTTTGTTAGAGCGGGTGGGGTGTAAATCACAGTAGCCGGATGTATACAAGAAGAGTCTCAAGGCTTGTTAGAGGATCCGCAGGAAAACACATGACAGACGCCCCGTCCCATCACAAAACAGAGCGCATTGCGCTGGCTGATACGTACAAAGAGCAGCAGGCACTTGTTCTCCCGGATGGCTCCGCAGCAGCCCAGGAACCCCAGCAGGAACAGCAGCGCCCCCATGCCCACAACGATGTAGGCCCCCATGAACAGGAGGGGGTTGACTGCCACAATCTCCCGAAAACCTGTGGGATCCACGATCACCCAGATTCCAACTCCAAGAAGGCTTGCACCGCAGAGCTGGGGCAGGAGAGAAAAGCAAATGTTCCTTCCGTGAGGGCGTTGGACGCACACGCAGAACACACACAACACTTTACCACCAACAAGCTGCTCACGGCCTGAACGGTTTGTTTTAAATTTTGGAACCCATCTTCACATCTAATTCCAAGATTTCCTTTCCTTCGTGATCATGGTTTCATTTCAAATCGGATTGCCAAAAACCCTTTTTATTGCAGGACATCATGCTTATTAGAAGGTTAGAAGGATGGATAATGTGTTTTTAAGGGTGGAAGAGAATGTCAGGCAAGGGCTTCATTACTGCTGAGTGGAAAGGACAACTTGGGATGTTAATTGGGGGGAGAACATGGCCAACCTCATATCCGGTGCACAAGAGATGTGACTGTGTTGCGCATACATTTCCAATGTTTGAGAAATCTGTGTCATTGGAAGCCAATATTCTCACTTTGAGTGTAACCTCATTTCTACAATAAGATCCTCTGTGGGGCCGTGGAGATGGAGCTAGTTCCCATCGGATTTCAACCTCTTTAGCCCCACATACCTTGCTCCCAGAAATACAACTCATAGGTAACAGAGGCAGTGGCAGAACATCATGTAGAGTTTCAGGGTGCTCCCAGAACTTGGACTAGTAAGGAAGGGGCCTGTGTGAGATGGTAGAGGACCAGAGTTATGTCTTGTTGCCATGTTCCCAGAACAGGGGGGCGGGGGGGGGCCTTTGACAATTTCTCATTTCTGCCTCTGGCCAACAGAACGACCTCGAAATGGTGCATGGCGCAGAACTAAGATGGGGGAGGGAGCACTCAGGAATATCATTTCGTCGCGGGATGTTTTTTCGCTGGGTTTTTTACCACGATTTCTTTTTTTTTTTTTACACAAAAACCCATCACATTTTTTTAACATTATTTTGGGGGGGGGTTCACCCCCAAGCCCCCATTTTCTTTAATTTGTATTTATTCACAAACACCCACACCCCATATATATAATTTACTAACCCCCCTAAAAAATTCGATGTTTTTTTTCGAAAAACAAATCGTGGCAAAAAAGCCCACGAAAAAACATCCCGCGATGAAAGGACATTGTACCAAACAGTGGTCGGAGGCCAAGAAGACATCACTGTATTACAAGAGAGCAGATAATGAAATCAGAATGACCTGAAGTGAAGCGGATTCACCAAAAGGGTCTGCAGTTGTTACATTTGCTCAATTCCAAACCAGGCAAACAGGAGAACGCATGGAGCATAGCAAAGCGGGGTTTGGTGGGGCGCAGGCTGCGGCAAAGGCTGGCAGGGATACTCACGAATATGAAGAAATTGAAGATGAACATGAGGTACTTGATGCAGCTGAGGCAGTCTCCTTCCATAGTTCCGGGACTCACGGGCCGACCCCTTCCAGATTCCCCTGCAAGTCAGAAAGAGGTACCCATCAGCACACTGTCCTGGATTGGTGCCACAGCCGCACTCATCCTACATGGGCGAATGCCGGTACTCAGTTAACACTCAAACACTGTTCAGCTCAGGGACATCGTTGTGGCAGCTGCCCATATATAAACCCCACATTTGTCTGGAACGGGGAACATATTTGACATTGTATTGGCAACAAATTGGCCCCTACCTTTTCCTGCGGCGATAGCACACACCTCTTTTTAAACAACAACCGACTATCACCAAATGGTAGTAAACAAAAAAAGCATGTCCATGCTGCATACAAATTAATATCTTGTCCTTATTACAATTATTTGAAATTCATATGGTGCACAAAAGGTTACGGAGTGTATCTCAGACATTCATAATGACGTTTTTTATATATGAAACACAAAGGAAATGTTTATATTTTTTCTTTTAGTCGGGTCAGCTGCAGGGGTGTCCCCACAACCCCCATCCACTATACTGTAGAGTATAGCGAGTGGGGTGTTGTGGGGACACCCCCGCAGCCCCCGGGTTTTATTTTTATTTTTTTGGTCGGGTCAGCTGCAGGGTTGTCCCCACAAACCCTGCTCATTAGTGTGTGTATATTACAGTATAGTATCGTATAGTGAGGAGCGAGGTGTTGCGTGGGAATCCCGGCAGCCTTCTTTTTTTTTTACCTACACCACCAAATAGCTACTACAAAATGTCCTATGAACAGTTAGTCAGTAGTATCTATTTTCGAACTTTTGGTGGTGTACCCAGGTCATTTAGATTCAGTCATTTTGGCCGAAACCCATTGCTGAACTAAGAAAAGACAATCACTCAAGCCATCACCTGTAGAAGAGCCTCACAGCACTAAAAGGAAACGCAACATCTCAAGGGCTTGCCAATAGTAAATAGACAATTGTTCAAACCCTTCCCTGCAGTGCATGAGGGCACACAGAGGAGACAATTGCTTAAGCCCTCTATGGATAAAATGCCATTCAGAACTAAGAGGAGACAACCCTCAAGCCGTTTTAAACTCTACGTCACAGCACTCAGAGAAAAGCCGTGAATCCCTCGTCTGCAGGCGGCCATCACTGAAGTAAGGAGAAGAGACACGCTCAAGGACACTCCCGCAGGAGTGCATCATACATTTGGCAAAGCGCTCGACACTAGAATTGCATCACACTAGGGAAGACAATAGCCCCAGCGCTCGCCTTTAAGATTGCATTACAACCCTAGTGAAAAACAATGGCCCCGGCCTTACCACAGAACTAAGAGGAAAGACCAGTGCAAGCCCTCGCTTATAAGAGTGCCTCATATCACAACGTGCAGACAACATCACAACCTTTGCTGGCAGGAGGACATCCTTACGAGGTGACAACAGCCATTTCAGCCCTAATCAGCAAACAGCCATGCAATTCAGCCTGTAATGAAGTCAGCACATCAACAAGAGAAGATGCGGCCGGAACGTCTTTCATGCTAAAGGTATTGTTAGGGGGACAAAATATTACCAGGCGATAACCACTCTTGCCAGGGACATTAAGCATTCTAGTCATCACTTTTTGCAGGATGCCCCATTGTTAGCGGCATCAAACTAAAGTCCAAATCTTTACTGTGACATCACTAAGGGGGAGTGTCCACTCCCAGCCTTGCGTAGATAAGGATACCACATTGATCAGTAGAGACAAACATATAAAAAAACTCTGAAACCGCCATAACTCCACTGTCCTCACACCAAGGTACAATCCAGGGTGACCAGAGGTCTCGGTTTGGTTGGAACTGCCCTGGAATTGGGTGCTCTGTCCTAAGAGATTTTTTTTCATTTAAAAACCCTGTGCCGTTTTTAAGGAGAGGTTCGGGTGACATTTTATGGAGAAAACTGTGAAAACAGTGAGAGTATGAATGGTCACGTCTGTTGTTGCGTTGCCGGCAGGAATGAGCACTCCCATGAGGTAACGCACAGACAGTGCTTGTTTACCAACAAATCAATTAATAGTTTAGTTGGCACACGCCAAATAAACGTCATTATAGCTTCGAGCTCTCTACACGAACACTTAAAGCCAGCCATCCGTGGGTGTTGGCTCAAACCATGAACCTTTCCTTTAACAGAGACAAGCTATTCATTGTGACATGGTGAATGCTTGGACGGTGGATTCAAAGACAAGCCTGGAATACAAATCAACGCAAACCCTCCTTTGTGTTCAGTATATTAAGAGCCACACCTAAATTCATTGTAGTCCTACTTTTATGTTGGGGGCCTGTCCTAGTTTTTTATTTTGAAAATCTGGTCACTCTAGTAGAATCCTAACCAGCTGCATACTAACTGAAGAATCAAGGGTCAGTCGGCCACTCACAGAGTGCTCCACAGTGCTGAAAACGGAGCCATTTTAGAGTGAACCAGAGACATTGGGCCTCATAAATTTGGCTGTAGCCTTGCCGGTAAAACCGGCGGGCTGCCGCCAAACCTTCGAAAATTTCTGGCGCCCGCAAATGGGTAATTACCGGGGTCATTCTGCCCCACCGGACCCGGTATTTGCCCATTCGCGGGCACCAGAAGAAAATACTCCCCATTCCCATTTGAGCCTCCATAGGGCTCAATGGGAATGGGGAGGTTGGATGCACCGGCACCATGCATCCGACATGCTGTGCTCGCGGGTGCCGCTCTGCCCGCCAGGTCAGACCTGGCAGGCAGAAAGGCACCCGCGAACACATCTTGTAGTTTGCCAGTCCGGGAACTATGGTACTGGCAAGCTTACCAGTACCGTAGATCCAGGACCGGCAAACTTGTAATGAGGCCCATTTTCCCCAGTTGCTGCCTTGTCAGGATGGCCTGCCGCTGGAGAAAATGTCCCAGACACTAGGTGGCAGTTTTTACACTTGTCTTTGTTTCAACTGATGCCTGGTCAATGGACAGCAGTTAAATGGCAGCAGCCAACCCCTTCCCATTTGGCCTATTGTTGAAGGAACCAGCTCACCTTCACAGCTGTCACCAGAAGGACAAAATGCAGACAAGAAAATACATTTTAACAATGGCATTGCCATTACTGCTGTAAAACATTTATTTGGTTTGCATCCAGGACAAAGAAAGTAATTGCACTGTAACTTACCTGCAAACATTGAGTTCCTTAGAAGTTACTAGGTACACTATTAGAAACAAAACTTACTACAATGCGGCAGATTTAATGATTTTAGGGACAAAATGTTGTTTCCTCATGCTCCTTTTTGTGCCCCCTGAGACCATCATCTAAGATTGGGTTATTGTTGTATTGGCTCTGCCTCTGTCCCATAAACGATTTGATAGGAAGATATATACAGGCTCACCAGCACCAGCCAGTCAGTGCACCAGAGATTCTAGAAGAGTGGACGGACTGTGGCAGAACCAGCATTCATTACCTCCCTTTGCTGACAATTCCAAAGTTGCTTGATCTGTCCACAGCACTTCCCCACAGTCAAATGAGTGAAACTCATCAATATGCCTGTAGCGTTATCTTATGTATTCTTGCATTGCACACCTTCTGTTGTTTTCATGGGTTCCTAGTGTTTTCTGATCTGCAAGAAAGGGTGTAGGGGACTGGCGTTGGAGTAGGGGAGCAGGCTACGGTTTATTTGTAGCAATGTTGATATGTGCAGATCTGAAAATATAGGGATTTCTGTGGTGTGCAAGTTTTAAATATTTTGTGAGTTGCCTGGAACAGTGGTTAATGTACACTACAGGTTTCTAATGGAAATAGCTTGTGCCTGTGGTGTTTAACACGTTTGGAGCGATGCATTGCTACATCGTACAGCTGCATCTCTGGTGAGTTTTTGTGGTGTATAGGGAAATTTAGTGCAGACACGTGGCTTCAGATGCCATACATTCCCTTGTGTAACCCATGTTGTTTTGGTGCTGTAGTTGTGTTGAGATGCGTTATCTGTTAGGGTGGGAGGTAGAATGATTTTGAGCTGGTTATTTTTATGTCCGGCCTAACAAACCACCGAATTTCTAGGGCAACCTTTTTCTCTGGAAGCATCACAGTTTGTCAATTTCTTTTGTTTATATCTTTGCAATACATTCTTTCTCCAGTTTATATGCCTTATTTTGCCAGAGTGTATGATTTTAGGCCAAGGGGTGCTACGTTAGGTGACAGTATCCCATGGCACAAATTCAGGGTCCACAGTTTCTATTCAGTTGACCAGGACCTTTCTTTGAACTCCCAATTGACACCTCAAAGAAACTCCAACTGTAGTGCCACTCAGTTTTACATGGTATTATGGTAAACTGCAGATGGACATTCACCACAAACTAGTAATTAACTAAGACACTATTTGAAGTGTTAGTCTGTCCCCCCCTCTAGTGTAGTTGTGCCTCTGGCACCAAGCAAGCACACAATACAAAGGTAGATCTTCCCTCTCAGACAAATGCATACTTTTGTCAAATGGTGACTACAAACAGTTGGGTTTATCACAAAGTTTCTTCTAGGGATGTATAATTCTTGAACTTAAGACGTGTAGGGCAGAATCTGAAATGTTTAGCTGTCCCGATGTTTTGGACTACAAATACAATCAGCCCTTGCTAATATAATCAATGGTGAGGGATCCTGGGAGACATAGACCACAATATTTGAAGAGCCGCATATTGCAGATCCCTGGTTTAAGGAGATCTCAAGTTTTCCAATGTCAGTTGTGAAACAATTAACAAATTCTGACTATTAGGCTCATAAAAAAAATGTTGAATTTTTTTTTCCGCGTGAATGTGTTTGTCTGTATTTATACAAGTCTGTATGTATGCATTTGGGTGTGTATGTGTTTGGGCCAAAGGTACAGTTTGGGGCCACTGAGCGCCACATAGTGCACAACGTGGGGGCCTTACAATGTTAAGTGTAGGTGTGCATACTTGGTTCAATTTAGGGAAATCTTTTACACCCCTCAATTTTCCAAATTCACCATCTGCAACTTCGCTAGACTGTAGTGGAATCATCGTTTGGGTCATGAAAGCCACGAAGATGGCTAGTTAGGTATTGCTGCCTTCTTTGACCACACATTGGAAGAACCCGATTTCCACCATAAAAAAAGGACTTTTCCATTGTTTACCCCCCTCATTCTTCCCTGATATCTCTTTCTTGAGCTAGTCAGAAAGCACAGCGAGTGGAACGCACACCGCCGATAACTGTGCGCAGCCCACTGTGTCAGGTTCAAATCCCGGCAAGGCCAACTCTGTTTTTCATCCATTCGAAGTCGATAAATTCAGTACCACTTTGTGGGATAATAATGTCATCTGTCATTTTGGTGCCCTGAGACCCATGGATATATAGCGCTCAACAAGAAATAGATATTAGCACCCTTGCAGGGGGAGACAGCCAATCAGGTGGCTAGGAACGCGGGCTTGGACCAGTGGTGAAAGCCTGTGTTCCATGCTGCCTGAAGGCCACCTCCCCCTGATGCCATCTCCCACCCCCACCCTCGCTCCCCTCCCCCCTCCATTTACCCTATTTTGTCTATGGCAGCACTTGCCATCACAGCAGCACCATCTGCTCTGCTCCCAACAGCTGTTATGGAAAGGGAAGAGGGGCTCCTTATGGAGTCCCGCATTACCTTTCCATGGCAGCCATCTTGGAACAGTCTTTTCGTTCAGTTAATGGGGCGCTGCAAGGCACCCCGTTCACAGAGCAAAAATATTGTAAAGTAGCCTTGTCGAAGCCCATAGGAGGGGTTCTAATGCCTTATGTACCCATACCACGGGCATCACTGGTGGTAACGGCCTGGGACCCACGTTAACTGCCATTGCTTTACTTGGGCCAGTAACTCAGGCCGCAGACCATTACCCTCAGTGATGCCCATGGAATGGGTTAATAACGCCACTTTATTATTATTACTAAGCAGGCCTCTAAGTTTGAATTAAGACTGAACACACTACCCTTTAACCCTTCAGAACATTGTTCAACTAAGTTAGAAGTAGGAAAGACTCTGTGACTCTGTGCCAAATTATCTCTTGGGCTTAATCCCAAACTTCCTTCCTTGAAGCTCCTTAGTCACTCGCGTTGCTTAATCCCAAGCTTCCTTCCGTGAAGCTCCTTAGTCACTCGCGTTGGCTCAAAGCTCATTGTTTAGAACGTGTTCTAAACAATGAGCTTTGAGCCAACGCGAGTGACTAAGGAACTTCAAGGAAGGAAGTTTAGGATTAAGCCCAAGATTGATAAATTCTATCATCACATTGAGGGAATATATCTTGAACAATCTGGAAATGATGAGATACAATGTTATTGGTTAAAAAAGTCTGTTTCATTAGCCCAGATTTGAAAAAGGCTCTGCTGAGCCGAAACACGTGTTATCAAGGGCTTGTAATACAATAAAATATAACCAATTTAGAAAAATCACAGGCTTGTTGTACAATAATATCCAACTAAGTTTGAAAGATTTGGCACAGAGTCACAGAGTCTTTCCTACTTCTAACATAACTCTCAACGGCTTAGGCTTTATACCGTTGACTCTGAGGAATTGCGACAAGAAGACAACTATACTAATGAATACTAGATTCTGGAGTTGCTTCAAATAATAAGGAGAATAATGAGTCGCCCACAAGACCAGCTGTACCACAAAAAGCCAAACTCCTATGTATTGTTCAATTATGTCATAATATTTTCTTGTATTCCTGCTCGAAGGGTTTCAGCTGTGGTTGCTGACACTAAGCAGTGATTAACCCTTGCATAGCTTTGCACAAGACCTCACATTGGGAACTCTTTGGTGCTCTGCTCCTCGGTGACCAAGGAAACCCAATTGTTCAAAAACAAGGGGAGGGCACAGATAAACAGCATTCGTGAGATGGGGTAGTTCTGACGTGACCGGGGTGGGTGGGGGGCAGTGTGAGAACGTCCTGTTTGATAGGGAGAGTTTCCTGTTATGAATTCAGTGAAGTCATCACAGATTCCCAGGCAGTGACCTCCTCCCATGTGTCCAGGGGACAGCACCCGCTACCTTATTCTGACCCTGGGGGCAGCAATACGAGGGATGATCACATCGGAGGATACAACTACTGGGGAGCCATTTTGACTCCATTGGAGAAGACAAGGCATTCCCCCCTTTCCAATGGGGAAGAACCCCGGATACCAGAGCTTTTGATGGCCTATTGTCATTCTGCTCAGGCCCCCACCTTTGACTTAAACATGTACAACACATATAAAACACCCTTTTTTCTGATATGCCTTTATATGAAATCCTGGTGGAAAACCAAATCAGAAATAAAAGTCCAATGTAATCTATGAACTCCAACTCCCATAATCACTCAGGTCCTGAAATAAGGAGAAGTAGTAAGGAGTTCAATCAAAATGGAAGGAACTCAAAGTTCAACATAATGACTAGTTATTGCCATGCCTTCAGTGCGCTGGAGATTTAAAGATGGAAAAAGCACTGTGAGCATTGCAGGAGAGGACACTGAACCTCAGTTCGGGACTTGTGAACATGGCGAAGGCTGCCGAAACAGAGGAAGAGAGGGCGCATGTGAGCCAAGAGGGAGAGCCACTCTGGAGTACCTGGAGGTCAGACCGCTCGTCAAAGCAGCACTCTTCATTATCGACAGAAAAGGGAAGCCAGCGTGTTAATGAGGTGTTAATGAGGAGTCACAAAAGACGTTGGGAGAACTGCCACACTCTTCCCAATGGAAAGTGGTTAAAGGAGCAATCACGCAAAGGCACACAGAGTTTTGGAGATGCTGGAATAGACCGTTGCGTCTGCCCAAAGCAGATGGGTACCCTGGGGCATTCCGACAAGCGCAAGAACACAGATTGTTTGAATAGCATGAAATTGGTGATTGGTGAAAAAGTCTACTAAAGCAATACCCAATAAGCAGAATGTTTGAATGCAAACAAGCAAAGTAAGAAGAAGGTTTGAAGGGAGACAAGACAAAGTACAAAGGCAAACCACAATCCAATATAGATGTGTGAGATGCCATGTGGGGGAGAAGTTTGAACAGGCTTGCCAAAGATAGATATACCAAGCACATCACAGTATTTACGATTCCGATATAGCTAAAGAACTGAGAAACATATAAGAAGTCCTGGCAGGTGAGTATGCCAGGCAGCTGAAGTTGTGTACAGATTCCAAGCGGGAGAGTATACCAGGAAATCTGAAAAGCTACTAGAGGTTTTCCATAAAGACTTATACAGAACCGTATTGCTTAAAAAAGAAATGTGTCTGTTCAAAGTACGTCTGAATGAACTGTTTAAAGGAACAATTTCACAACCCTACTTGAAGAATCCAGGGGAAGGGAACCATCCTCTGAGTCCAAGGTTCTTTTACCTTGTAAAACATTTATGTTGGAGTTTTTCTTATACTTTTCATTTTGAACATTTGTCGCCATGATCAAGTGAAATACATTTCCTTGCACCCTTTGTTTTGTTCGTAGTGTGGGGGCCATGATGGGGCATTTTGGACACAAGGGCGGATTATTATATGCAGACTTCCTGACACAGACAGAGCCTTCGTTTTGCTTTAAGGTAGGGGAATTCCTCCTTAGAATAGAGCTAAAATGTCTGTGCGAAAACATGAATGTCTTTTGTCCACGTCTCATTGCTGACCCCCTCACATTTCATACAAGTATGCAGAGGAGGTGGGAGCTGTGTTGTGTGGGGGAGTGTTTGGAATTGAGGCAGTGCAATTTGTGGTCTAGGTATGTGGGTGAGCAGTGTAGTTGTGGGAATGTAAAGGTGATGACTAAGTGTTTTGTTAGTCCAAGTTATAGTATGGATGAAGCATTCAATGTGGATTGCAGAGGCTGAAAGGTGGAGTCCAGGAGTCCACGGAGGACTGAGTTGTCACAGTCCAGGTTGCGGAGGATGAGGGCATGGATGGCAGTGCAGAAATCATTATGTGGTATGATAGGTTTCAAATGTCTTAAAAGGTGGATTTGGAATGTGCAGGTCTTGACAGAATATTAGGTCACGTGTGAAGCCAAGAGATTTTTAAGGTTTGAATACAGGTGGGGGGTTGTTGACTATTGATAGTGCTAGCTCCCTGCTGGTGTAGTATGGGAAGTGCTTGGGTCAGGGGATGATAACGTATTCAGTCTTGGTGGAGTTCAGTTCAAGGAAGCGGGATGCCATCAATATGAAGATCAGGGAGATGTAATTAGTGAGGGTATATGGGTCTTTTAGAGAGGAGACTCAGAGGAGGGTGGCATGCCATATGCTTATTTATCAAAGGAGTGCTCTTGTCGGATAGGGTATGACCCAGAGATTCCATGTAGAGGCTTAAGGGGAAGTCTTGGGGGCCTCCACATGTCATTGTGGTGAGAGCAGGTGTTAGGGGGATGAGATGGGTGTGATCTTGCAGGAAAGGGAAAAACTATTTGAATACTCTGTCATTGAGTTCCATCTAGTTGCCTAGAATGGAAATGAGCGTTTGTGGTCAACAGAGTCAAAGAAGGCAGCGGGGTCAACTAGTACAAGAGGGGTGAGAGAGCCCTTGTCTGTGGTGAAGAGGTCATCTTTATTTTTTCCTTCCTTCTCTTCCATCTTTCTAGTCGTCGTTTGTATTAGCTTCTTCTGGTTTCCTTCCCATTTATCCTTCTCTTTCTCTGAATTATTTATTTCTCATTCCATTTTCTTTCTTTCATTCATTCTGTATGTGTTTCTGTTCTTCATTCATTCATCCCATTCTCCAGATTCCTTCTTTCTATCCTTCGTAACTCCATATTTATTTTTCTCATTTTGTTACAGGATAAACAGTTGTCCCAGTCAATGGATTACCTTCAGGCGGTAATTCTTCCAGCCATTACTTACCATAATCGAAGTTGGAGGGGTGAGAAGACTTTGCTACCAGTTGTGGGAATGGGTGATATTTGGATGCTCTGAACACGAGATTTAGGAACAGGGAGAAGTAAGATTGTTCCGTCTTCTTTAAAAAAATAAAATATTGGCAAATATTTCAGTTGGCTATTTCCTACTGCATCGTGCACTAGATAACAACTGGAAGAATGTTTTACATGCTGGGGCTTGTGGTGTTCAGAAGTTCTATCAGTTGAAGAAAAAAACGCCAAAAAAGAGGAAGGAAGAATGAAAAAAAAGGGAAAGAAGGGAAGAAAGGGAGTGCTATAGGAGGAAATAAACATGGACAAACGATTTAAACAGAACGAAAAAGAAGGAAATAAGAAAAAGAAAAACGTAAGGAGAAAGGGGAAAAATGAAATGGGAAAGTAAATGAGAAAGTCGAGGAGAGAGGGAAGGGGAAGGAGAAAGTGAAGGAGATAGAATGGTGAAGATAAGGGACGAGGAAGAAGGGAGAAGAGAAAGAAGGGGAAGAGGAAAAGGACCAGAGGGGAGGAGCAAGAGGTAATAGAGGAGGGAGACCAATAGCTTTTACTTACCAGAGGACACGGACACAGCTATAGTGTGACATTCTTAGATATGGACTTGTGCCATATCTAGAGTTTCAATCCCAAAGGCCTTAATCTACCAGAGAAAGGAGATAGGGCTGAAGTGTGGAACACCAGTGCACGCAGGGGCTGACAGGTGAGTGTCTGTGCTTGAGTGTTTGCATGTACGGATGTGTGTGGACTTAGTGTGTGTTGTGCTGGGAAGCGGGTGGTGGGTGGGGAAATGGGGGTTTGAGGAGGTTGATACCCCCATTTTACATAACTGGCGGGGAGATTGGGGAAGGGTTCACCTTAGAGGGGTGGCTATGCCGCATTTTAAAGCCAAAAAAAAGGTATTATTTTGTGTTCAGTCTCTAAAAAGCGGTAATATCACATAGAACGCCCTCTCCCCCCCCCCTTGCTGGAGTGTACAGAAGGCTTAGTTCTAGTCTCTTTGGTGCTCTTCTACTGCATCCATGGTTTCTCTAGAATGAAAGAGAAAACTTGGCCAGCATTTGTGTTCCTAGGTACGGGGTGATGTAAACATGAACTGCACATAAAGACATTGGCACTTGTTGAAGGACAGGCATTCAGGCCCTCTCAACTGCAACTGTCCACCTCTGTGGTAGGACTGGCTTTGGATTCCTTCCTGGTAGGCCTCCTACCCTAGGCTGAGAGGGGTTTCCCATCGCCTCTTGATAATGGTACGAAATGTGTCATTAGTTTTGACATTTCACTTGGTGATTCTGTCCAGAACTGGCCTTGATGTACACTAACTGACCAGCACTTAGGTTTGAAGTAGGCTTAGATATACTGGCAAGCTATTGGAATTGAGGCCCATTTGAAGCTAATACCCAGTCCTTGGGGCTCAATGTTTTCTTCGCTTTGATGAACACTTGAGTTTAATATGTGTTTCAAGGCACTTTCCAATTCTTGGGGATTCGTTTATGCTATAGTTTGATGAACGCTTGAGTTTGATGTGCATTTAAAGATGCTGCAGAGTTCTTGGACTTGACACCTGCCTTGTCTAGAAGCAGGACCGCGTTTGCTCCAGGCATGGAAATGCTGCCCAATTCTTCAGTTTGATATACACCGAGACACTGTTCAGCATTTGTGGTATAATGTGTGCTTGACTATCATACACATTTGGAGGCACTGCTCAGTCATTTGAGTTTGTGGTGAGCTCCGGTTTGATGTACACTTGGAGCTGCTGCTCAGTTGTTTGGGTTGGATGTATGCTTCAGTTTTGACCTATGTTATTGGAGACATTGCCTAGTTGGGGTTTGATGCATGCTTGAGTTTATATATACGCTTGGGGATACTGCAATGTGTTGTGGGGTTGATGGAAGGCCAGGTTTGATGTACACTTGGAGAACCTGCCACTTCTCGGGGTAGGAGGCATGATTGGGTTTCTTCTTTGACGTAGGCTTGGGTGTGATACACACGTGCAGTGTTGCCTAGTTCTTGGGATTGATCTATGCTTGAGTTTGATGTACACTTGGCATTAACCAGTGCTTGATTTTGATTAAAGCTCAGAGGTCGGTGCTTGCGTGTCTGCTGTGGGAAGGATTACTTCTACGGAACTAAAGCCTCCAGACGAGCCTTGTTTATGCCACTCTAAGGTCATAGTCTAGGACCATGGGTCTTATAAAATGTTTCTCCCACCAAAATTATACACGGTGCCATAGCTAATGTGCACACACTTCTCATGCAATCCACAGCTTCTTATGACATTTGCAGATCTAATGGGCAATGTATGCCTCACTCCAAGTGGTACCACATGGATTTGTATACCCATCCTTATCCCTTAAGATGCCTATATGAAATATGAAAAGGCAGTTCCAGGTTTTGCTCACTGTGTCTCGACTGTGGTCCTAGTCGCCGTGGGGGGGGGGGCACAAGAGGGAGCGAGGTACTGGTGTGAATTTTAACCGAGCTCTGTCTGGCGGCAAGCATGGCGAGGACTTTTCCTTCAAGGCGAAGAAGTGTAAAGGGGCCCGCAGCAGTGATTACACTGCTCGAAACATGGTTCCTGGTACGTCAGAGATCCACGCTCATCGGAGCGGGTTAGATGGAGAAGCAGCACGTTTGCACGCAGGAGCGTGAAGGCGAAGAGCTCCATGCTCTGCGGAGTCCCGATGGAAATGATGACTTTGAGCAGAACGTCAACGGCAGCATTGAACGCTGCGTTTTTCTGGTTGGATGAGGAACTGCAGGGCGACAGGTGCAGAAACTGCCGTGCTGCACGCTGCAGCATGCAGTTTTTGTTGGCAGTGCATGTTCGGAAGCGTAAGATGATTGAGTTTCACGTTAATGGCATGGAGATTATCTACATCAGGAAGTACGGCGTTGGCTGTGCTCAGCGTACTTTGGAAGGTTTGCACCTCATGCCTGGGCGCACAGGGGTTCACCTGGTTGATGTTTCTGGCCGAATATGGTGTCTGCAGGACGGTGGTTTCCCGAGGGAAAGACCTTGGGGTTCCTGTAACGTCCCTACCATTCGTTAGTGCTGTTGGGGTGCTGTTCGATTTAGTTGGGAAGTGATGTGGACTTTTGAGCTACTTCACATGCACTGTTGCCTTGTTATTGTAAATCAGGCATGGGATTTCTTTGATGTGATGGGAGGCCTGGGTATTAGCTGATGGCGAGTGTGTGCATACTAGGCGTGCATGTCGTGGCCACCGTAGGGTAACCTTACAAAACAGATTTATTTTGTATACAGCACATAGCATGTTAGTATAACCATGTTTCCTCCAGAGAATCGGTCACCATTGGCAAACCTCAGTGTTAGGGCACGGACTTGTTAAGTGCCAGGGATGCCTGAATATACCATGAGCTTACATTTCTACTTATTGCTTGTTGAGATGTTGGATTTATACACGGGTGTGTGCTGGCATGGTTGCAGCAGTGCAAGTGGTGTGGAACGTGCTATGGGTGCACAAATTGGGGTGTTGGACGCCGGTGCCAGTGTTGGGAGTGTTTGACAGCCAGCACATTGTTTTTGTTTAAGGTTGTGGGACATCCAGCACGGTTCTGCGGTGTTTACATGCATGCCATCCATTGAGGTGTTGGACAGCCAGCACATTGTGAGGTGTTAGTCCCCCTTGCCAATGTTTGGGTGTGGGTCACCTGGCACATTTTTGGGGTGTGGTTCACCTGTGCCAGTATTTGGGATGTTGGACATCCGGCGCATCTTATTAGATGGCTAATGTGGGCACATATTTGCGGTGTTGGGCCCCCATTCCATTTTTGGGGTGTTGTTCACTCGGCACAATTTGGGGGTGCCTCCACCTTTGCTAATATTTGGGGTGTTGGAAACCCGGCAGAATTTTGGGGGTGTTGGACAGCTGTGCCACTAGAAGGGGGGTGGGTCATGCACCCATCACTTTCGCTGGTGTGGTTCACCCGTGCCATGGTTTTGAGGTGTTAGACACCTGCGTATTGTTTGGGGGATTAGGCCTCCATTGGAGGTTGTCAAGTCCTCAGCTCCATGCTTGGCACTCTTGAGTGCTATTGTAGAGTAAGGTTCGGCTGGAAGCCGATTTGAGTTGAGAGTTTTGTTTGGTCTCTTCATTTGTGAAGCATGTCATCCCTCTCCTTAGTAGTACCGGGGGTGGCAGTGTTTGAGTTGATTTGTCCCCCTGTTTTATTTGCATGTGAGGACGGTGAGGGGTTTTGGTGCGGAGTGAGTTTTCACTCACAGTGGTATGGCTGAATAGAATGAATGATGTGGGGAATATGCATGTGTTCTGTTGGTTCGGTGTTGTATGGTCTCTTTTGAGTGATTTCTTGTTCTATTAAAGGAGGGAGATATGTTGTGACTTGCCTGTCCCTTCTATTGTTCTCTGGATGTATGTGAGGTCATGAGACCCCAGATGTAAAATATTGAGTGAATATTCTCTGCTGAGTGTTCTGTGAATGTCAGCTGATGAGAGGCTGGCTGAGAGAGAGCGGGTGGTCGGTGTATGTATCCCATTGTACCCGCCTTGTAACCTGTAACCTTTAGCTATGTAATCTGCAACAAAGCAAAGAAGATGTTCTTTCTCACCAGGCTTCCATATCATCTGTACAGGCGAGGTCCCATCATAACATTCTGGTAGTTTGTAAATGAAGAGGGCAGAGTGGCATTTTGACTGTGGTGATGTGCATACCTGCACTGGCCTTTCTTAGCTTAACTCCCAGGCCTACCAACCGTTCATTGGGCAGGTGTCTGACTCTTCCCCAACCCAATCAACCTTTTAGTGGAACAGGCATCCCCGTCGGTAATTCTGCGTCTTTCGTTGGGGCACATCCTGTCCTTGGGCTCTGCTGGCAGGCGCCATTATGGGCGCAGTGGGCGCCACTTACACGGCCTGTCCCTGGCCTCAGGCCGCCCTCAAGCAGCAGCAGCCTTTACATTGTATTTGAAGAGCAATTTCGAGAAGGCCTGTATTAAATCCAGTCATTATTTGTGTTTTTTCTTTCCAGTGAACCTGCTGCCTCCTTGAGATTTCTTCCTCCCGCGCGGAGCTTTTGTCTAGCGGCGAACCCCCCACCTTGGCTGAAACTTCCACAGCAGGAACACTTCACGCACAAATACGCCAAAAACAGGCTGCGCTTGTCTGAGTGCCCTTTTCAAGAAGCGTCCACGCCGACTACATCTCCCTCCTCTCGCCACCCCGTCAAAGAAAGCAAAGGCTGAGGCTGGCAGTTATTCTTTGCCCTGGATACAGCTGCGGTGCTTCATTAAATTTCCACAGGCAGGAGGCCACTGGACTAGTGTTTGTCAACACCACACCTGCATACTGGGGCCGACAGCATGTGAAACAGACGCCCCCACTAGATGAGGCTAGTACCCAGTGAAGTGTGTTATTTCTTGCCCCCATGAAATAGTTAATACGTGGGAAGTTCTGGCAATCTGGTTGAGCAAAGTGGGGTGGATTGAAGGCAGGTCGTGTGGTGGGGGGTTATATGCAGGTTGTAAAGGTACCTGTTCAGTGTTCCAAGCAAAATGCACAACCCACTATCTATTCAACTAGCAGCGATGCAGTTCTCGATGGGAATGGTAGATGTTGTTATGACGAAGGCGTGCGTATGTGGTTTGGGGCGTGAGGTATTTAGGTGGGTGTAAATGGTTTGTGCTGTTTTTCTTGCTCTGGTCACCCACTTGGACATGCCAATTGGGCAATGCTCAAAGGACCGGATGTGACAGTCTAGTTTGGGCCCATTTTGTGGGACAATATGGGCCAGTTTGATACCGTGGTCAAGGTGCAACTTGCGGTTTTGACCAATGTTGCTGGCTCAAAAAGTTTATTTAGTGATAAGGAAGCAATGGGTCAATGAACTCTTTCAGGGGATTCTAGGACACCACTGAAAAGTCAGAGGGGTGCAAGGCAATAATGTGCCCTTGACTCAACACATGCCTGTATTTGAATGAATAGATTGGCATCAGGGGCGTTGCTAGGGGGGGGCTATAGCCCCTGATCTTTTGGTTGTATCCCCGGATAGAATCTCAGGAGCTACAGCCAAAAGACTAGCTAGCCCCCAGTCCCAACAGTTCCAACATCAGCATAGCCCCGGGTCTTTTCCAGACCTAGCAACTCCCCTGATTGGCATAGTTTCTTCCCTACAGTCAGACGCTGCGAGGATGCGTTTGGATAGGGTTCCCCTCCGCAGGTGATGCCATTGTATTTTGCTAACCCCACTAGGTCTTGCGAAGCAACTATGGCCTCTAACGATGGATGAAAAAACAACGACCTTACCATTAACCTCTATAAAACAAAACCCATGGTTGTCCATCCACCACATAAAAAAATACCAAAGTTTACAGTAACGATGGATGGATATAACTTAGTTTTAAACAAAAATAGAGACTGGAGGGTCATTTAACGACCCAGTTTAGGCAACCCCTCTCGGGCCACTAACCTTATTTAAACAAATATGCCACTGGGTCAAACCATTTCAAACGAGTTTGAATCACACCTTAGAACATGTTAGTGCATCAGACTTGTACCATTTTACAAATAAATGTAGGTGAATTCCTAACATTACCAACATTATTAATTTGATTGGATTCATATACTCTAAAATCAAGTCGAATTCACTGATTTATGGAAACAACAATCGTACCTTGTAAATATATTGTGCAATCTAACCAGAAAGAAAAACAATCATAGCAATACAACACGAAACCGTGATTAAAGTGCTTAGTGCTCAACAATGTAAACAATCAATTACACAATAAAAATCTATCATTCTAAAAATTAATGTACTCAATCAAATCATTCATACTGCAATCACCCAACATGTTTCATTCCCTCTAATATATTAAAAAAAAATTAGGAAATTCTTCAAGGGTTCACTAACTCTGGTTTTTCTTGTCTCTTTTCTCTGGGCCTTGTAAATCGGTCCAGTCTGTACCCTTGGTATCTTCTACTCGATACAGCAGGGTTTCTTTAGTCTGGATAGACCCACACTTACGTCTGAAACAACATGGGCATGGGTATAAATAACCACATCGGACAGAATCTCAATATTCTTCACATACTGTTGAATATTCATTTCTTATAACCACATCTTAATTGTGCTTCTTTGTTGCAAACAAAACATACCCCTAGGTGAAGGGAAAAGTCTAACTTGTCTCTCAAAACTTAGTTCCAAATGCGACTATGTTCTCACAGAGAAGAGTGCTGGTTTAATCATTGTGGTTCCGGGAGTACAGCCTCATATGTTATGTGCATTTGGTTTGTGGTAACTAAACCCGTATCGTATGGTCACATGTAGTGGCATTACAACCTATCTTGGCATGGTTAGTAGTAACGTCAATATATCGTACTAGTTGGTTACTAGTCTATTTAGTGAAAACTAGACATCTATTCAGTCGCTATTCTGTTGGTGTTAGCATGGTGTTGCCTCCCGTAAACATGTGTAAATGAGCAATGTCTTGATAGTACCTGATAATTAACTTAAGCAGATGTCGCAACATTGGGAACAGATTAATTCTTCTGATATTGCTTCTTCTGCCACTTCACCTCATAGCCGGTAATTAATTGGCTCTTATGCCTGGTGGACAAATGAAATAAAAGTGGAATAGCCCCTTTACTCCTGTTTTGCGAAGTTGTATGTTATGGGACACGTGACTACCAGTGTAGTCACATAACTAGCATAATGGAGTGTTGTCTGATACTCCAAAGGCCTTACCCTGAGTGGGTCCTTGAGTCGTGTCTTGGATACTGGCGACTTCCTGTATCTAGCTGTTGCTCTCCCACTGAGCAGATATTCTTCACTCTCTTGCGGAGGCCTCTATGTTTTTAGTCTGGTTTCTCTCTGTGAAGAAACAGAGAAGCGATTACCACTCTTATTTCAGCACTTCTACTAATCTGTCTGTCTCATGTATGTAGCATTGCATGCTTTCATTCTTTACTTGCCATGTGTTATCGGTCGTCCAGGATATGAGTCGAGCAGGGTCCACGTAGTGCACCGTGTTATGAGACTATTGACTGGCGTCCTAATGTCCGCCATTCCAGAGTCTGTTCCTCTCTTTATCATTTCCAGCCATGCATATTGCTGGTCCTTTTTCGCTTTCTGATTTTTCATCGTCATGTGTAACCCACTGGACTCAGTCGTGAATACTTGTCTCGCAATCCTCTTTCTATCTTCATCTATTCTCAACAGCTTACAGTGTGGTCTGGTCTGTCCATGTGTTCCTCCCCTTGGTTCATCATCCCAAAAGGATATGATCAATCATCCAATTGCAATGCCAGAGTGGCCACCCTATTTGCCAAGTTCGAGGTAATAAATTACCAGAGGAAACGTTGCTTACTTATCGCTGATCGCATTGTTTAATAGTACTAACCCATATGTGTGTTTAAGTGTGCCAACAGAAATGGTAATATTGATTAGTGCTATGGTCTCATATGTTCTATGTGTCAAATCAGTTCACTGTGATCCGATATGTAGTAAGTATGACAGCTGGTGTGCCCCACCAGCATAGAATTATATTATAAATGCAATAGGTTAAGCTCATGGAGATAAACGGGGCAGATATCTATCTCAAAGTGGGTCTTACTCACATGTCTCAGTTGTGATGCACATGGGCGATGTTGCCTGTCAAAAAAGGGGCAACGTTTAGGGGTGATGGTATATTATAGTCATAAGGTAATCACTGCATTCGAAGGCATACACACCGATTCGACAACTCTAGTGTCTAGAAGTGAATGGGGATATAGTTGTATAGTTCCATCCATTCTATTCTTTCATTCAAACCTTTGTCAACACTTTTAGTTAGGAAATCAGTTGTTGTTCTTTCCTTAGTGGTTTTCTTTTGACATTGTTCAAATCATTGCCCACTTTCAACTGGAATAGAATAGTCCATTGCAATTGTTTGACTGTATGTATTTCCTCTATCCAGTGTTCCACCAACGGAGCATTTTGCACCCAATACTTTGTGCAGCTTTTGTGCTCTGGTATTCTTATTTTGATATTCCTTTCTGTCTTACCTATATATACATTCTTACATGGGCACAGTATTCTGTATATAACACCATTTTGGAGTTACAGTTAGTGAAACTAGTCTGTCTCCATGGTTTTGTCGGTTCAATATTGACTTCCACAGATTTTTTGTTTGTGTACAACAGATGCATTCCCCACACGCAAAGTGACCTTTTAAGGGCGGAAGACCCCATGTTTTGGTCAGAGTTTTTTGTTCTCATAATCCAATTCTTATATCATTTCTTGTGATCTGGTCCTTTACATTTTTGCTCCTTCTAAAGGCTATGAGTGGTTTTCTAATCGAGCATTTACCTTTCTCCACTACTTTCCAGTCTGTATTTATAATCTTTTTGATTGTATTAGATAAATTGCTATAGGTGTTGACAAAGACAAGCTTCTCGTCTTCTTTTTTAGTCGACTGCAGTTCTTTGTATTCTAAAAGAGATTCACGATTGTTGTTGGTGGCTCGTTTCAGGGCTCTAGCTGTTAACTCTTTGGGGTACCCTCTATCATGTAATTTGGTTCTCAGAGCATTCGGTTCTATCTTGAAATTGCTTTTCTTGGTGCTATTGCTTCTTAACCGAAGGAATTGCCTCGGTGGCAGATTATCACTTACATGGCGTGGGTGAAAACTGCCATAGTGCAGAAGGGAGTTCTGGTCACTGGGTTTGCAGAAAGGTTTTACAAAGAGAAATGTCATTTCTTCTTCCACTGTGATGGTAATATCCAAGAGGTTCAGTTCTTCATTGCTATGATTGTGGGTACATTTAAGGAACCTATCTTGGTTGTTGATCCACTTGCAGAATTCTTCTGCTTCAGTTATATCGCCTTTCCATACTACCAGGATGTCGTCTATATATCGTCTCCATAACTGCATATGTTTCCAATAGGGGTTAGTATCTTTTAAGATCTTATTAACTTCAAAGGCTGCCATAGACAAGTCACTAGGCACCAGATTAGTGCCCATGGCAGTCCTGTGTGTTTGCTGATAAAAAAATCCATTAAACTGGAAAACGTTTCAGTTATTGCTACTTCTGCGCACCATAAAATGAACGATGATGGGGTAGAGCGTGTCTCTTATACCTGTAATAGTCGTGCCTCCAACATATTCAAAAAGGCTCTTTGTGAAATACTAGTATAGAGGGTTACCACATCTAGGCCTAACAATACATTATTTTCTGGGTCAAATTGTAAACCTATTTCTTTAATAATCTGCGTTGTATCCTGAACATACGAGGCCATCTGTCGTACTAGTGGATGGAGAAATACATTGACATATTGTGACACATGTTCAAGTAAGGAATTCACACCAGAAACTATCGGTTGACCAGGCGAGCTAACCATGGATTTATGAATTTTAGGAAGTGTGTAAAATTGGGGGGGGGGTCCTAGGTTTATCCAAAACCAAGAACTCCCCCTCTTTTAGCGTGATCCTATTTCTTTCTCTGGCCTTTTCTACTTTGTTTGCTATCAATCATTGTAATCTGTTGGATCAGAAGTCAATTTCTCATAGCTTACATCATCTGACAACTGTCTCTCACATTCTTGAACATAGGAAGATATATCTTGTATTACAATGGCCCCTCCTTTGTCTGCCTTTCGAATAACAATCTTGCAATTGTTAAGTAAGTTCTTCATAGACTGTTCTTTCTTGTTGATATTCTGGAAGGTGGCAGTGCCCGTCTTGTGCTTTTCTAAAGTCTCTACATCTGCTAACACTCTATTTTCAAAGACTCTTGCCTCTGCACATTGTGCTTGAAATGGTACACAAAAAGTATTTTCTTTGGAGACCTGTGCCATTAGTATTGTCGTCTAATTCTTTATCTTGAAAGAATTGTTCGAGATGGACTTTACTCATAAAGCCAAAGAATTCTGGGTGGAACAAAAATGTGTCCCTTTTTCTGGTACTCTGAGTTACTTGTTAGTTGGTGTATAATTTGAGATATTCACCACAAGGCTCTCATGCTGCGCGTTATCCTTGGTTCCATCTCTCATGCTTGGTTGCCTCTCTCTAAAAATGTTTCACTACCTCCTCTTCTTCCTCGATTAGTCCTATTGGTACTCCTATTGCTTTTGAAGTTACTTCTTCTTGACATATGCTTGCCCTGGTGTCATCACTATTACTTCCATCACTGGAACTGAAAGAGGTCTCCCTAAATCTCACTCTTTTCTTGTATTCATTCGAATAACTGCTTTGTGGCTCCTCCTGTTTGTTATATTTGTAATTCTCTTGTGGTGTGTATCAAAAAGCCTTTTCAGGAGTAACGTTTAGGAGATCTTTTTCCATTATTCGGACGCTTTCCTTTGTTGCTTCTTCCTTATATTCATTCATTTCTAACAATAGAGCGTCCAATCTCTTTTTGTATAAATCTAGAGGAACTCTTTTTTTTAAAATGTCTTCTTCTAAAGAGTGGAGGTCATTCAGAATGTTTTCGGTCATCTCTGTTGCGGTGTCAATAATAAGGATATAAATTAGAACAGGAAAACAGATATGATTATCTGGGTACAAGATTCATGGGCAATGGTAAATGGTCCGAACAGATAGAAAAATCAAATTTAGCATTAGAAAGGACAAGAAATGCCACTGTAAAATGTGCTTTAGGCCATTGTAATGGAGCCTTCTCACCAGCACATAACATCTATAACATCGTACGGATCCGAATTATGGGGTTTTGTAAAGCAATGTGAAAAATGAGCAGTTCATGAAAATACATATTTGAAAAGAATGTTGAATCTGCCAAAAAAAGCACCCCAAACAGAATTTTACCATCAAAATTAATAAAGCGTGTATATCAGATGAGTTAGAGCTCAGGCCAGTATTATAATGGGTATAGAAAGATAGGTCTGGGAGCCGCATTACTGAGAACGAAGATGCCAAATAACTTATTCTTTGAGAAGGTGCCCACTCAGAAGGGTCTACAACCACGTTTTAGCTCACTGTACATTTAAAGAGGAGAAACATCCATTTGCATAAAAGTCTGGTCCCACCCACTTGGGCAGTCCAGCACTGACATGCTATGAAACTCTCCTCCGGCAACAGTACCTACAGCAAACCCAGACATGTGTTTCGGCACCGTTGGGTTACTCTAAGCACAGTGAGCAAGGGGTCCACATCTGGATAACCCAGGGTAACTTGGGCTGAAACCCCAAGTTACTAAAAATACAAAAGGAGGTCTGGGAGTCCCTCTACCGAGAATTAACACAGCCAAATAACCGTTTCTTTGGGAAGGGGCTCACTAGGGAGGGTCTACAACTACATTTTAGTTCACTGTACCTCCTGAGTGGAGGAAATTCCACAGAACAAGATATTGGACCCATGTTCGTTCTCAGTAGAGGGGCTCCCACACCCTTGCTTAATTTGTAAAACTTTGGGTTTCACCCTAAGTAACCGAAGGTAGTCCAGGCGTGGACCCCTTGCCCACTGTGCTTTAGAGGGGCTCAGCTTCACCTCACTTAGGAGGCCTAGTAAGACTGAAACACATGTCTGGGGCTACTGATGCTACTCTTGCTCAGAGGAGAATTTCCTAGCCTTTCGGTTCTGGACTGCCCTTGTGGATGGGACCAGACTGATATGCAAATGGTTATTTCTCCTCTGAGAAGGGTGCAACAAGCAGAAACCTGGCTGTAGACCCTCCTCAGTGGAAGAAATTCCATAGAAAAGGGTATTTGACCCATGTTCGTTCTCATTAGAGAGGCTCCCACACCCTAGCTTAATTTGTTATTGGTACGCCTGTGGACCTCTCTGCACCTGGGAAAATACAGAGATTTAATAGATTTGTTGACTCAGGATGGTGGACGGGCCCTACCATTCTCCAATTGGCTCTGCATTCTTGAGGGCTTGCTGAACTATGGGTAATTTACAGGATGTTGCAGTAAAAGCGAAATCAGAGCCAGAAGTAGCATCATTGATAAAAGAAAGAGCTCTAGCACACTGTAATCATTCAAGCCAAGGTACTGCTTGCTGGGCTAGCAAGCATACATTTGGTTATGAGGAGTACCCGCAACAAGGTCAGTTCTCCTTTTGCACGGTCTCTATACATGAGATTTCGTTGAGGCACACTCCTGTTAACTCATTGACGACATGCTTT
The DNA here is from genome assembly GCF_040938575.1 of Ambystoma mexicanum. Taxonomy (NCBI): domain Eukaryota; kingdom Metazoa; phylum Chordata; class Amphibia; order Caudata; family Ambystomatidae; genus Ambystoma; species Ambystoma mexicanum. Next base: position 467,046,153 of record NC_090934.1, read on the forward strand.
AAAGATAACTAATCCTGATAGTTGCCCGGTTTGTCACGACACCTAGGGCAGCAGTGAACACTTTATTTTCTTTTTTGCCCATGGTACAGGGATCTTAGACAAATATACAAATGCCCAGTTTTCAAGATCATCCTAGTCAACATTTGCTTTTTTGCAAATCTGAGAAAAGCTGTACACATTTTTGCTGTATCAAAATTCATCCATAGAGGCTAACCAGAAAGAAATCTGCAGCCACTCACGATAATGTTAATTAATATAGCAAGTTGTAGTAAATGTTCGGTGCGGTAAAGTAATATTTGCATATACGTATATACAGGAAGTTTTTCTATTCTCATAGTTCTTACTTATACTGACTGTTAAGCACTACCTATAAGCCACACCTATTGTATGAGAGTACAGCTAAGATGAAGATGATGGGAGGAGGGACACACATAATGTGGGTGTTGTTTGGTTATGTAACCCTCCATTGACTGACCATGGCCATTCCCACCCGCCTCCTGCCCCTATCCGCCCAAAACCCATCCCCTGGGATCTCTTTCATCTAGCTCTATCTACTGACCTTTCAGTGTTATTCTAAGCAGTCTGATGAGAGATAATCGCGTAATTGCAGCTGTCAATGGGATACTGGTTTAATAAAATGTCTTAACCAAGAGTGACATAAGACACCTAATTTATATCTGTTCCTTGCACTGAAATCCTATTCAAAATAAGCATTGAAAAAGCCAACAGTTCTGACTTTGTATAGGTATTAGATCGACATTTGCCAGGGAATATTATGATATGCCCAAGTAATTACACCAGTTTCCAGCAGACCCTTCTGCGTTATGGCCAATTATTAGTATTATTAGTATTATAGCAGTGCCTGGCAAATGCCCATCTTATGGCTATACAAAAGCCAAAACGGTTGTCCTTGCCAATACTTGTTTTTGGAGCAGTGTTAGAACCACCCTACGCATTGCAAACTGGTTGATGGTGCTACAAACTATGGCTGCACTCCAACATGAAAAGGAGAAGCCGGGATGTATGTATTCAGCTTTCCTCTGGAGGATAGCTCAGGGGCAAAGCGCTCGCCGTGGAAGCAAGACGATGCAGAGCAACACAGGTTTGACCCCCCCCGGGTCTGCGCTTAGAAACCTCTGGGAATTAACCGTATTATAAATAACCAATTATAAAATATTATAAATATTACAGAAGAAACAGGTCAATGAAGCAACAGAACATTATACAGCCATGGTGTATATCGTTAGGATGCAATCACATGCGTACACCTAGAATTCTTAACTGCTGTCTGGGTCTGAAGTGGAGATGTACCTTCTCCCATGTGAGAAGAAGCCAAGCGGTTCCCTTTGAATTCCTCAAAAGGTGCAAACTCCTTAAGTAGCCCCGTCGCATTTGGTTCTACCTATGCTAAAGCAATGGTTACCAGCTTTAGAACAACCACCTTAAAATAATGCCCCGCCCCTTCCTCCTTCCTGGACTTAGTAACGTCCCTCACCAGGGGTGTTGCTAGGTCTGGAAAAGATCCGGGGCTACGCTAATGTTGGGACTGTTGGGACTTGGTGCTAGCTAGCATTTTGGTTGTAGCTCCTGAGATTCAACCCAGGGCTACAGCCAAAGGACCCGGGGCTATAGCCCATAAGCCCCCCCCAGCAATGCCACTGTCCCTCACATCTATCCACACACCAATCTCTTTCATGGTTTTGGGGACGTCTGCAGCTCTTGAGGGTAGCTGATTGGCAGGTAGTCTCTTTGCTCTTCGCGGTCTCTATGATCTGGACTGCTGACCAATTTGCGGTGTGACCATTCTCGCCAGAAGTAGACATTGGGCCTCATTACGAGTGCGGTGGTAAGGGGTTAACAGCGCCGGTAAGGATGCCGGTGCCGTTAACCCCTTACTGCTGCATTCTGAGGTCTCTTAGCGGGTCCCACTAAGGCTGGCTGGTAAAACCAGCCGTCCTTAGTGGGAGCCGCTAAGGGACCAGGGAGCTAATAACGGGCCCGCTATTTACGGGCCCGTTATTAGCTCCCTTCCCATTCGCATTGAGCCCTATGGGGGCTCAAATGGTAATGGAGAAAGGTATTTTGAATGGGGACTTACCGAGTCCTCCAAGGTTGGAATGACCCGGTAAGTCCCCATTCAGAGAACACGGACCCGGACACGACTTCGGAGGCAGCCATGGTGCTAATCGCTACCTCCAAACTCGTAATGACCCCCAATGTTCACAAGGTAAGCTGATGATGCATTACGTTGTTTGCATAGGTGCAAGTATAATATAAATCATTGGTATGCTATACAGCTCAATCTTTTTATTTTTTTTTATTTTAGTGCACGCTATTAATTTAAAGAAGTAACTTGCATGCATTGTCGTTCTCTTTTTCTGAGCCAAATTTAGCATCAGCTCGACTCGGATGATGAGAGGAGAGTGCAGTATATAGCGATTGGGCCGCCCGCATGTTTCTCCAAACATGAGCTCAGAATTTGACTTTCCCATTAGCCACATAACGGTCAGGCTGACACGTTGACGCACGCGCACGCACACGCACACAGCGTCTGGATCTGGGAGGACAGCGCATTAGCGACCTGCCTATTTATTTCTTTGGAAACATTTCTTTTGTTGTCTGCACTGCCTTTTTAATGCCTGGATTTTTAGGCAATTGGCATCTTGATAGAACATTTGCAACTGAAAGACGCCAAACCCCTGTAATTAACCTAGTAAATGCATGTCCACTTCCAAGAGAGTCAAAGTGAGTAACACAATGCAGCTCTCTTTCAAATGTTAGTTTATAGCCAGGATGTCTACTTGCTTCATATGCTAGAAACCATTTAAAATGTTCTCATTATGCATAACAACCACCTGTACGTTTGTGACAAAGAATCTCTATACACACACACATTACCTGATTACAATACGTTTCTAGCGTGCATCGCAAAGTGCTGAAAGTACAGTGGTATACAATAGGAGTTTTTTCAGGCTATGCTTATTTTGCATTCTGGGAGTTCTAGTTTCCCATTCATGATGTGGAAAATGAAACTACAGTGATATTCGTGTGGCTTCCCATGGTCCTATAAGTTTGTAGATATTGTAAGATTGTTTTACTCTGCAATTAAACTCCAAGACAGTATTACTGTAGGCCCTGAGACCTAAAACTTAAAAATGTGTAACAAGTAAAGTTTGGAAGGTTGGCTGTCAAGCACCGAATTGCAGAAGGAATAACACCCTTACTTCAATGTTTAACCACAGTGTGTGATTCTGGCAAATGTAATCTCTGTGTGATTTAACTGCAAACATTGGAAAAGACTCCTATTCAATGGAGCAGCTATAATGGTCAAATAGCGTTACCCTCGTCCTCCCCTGTTTGGGGCCCCACAGGCCGACACCTAAAATTGCCTCATTGTTGCACTGGCCCTCCTTCAGTGCCACATCACTTGATTGGACAGGCAGGTCTATACTTCACCAGCCATTCAGTGCAGATTTTAGTCCAAAGCGCTGTCTAGGACAGAACCCAACAATAATTTCCTCAACTGTTCCTGACAGTCAATGAATATGCTTAGGATGCCCAGAGTGCTACACCACATTGGAATTAGCTAAACCCTTTGCTATGCACTGTTATACTATGGTATTAAAGTCTTCTATAACATAACATGCCATTTTCAGGGTTTCCTGACCATGCATGATCGGCGAGAGGTGAGGCAAGATACTGACGAAGAAGCAGGAGAACTGGGGAAGGTTGCTCTGTTACAAAGTAGATGGTTGCCGATCTCAAAATGTGGGCCCATGTGTGGTGTAAGTGTTAGATATGTTGTGAGCTGTCTGGAGCAGTGGTCAATGTGCTTGCAAGGTTGCTAATGTAGTGGTGCCTATCATAGCTTTAGAAGGGGTGTGGCAAGGGGTTGGAGTATCTTTAGTGGGTTAGGGTGGCGCGTAGGGACATTTAGTGCAGACACATGCTTTTGGGTGTGTAACTTCTGTAGCTTTGCTGGATGAGTTTTGTGTCAGGATGCGGTCTCATTGAGGTGTAATGATTTTGAAGTGGCTACTGTTACCATACCTTTCTTCCATTAGTGATGAATCTTCTTGCATGGACACACCATGCAAGTGTGGAAATGTGGGCTTTTCAAAGTGCTATTAATGCACCAAGAGAACAAAGAAAAAAGAAGCATTTTTTAATTTTGTTTTGACAGTGACTCGCCAGGGAGCCAAGGACTAGAGCAGCAAAGGACCGGGGCAGCCAAGGGCCAAAAATGCAATGACCAAGAAGCATCTCATAAGGCTGTAGGGTTTCCAAATGACTCCCTGCATGTCATGCGGGACACCCTACTCCACTCCTGGGCTTTACTTTCTCCTTTGTCCTACTTCACAATACTGTATTCAACTGAAGCGAATGCAACCAGAGGATTACTGGCAACTACAAACTGTATGGAGTTTAAAGTACGGGTATGAGCTGGCCCCTAAGTACTATATTTCTACTCAATGACTGTTACTGTTATAGTGCAATGTCATGTTTAGCTACTGGCACTGCTTGGAGCCCTATGCAGTTCTAATGTAATGCCAATCACAATATGCCTTTGCCATATCAGGGAATTGTGTGTTCCAGTGTAGAGGAAGCTCACAGGTAACAATAATAAACATGTTCTAAAGATGTATGTGCGTATAATAGTACATGCTTTAATTTGCATGCACAGTTGCATCAAAGATTCCTGTTTGTCAGCATATTTTTGGGATATTTCAGGGATGAATCTAGTGTCATTTATTATTCAAGGCATTGTCAAGTCAGTCCCCAATTTAACAAAAGCTTTAGGCGATCGCAAACCGAAGGCCAAGCCCAGCCCCTCTCCAACCCCTCCGCCTCCCCCACTGCCGCCCCTCCCTCCTTTTTGTATGCAGCCAAAGTACAACTAGTTTTTTTACTACCACCTCTGGCTGCTTGGATTTCTGTCCAATCGAAGGGACATCTATGTATCATCCAAATACAGTTAGACTTGCAGTTGTCTATGGGCGTCTGCCCCCGTTAAGACGAACGATCCGTGGTTTACACCACGTGCGATGCAGTTGACCAATGAGGATGCAAGCCCGATCTTGATATGTTTGCTGTCAGTAAAATGACTTCTCTTGATTGGAGGTAAGATCTAGTAACTCAGATACCAACTTTGACATTGGAGAATACAGTTCTAATTCCATTTAACCAACATTTATTTATTGGGTGTTTGTAATGCGCCTATAGACAGGTGTTTCAAGGCGCAACAAGACAAAAAGGGGGTGGGGGCAGGGATGAAGAATGAAAAAATGGGTCTTGTGACATTCTGAACATGCATGTAAAGCAACAAGAAGTGCAGGGGAGGCCCCCGTGGGATTAGTGAGTGCCAGGGGAGGACAGAGTCAGGGGAATGAAGAGAGTGAAGATAAAAGAAGGTCCACATGCTAAGTGCAAGGGAGGTGCTGGAAGGGCTCAGGGGTGCAAGCCCAGCCAGGCTAGTGAAGGGGGAGGGAGCCCAGAAGGGCAAGGGCAGGTTGGGGGGGGGCACAGGGGAGACCAAGTGCAGGGGTAGACTGGCGGGACCAGGAGGTTCTGGTTCTCTGTAAGACTATGAAGGAATCAGGCAGCCAGTGAAGAGGCAGAGGGGGACATTAGCAGGGGAGGGGAGAGGGAAGGAGGAAGTGAAAAGGAGCATCTTGCGAAGTTTCCAGAACTTAAGGTGATCCGGCTCAAGTCTGAGAGGGTCAGGCAGGCCATTGGAAGGCACCTGCAGAGGTGAGAGATCTACCCCAATCTCTGCTTGGAAAATCATCTGTTCTGCAGAGAATTGGAGCTAGAGGATTGAAGGGCTCTAGCAGGGAGATATGTGGGAAGAGAGAGTTGCATGTAGCAGGGTCACAGGCCCCAGAAAGTCTTGTGGATGATGCAGAGGGTCTTGAAATTGATCTTCGCAGCAACTAGGAGCCAATGTAGAGATTGTAGGGTTGGAGAGATGTAATCGCTGGACTTGAGGCCAAGGATGCGTCCTGCAGTCCTATTCTGGATTAATTGAAGGGGTGCGCAGGGAGGAGTTAGGCAAATTGAGGAAGAGGTTGTTGCAGTAGTCCAGCCTGGAGAGGACAAGAGCTCTGGAGACATTGAGTTTCAGGGAAAGGTGAGGAAAGGGAGAATGCCTCTGAGGAGGTGCAGCTGGAAGTGGGCCTTCTTGGCAAGGTCCGTGATGTGTGATGACACCAAGGTTTTTTGCCTCACAGGATGGTTAGGGGAGGCGGTCCATGGAGGGTGGCCAGAGTGTAGGATGGAAGGCGGGAGCTGGGGTCCAATGAGAAGAATCTCAGTCTTACTGGCACTAAGGCAGTGATTGTTAGCAGTGCACCATGCCTGAATAGCAGACAGGAATAAGAGAGGAAGAGGAGGAGGCAGAGGAGATAAGGTTGAAGGAGAGCTGCGTGTCCGCAAAACACAAAATTAGGAGACAAGGCAGAGATCAAATGGGCCAGAGGGGCAAGGTAGATGGTGAGAAGCCAAGGTGAGAGGATAGAGCCCTGAGGGACACCACGGGTGGAGAGTGAGATGGAGGAGAAAAAAAGGCCTATTTGAACCTGGGAGGGTCAGTCAGAGAGGAAGGAGGTTAACCAGTAAAGAGCCAAGTCTGTGATGCTGAGGGTATCACAGAGCTGGTTCATAAGGGTGGCATGATTCACAGTATCAAAGGCAAAGGAACGGCCAAGAAGGATGAGAATGGAAGGAGAGTTGGAGTCGAGATTAGAGAGTAAGTGTTCGCAGGTGTTCAGGAGTGCAGTTTCCGTGCTGCTGGCCGCTCTGAAGCCAGACTGGTGGTCGTGGAGACAACCAACAGATCCACTGTGGTGGACAAGTTGGGTGATCGCCAGCTTCTCCAAGAGTTTGCCCAGGAAAAGTGGGGAATGGTGACTGCGGAAGTTAGCCAGACAGGAGGGGTTGGCAGAAGGCTTTTTGAGGAGAGGGTGCAAAAGGGAGTGCTTGAGGAGTAAAGGGAAGGATCCAGTGGCAAAGGAGGGATTGCAGAAATCAGCCAAGGCTGGAGCAAGGGAGACAATGTTGTCCTTGATAGTTCTGGAGGAGCAGGGGCACACCTGTTTGGATGAGGCTTTTATAGAGCAGACTTGTCTAGAGACCTTACCAGGCGATATGGGAGAGAAAGAGGAGAGTAGGAGAGAAGGGGGTCAAGTGAGGCCAGACAGCGGGTGATGAAGGGAGCGAGGACAGGATGTCCTGAGTTTTAGGAATGAAGTGAGAGACGAGTGCAGTGCAGAGTGCCAGGGAAGGCAGAGGAGAATTGGAGACTGCAGTAGGATTGGCGAGTACCTTGCTGATTTTGAAAAGTTCAGCTGTGCTGTTTGTTGCCCCAGAGAAGCGAGCTTGGATATAGGCCCTCTTCTTCGAGCAAATGGGAAGTCTGTATTGCCTTTGGAGAAGGTGGCGGGCCAGTTTGTCAGAGGATGTGCTTGAAGCCTGCCACTTCAGCTCTGCACTTGCCTTTCAGAGACACCGGATCGGAGCCATACCATGTGTGATCCTGGGTAAATCACTTTATCGCCTTGTGCATTACACATGCCAACATTAACCATTCCTCTCGGGGGCGCTAGTTCAGCCTTGGTTTTACCTTTGCATTCTGGGACAAGTAGTCCTGGATTTCCCCATCATAAACCCCAGAATACAAAGCTAAAAACAGGACTGGACTTCTATTTTCCAAATGGAAGGGAAAATAGTTGGCAACTTTACAAATGTCTAGAAAGCAGGTACATTGCACGGTGTCCTTACGTGCCCGCCCTTTAGAATGCTCGGAACACTTGCACGCATTTAAGGCCTTCATCCACACACAATGTCTCGCTCCTTGGCGATTAAGCATCACGCTTGTGGGGAAGATGACCGGTGGCTGACCCAATCAGGGCATCTGATATCAACCTGGTTGCACTCACCGAACTTTGATTAACACATTTCCTACGCATTTAAAACGTTGTGCACGTACAGGACTGCAATTATTAGCTGGGGCATTTCAAAAACATCGGAAAGCAGCCTGTTAATATTTAACAAAAACCTATAATGTTTTCAAAACACTGTTGGAAATTTCCACCCACCCACATGCCTCTCTATGGTCATGTGAACCATTCATCCGCACCGCATAGTTGAAATGCTAAACTATTCCCATTAAAGGGTTGAACTGGGACTGTGTGCCAATGCTCTGCTACAGAATGTGAGGGAGGGCGCAAATCTGCCTTAAGCAGAAGGAAACTGGCCCCAAAGACATTGGAATGGCACTCTCAGTCATAGGCCGCATTGTTTCTCATGAGAACAAAGTGTGATGGGGATACTCTGCTAGTCCTCCCTTATTCTAGCATGGTCCCAAAGTTTATTTACAATGGTGGTTTACTAAAGAAATCCAGTTTGCTCAAACTCCCGGAGAATGCTACATTTTCTAGATGCCTCGTTCTGAACTGGCCAGCTGCCGTGGCTGCATGCAAGTCTGGTGAAGTCCACAGAAACCATTAGGCAGAGAAACGAAAAAGAAAAACACTTCTTCAAGCGGGTTACTTCCAGGGCGCAGTGTGGGATTGAGACAAGAGGCCCTCCTTATGACTTTGATGCTCAGGAAAAATACTGGTGATTCCGGCACCAGCATTTTTTCTGGACCGGCAAACAAGTTTTCCATTGAGGGCCATGGCTCTCCCGGCAGGCCTGACCAGCCGGTAGATCAGGCCCCTACCGCAAAGAAATGTCTGAATCACTGGCACTGGTAATACCGGCGCTAGTGATTCAGGCAATCCCATCCCATGCATTGCTGCTCCATGCAACAGGAACTGTCGTCTCTACTGCCCGTAATATCCCGGGAATACCAGGATATGGGCCGTCGGAAACGGCAAGGCAGATTAGTATGGTATCCCGCCGGTATTACTTGGGACAATTTGTGAAATGTATTACAAACTTCTGGAAAATGAAAACATTTTGGGAGGTTCCAACTAATACCCTCAAATTGGTCTTTCAGTGCATTTAAGTATGCATTTTTGATAATTACCATAAAAAGTGTTTTGGTGTGTTTATTTTACCCATTTATACCCATTAAACCACTGTAGTAGGTGCATACCAATATCCTCGCAAAAAACATGACATTATTTCTCACAAAGAAATTACTTCCAGGTCAATAAAGGATGATGGAGGCTAGCATGCCAAAAACTGCAGGCAGTAGGCTGCACAGTATACTGTTCTCACTTCCTGTTTTGCACTCTCATAACTTCCCTGGGGAAATGTAGCTACATTCTTGTGACTGGAATAATCGGGAAGCATTCTACGGTCTGCTGTGTGAACATCTCATTTTTTTCAAACTAAAAACACAGGTAATTTCAAATCACAATTATTGGAACAAACCTGTTAATGTGTGGACATGTTCAAATGGGAATAGGATGCAAGTATGGTTTAAGTTCTTTTTCACTAAATGTACTTTAGCAGTATCAAACTTTGGCAAATGACAGAAACCACCAACCGTGTTGTTTTTCTGGTAAATGCACTTTAGCTAGTAACACACTTTGCAGCTCTGTGTATGCTTCTCCAAACAGGTTTGTATGCGAAATTCTCACAAACCAACTTCACACATAAATTTACATATATATATATATATATATATATATATATATTATGTGTGGGATAACAGTTTTGGGGTATGAACAGTTCCCAAGTGCTGGCACTAGGCGTGCCTCTTGCCTCACACACAGTCGAGGGATTGAAGACCCAGCATGCTATTTGGTTCACTAACAGGCCATGGATATTGTACCCAGCAAGCTCCTAGTTTCCTTGACTATTCATGAAGGTTTCTGTTTGACTGTTTTTACGACTTATTCCTGAAAAGTGTGACTAAAATTAAATTGTGTGCGCCCTTACTTGCAGAGTATGGTAAACATTATATCTGTGCCCACTTACCTTCGGTAGTGCAGCAAAAAGGATGGGTGGGGGGAGGAGGTAGAGTGACTCAAGTCAGTCATGCCACTCAGAAAGGTAGTATGTCCAAGCAGGAACATTTCTCACATATCCGGTGCTACTTTCGGATCACAGACATACACAAGAATGAAGGCTTGTTACTTCACCAAATAAGGCATCAACAAAATAGTGAATCCTTCCAACCAGTCTGCTTCAGTAACCATCACCACCACTAGACTATCATTTACTCTTCAGACCCCGATCTTGTAGTATTTATAAAAACAGTTGCTGACACTCAAACTCAACTGCCCTGTCTGACCTGCCTTCAACTGGGACAGAGGTCATCCTCAGACTCTACTAGGTCTTTAAGGTTACTGTTGCTGTTCTTTTTGAATCACTGGGATCTTGATATAAAATCCTGGAATGTGGTGCTCATTCATTTTTTCTCATATGGCGCAGAGAGAATTCTCCTGTTGGCAGAGGCAATTGCATCATCAGCACTGAAAATACTTCTCAGTTATGGACTAGCTATAGGGCAGCTTAGGATGCCAAATGCAATACAAGTGACATCACTTGCACAGTAAATGCTGCAGTGTGTCATCATTCTTTCAAAGCTCATTTAACACTCAAATTTGCACCCGCAATCTGTCAAGCAGTTTGCCAACTACCACTAATTGTTGTACTAGTTGTTCTCCATTTCTTAGAATGGAGCAGCAACAAAGGACAGTGTTGGTTTCCCCCAAAGATGTCTTTGTGCCACCCCTTCCTCTTTATTCTCTACGGTTCTTCACTGGACAAACCCAACTCCTCATTTGGCTTCTCCTACCATCTAACTGATGACGACACCCGGATCTTCGTCTCTTTCCCTTCCCCCAGAGATATCCTCCAAACTTGCAGACTTCCTGATGGATGTATGCCACTGGATGTCACTCCGCTCTTTCATGATGAAGTCAAAGACGGAAATCATCTACGTCCTGGCCTCACAGAATCTTTCCCTGCTTCCTCTCTCCTTTCCTTCCGACATGCTCTTTGTCCCCTTTTAGCCTGCAACCTCAAACTAAAGCAGTGCATTATCTCCACTGCCACCTGCAAGGCTTAACCTCTCCATTGCCATCTGGAAGGCTTAACCTCGACCATGCGTACAGCATCCATATAACTTTAATCTCTGAAAAGATACTTTCAGAGTAAAACTTTTTGAGTATTAAAAATATGGCCAGTGGCTCCAGAGAGGCTCACATTTCTGCTGTCTGCCAATCTGGATTTACCCTACCCAAAAGTACTAAAAAAAAGTTGTACCTTTCCTCCCAAGGCTAAGATTGTCACCTCGTCTATAATGGGCTATGCTGACTATTGAAACGGCATCTATCTTAATCAACCTGATGGTTGTTACAACACCTTCAGATTCTTGAAAATAAAGCTGACATCTTGCCTTGGGTGCTCCCAGACTGTCACACTCTAGGGACCTACTGCCTCAACTCCATGGGCTTCCTATCAGGAGACGGGTGAAGTTTAAGATCCTATGCCTGGTTCACTGAGCCACTCATAATGCTCGTGTAGCATGTACGGTCTAGGTTCACTCCTCTCAATCCGAGCAGATCTCATTGATAATCTAGTCAGTCTTTGCTGCGTATCCCTAGATTCCGCTATGCTGGGCTGGAGGTAGGTCCTTTATGGTACTAGCTCCCTCGCTCTGGAATTCGTTGCCAATGGTTCTCCGCAATACTCCAGACTATCTCCAATGTCGGAAGAACCTAAAGTCTCATCTGTTTTAAGTACTGTTCCGGATCTGTCCTCACGTGTCTCCTATAAGTGCATTGATGTCTCTTCTGGTCTTTGTTTGCGATCTACAAATTACCATTCAATACAATACCATACGTATTTCAACCCTCTCTCTCCAAACCTCTCCAACTTGTATACAAATGCACTCACTGCTTTGAACCACCTACTGGTCAGCATCCTTCTCTCGAAATCTATCCCCTCCATACTATATTATGCTTCAATCCTCACAATCACAGTTTCTCACCTCACTTGCACTACCTCTCCCTCTTTGGAGCCTTTTCCCAACTTGCTCCTAACTGCAACTACCAGTCACCGGACATCAAATGCTCCCCAACAGTCATGGCTTTCAAGATGTCCCAAAAAAACACCTAATCCTTAAGGGGACAGCCCCTCCGTCCTAGTACACTCCGCACCATCCCCATCCATTCACTTCAGTTCACTCTCTGTTTATTTGTTTATTTTGCTTCTATGGAGCTTCACACCAAAACGCTTTTCAAATAAATTAGTGAGGTAGTACAATACGTTATATATTGGCATAATTTAACAGAGAAAAATAAAAGCCAGAAAAACAACAAAGGAAACCAGAAATAAAGAAATGCAATGATGAACCAGAAAAACATATCAAGTCCAAAACACCCAGTCAGGAATCAGCATTAGCCAAGAGATCTTCCTCTTCAATTGCTCCCTTCACAGCCTGGACAAGAAGAGCTACAGAACTTACTCCCCCATCCAGCGGGATCTGTTTCCATGGGATTGGGCTCCTACTTTGTTCTATCCCTAGTGTTCAGGCAGCTCTCCCGGGGTGTATTTAGACTCTGCAGCCCCACATGCCTTTGCAAGACCTACGCCTGCACCGGCATCGTACCGAAGCCATGTGTGTTCTTGGGCTGTGGCAGCAGCGAGAAAGCAGTTAAGTAGCCACCACACCTGGCCAGAGAGGCAGCTGCTGCATCCCCCATGACAGCATACCTGCGGTGGAGGAAATGACGGAGGAGCCCTAGCTCCCACTGTCCAACCTGTGGATCACCGGTGCATGTGCCTGCACCCCGGCCACTATACCTAGGCACCGCTGCCTGCTGGCGGTACACCGGTGCGCACAGCTCCTCGCATGCAGCAGTTTCTGGGTGCCAATACAGGACCTTGTGCCTGGACGTGCTGCAGCTCCAGGTTCTGTTGTACTAATGTAAAAACATATGTATATATAGTGTACATATTTCCCACCCTACCATTTCCCATGTATAATAATTCATACTCGTACTCCCCTATGCAGTCTCTGCTGTAATTAGGCAAAACATACTGCATGTAGCATGCTTTCTTCGGTGCTTACCGTACCCCTTGTACTAATGTTCTTGTCTGTGTCCATCCTCCTTGAACTACCATCCCTTACAACTTACCAACGCTGTAAGGCACCCTTCCGGGGACTTCCCTGTGTTCATATGTACTCCTGCAGAGGTGTTTTTATGTCAAGACTCTTTCCTGTAATTCAATAAATACAAATACACCAGGCCCAGATATATTGAACAATGGAGAATTAGGATACAGATCCACATGGATGGATGTATGTGTGGCGTTGCGCACCCTTTATGGGGTCCTGCTGTACCTAGGACAGCTGCACTTTGTAAGCGGGGACTAATACATTAGACTGGAACCAGGGATTTATCCCCACAAATAGAAGGCCACATAAAGATACTCAGTTTGCTTGTAAATCGGCCATTCCATAATAAGAAGTACCAATAATCATTTCTTCTGGAAATACGTTTGATGTCCAAGTGGTCTCATGAGAGAATTATAACTACTAGTCGTTACTGACATTGGATCTAACTTCAGGCCTTGACAACGACCAGGGTTCGAAACACATGTCGGCTGTTGTTCTTTTGGAAAATAAAAATAATTCAAAATCTCACATGATTTGGGCATATGCTACGTTTGTTTGAAATATTTTTTGCATTGAAAGGACTGACCTAGAGCGCAAGACACTCCCCGAAGCTTAATTCTTAATACATAACATACTTCGTATTGGCTATTGAGGATACTCGGCTGGTGTCCGGCATTCTTACCTCTGCTCTGTATGCAAATGTTCCTGAAAAAAATGCCTCCCAGGTGCAATCATTCACATTTCGATTGTGGCTTCTCAATGTGTTGTCCTACTCTCCACAGTCTGGAGTGTGGCCTTGTTCACCCTTAAAATAGGTTTTAAAGAGACATCAAAAAAGAAATTCAATGTTTTCTTTCATTCATTTTATGAATGGATCCCGAAAGATTGACATCCGTTGTCTTACCAGCAGTTCAATGCCTACTCACCCATGCATTCATGTTCCATTGCCTTCTTGGACAGGCTAATTTCCAGTAAGTATATCAATGGAAGAACCTCACTAAGTAACACAGAGCTATCACTCACACATAGATTGGCTTCCTCAAAGGGCCATAGCAGGCAGAACATATTGCACATGAGCAGCCAGCGAGTTGGTGTGAAGGATCCCTCCAATGCACACGTGTGACTGTAGCCATAGTAACATACAGCATTGCTTTGTTCTCAAGGTGGTCAACCATATGCAATACTGCATTTGATGGATTGGCACTGAGAATTCCCACTGGTGGTCTCGGAGTTTATGTATGAACCGTAACACTCGAAAAGCATGTCTAGTACCGTATACCTGTCTGAAAGAGTGGTTCTTGTGTGCCATGGCAAGAATAGCACAGACGTGGCATCAATCACTTGCATAATCTGTCCACACCAAGGTGGAAAACATGTGCAAACATGGGACATGCTTTGTGATCTCAAGCCTTCAGGGAAAAATTAATTGGAGCTATTTTCTACTGCCACCAATCTCAAGGATAGCGGCCAGGAACAATATTCACTTTGTCACCACCCGATTAATTTTTTCCTAGATGTCTGGGGCTGTGTGGCTCCTGCACAATCACACCTCAACACCACATGAGAGCTACTAACCAAAAACACATCAACGCTCAGTGACCTGCTTCTCCCAACTGAAGGTACCAACAACCCAGCAAAGCTCTCTTCCTCTTCTTTCTCCCAATCCCACCAACAACCCCCCAACCCTCCTTCCATTCCAGACCCGCCAGAGCTTCAAGAGACCACGCAAGTGGCAAGAGTGTGCGGTACAAGACCCCACAACATTAACAAAGTGGCTTGTTAATGGATGGCGTACTGCTGATGTGATGAGTCATTACTGCAGGTGGAAAAACAAAGCAGCATCAGAGCCATGTAGTGAGTGCTTTAGAGACTCGCCTACAGATTCACTGTGAAGTGGACTTTCCGATGCTCCGAACTGTCCAAGGTCTTTCTCACTGCAAGAACTACTGACTCATACAACTCGGGTATAGCCTTGCATGCAAAGTAATTCTGGCTTGAAATTTGCTGGGGGCATCAGCACTTGCGATCAGCTACCCGGAACCTTAGTTTTAAACAAAGGAGTATGGCAGCAGGTCTACAGCCTGCATTATCCACCGTTTGGCACTCATGGATTGTTGTGATGATATGTCTGACTGCACCCATATGATTTTCTTAGACTGGGATGCAGTCTACTTATTGTCCGCTGATGGGGGGATTTGCAGGGGGCTTGCCACACCTGCCACTTCCGAGGTAATGATGTAGGGCAGACCCAGCATGATGCGGAGTGCTGGCAGACTACGGCAATGCGGCTGTTATAGGTGGTTCCATTCTTTGCATGCTGTTGCGTCATATTGAGAAACATTGATTAGGTATCCAAATTGGTCCTTGGCTTCACACTCTAAACCATTGATAAGATTTAGATTTTGCCCCTGGACACTGAACATTTGCGCTTCGATAGTTGGTGCCATTGATGTTTGGGCAGCCACAGAAGGGGAAGAACTATGGTGCTCCACAAGGAGAATAGATGCCGTAGGTATCACTAATTGCTGTGACGGTCTAGTTGGTTCTGACGTTTTTAGATGACAATCTATCCCACTATCACGTGTGTACTTCCTTTTGGACATTGGGATGGATTCCAGATCAGTGGTCTCAAATATATCTTTCTTCTCACAAACCCGCGTTGGGTAGATTTGTCCACATCCCTCTGGTGAGCGATGTGAAACCATCGAAGCTAAAAACAGGGTTAAATTAAAAGAAGGTAGAGCAGTCGCCTCTGTAATGGTAGCTGTGGCGGAGCAGTTAGGCCTAACTCAAGGTTGGGAGTAAGGCTATTGGCAACGCACATTTGGTCCCCAAAGTTACTCCAAAGAATACATCATACTAGTGTACTGATAGATATACACTCTGATAAAATCAGGCATAAAATACCTATTAGATCAAATGAGTACTTTTGGTTTAACATAATACATAGAACACGGTATATGTATGAAAGTAAAGGTCAGTTAAGACCGGACTCACTCCTAAAGTAAATATGCTGCCCTCTACCTGCTGGTGGGCACCAGGGTAGTGGGAAACACATGATTAAGGGATGTGAAGAAAAGCCATCCCTAGACAACAACAAAAAAACATACGTTTATAAAATCTTAGGGCCCAAAAGACCACACAAAAAACAGTCAATGCATTCCTTTAATTCTAGTACATAGTAACATATGATACAAATTCATACAATAAATGAAATACAGCTCCTAAAAAGAGAGAAAAAGGGGTTAATAATGTAGCACCCGACCTCAGAGGGCCACCAAACATTAGGTTAGATCTGTTTTATAGCAGCAGACTCACGGTCTCATTACATTCTTAAAACTACAACCACAGGTAAGTGGCCACAAATGAAATATAGCAGCAAGGCATTATCACAGACAGGAATTTAATAAAGGCATTACCAAATAAATTACAAATCAGACGTGCAATCTACAATTCCATTTCCTTTCTCTTAAAACTCCAGGGACCCCATGGGCCACCAGGAAACATGTCTACATACAGGTACCTAGATTCCAAGTCACTTAAAAAGAGTTTTAGTTGAGTTCAAAGGCTTCGCATAGAAAAAATCAGGACAAAGTGCATAGGCCATGCCGTGGATATGGGTGAAAGCCAGGTAAATCTGAAGTCGACTCCACAGGTGCACAGAAGGCATGGGATCCACAGGGGGATGTCAGAGGAGAACCGTGAAAACAGTTCCAGTCCTAGTTTTGAGACTAAGTAGCCCCAAAAAGGAAGGCAGCACAGCAGGATTTGTGCCAATTGACATTAGAGGCAAAGCGCTGAAGAAGACGACCTGCAGAAACCCACGATCATGGGGACAGCTGACTGCAAGTTTCAAGATTATACACCACCCCCGGGGCCCAAACGTAAGTACTCACAAAGGCAGTTCCCAAAAACATGGCTCAGGAACGGCGAAACAACCTGATGAGTAAAAGTCTGTTTCAGGACGAGTTACAGGATCCGGCCACCCAGGGACATGAATCCCAGACCAATAACGACAAACCAGGCTCTCTCACAAGGATGACCAACCAACCAGGAGTGAAGATGCCAACATTGAAGACCTAAGGAAGAGGAAGGGACCCGATCAAGAGGATCTGAATGGCTCAAAGTGCAAAGAGGTGCAGCCAGACAGCAGACAACAATAGTGGAAGTGACCCATGACAACCCACACAAACAGCAGAGGTGGGGTAGTGGTGTCCCACCACCCTTCTGGGCGATGGCAGCTTCCCATGCCCAAGCACAGTTCCAGGAGTATAATTTGGGCAGGCTGTGCAATAACATCCCAAACATGATCCATGCACAGGATGCCCAGTCCAATCACTGTGGAGGATGGCCCGCAAAGGACGCCCAGCAGCTAAAAACAGACACTGGTGCTAAGGAGGGGCCACAAGGTCCAGCCAGCATGACCAACCCGGCACAGCTTTGTGGCAAAAATCCTCCAGCATGCAGGCACGCAATCTACCAAAAGCCCAGCAGAACTGCTGAAGTGTCATGTTTTCCCTATATAACCATTGAACCATGAACTGGCTTAAACAAACCCTCCATTCTTACACAAGAAACATGTGTGTACAGGCGCGTTATAAAGGCCATATCATATCAAGGGCACTCACACAAAGGTTTTGGCAACCAGCCAATCAAGCTGGCCCTAAACGCCGCCAAACACCCAGCTCCAGCCATAGCATATGTGTATTGGCCTGCCGAGGGCTAGGGCTCGGAAGCAATCTAAGCCTTCCCAAACCAAACTAGAGCGTGCAGGGCTAGGCTCCGAGTGAGCTCATGTTTACACAATGGGCATGTTAGGCTTGCCTCGTGGCTTCCTCAAACAAACTAAAGGCACAAAAACAAAATGGCTTTAGAGTAGGACTTTAAAAAATACATTAGTACCTCAATGGCTAAATTACAGTTTCCCCAAAACCAATCTAGGCTGATACAATCACTCTATGGCCAAAACGTGGGACTTAAAAATCACTCTGTCGTAGAAGCCATAGGCTACTGTAGGACCATGTACTAAACAAACATTGGCAAAGCCAACAGTCTGGGCTGTTGTGTAGGCATGGGATAAGCATCTGCTAGGCACTGGCATAATGGCCATAAGATTTCAACAGCTGGCTGGCTTTGTCATTGATCGTTTTCAACAGGACTTCAGTTTATGGTAGAGATACAAATCAAGTGACTCGAGAGACGCTTGATTAAGACATTTGTATTAATCCAGTACCCATTTGCAGCTGTAATTAAACCAGTAGCTCGCATCAGACCGTAGAAATAAGACTAAAGGTTGCTGTTCTCTCTTGATAAAATGAGCTACGAGATTTCAGGAGGATGTGTTGTGGATGGGGAAGGCCAGGTAGAGGAGGGACTGTCCATAGGTATTAGCATTGTCATGGGCAATCAATGGGTGGGTAAATAACCAAACAACACCCACAAGCTGTGCAGCCCCCTCCTCGCATGTTATCCCCCTCCCATGCTAATGTCAGCTGTTGAGCGAAACCAAGTCATGTGAGAGCACACATTCAGCCAAACCACCTCAGCACAAATCCCTCCTACATCCAGGTATGTAGAGTGTTGCATCACAATACCCAATAATCCTGCCACTAATGTCAACGCCTGACTGATCAGCAAAACACTGCACACTTTTCTTTTTACCATCATGCCCCTCTTTTCACCTTCCCTCCCAGTGTCCTAACAATGAAAGAAGTTCACATGCGTGTGTCGGCTTTGCGCTAAGCCATGTCATGTGTGAGCATGTGTTCAATCAAGACACCTCAGCACAACATATGCAAGCAAGTTGGTGATGGGCTTAAAAGACAAACCAAATGTCAAACCCAGAGCAACTATTGGCAAGCCTTCCTTTCTAGGAACTAAAGAAGATTCCTTTCAACGACATTTGCAAAAAGAGAACAAAAATGTATATACACTCTTCAGCTCTCCCTAAGATTAAATCATAAACGCTCATCGAGAAGTAAAATGCTACAGCTCTCAAGAACAAATATCATCCCACTCCCTTTCTGAAAGATTACCACTGACTGCTGAAGAACGCCAGAAACGCATTCCTTACATAGAGAAGGGAATCTGGCTGCCATGCCCCAATGGGATCGGTAACCTTAGTCTCTTAACGAATCAAAACGTTTATTCAGAATGGTGGAGATTCTGGGTTGATAGAAACTATTCACCCAAGTTTAACTACTAGCTGGAATAGGTCATTCTGACCTCCCTCACAGCCCAACTGCCAGGGTGTTACCATTCATTTACCAGAAAGGGTGCATCCCCCTTTCCAAGGTCCCAGTAAGAATACATTTACTATGGCAAACCAACCGTGGGTGACCCTCCTGGGCAGGAGCCTTTACTAGGCCCCTCCTTGGTGTTCTCTGACACCTGAAACATGTGTTTAACACCTTATCAGGCTTCATGATTGTGCTCTTTGTTTGGGCTCTTGCCATGTTTTAGATTAGGCGCCCCAGCAGACTCTTTGCAGTTTGATCACGTTGTGCTCACTCTAACTCGGGCCAGGGACCAAACTATAGCCCTCAGTAAACTGGCTCTTCCCCCCTTCCCCCTCTCTCTGAACAACTGTCCCAGCTTCCCCAAAGCATGTATACATGTCCTCATGATTTAGGGGTGTGCCTGGGCAATCTTTGTACTGTCTGGGTGTCACAGGTGTGGTTACCAACCTCTTTCCCCATCAATCTCACTGGTACCTAGTGTTCAGCTGTTTAGAGCTCACATTTCTGATAAGGCTTCCTCCATTTTGATTTCTCTAATTGTTAGATTTCCTTTCCAAAAACAGATGATATGAAACGTGCAACCATCCTCCTGGAGTCTGGTGGGGTTCATCCACTGGTGTGTGGCTCTGCATGTCAGCACTGCACCCGTAAAAAGTCTTTGCCTGAATGTGCTAGGGGTGGTACTCATGGGTCGTAGGACTGCTGCACGTTGGCTGGGAGATTTTTTCTTCCTAAAGGTAGTGCAGTGTGGCTTGTGTGCAGCTGGCATACTCAGCGGTGTATACAGAACATGGTGCATTTCATTGGGTTGATCCCGGCTATCTGCTTGCATACTCAGCGGTGTAAACAGAACATAGTGCATTTTATTGGGTTGAACCCGGCTATCTGCTGGCCTACGCAGCGGTGTATACAGAACATGGTGCATTTCATTGGGTTGATCCCGGCAATCTGCTGGCATACTCAGCGGTATAAACAGAACATTGTGCATTTCATTGGGTTGTTGCTGGCATACTCAGTGGTGTAAACAGAACATTGTGCAGTTCATTGGGTTGATCCCGGCTATCTGCTGGCATACTGAGCGGTGTAAACAGAACATAGTGCATTTCATTGGGAGGATCCCGGCTATCTGCTGCCATATCAGCGGTGTATACAGAACATTGTGCATTTCATTGGGAGGATCCTGGCTATCTGTAGACCACTGGCAGGGCTGAACAGAAACCTTTCCCTGCTCTGGCAGCCTGGAGGCAGGTGGAGAGGGAAACTCTACTGTACTCAAGAATACCAGGCAATGGTTATCTACCGGAGTCTACTCTGTGTGCACAAGGTTCTGCTTGGCTGAGACATTCGACACCAGAGGAAGGCGTGAGGGGATAGACCTAATTTACCAGCTCCACAATTTGCATCACATAATGGACAGCTTCCTCTGGCCCCTAGCGTCTCCCAGACCTCCCCAACCGGTCTCAACAATGTTGACACAAAAAGGCAGTTGCAACGTGCATATGTAGCATAGACATTGATTGCACGGACCTAAACCCCGATAATTCCCAGCTCCAGCTACCAGAGCAGAGAAGTTAGTCCAACCTATTGTAGCTACTGTATATAGGATGGTCTACAGACATATTGTGCGTGCACTTCTGTATCAGATTAAAGCAAAGGTAGCCATATATATTTAAGGAATAAAAGAACATCAATTACTCAAATATGTCTGTGGTGTACTATGAACGTTAGTTTTCTGGCCCATTAAACCACTTAGAACACCATCTTCAGCACTATCCCAGAGGCAGGGGATACCAGGTAGCCAATATATGCAACGTCACCACAGGGTTGCACCAGATTACACCTGCAAGCAGCAAATGAGGCTGCACTGCTCCAACAATTATTTGGCAGTTCAAGGTCAATGATCCCTCAGATCAACCCGGTGGTGAGTGATACTAATTACCATCTAATGTTGCTGGGTCATCGTCCATTGTCATCTGAATGTCAGTCTATTCTGATTGCTAGACATGACAAAGGTTCCACGTTAGATTTTTCTAATGCACCTTATGCAGGATTCCCAAACTATCCACCCAATTCCTTCAGGTCCAACATTGCATTATCTAGAACACTTCCCACTACAAACGTATCTCTTCCCTTGGGTGTAAGCTTCATTGGCTTACCCCTTAAGCCAGGATCAGATTTAACATTTTGACAATTGCACATAAAGCTAATTATGGCAAATGCCCATGGCATATAAAAAATGATATGCGAAATTATATTCCATCACCCGGTCTCAGATCAGGATCCTCCTTACGGTTTCATACTCCTCAGAACAGGCTTTGGGTTTGGGACGGGCTTGTTCTATCCATGCGATCAACCATTGGAATTCTTTCCCTCCTGAGGCCTGGATTGTGGTGGATCTTCTAGTTTTGGCAAGACGATAAAAACTTCATATTCTAAACATTCCCAGACCTCCTTATAAGATGTGCTTATATACTGATAATGTCATAGAGAAGAAAAGAAAAGCCAACACTTACGTGTTCTTAATGTCACTGGGCCCAGTAAGATTGTTGTTTTTGTTCTCCCTTGTTCCCCTCCCTTTACTTGGTTGCGCTCTGAAACACTTGTGTATGAGCGCGATATAAATAAAATATCATATCATATAACAACAACAAAAAGCAATGGGCAGCAAAAGGCTCCGACTTGGGAGCCAAACTAGTTTTCATGAGCCACACCACACCACTTTCAAGATGTGAATAATGGGGGGCGTTTTACACACTACATGATGTAGAAGGGCATTTCGAGCTTTTAAAGCCTGAGCCAAATGATAAGGAGTCCCATGCTCTGGAAACTGCCCTTTGAGAGGGTGTCTACAAATAGGAATAGGAATACAGGCGGGGCAGCTGGGAGGTACATCATATCTTCACAGTACCTCTCCAAGTGCATGTAATAAAATGTTATCCTTTATTCGGCATGCACTGGAGAATTAATCCTCTCTTAATGGTCCTACTCAATTCAATCGCACAACCTCTTATGAATTTGGATGGGCTCAGATGGTCATTCCCATATTCAAGTCTCTGATATGGAGATTGTACTCAGTTCTTCACAGTCAGAGCAGAACCCGCTTAGCTATCTTATCCGGTATCGTTCATAAATATGCATATACGTGTCAAGTAACGGCTTAGGCGGGGACACTAATCCAAAAAAGTGCGTCATTTTTCAATCTCTCAGCATTATTAGGAGGAAGTGCCTGGAAGCGGCCCTTTTGACCTGGAAAGAAAAAAAAACAACACGCCTCATCACATTGTCATCACATCATATGACAGCTGTACGGCCCAACTTTGCAAAGACAATTATTGTTTGATATATTCAAAGCCCTGCGTTTACCATGACCTAGTCTGTGAGCCCTATGTGTCGGCATTGCCTAACAAGGCCTCTAAACCCAAAAGGTACTGAACAAATGTCAAGTGGGACCCCTAGGGTCAGCACGCCAGGTGGTCCAGTGCGTTCACATCCAATATGTGGTCATAGAACTCCTTCTGCTGGATGGCAAAAGAAAAAGCATCGCAGCCGCGGCTTTGTTAATGAAGATTTACACAGTGTTAGGAGCAGCCCAGCACCTGCAAGAAACACCTGCTATTTAATCAACGTGCACTGAAATTCACTGATAGTTTGATCCTCTTCTGAAGAACTTATAGACCATTGAAGCAGTAATGACAGTTTAGGGATAAACCTCAAGGAAAAACAGCATGTGAACGCCCCACAGAGCCAACTGGTCCATGCCAACTAAGGATCCCCAATGGAGATTGTGATATTGTTAACCTCTGGTACTTGCCAAAATGACTGCCATGGAAAAATTAATTGTAGACCTAGAAAGCACCCCATTTCTACTTTCATGGTGGAAGAGGCTGTGGTGGAGAAGAATAACAGGAGGGGAGCAGGACAAGGCAGCCAAACGGTAAGATACACCAATCGGATTGGCTGAAGGCCTAGACCCGGGAAGTAGAGGCATGCAGTCCAATATCACTGCTGAAGAGCCTTGAACTGGTGGACAACATCAGCGATGGAGCATCGAACGGCAGCCACGGCATAAGCAGCCCAGGTATGGGCGTAGGACATGGGAGGACAAATCCCCCCCCATAATTCTAAGAGTGGGGGATATAATGGCATTTATCCCCCCAGAATAAGTGCTGTCATGCACACTGCAGTGCATTGTGTCTCTGCACTGTCTGCAGTTGCATCATGCTGCGGGTAAAAATACTTCTGCAGGCTGCAGCCGTCAGCATGCAAAAGTACAGGTTCTGCAGACTGGAGGCTATGATGTGATATGGTATTTATAACGCGCCTATACACAAGTGTTTCAAGGCTAAAAGTACTTCTGCAGGCTGCAGCCGTCAGCATGCAAAAGTACAGGTTCTGCAGACTGGAGGCTATGATGTGTTATGGTATTTATACCGCACCTATACACAAGTGTTTCAAGGCTAAAAGTACTTCTGCAGGCTGTGTGGGCATTTACAGAAGTTGATGCCACTGCGGTGGGCCCGAATGCATTAGCGTAAGCCCCCCCCCTTGCTAGACAATCCTGGCTACACCTCTGTGTCAAGCGTAACAGGATACAACAGGGAGGTTTGATTAAGAGGAAAGATGGAAGTCACTCAGCTATGGCGTGAAATTTCGAATTGGTGGTCTTTTGGCACTTTGACCTATGACGTATTTTTCAGTTATGTAAAATGTGGTGCGCAAAGAAAAAAGTTCAACGCCGTGTTAGTCCAGTTTTAAAATCAAACGCGATGCAAGTTTTGATAGCATTTATTGGACTAACTGAAAATACTATGCAGAGATGGAGCAAAGCAATGGCGTACCAAGTCCCACACACTTTTTCGTCAGATGGTGCAGTGCGGAATCTGGCGACATCTTCTGCGGGACTTGGTAAGCTAGGGCTTTGTTCCATGTCTGAATAGTATTTTCAGGAAGTCTTATAAAAGGTATCAAACCTGCATCTTGGGTGATACAATTAGGTGTCATATTAGGTGATGAAAACATTTAAAAGTTGTTTCTTAAATTGTTCTTCTTCTCGATTCTATGTATTACCAAAAGCATTGGTGGAATGGAAATGAAAAAAAAAAACTAAAACACTGTTTGAGCTGAGAGAGACTTGATTTTATAGCGTCATCTATAACGCCCAGGTCGGACACCCACAAAAGAAAACTTTAACAATAAAAGATACAATTTCCAAACCCAAGCACTAGATGATGGATTATGCAAAGCATATTATTTTAAAACCCATTCATGCTTCAAGAATTCAGGTACAGCTATCAATGGGCAGTGTAATGTATTTGTCCCAACCGTACCAGATTTTTCAAAATGCAGACCTTCTAGACCATATCCGGTTCCCCGACAGCCAAATGTGATGAATTCCCTTGAGCGGATCTTAGTGTACGGGGCGGAGCGGCCACATGCCACCACCACCTACGCGATGCAGTGGCAGAAAGAGGCATGGGGAGGAGTTTCTAATCCACACAACCACATGCCAGGGACAAGGCAGGGGTTTTCCAATGGGCCAACATTTATGACGTTGGCACCTTCAAAGCACCTTATGTCCCAAAAGTAGCTATCGAGGTTGGTAATTTCCCAAGGTGCAGTGAACCTGAAAGAAGCATATTGCCAGTATAGTACAAAGTAGAGGGTTGATACTTGTCCCCAGAGAGTCAAAGAGACAAAAGAAGTGCTGCAGCACGTAGAACACTGAGGGTAGTGAAGGGGAATGAGGACACGTATGTGCGATCCTATGGACATGTGAGTATTCATCCTATTTAGTACAGGAAGAGCAAGGAGAAATCATGAACCACCCAACACTTGCAAAGCTTCTCATTGCCGCATACACACAACCTGCAAATCCAAGATGGGGGACCCGCCATCACAAAGGCTCTATCTGCTGATCCGAGGCAGGAAGGGGCGGGGTTCTCCTGATCTACTGGGAAGCTGCGTTCAAGCTACAAATTGTCAATCAAATGCCAAAAGTCGAAATTACAAATACCTGGAGTCAGGGTTAGGCACTTATGAAAAAAAACTAAAGAAACAGTCAGCAGGCCCATAGTGCAGTGGGAGTCTGTAAAGAGTGGCATGAGTGGTTTGGAAGCGCAGAGAGTAGGACAAGCTGAAGAAAGTAAAGATTGAGGAACGAAAGGAGGCCGGTGAGGTTTGGAATAAGGAGGAAATCAGGAGAAGGTGGCAAGAAAATAGAAGGTGGTGATGAATCAGAGAGAGGGGGTGGCCCGGTGGAGGTAATAATGAACTGCAAGCAAGAAAGTAGGTAGGTGGAGGAAGAATTCACAGAGGAGAGGTAAGATCAAGAGGCAGAGAAACCCCAGACGTGTGCCCTAGGCAGCGAAGAAAAGCACATTATGTGAAGGAGGGGGAGGGTGGTTCATAAGAGAGGGAGTAAAAGAAACAAACGTTAGGGGAAGTGAAGGGAGAGACAGGAAGTCAAGAGAAGAGGCTCAAGAAGGAGAAAGGAATCTTTCAGACACACCCTACATCCGCACAAGTTGATTGGAGGAGTGGAGGAAGTATGATTATATAGTGAGGCATTGAGGTGGTGTCAGGAAAGGACAGTGAGATTCAGAATACTAGGAGGAAAGGGGAGCTAAAAGGGTCACTCGAGGAAAAAGCTAATTTGGAGCCGTCAAGAAGTAAGAGGCTGGCTTGGGAGCCAGTGCCATGTTCCCAGGTTAAGGAGTAAGAAACCATTGGTCCCCCCAGCCTAAGACCACTTGGTTTGGAGCCCTGTTATGCTCACGCTGGCCATGCAGCAACATGAGGTTTCTGGCAGGGAATCACTCCAGAAGTCATGAGATCATAAGGGGAAACGAAAGATGGAATGGATAGCCAAGACAGCATTGCAGGAAACAAACCATGACATACTGAGCGATTGCGAATGATCAAAAATTACCATTAGGGAGTCCAGACTAATGCTTACTGATACCAAAGAGTTTTACCCTGTGGAAACCCAAGAAAAAGCCATCCTGCTATTTTGAGTTGGGACCCATATGTTAATCCAAATAA
The DNA here is from genome assembly GCF_040938575.1 of Ambystoma mexicanum. Classification (NCBI taxonomy): domain Eukaryota; kingdom Metazoa; phylum Chordata; class Amphibia; order Caudata; family Ambystomatidae; genus Ambystoma; species Ambystoma mexicanum. The sequence continues at coordinate 467,072,514 of NC_090934.1, forward strand.
ACACATGTTCATTTGATCCCCATCCATCTGGTGTATGTCTAGCAAAGATCACCGCTCAGCTTCGTGAAACAACACATTCAGTTATTGGACAGATTCCAGCCAGTGACCATGAAAGTGAAAGAAAAGTCTCTACTCCTATCGTGCTAATCAGAGCCTTTAATGTTAGAGGACACAGTGCAGCCATACCAAATTGTAATTGTTCTTTTATAACGCGCTTAATGTCAAAGATTGGTTTCTAAGCGCAGGATCGGGATTTGAATCTGTGTTGTGCTGTGTTGTCTTGCTTCCAAGATAAACACATTGCCCCTGAGCTATCCCCTTCACAATAGCAGAGAGGCAGTGCTCTTTGCAACCAACATACATAAATGCGGCACACATTTGACCCATGGCACCTAGACGTGGTTAAACACCTTGCTGTGGCTTCCAATTAAAGTTAGAGGAGCGTTGTCAAAGGAAAGCTTTAGTTGGGAATATGTCACCAATTTCCGAGCTGGAATGTGGCGGTGTGTCTTCTAACTAACTCAGGCTGACTACACTGCTCTAGGCAATCATACCGTTCACACAGACTAACGCTGCACACGCGAAAGCTTCTTCTAACTAAAGTGCCATTACACATTCAACTTAGAAGACACAACGCCACATTCCAGCTCGGACATTTCTCACTACAAACATGTTGAACATTATGTTAATGTTTAATTTTCAACTATAAAAAAGAGAGTGATCTGCTTTACTTTTTGAATGCATTAGCCACCAAACCCCTGAGGAACCACCAGAGATCAGGAGGGGAAACACATGTCGGGATCAGGCTGGGCACAATGAACTTTAAATCAACTCAATTTTAAATTTATACTGGTGATAATGTTAGGAATTGAAGGACTGTATAATTCAAATGAAGATATTATCCAAGATAACAATCGAAATAAATTGAGGCTAAGAAAACTATACCATTTGCTTCTTTCAAGATTGAATTGTTTATTTTGAGAAGTTTTGTTGACTGTGAAAGTCTTTTCTTTGTTCAAGCGCGGACTACAATAAGGTCTAGTTCATTTCATTTTTTTATTGATTTTCATTTGGCAGCACATTACAAGTTCTTTTGACAAACACATAGACTCATTACATGTTGGCCGATGTGGAATTAATATGTCGTAATTACTGCATACCGGCATGTTTCTGCACCGGCCAACTACACGTTTTCAGGAGAGGTGGTCGGAATGACCTCCAGCTAAAAGCTGGAGGTCATTCCGCCCCCTTACTGGCAAAAATCACTGGTATTACAGATGCCAGTAATACTGGCACCTGTAATACCTGAAAATCCCCGCATGGAGTCCAATGGGACTCCATGGAATGGGGATTTATCACCGTCACCGGCACTCAGAATACAGATGAAATTCAACCAGACTGAGTGGTGGTAACGGTATTACAGTTTGCCAGTATCATGGTGGATTTACCGTCAGGATACCAGCAAACTTGTATTGAGGCCATAGTCTTAGAACGCTATGTTTTTTCTTATGGCCTTGGTCTTACACACACCTGTTTTGCTGGCTACGTGCAGCTTGGTATCTTAAGTATGATTTAGCTGAACATGTCTCACTGGCCAATTCTATGCAATGCCAAACATTCAGACAGTGGGACACATACAACTAAATCATTTGTAAGCTACCCATCATCAAATGTTATGAAATGGATAAGTTTACAAAATTGGTCTTGCCTAAATAAGCACCAAGAACAGAAACAATAACCTCATGTAATAAATTCCACCTAAAGAATCTGCAATTAGGCAGTGCAAAACATGTTGCGGACACAAGGACATAACATAAAAGTGAATTCTAAGACTATGTGGTCATGCAAAATATTTGTAATGTACTTCAGAATGGAAAACAAGGATACTCAATCTAAAGCTTGAAGACATGAGGACATAATTGGTTGAATTACTAGACTATGCTAAAAAGAATAATGAATGTTTTGCAGAATGGACAATAAGGATTATTTATCTATGGTTTAAATAAAAAAGGTAACCTGACAACTATTTTTTTAAGAAGATTTCAAGAATAATTATTGGATAAGATTAATAGAAATGCAGAAAAGTTAATGATTATTAAAGATAACTTTATTGAAAACATAACAAACAAAACATAACACAGAATTGGCGCAATCCTGATTTGGAAGAAGTGCAATATATACACCAGTAAACTTCATGTAGCTTTATTTTGGTTTAGACCGAGCAGCATACTAAATGAGTTTTGATCGGAGTGTTTCAGTGCCAAGATAGTGAACAGAACATTTCACCAGTAGATATTTTGAAATAGGGAAGCGTTTCTCTTTTTTCTGTACGCTGTATACTTATTCACCATTAGGTGCTTGACTGGAGCTAAGGTGAGGCAGATTGTGACAAGTGAAGACCGCCCACATGATCATGGGGTTCTCACACTACCAGTCAATGCATATCACTCAAACCTATGGGGGAAAGTTCATGCAAGGTGTGGATACTATACTTGTCTACTGTGCAGGGAACTTTATGCCAGTTTCAATGCTGATATTGAGTAAAAATATTGAGTAAAAAGAACAGGGTACAAACGAGCAGGAAGAAATAAATAAAACCAAGGGAGTAAGAGAACAAGTAAAAGTGGAGATGTAAGTATATCAGGAGAGTTTAATTTAGGTGATGGGAGAAGGGAATCCAAGAAATTGAGAAAAAGTATAAAGAAGAGATGCCAGGAGAACAAAAGAGGGAACAAGAAAGTAGGGAAGATTGGAGGAAGAAGGGGAGCACGACAATGTGAGAGGGAGGGGTGTGTGTTCTTGTACAGAAATGAGCAAGATTTCTGTGAATGCAAGGGGTGGGCTATCCCATCACTAGATAGCACCCCCAATCTCTAGTATCATCATATACCTCAATAGGGCCTTATACACGGCAAGCAATAATGTGCCTAGTTTCAGGGAAAAGGTACAATAATGGTGTAGCTAAGAGGACACATGTTCACACTAAAGCAGCCAGTCTTCCAGCAGTCATCCTGTTAAATGCTTTGTGTACAAAACCATCCTCTGCCAAGATGTCTGGGTGGTAGATCTTACACTTCCTTAAAGAGACACTTCCAGCCCCATGCCCTCCTCTTTAGAATCAGAAGTTTTGAAAAAGAGTACAGAAATGCATGTATGATTTTAGTAGTACTTTTTTCGTTAGCAAACCAATCTGTACCAAGTATAAAGTTGAAATGTGTCGCAGTACCAAGCACATATTCAGTATTAATTAGGTTATCATTTCAGGATTAATAAACACAGATGACGATTCACAAAAGTTGTGATCACTTAATCTATGCACAAATATATCTACAATGCACACAATTTGCTATGAGATACTCATAAAACAAATATTACTTACCAGTAATCGTCTTTCTGAAGCTTGTATCTGCTTAGAATCACATGCTTTACATAGGCCGCCGTCTATTGGTTGGTGCAGAATATTAAGTATTGTTTTCGGATTTGAAAAAAGGGGCATAGACAGTGGCAGACCTGTAACACTATCCCTGCCCTTCATGAAATTGGTACCCAGGATCTCTCACCCATACTTGTGCTTTGATTATTTGTTTTCTGGCATGTGTATAATGAGGTCTCCCTTTTTCATATGTGAATGCACCCTTCTGCTCCTGCATGGCGAGGATGGGTGGGTGCATGTGATTCTAAGCAGATACTTATCAGAAATCGTCTTAACGAAGCTTGTAATATTTGTCTTCCGGAGTCTGTGAATCCGTTAAGATTTATATGCTTTGCTAGATTAGCAAGCAGTATTTATTGAAGGAGGTGGGAGAGCTGAAGAACTGTTACTGAATAAATGTGTTAATATCGCCTGCCCCACGTGTGGGTCTGCTTTTGATTGTGTATCTACGCAGTAGTGTTTTGTGAATGTGTGTACTGAGCTCGGAGTTGGCACTTTACAAATGGCTTCCGGTGGTAAATTTGCTAGGAAAGCAAGGGATGTTCATATACGTCTTGTGGAGTGTGCCCTTGGTGTGGAGGGCAGTGTTTTGTTAGTAATAGAGTAGCACATCTAAATGCATCTAACAAACTACCTTGAGAACGTTGCCTTGGTGACTGCCTGTCCCTCTCTTCCTAGTGCATTGAACACAAATAATTGTGTTACTGTATGCCCTTTGTTTTGTCAAGACAGTACATTACTGCTCTTCGCACATCTAGGGTATGGAGAGATCTTTCTTCTCTACTATGTGGGTTTTGGAAGTAAGCTGATAATTTAACTGACTGGTTTACATGGAAATTAGAAATTAATTTTGGTGAGAATCTAGGATGTGTTCTCAGAATCACCTTTTTTTGTCTATGGTAACAAATGGTTAAGAGACAGACAGTGCTTGTAGTTTACATATTCTTCAAAAAGATGTTATAGCAATGAGGAAAGCCATTTTGTATGTGATGTCCTTATGAGAAGCTTTGTGTATGGGTTTAAAGGGCTGTCCCATGAGTCAGGTGAGTACCATATTTAAATCCCACCCAGGAGGGATGTGTGTCACTGGTGGGTGTATGTGTTGAACACCATCCATAAAGGCTTTAACTATTGGTAATCTCCACCATGACGGTTTTTGTTGTGATGTGAAGTATGCTGCTAAAGCCTGCCAAATGTATCTTTAGTGAGTTATATACCAGATCTAAGCCTAGCAAGTACATGAGATATAGTACCACATCAGAAGCCAGGCAATCTATGGGGTTAGCTTTGTATCTCTTGCACAGAACACAAATCTTTTCCACTTGTTAAAGTAGCAATCTCTTGTTTTGGGGTTTCTAGTTTCTCAAATGATATGCATGAACTTTGGGGGGAGTTTGAAATGAACAAACTCTATGATGACCTCAGGAGCTAGGCTGCTAAACTTGTCATCTGAAGTGTAAAGTGTGTTACCTGCTTGTTTTTCTGTGTTAGCAGGTTGTCTATTGGATGTAGCTTGATTGGTGTGCATAGGGACATGTGTATTAGGTGTGAGCACGATGTCCGTCTCGCCCACATTGGTGCAATGAGTATCATTGTTGTACTCCCTTGGTGCACTTTGTGAATTATTTTGTGAATGAGTGGTGTTGGTGGGGGGAGAAGTGTATGCAAACATCCCTGATCAGTTCATCCATAGTGAGCTGCCTAGGGAACTGGTGTTGGGGGAACTTGACGCATAGTCTAGGCATTTTTCTGTTTGAAATAGGTCTATTTTTTCACGTGTACCCATATCGCAAAAATCCACAAGTATATTGGTGTTGAGGTACCACTTGTGTTCTGATATTAAGACTCTGCTGAGTGAGTCTGCTGAACCCTTGGTACGTGCTGTGTCTGAATGGATAAATCCCTCTGTATGCACCAGTACCAAATGTTTTGCACCAGGGTGGACAGATGTTTTGAATGAGTTCTGCCCTGCTTGTTGATATATAACATTGCAGTGATATTGTCTGTCAGTACGAGGATGGTCTTCCATGGTAGGTCATTTTTCAAGGAAAGTAGCACCATCTTTATTGCTAGGATCTCTAGTCAGTTTATGTGGTATTTCGTTTTGTTTTGCTGTTCATTTCCCCTGGGCAGTGAGGTGAAGGCAATGTGCTCTCGATGCTGCCAGTGATACTTCAGTTGTTACAGTTATTTCTGGCTGCAGGGACACAAAATGTCTTCCTACGTTCATGTTGCTTGGTGACCACCATAGGAAACTTGATAACGTTTCGCTAGACTACTATTAGATCTTCCTATTGACCTATTGTTTGTGACCATTGATCAATGATAATGCAAGATGTCATCTAGGAGTCTCAAAGTTTCTGACTGATAACATTTGGCCTGGTTTGAAAATAGGGATGAGTGTTTGGAAGGCACAAACTTTCTCTGGCATTGGGTATGTTGTGGCTGTTTGAGTGTTTAGAATTGCCTGAAGAGACTTTCTCTCTGCTTGCTGTTAAGCTTGACTTTTTCTCATTGATTGAGAAACATAAGCTGTGTAACAATTGTACTGTCAGCGGAGTGTGTGCTAGGCACTCTTCCCTTCCCATTATAAGCCAATCATCTATATAAGGATATACTGGTATTGCATCACTGTGTAAATGTGTTGCAACCACTGCAATCGCCTTGGTAAATACACGAGGTGCCAAGGCAATTCCAAAAGAAAGCACCTTGAATTGGTAGTATTTATTCAGTACTTTGAACCGGAGGTATTTTCTGTGACTTTGGAACATTGAAATATGAAAGTACGCATATTTCCGATTTAATGTCGCCATGAGGTTTCCCTCCCTTAATAGGGGTATGACTTACTGCATATGTTATCATCCCGAATTGTTTGGGTTTGAGGTGTCTGTTTGCTGGTCTTAGATTAGGACTGGTCTTATTGATTCATCCTATTTTGGCACTAGAAAGTAAACCAAATATATTCCTGTGTTTACCTGGTCTGCTGTTACGTCTCCTAGTGCTCTCTTTGTAGTAGTTCTTGTATCTCCTCCAGTAGTAACTTGAGATGTTCTGGGAGGATGGTTCTCCTTTTGGGTAGATTGCTTGGTTTTTGTAAAAGCTTGATGCAGTACCCTTTGCTTGCAGTACTTAAGACCCACTTCTCTGATATTAGCCCCTCCAATATTTGGGGATATGTTTTTATGTGACCCACTAGCAGGGTTGTATAGGAGGGGACTGCTATTGGGTAATAATTTCTCAGCAGGGGCTGTGCCTCTAGAGGCCTGTCCTCTGCCCTGTGCTTTTTCTCAACATGGATGGTGCAAGCGTCAGAAACCACTGATCCCTTGACTGAGGCTGCTTTGAAAGGTGGGACTACCCTGATGTGAGTGTTGTTGGCTAGGTGTCAAGTAGGATTGGCTCCAAAAGGGGCGCCTACCTCTGAAATTCTCTCTCTGCGGGAAGGATCTCCCTGAAATCGGGTTTCAACTTTTAAGGGTATCATGTGCTTTTCTAGCTTTTTCTAAAGCTTCGTCCACTGCTGTCTCAAATTGGCAATCATCCTCGACGTGTTTGTCCAGGAGGTTGGCCTGTGTATCAAGTATAATGACAGACCCTCTAAGCCAAGCATATCTATTTAGCATTGTTGCCTCTGTAATAATTCTGCCCGCTGTTTCTGCAGCACTCGATGAATTTTCAATCACTGCGTTGGATGTATTTTTCCCCTGTTGTTATTTTTAACATTGCTGATCCAGTTGGCTCTGCTACCTGATCTGTAACCTATCCGATTTGAGCTCATTGGTCCCTATTGTATCTTGCCATGAGAGATGTTGCGTTAGCAATTCTTACCACATAAGATGTTGCAGTTGCTGTTCTCATCCCAAAGTGTGAATCTTTTTGCTTTCCTTATCTAGTGTTAATTTGCTTGTAGACAGTGGTGCTCCCCTCTTTTTCGAGCAGTAGTTGTTACTAAGGAATCACCATTGTGCTGGCCCCTATTATTTAATGGTTCAGTAGGTGCCGATCTGTACTTTTCAATTCTGTGGTTAGTGGGTTTTGTCTGCATCAGATTAGCGAAAGATGGGGTAATTCTCCCGACTACACTTTCTAATAAAGGAATAGCCTCTGAGGCAGACTTTGTTTCCTTGAGGACGTCCTCGACAAAATCAGTCTATTCTTGCGGTTCCTCAATCTGTATGTTAAATCTCTTTGCTGCTCTTGTTAATAAATCAGCATATTGGACTTGGTCCTCTGTTGGAGAGGGTGAAGTAGAAGGGTCAGTTATTTCTGGGGATGGCATGGTTTGGTCATCTGGGCCGATTTCGGTGTTCTCATTCTCCTCTTCAATAATCTCTTCAGAGTATATGTTCTTCTCCTCTAAAATGTCTTCCTCTTGAGTGGGTTGAGGGAGTATTTTAGCCCTTTTAAGGATATATCCAAAACAGGTTCTTCCCCTTCCTTTTTGTGGGTAGTCAGAAATCCACAAAGGACTACATTTTCCCGAAGAAGAGTTGAAAATCTGCCCTCAGCCTATTGAGTTTCCTGTGAGGTTTGTCCTGCCTGTGTTCCTACTTCCTCTTCTAAGTCTATTACCCCTGTGGTACCGTCTGTCTGCATAGCAGAGGATAAGTTATCTTTCCCTTCAACAGCTGTGTGGGTTTTCTTAACTAAATTCTGTATGGTGTTTGTCTTCTATGTTTTCTTGGGCCCGACGTCTTTCAGAGTTACTTTCCCTCCTGTAGACTTCGGAATTTCGACTTCTGCTGTTTTCGTTCTTTGTTTTGATGAATCCGTCAAAATCTCTGGGCTCTACGTTTGTGTGAGTGTACCCGGTGTGTCCGCTCGATGGCCTAACATCAAGTGTAGCTCCCGCTCCAGGCGTCTTTATCTTCGCGTCATGGAGGGGATGTCTGACAAATGTGCATCCGATTTTTTGTCTTTGGGTTCTTGTGCAGCATTATGGAGGCCAGGGGTCGTCTCCACAGCATGGCCTGATGTCGGCCCTATGAAGCTGGGGGCTAGCTGAGAGGAAACCTTTCATGTTTCCTTAATTTCTTGCTATTCTGCTTTGTTAAAGCCACTGCCAGATTCCTCCACATCAAGGTCTTTCGTGTTAATGGTCGACTCACCCAATTTCTTTTCTGACTACACTGCATGGTCTGCCCACCTTTTGGTTCAATGCTCCTTTAGCGTTTTTGGCTTAAAGAGCCTACAGGCCTTACACCGATAGTTGTCGTGCTTCCTTGGTAGGTAGCTGCTACACATACGGTGTGTGCACTTACAAGGGAACTTTGTATTACAGCCTGGGCAAAATTTAAACACAGTCTTCCCTATTGGGATGGCTTGAAACGAGCAGGATAAGTATTACATGCAATTGTGAAATGGGAATTAAAGGCATTCTATTCTTTTACAGAAGGCTATGAGGAATGTTAACCCTCCACCATTCTCCTTCCCCCCCCATCACCTTTTCAGTGTTTCACATCTTTCACTGCCCTGCTGCTCTCGACTCTGATTCCGGGTGTGGACATTGGCAGGGGTAGCCCTCAACAGTGGTCCGATCGACAGAGACTCTGCATTAAGCATCCAACCTCAGAGGCAGAAAAAACAATCTGAGGACCCTGTTGTGTGAGGGATCAATGGTACCCATACATGTAGAGGAGGGATATTGTACACCCCTTTTTTCGAATCCAAACACCATATGTAATACTCCACACCCACGACTAGATTGCGGCCTATGCAAAGTGTGCGAATCTAAGCAGATTTACAAGCTCCAGAAGAGGCCATTGCAAGGGCAGTGCAAATACAAGTTTATTAACGTGCCTGGGCATTCACAAACGTTCCCAAACGCATTACTCAGGCTTATCTGCACAGCCAACCTACACCGGAGTGATCAGGGTGGAAGTGGCCGAGCCCGCTTGGAATACTGTATGGATTGTGGTAACACTGGCAGCATGCGCTCAGAAAGGGACCACAGCTATGTGAAAAATGATAATAACCAGGACAGAAAAAGCAAACAATAACTCCTTTTTTGGGGGGGGGGGTCACAAATACGTACAAGTCCCCTTTCTTTGTGGATTTCCACCAATTAGACAGAGAATGTATTGTATAACCAGAGTAGTGATCTCCTCAACGAATACAAGTTCCCTTCGTAACGTATCATGCCATGTAGGCATAAGATAGAATGCCATTATTACACATCTAATTCCTTAACTTTTATGTAAACAAGAGTGTATGATGCTTTCTCTAGTACACACTTAGCTGGGAAGCAACAGAGCACGGTGCATATAGGGGGTGAGTGAATAGAATACAGTGCATTGGTCCCACACAGTCAATGGCAGACGTGCTCTGCAACATTTAATTATGGAGAGAGGAGAGTGGGTTGTAGGAGAGATTACTAGGCAACATGCACCATTCTACTGCATTTCAACAGCAACACGACTTCAGAAGAGAAGAGGAGAGGTACTGGAAGTATGTATTTGGCATCAGTGCCTGGAAATGGGCATGCATAAAATCATTAAGATCGAATATACCAGTTATACCGGTGAAGCAGTCATCCTGCTCACGATCAGGGACTAAAGTGAGAGACTAGCCCCAGGTCTATGTAAACTGATCACAAGTCCAACCACATTTCAATAGGTTCCCCACATAGATCTTATGCATGGGTGGGCTGGAGGCAACTACCTTTCCTAAGGTGAATCAGGAAGCAAAACCTCACAGGGGCAACTTCAGGAGGAGGCCCCCTCACAGCACAGAACACCTCTTCCTATAAAGCACAGAAAGGATTTTTTTTCAAAGAAATCTAAAATCCCTAAATTGCAAATAATTTGTAGGTACAGGCGATGTTAAAATAACTAATGAAAATGAGTAATAAAACACTTGCACTTCAAAGTCAAACACTTCTCTGTAAACCAAATGTTTAATGTCCATGCCTGTTGCAATCGCAAGAGTGTGCAATTATAGTCGTGAGCCTTTTATGGGCTTTGAATAAAGTAAATTGGGTAATTTGGTACAACACCCTTCACAAATGTGGATAATCCTCTCGCTCCATGCCCCAAGATTTCACTCCGGCCATGAAAACTGGAACACTGCTTGGTTTCTAATATATGTTGCCAAAGGTGTAAAAGCCATGTGCAGAAATATTATCAAATGTGCCTTCTGAATTAACAGCGGCTCTCAATTTCTAAACCATGGAAAAGAGACTGGAGACTGAGAAATCCCAGAGGACAGATCAGTTTAGGGTAGTTGTTGACTGCCTTTCACAGATATGCCATCTCTGCTGCAAACATTAGTCCCTCGATTCACTCGGAAACTAACCTGTTTCTCGAAGGACATATTTTTCAATGCACATTTACTATGTGGTTTTGGCTGCTATTCTTTCCTAGCATGAGTTATTAAGCATAGTACTAATTTAGCTCTTGAATGAACACTGTGCAGAGAGAATTGGACATTGCTGCTAAACTGAAAATGGGATGGGGTTAGATGTAGACTAATGATACATTGCAATCAGTTCAACCAGGCAACCCAGGCACAAATACCAGCTGACCAATTTGAAGAAATGGTTCTATCCTGTGCAAATCATGCTGAATCGCTGTGCCTTACTTTGGCTGCCTGCCACAATTGTGCACCAGAAAACCTGGGTTTCAATCCAAACTCCCAAGGTTATGCGATTATGGGAAATCAGTGTACGTTTAATTGCCTCGTTTCCTTCGTCTGGAACACTAGGGCCTGCATATAAGGAGACTAGTATCAGAAGTTCGGAAAACATGTAGGCTTTCCAACAGAGCACCGTTTGCAACCTAGATCATAGTGCATAATAAATGTGCCTGGACACGGGTTCTAAACTCGGAGCAAGCTGCAAGGTTGGGGCCATGACTGATATCACGAAGCTTAACAGAATAATGAATCCGGTTATTTCAGCGTAGCCCTTTCGTGATGCTCCCCAAGTACCTAAAGTCTCACTGGGGGGCACCGGGCAGCATGAGAAGCTAGTACTAGCTAGCAGGGCGATCAACAGGCGCAGGGGGGAGCTGGCATTGGTGGAGTGCAAGATGCTCACACTGATGCCTCACTAGTGAGAAGTGTGAGGGGCTGGCCCTTCACTAGAAGACTTCAAATACCAATAGTCTTAGTCCAGCAATGCCCGAATGTTCAGAAACTAGCAACATGTGCAGCCTGAAGAGTCGACTGGAGATGGCTGCCCTACACACGAAAAAGCTCACACTCAACCTATACTTCCACCACCATCTATGGGCGTGTACTAGAAGATCACTAACCGCGGTGTGGGGGAAGGACATGGTGAGATCTCTTAACGGGTATCATTCCCTAAGGAGGAATTCATATGAAAACTATAAAACATGCAACAATAGCCTGGCAAGACCATCTTTAGCTCTTGGCTTCTTCAACACTGAAAATAACTGCACTATTCCACGGAATGACCCACGTCTAGGAATGCATAGGGTACATTGATGATTCCCGAAGCAGCACTTACTATATACCATCCACTATTTCACAGAAAGACCCATGCCTAGGAATGCATAGGGTACATTGATGATTCCCGAAGCAGCACTTACTCTATACCATGCACTATTCCACGGAAAGACCCACGCCTAGGAATGCATAGGGTACATTGATGATGCCCGATACTCTATACCACGCACTGTTCCACGGAAAGACCCACGCCTAGGAATGCAAAGGGTACATTGATGATTCCCGAAGCAGCACTTTCTCTATACCATGCACTATTTCACAGAAAGACCCATGCCTAGGAATGCATAGGGTACATTGATGATTCCCGAAGCAGCACTTACTCTATACCATGCACTATTCCATGGAAAGACTCACCCCTAGGAATGTATAGGGTATATTGATGATGCCCGAAGCAGCACATACTCTATACCATGCACTGTTCCACGGAAAGACCCACGCCTAGGAATGCATAGGGTACATTGATGATGCCCGAAGCAGCACATTCTCTATACCACGCACTGTTCCATGGAAAGACTCACCCCTAGGAATGTATAGGGTATATTGATGATGCCCGAAGCAGCACATACTCTATACCATGCACTGTTCCACGGAAAGACCCACGCCTAGGAATGCATAGGGTACATTGATGATGCCCGAAGCAGCACATTCTCTATACCACGCACTGTTCCACGTAAAAAGACCTACGCCTAGGAATGTATAGGGTATATTGCTGATGCCCGAAGCAGCACATACTCTATACCATGCACTATTCCACGGAAAGACCCACGCCTAGGAATGCATAGGGTACATTGATGATGCCCGAAGCAGCACATTCTCTATACCACGCACTGTTCCACGTAAAAAGACCCACACCCAGGAATGCATAGGGTACATTGATGATACCCCAAGCAGCACATACTCTATACCATGCACTATTCCACGGAAAGACCCACGCTTAGGAATGCATAGGGTACATTGATGATGCCCGAAGCAGCACTTACTCTATACCATGAACTATTCCACAGAAAGACCCACACCCAGGAATGCATAGGGTACATTGATGATGCCCAAAGCCGCACATACTCTATACCATGCACTATTCCACGGAAAGACCCACGCCTAGGAATGCATAGGGCACATTGATGATGCCCGAAGCAGAACATTCTCTATACCACGCACTGTTCCATGTAAAAAGACCCACGCCTAGGAATGCATAGGGTACATTGATGATGCCCGAAGCAGCACATACTCTATACCATGCTGGTGGTAGAGCATGACTAGTTTGTCGACAAACGTATAGTTCTGAATGTAAAGAAGCAGATAATGTGAGGGCAGAGAAGGACTGGCAGGCTCATCTCCACTGCGCAGCATTATATCAGATGGTGAATTATTCCCTAATGTTATTGGCTTCCTGGGATGCAATAGCACAGCTGCACAGCTAAGCAAACACTGTACCGGAGCAGAAACGCATTGAAGCAATACATATTTCCAATCTGGTAACTTTCACCCGGGTTCAAACGTCATGCCAAAGTTTCTATGACGTGGACTCATGTTTGCACAATACTGCTGGCTAATATCCGGCCGGCTGGGGGCTTCATTTCCCAGGTTCAAGCTCCTCCTCCCCAAAGCCCTGAGTGCGTGTTTCCTTTATTTTAATAATCTTCGCCCTTTTTGTTTTTGTATTCACTCATATGGGGGAGCATCTGAACACGAGAGCCCTTTTGATTTACCCACTATTTTACTACTAACTGCACAATAAATAAATAAATATTAGCGATGCAAGACAACCAATCGTCCAGTATTGCAATAGTCTAGTGAACATCTGGAGGGAGAGAGAGTTTAGTGAAAATCTGGAGAGAGAGAGAGTTTAGTGAAAATCTGGAGAGAGAGATAGAGAGAGAGAGAGAGAGAGAGAGAGAGAGAGTCTAGTGAACATCTGGAGGGAGAGAGAGAAAGAGAGAGAAAGAGAGAGATAGAGAGAGAGAGTCTAGTGAACATCTGGAGAGAGAGAGAGAGAGAGAGAGAGAGAGAGACTGTGTTTCTTCTAATAATGTAGTACTACTTGACAGCTGATTGAGGAGCGCGTTCTCTAATAATGTAGTACTACTTGACAGCTGATTGAGGAGCGCGTTCGTGGTTGCAATCCTATCGCAGCATGGCTCAATTAATAGTCTATTTAGCCACATAAAGATGAAAGGCTATGAGCAATAATAATCACGTCACGTGATCGAGCACCAAGGGATACATTAAAGAGTGTTTTGTTATCCAGGAATATAGCCACCTGACTGGTTTTGGTACTGAAACACTGTGACTAGTACCCCAGGGCTGACATCGCGAAACTGTGCACCAATTGTTTCTACGATTTTGTTAAAAGTGCGTTGTATTGTACATCAAACACGTCTACTTAAGAGTATTAATCAGAGAGCACTTTAAGATCCAGAGGAGGACCTCATTCAGCAAAACGCAAAAAAGTTACCCACTGGAGGGCAACCCTTCACCTCGACAGCACCCACCCAGAGTACATTATTCCTAAAAACGTTCAAAAGTATGCAAACTTTGACACTTCCAATTGAAAACTTCACTGCCCGGCTTTCCAAGGAAGCCTTCCAAGAAGTTATGCAAAGCGAGTGTATTATGATCACAACATCCCCCAATCGGATCCCTACTGCTCCCCAGCTGAGGACTCGGTAGCAGGTACTTGAAAGTCATACTTTCTGGGTTATTCTTCCCATCAACTAGGAAACCTACGTGGCTGGTCCACAGCCAGAGAGACTTCAACTTCCTCAAGGGCCACCTTGTTTAAGAAAGAGTATGTGTCCCAAGTAAACGATCGGACCCTTGACAGGCGGTACTTTTTCTAGACTCTGCAAAGCGCACACATTTGGTATAGTTCGGGTATCAGGTGGACACAAATGGTGAACATTGATTTTTCCCAATCTAAGTTAATCTTCTGGCCTCCAACAGCTGCACATATCATTGACCTTACATTTGGATACTTGTGTCTGTGTCTCTGAATAAAGGTTTGGGGCTTGCACACCATCGCAATCTGCCAGGATGTGAATGTGATGTGAAGTAGGGTTGTCAAGTTTGTACTGGCTTGGGAATGTATAAAGGAGATAAGGCACAGGATCCATCTGGACTCTCAATGCCTTAGACTATCAGTTTTACGCTGCCTGCAGTGGTGTTATTGGGACCGCTAACATTATACTGAGCTAATTCTGGCATAGTATTAAATGGCATGCCTCGCCTCTCTACCTTGGACCATCATTGAGATTGAGGTGGTTTCAAAGTACAAAATAAACATCAATAAAACGTATGCAATACAAGTAATTGTGCAATGCAATCGAGCAAAACAGGGCTAAATACTGCACTAACCTGTGTCTCGTTGGTCACTGGTACCCGCTCACTGTACAATGGCTTGGCCTGCAGAGCACCGAGGCAGTGGCAATCCTTACGGGCCAACCAGGGCCTATAAAAAAATAAATGAATAACAAAGTTAATCATCTACTGCACAACTCAATACCAGCCAATCACATTAAAAGAAAGGTGGACCGCAGCAGGAAGTACTTCCAGGGTAATTGCATTCCTAAGGTGAGCTGCATTAGAAGTAATGAAAATAACCCTATGGCCGCAGGAGGAGATGTGAGGAGACTTGTCAGTTTGGCCTCTCTCCCTGGCCATTTCAGGGAGGATGATTTGCAACACCGAGTGGAAGTACAGGAGAAATCGTGCACTTGGTTACTCGCTATGAGTGGAACACAGAGTAACGAGGATAATATAATACAAAAAAAACACTATCACTATTACCAATAGAAATTGGAGTACAAGTACAACAAGAATAGTAAAAATAAAAGATAACAATAATGCAAATAATAATACATGATACATTGCTGTGAGTGACCATGGTCAAACACGCTAGTCCAATTAATTTCAGCAATACACAGCTGGCCATTGATGCAGCACTAGAACGAGTGCACAGATTGGTTTCAGTTCCTCACACAGCTCCATTGTCATGCAATTCGACAGGAAGGGCAGCATTTCACGATTACCCTACTCTTATGCCTGGTCCATCATATAATTGTGTCCTTCTATTTTCCATTATGCATTGCAGTAAACCACAGGTGCTACAAGCATATAATTGAATGGTAGGACTTACATTTCTCTTAGAAGGGTAAATTGGGCCCAAATCCTACCATCTGCAGGTCGCGGACACATCACTGTATGGGGTGCATTCCCTAGCCAGGCTTGCCAATACCTGAATCCTCCTGTCCCCGGCCAACAGCCCTAGAACAGATATGAGGCACACATCTATTCCCCTGGACTGCTAACCCATCCTTCCTGCCTTTTCTCTCGATGAAATGGCCATACATAATCCATACAGCTGCCCACTACAGCTCTAGCATCATCCACTAAACTGTCCCCACCAGCGATAACACAATCAACTCTCCTGCTCACGCCACCTCCACCACACTACGCTAACCTGACCCAATCAGCACCGTCATCTGCTGACCCGCCCACTCCAGCTCTACCACCATCCACTAAGGTGACCCCACCAGCTCTAACACAAACAACTCACCTGCTCACGCCAGCTCTACCACACTCCGCTAACCTGAAAATGCCAGATCCAACACAATCAACTCATCTGGCCACAGCAACTCCTCCTCAATCAACTACCCTGACCACCATCAACTACCCTGACCACCATCAACTACCCTGACCACCATCAACTACCCTGACCACTCCAAGTCAAACGCAATCCATTAATATTTCCCCATCAGCTCCAACATTATACTGGCCTACTCACCCCAGCTCCGACATCTCCTAACCTAACCTCACCAGCTCTAATGATCTACTGACCTGCTCTAAAAGCATCCACTAACCTGATCCTAACCCTTTCTAACACAACAACTGATCTGCCCATGCCAGCTCTAACACCATCCTCTAACCTGACCCTGCCAGCTCTAACACAATCAACTCATCTGCTCATGCCAGCTCTACCACACTCCGCTAACCTGACCCAATTAGCACTCTCAATCTGCTGACCTGCTCACCCCAGCTCTACTAACATCCACTAACCTGAACATGCCAGCTCCAACACAATCAACTGACCTGGCCACAGAAACTCCCCCTCAATCAACTACCCTGACCTCCATCAACTACCCTGACCACCATCAATTACCCTGACCACCATCAACTACCCTGACCACCCCAAGTCAAACACAATCCATTAACATGTCCCCACCAGCTCTAACATTATACTGACCTGCTCACCCCAGATCTGATATCTCCTAACATAACCCCACCAGCTCTAATGATCTACTGACCTGCTCTAAAAGCATGCACTAACCTGATCCCAACCATCTCTAACACAATCAACTCACCTGCCCATGCCAGCTCTACCACGGTCCTCTAACATGACCCACCAGCTCTAACAATCTGCTGACCAGCTCTAACACCATCCACTAACCTCACCGCACCAGCTCTAACACAATCTGACCTGCTCACACCAGTTCTACCACCATCCGCTAAACTGATCCTGCAAGCGATCCACTAAACTGACCCTATTAGCTCTAACACAATCTACTAACCTGCTCCCACTAGCTCTACCACCATCCACTAACTTGACCACACCAGCTCTACCACAATCCACTAACCTGACCCTGCAAGCTCTAACACAATCTACTAACCTGCTCACACTAGCTCTACCACCTCCAACTAACTAACCTGACTGTGCAAGCCCTAACCTAATCTACTGACATTCCTAACCTAGCTCCACCACAATTAACTAACCTAACCACCCCAGCTCTACCACGATCTACTAATCTCATCACACCTGCCCTAACAATCTACTAACCTGCTCACTCGAGCTCTACCACCTTTCACGAACCTCACCACAACAGCTCTAAAACAATTAACTTGCGTGCCCACACCAGCTTTACCACCATTATGTAACCTGACCCATCCAGCTCTAACAATATATATATATATTGATCTGCTCACAACTGTTCCAAAAGCATCCACTAACCTGTCTGTGCCCGCTCTACCGCCATCACCTAACCTGGCCACACCAGCAATCCATTAAGCTTTGCAACCCAGAGAACTCTCCAGTTTAGATGTATGAAATCAGGGAAGAAATGTTCACAGTAAAGCCAACGTGTGCCTTAACTGTTCTGGCCTTGCCACCACTTGTTATATATAAGCTGTGACTAAAAATATCCAATAATGCGGGCCAACTTCATTACTGATACAGTGCTTGGCAGCCATTTGTCCACTGCGCCACGCAATCCCAAACATTTCCACGAACGCACTGTCAAGGGTTTTGACCCATGTTGAATTATTAGACGGGGTAGATGTGGGGATGAGCTGTCGCCACCCATCATTCTATCCCAGAACAAAACTAAATCAATAGACTGGGTGGATGTGGGGATGAGCTGTTGCCACCCATCATTCCATGCCAGAACCAGGAAAAATGCGCGGTTGTGCGCACACCAAAATGGTTGTCTAACCTGCCACCCACCAGTGCCAGCATGATGGACCGGAAGCACCAGGGGTGAAAGGTGGTGTCAAAGGAAAAATAACTGGCCTGTTAGCTTAAAAGCGCTTTAAAATCACCTTTGTTTCCCTGAAAGCAAGCACAAAATGCCTATTTTAAACATCACAAGATATTCAAAAATCTCAATGAACACCAGCAGACATTTGGCAGAATGTATTCTTGTGTGCATACAAAATCTGGGAAGATGAAGAGCCCAAAACAATGTTTATAACAAAACTGGCTGAGCTGTGGATGTCAGCAGCTTAATTGAAATTGGATTTAAAACCACTAAAATCGAAATGTTTAAATTAAATGAGTGACCTACCTTTGAGTGTCACATAGTTTGCAACTGTGAAATGTCATAGTTTTGAACTTAGAATCAGCATTCTAGCTGCATGTGCGAAAATTGTAAGTTGGATTTGAATCTAGAAGACTGGGAGCTAAAGTGACATTTAGCTGAATTCTGCCTGACAACAACCCCCGACAGGAGTTGAACTGGCTCAACAACTCTTCCCAGGCCTGGCTGCATCCTGCTGCCCCCACCAAAAGGAGGTGACACCTCTATGATTGAATTAGGGGAGTGGTACCTGGGGACGACAGGAAACTAAACAAAGCCCTGTCCTGGACTCAGGCAAATGTTATATTGGGGGGGGTCCAAAAATGGCTTCCTCTTGGGAGAAACTGGGAGGGGCAGTGCCTGTGAGAGCCAGCTGAGCTTGGGGGAAGTGGATAAACCAGTTATTCCACCATGTGATGTAGGAAGCCACACCCCTTTTTGACCAGGGCATAATTTTAAAAAGATAGATAACTCATAGTGCGGACTGGTCAAAATTATATAAATAATATCATTATTCTTGGGATTTTTCCGTGCACGTTTTAAGAGGTGTTAGGACCCTGTGGTGTATTCTGGGGGGTTGCTGGCGGAAAATAGGGTCTTACTCCAAATGTCTGCATGTTAAAAATCTGACAATTCATCAATTCATGTCCATACTCCTTGCGCACATTTGTGTAATTTTTGGTAAATGTCCGATATTGGTAAACCGACCAAAAAGCGCAAAATGTTGTCATTTCTGAATCCCAGCTCGCAGGAACATGGGGCTTGAACAGAGACCTGTCTTAATTCATCTGTAATATGTACATGTAATGTCAACCACTTGTGCATCTGGGAAATATGTATTTGAATCAAATATAGATTTGTGGGCAAATTGACCAGGGGAGGATCCTCTGACCCATAAACAGACCTCATCATGATGACAATCCATTTCCTTCCCCCAATCATGGGAGAGGGGAGAATTGGGCCAATGACAAGTAGAGAGGGGCAGGCTCAGTTATGCCACGCACACACCCACTTTCTAAACACATAAAAGCAGACAGTGCAGGACAGGTAGGGACATTCACTTTCCACTTTCTTGCGGGACGCTTTGCCGGGAGACTTCAGACTTCACATCCAGAGATCCAGACTTCAAATCCATCAATCTCCAGAACCTGTAGCAGAAGTTAACTCCAGAATTTGTAGCAGAGAGGCCTGAATCCACAAGCTGAATCATCTTCAGCAGGCCTCAAAACCAACCAAACTATTCAACAGCCGGGCGAGCTGTTCGGATTTTTGCCAATAACTTTTGCAAGAACCTGTAGCAGTATCCAGAAAGCAGTGCTGTATCCGGAACCAGAGAGAACCACAAACCAGACCGTTGAGAGCAGAACCAGAGACCAGACCGCTGTGAAGAACCGCTAGCAGAAGTCCAGCCAATCCTGACCCGATCAGTGACGAAGCCATTCCTGTCCAAAAGATAGTGTGAGTACTCTAGGACTGTGCCAGACTAATCTCTTAGTTTAAAATAATCTAATTAAAACTATTTTAACCTATTTAGAACTACCTCATAGGAATCGTGTGTGTCATTCTGTCCTTTTTAAAGCTGAAAACTGTCACCTGTCATTTTGAACTTTTAAATTTCAAATCCGAAAAACTACCTTCACAAAATCGTCCATATCTCCGGAACCGTTTGTGCTTGGACCGAAAGTTGCATCTTAAAGCTAGGACTCTAGGCTTTCCAACGAACCTAGAACCAACTTCCTACTCCTTATAGGGCCTCCGTAATTAAACTTGACGCACACAATTAAATTTGCCGCGATTTGACATTTTGCACAATTTCAGCCACGTGTAAAAATCAGCAGCTCCTTGCTTTCCTTTGCTAAAATTCGTTTTAACCTGCTAGTTACTCATAGAGCATTGCTAAAGTGAGCCTGAACTAATATAAACTAGATATCACCCACCCTGAACCTCTAGAGGGAATTAAAAGCATTTTTAGCACATTTCTCACTTCATTGTCATCACATTCAAAGCATTTTGGGCCTGTGTTTCAAACTTCTACCTGTTTTCCTCTAAGCTTGCTGGGGGGGAACTGAATTTCGTATTGTATTTGATTGCATTCCTGAGAACTGTGTGCTCCTCTTTCCATCTCCTTATATTACATAAAGGGGGGGAGTGAATTGTCAAGGAAAAGTGATTACATTGTCTTTTGTTGAAGCCATATCAAGTTATTTTCTGTACTGCATTTCATTCATCATTGTATTTCCTTGAACCATATAAAGCATTCTCTGCCACCTTATTCTTCTTTTCCTATTCATAAGTAACCAAGAACTGTGCTACTGTAGGGTTACCTATTGCTGATTACTGCTCATATTCACAAGTGTGCTATCCATTATCAATTCATTTATAGAAGTAATATATATATATATATATATTGTTTAATTTTTCAAATAAACCTTTTAAATTTGCAAAACAAGCCTACTTCTTGGCTCAGTGGGGTCAAGGAGGATTCTAAGAGAGGGGTGTTATACAAGGGTTCATCATCCAGATTATAACTTGCCATAAAAATACATAAATAAGGGCTTCCCTTGGGCATCCCAGACAAGGCACTTACTTAGTGGGATTGCTTGATTGGAGTCACTTACAGCACACACTCATATATAGATGAGTTTGGACAGAGGAAACAGCACACCATACCATACATTGCTGGAGGGCTCCAGACGCATACATTATTAATGGAGTAAGAGGGTGCATACTGTAAAAAGAAAACCTGTGGTTCCTCTGTAAAGTTGAACGTATGCATTTCTTTAATCGTTCTCAGGTTATGTGATACTTATTTGCAAAAACGTACAAAATGAGAATGAGAAAATAAATAAAGCCATGCCTTTGGGAAAGATTGGTTGCCCATGATGCCCGAGTAATTGTTTGCCACCCAGTAGAGCCTGTTGGTTTGTCCATCTCCTCTAACAAGGAGCCAGCAGCTTCTGTCAAATCCTTTCACAGATATACATTTAAAATTGTGGACACAGGAATGTGCAACATAGTTTCCAAGCCAGGGTTTCCCTGACAAAAGTGCATCTACCTGCAGGCCTCAAAACCAACCATGGGCCTCTAAGTAGCGAGGGGTCATTTGTCAGGAACCTCCTGAGGGGTGACTCGGACACCTCCCCAACTGCCCTCTGCCAGGACCCAAGTGTACAACAATGTTTACATATGCATCTGTGAGCACATAACTTAGTTTGATAAAGGACCTTCGATCCCAGGAACTAAGACCATTTTGATATTCATCTCCAAGCATGGATCACGCGCAATGACCATGAATGAGTTGCATGTAAATTTGGAAGCTTAAATAATTCAGAGAGAAAAGGAACAAGCACACAATCATCATAACTACATCCCAAAAAATAGCTAATTAGGAGAACTTGGATCATGCTTTTATCTATGCGACATTAACTATTTAAGATTTCAAGGTAGGATGGTCTGGTTTTTTTTTTTTAAACATGGTTGACTGAGATCAAAAGTTAATTACTGCATTTTAGAAAAGGAAATGGGGCAAAATCGATTGTCTCAATGTTAGGATGTAGAATTCTGCCACATGGGTTAGGCTTGAGAAGTCTATTCAGCTTAGTGTCTGATTGTTGGACGCCTAGATGGGGGGTTAATAATACCCCTACTTAGACTTCCAAAGATTCCATTAGGAGCCGCACTGCACACGCTCTTAGCCATTAGCCTGAAAAGTCTGCCATTCAGTTCACAGGCAGGAAAGTACAGGGAGAATGATGGCATTGTGGGCTCTTGCAAGCCTGTGAATGGGTTGCATACATTTGCACTCTAGCAGAGGACAGAATTGGATGTGCATGGACCGACATAACGACCATGGAACACAGACACCTGTTAGCATACAGTGCCTATAGCGGCAGTGCCCCTTGCGCCCAGAGTGGCAGTGCACCTTACAATGGATGCTGCGTCAGTGGGCATGCTGACCACAGTGACAGTGTGCTGCTCACGTCTGCACTGCAGTGTGTGAATAGTGGAGGGGGTGGGAGGTACCCTGAAGCGCTGCTGACAGGCTAAAGTAGAGGATATCAAGGAGGTGGGAACATTAGGATTTAAGAGAAGAGTAGGGCTCTGGTATACAGGAAGAGTCAACTGCACAAGAGTGGGGGTCCGGAGAAGTGCGATGGTACAGCCTTCTCTGAAAGTGGTGACAGAATTGTAGACTGCTATGAAGCATGGGCCAAGGTGCAAGAAAATGCAAAATGCGGTAGAGGAGATGGTGCCGGGCCCAGTCTGGGGGCAAAGCTCTCAGGAAAAAACAATGAAAGAGGCCAGTGCAGAGTACACATTAAGTCTCCCTGAATGGGTGACGGGGGGATTGGCACCTGTGTGTGCCAAGGGTCGGGTCCATGGGGCAGGATAGGCAGGGACATGGTGTTACTCACCACTCCGAATAGGTCGAAGATGCGGAGAACACGACCTTGGAGATGTTGGTAGTATAGAATTCCGAATTCACCCTTCCATCCCAGCTCCCCTGAGTACAAGACTCAGGCTTCCTCAAAGAGGGGCTCTTTTCCACAATGTACCTCTCTGTTGTTTTAGTTAGAACAGACAGAGGTGTCAATTGAGTAAAAGAGCAGGGAGAACACACACCGCCAATACCAATGCTGCAAAAGAATACCAAGATATTAGACAGTGTTGATGTGTTGATGTTAAACAAGTGATTAGCACAGTAAAAATGATTGGACAACTACCTATATGGATATTGGAGTGGAGTTGCGTTTCCCCGGGATAATCTACAAAGAATAAAACGAATGAGTGGAATAAATCTAAATCAGTATCGGTTCCCACTTTAGCTATAGAATTGATAACAACTGACCTGAGTAAAGATAAATGAAGTAAGAGGAGTCCAGGATTGTAAGAGGAGTCCAGGATTCTGAAGACAACGACAGGAGAAAATAACAAACAGGGAAGTTAGTATAGGTAAGTAACCCCGAACGGCACGAGGGACGCACTAGGGTCGGGTTGGTGCAGTTCAGGAAAGCGTTCATATGCACTGAAAAGCAATCTCACAGGAAAGTCCCTCAATGTCCCAGAATCCAACAGAAGACAATGTCCATGGAAGACAATAGATATGTACCTGAGTACACGGGTATAGTTGAGTAGTTGTTGAGATGATCCGAATGTAGACAACAAAATTGGTGTGCAGAGCGGCAACCAGGGAAGAACCGCAAGACACAGTTGAGTAGCGTTCCGAGTCTTAATAACCAGACGATCACAACAAGAACAAGGGAGAAGACGAAGCAATCCAAATTTCAGGCAAAAGGTCAAAACCAGGAGTTCAAATAAGGATTCGTGTATGGAGATACAAAGAGGAAATGGATGAAACCGCGTGTAGCTGGTAACGCTAATTAGCAGCAACGAGCCCCTTGGAAGACGGTGGTTTTATAGTCGTAAGAGGGGCGTGGCTTGCTGTACATATTCCACGTACAAAGCGTGTCAGGTGACCTGGAGTGCGTCGACGTTTGTACAGACGCCATGGTAGCTTGTACCTGGACCATAGAGGAGCCTGTAAAGAAGTTGTATTCTGCAAGGATGCCCGCGGGGAAGTCTGAAGTGTAACACATGGAGTGGGAGCAGATGACACAATGCAGGCCCAAAACAGGAAGGTGACCCCAAAGCAGTGGATTCAAAGGAAAGGGACTGCCTCTGTGTATCTAGACGAGCTTGGGGAAGCAGCATGGGGGCCACTGACCGACCTCTTCAGAAAGGCAGGACCACAGGATTGGCAGTTATAAGTAGAACAGGATGGGGTGGCAGGCCATAATTCAGGATTTATGAGTAGATTATCTCAGATCTGAATTCAGGGTCCCTCAGTGTGTCTTCCATGGGAGCAGGAAACAGTAGACGGAGTGGAGGATCAGTGGCGATCACATGATGAGACCAGACCCCCCGAGGTACAATGCCTTGAGGAAGAGGATGGTGTAGTGGATGCAGGTACCCTACAGGAAGGCGAATAGGAGAGGAAATGTGTGAATATCGGACAAGAGTAGCAGACCCGAAAAGGGATTTTCAGCATGTTTAATTAGCAGAGGTTGAAGTGGCTCCAGGGGACAGCATGGTGAAGGCTCCTGGTCAGATTGATATGTCTGAAGGGCTAGGACCCAGGAAATATGGACATCAGTAGCCCACAGCTTAGGCACAGTGCTAGACGCTGTTGAGGATAGAATGGTGCACTCTGACAGAAAAGAAGTCTGATGTTTCGCACAAGAATAATAAGGGGAATGCCCGAACGATGACCAGCACGTCTGGGCAGGAGTGATGGATTTGTGATGCATCTTAACTGGACAGTAGGATTAGCATGGGATTAAAGTCTTGAAAACAGTTTGCAATGTAATGGAGAGGTCTGGCAATTGGCAATATTACTGTTGAGGGAGAGTAAGCGAGGAGACAGGGAGGTTAACAGGAAAAAGTGGACAACAAAGACAGTTATGGAAAACCACACGTACGTAGGAAGAGCCAGGAGAGTATTTGGAGGTTAGGGGGTGTTCTTCAGCCAAGCAGGGACAATAATGAGGTGCTGGGCAGTGCACTTCAATGCATTCCCTATGTGTGGGGCTGATTCTGCTGCGAAATGCCCATTTCATGGGCCTCCACAAAAAATAACATACAGGCTGCAGATTTGAAGAATACATTTAGGCGGATACATGGGTAGGTGTACTGAAAACAGAATAATGAGAAGGAGCAGAGGGAT
The DNA here is from genome assembly GCF_040938575.1 of Ambystoma mexicanum. Taxonomy (NCBI): domain Eukaryota; kingdom Metazoa; phylum Chordata; class Amphibia; order Caudata; family Ambystomatidae; genus Ambystoma; species Ambystoma mexicanum. The sequence continues at coordinate 467,097,985 of NC_090934.1, forward strand.
GTGGATGCTGGCTTAATGTGTCATTGTTTATGTGATTATGCATTGCTAGTGGTTTTCAGGGTGTAATGTTGCGCTGCACGGCTCAAATATACTCACGCCATAATGGAGGTATGTATATGTTTGGGGACCCTGCATGGCTTTCGTTCAAGGTATTCAGGTGCATGTTAACTGGGGACAGTAGTAAGCCATTAGGTGAGAAGGTGTGGCCCTATGGCTACAATCAATGACACCCTCTACCCTAAAATCAGAAATGCAAATGGCACCACATTGCCGGTCATGCTCCATTACTTTTTTGGGCACCCCTCTCACAATTGTGATGACAGGGTGGAGTAGGATAGCTTTGACATCTAATGACCAAGAATATTCAATTTTCACATGTGGGCAGAGGCGTGCATTTATCAGCTAGAGAAAGATAAGGTGGAAACTTCAGCCAAACCAGTTGAGAGTGTCAGGTTTCCTGCAAACACGTTCATGAAAGAATTTGTTAGTGTATATGTGGAGGGTTCTGATACCCTCCAAAAGATAGAAGGGTTTGATATGGCTTGTGGTATCCATGATGTTGACCATATAGATTGGGCTAAGTGTTTGTTAAGAAGAGCACCTCAGACTGGTTATGACTGTATTCTTAATATGTGTGTGTTTCCTCTATGTCTCCAGCCACTGAGATCCAGCCTGGACCTCTGGCAGTGCAACTCTTCATGCAACTCTCCATGGTTTCCTTTTGGTGAACAACACCCATGGGATACCCTTATCGGCCCCCATGGGTGGAGGTACACCCTTGTACCCCTTGTGTGTTTTTGGGCACCTGTGGGTTGCCCACAGAGCAGGGTATGGGCTGGTGGCAGCTACATGCTTACTTGGCAGTGGCTCTGAGTGTCCTCCATTTTTGGGACACCCAGGGCCTGCCACAGGAATCAATGGATTCCTGATAGAAGGGAAGATGACCACTGTGGCCTCTGTCTAGAGTGCATGGATTGGTGGTTGTGCCTGTGACATGTGTCACCAGACGTGGTGTAAGGTATACGTACCTTAGGCTTGGCTGGAGTTAGTCTGTAGTGTTCTTTTTCTTGGTACAGTGCGATTGGCTGGTATCGCTATTCATGCTCTCCCTGGAGCGAAAGTGTGAGCAGTGGGAGAGGGCCTGGTGGGATGACGAGGTAGGGGGTGATGGCAGGACGATAGTTTGTTATGGAGTGCCTCTGCGAATGCTGACTTATTCGTGGAGTTGCACTGGGGGACTACTAGGAGAGATGCTGTGCCAGATCTGAGGGTCCTTGGGGGTTGGTAGCGGGTGACTGTCTTTAAGGAATTCCGGCCTTGCATTATGGATGGGCCAGTGGATGATGCACATGGCTTTAAGGGTAGTGCGTCGGCCAATAAGGAACCAGAGTGCGGCTGATGTGTTCTCTGGGAGGTAGCTTAATAAGCAGGCATTTTGGATTCTTTGCAGTTTCCTTAGCTGAAACGCTGGTGCACCTAGGTAAAAGCAGTTTGCATAGTCTAAGCAGGAGAGGATGATGGAGATGATGGTAGAGAAACAGTGAGGATAGGTGAGGTTTGTTTGTTTGTTTATTTGGTAGTGTGCACTAAGCCCTTGGGCAGCTGGGCGCAGCAATACAGGAATTCTCAAAGCTTAGACGATACGCCTTATAGGATGCATAGGTGGAAGAAACAGGTTTTGGAAACTGAATTTACTTGTTGGGAGAGGGATAAATCTGTGTCCAGTGTGCATCCAAGGTTTTTCACTCAGGTAGAGGTTGCCGGTAGGGGGGATGAGGTGATTGGTCGTCATCCAGTAGTCAATATCCGAGAGGCATGATGACAGATCTGGACAGTTGGGGTCTGCCGATTTTGGGATTTTAAGGATGATCTGCGTGTCGTCTGCGTAATTGTAGCAGGTAAGATTGTGGGAGAGGACGAGTGCAGGGAGAGGGTTTAGATAGATGTTGTTGGACCCCTTTTGTTGTTACTGGTCATAAGGTGGAAGCAAACGGGTGGAGGAGCATGATTTGTGAACAATTAGAGATGAAAGGGGAGAACCAAGAAAGGGCTGTGCCTTTGATTTCTAATGAGTGTAGCCTGTCTAGGAGGATGGTATCATTGATGCTATTGAAGGCGGTAGAGACGTCAAGAAGGATGAGTACACTGCAGCCTTCTGCATCAGCTGTTTTTAGGTCATCCCAGCTGGACATTAGGGAGGATTCTGTTCCTCTGAGCAGTCTGAAGCCAGATTGTGCAGGGTCCAGGAGATTGTTGGCTTCAGTGAAAAGCCAAGCTGCGTGTATGCTGTGCGGTCATGAATTTGGCCATGAAGCAGTGTTGGAGATAGGTTGGTAATTCTGCGGGAGGTGTGGATCGAGTGCAGGTTTTTGGAGGACGGATTTGATGTAGGAGGTATTTTGGGCTTCTGGGAAAGTTGCTGATGTTAGGGAGCAGTTGAGGATTGAGCGATACTGCCTGCACAGGGTGAGGCTAGGACATTTTTGAGGAAGGTGGGCTGGCAGGGGACCTCAGGTGAGCCGAATGGGTGACTTTATGCTAGGAGCGAGAGAACTTCTGGGGTGATTGGAGTGAAAGAGGTGAAAGTTTTTATCAGGAGGGGGGATTTCACAAGGGCTGGGCTGTGGGTTGGTAGGGGAATGTGTTCCAATTTAGAGATGACGGCAGAGTGTCTGTCCATAGCAACATTGTGGAAGTGTTCTGATAAGGTGTTGCACAGGGATTGGGAGATGGGGGGCTAGAGGAGGCCGGGGAGTTGAACTCGGAAATGATTCCATGCAGTTCCTCGCTCGGGTTCTGAGAGTTTAAGATTCTGTTTCCATAGAATGCGTTCTTGGTTTTTCTGATTTCTAGTCTGTATGCTCTGGTTAGTCTTGCTAGTGTGGTTTTGTTCTGGGCTGGTTCTCCAGGTCTGTACCAGCTGATGCTTGAGGGTTTTTAATGATTTGAGGTTGGTGGTGTACCACCAGAGTGTGGGTCCTGATCTCGGAGAGGACTATTTTGTTGGGGTGTGGGGTGTAAAGGCATTCGAGAGCCAGCGGTCGAAGAGTTTGATGGGGGGTGGCCTTTCCTGGAGGGATAGTGTTGGGAGAGAGGAAGGAGTTGACTAGGTCTCGGTGTCGGGTGGTAATGACTTTATTCCATAGCAGGATGAGAGGTGTGGGGGTCGGGGGTGGTCTTCAGTGCGAGCCATGGTGGTCAGTGGTACAGAGAAGATTTCTGATTTATCAGTCCATGATAGACGGTGCGGGGGCAGTGAGGATTTTTTTGCAGTGGTGAAGATCACGTTGAGGGTGTAACCTCTAGTGTGGGTAGGTGTGGGGATGCAGTTTGTCAGGTTGAATGCTTATAGGTTGTCTGTGAAAGATGGGGTCATGGGGTTTGAGGGCGAGTCAAACCAGATGTTGAAATCTCCTAGGACGGGAAATGTTGGATGGAGATTGAGGATGGTTGTCAGAGCATCGCAGAGTGTGTCTGCAATGTTTCTGTTGTTTCAGGGAGTCTGTAGTCAAGTATGAAGCTCTGCGAGACAGAGGGTGAGAGTTGGAGTTTTACCAGGATTTGTAGTCTGCGATGTTGGCTGAGTATTAGTTGGAACCAGTGTTTGAATAGTATTGCAAGTCCTGCAACCTTTCGCGATCTGTTCCGAACAATAAAGTTGTACCTGGGCAGGAAGGCCTTGTGCGCAAAGGGCTTGGAAACTGATTCTAGTGTTTGGGAGCTGAAAGACAAAATGAGTGGAAACAAGACTGGGCTCAGAGAGGTTTAGGGACAGCAAGAAGAAATGGAGACTGATCAAAGCGTGTGAGCAGGACTGAAAAGGGAGGTGAGGCAGGAAAGATAAGAAGGAGCCAAACCATGGACACATTCAAAGACAAAACGAAAATGGAATAGTACACGAGAGTTAAAGGGATACCAATAAAGAGAGGCCAAAGCAGTATAAACAGAATCAATAGGACAACCACGTAGATGAATGGAAGAGTTATTAATAGAAATGAGTACCTCGGCGAGAGACAATCAGAATGCAACAAGCATTCTGATTGGCTCTCGCCAGGTCCCTACCCAGCCGGGAATCCCTCCGTCGGGATTCCACGGCCTTTGTCCCCGGCGGGGGGCGTGGCAGCCCCTCAGCCAATGAGGAGGCTCGAATCGGGCCATCCCCGCTCCGAGCCTCCCCACGGCTGAGAGGCTGCCTTCGCCCCCCCGCCGGGGACTCGGGTAAGTCTTTTATTTTATTTTTTTTATTTTTTCCTCCCCTCCCTCCCACCCGCCCCCCCAACTTACCTTCTTGATCCTGTGTCCCCGGCAGGGGATGAGGATAGCCTCCAGCCGTGTGGAGACTCGGAGCGGGGCCATCCCCGCTCTGCGCCTCCACTTGGCTGGGGGCTTCCATCGTCCCCCGCCGGGAACGCAGGTACTTTTTTTTTCTCCTCCACCCGTCCCATTCCCGCCCTCCCAACCCCACTTACCTTTTTTTTATCCTTTTTCAGGAGCGGACGCGCTGGGAACACTTGTGTTCCCAGCGCGTCCGCTCCCGATGGCCGCCATGGAAAGGGAAAACGGACTCCGTTTTCCCTTTCCATGGCGGCGGCCATTTTCTTGGTCGTTTTTTTTTCTGTCCCAAAACGCTGCTGCGTTGAAATGCTGCAGCGTTTCGGGGCAGAAAAAAATTGCTTTTAGTACCCCGGTCACGCAAATTTTGCGGGCCGGGATACTAATAGCAATAGAACCCTTGCTTGTCCTGCCTCACACATCTTGTTCTCTGTCCAGCCTGAATCAACTCAGCTCACCTCTTACTCAAAAGCCTGAGGCCTGCTGTAATTTTCCTAAACCTTATATGTCCATGCTGCACTACATTTCCATAGGTTAGTCAGACTTGGCTCTGTCAGGTCCAATAGATGTTCCTGCAGTTCTATAGTGTTATTTGCGTGTAAACATCTGCAAGGTCTGCTCAGGATCTCTTGCGACTTGCGGTTGCTGCTTTGCTGCATTTGGCTAATGGCAAGAATAATAAAAGCAATGACAGTATGTATATGTATCTGTCCTCTAACTATAGAACTGTACACTCATGTTCATCATGTATTCGAGTGCGTGTTTTTGTCCTGAAGTGCGGATGGCATGTGTGCCTCATGTCTAACGCTGCTATGCTGTGGTGTCTCTAACGACGTCAGCAACATGGCTTTATGCACATTACATAGATGAAAGGCAGGACCAGGAAATATTGGACATCTGCGAAGAAAAAGAAAGAAGTGTCGCAGATGATCCCAATATTTATTTATTTTATCTTTTAAAGCGCAAACCCAGCTTGAGGGTTGCAGAGCGCTTTAGAACATGTGGAAGCCAAAGTTTGGAATAGCGTTTTTGGATAGTAGCAAAGTACTGTTGGCAGAAGGGCAGAAAAACATGGATTGAGTCATGAGGGTGATATTGATGAAAAAGAAACAGAAAAGGACACGCGAGAGGGTGGAAAGGACATTGAGGCGAATGCAAGAGAAGAGGTTGAGGATATTGCAATGAAAGTACCATAGAGGAGATAATATGAAGAGAAATGGCAGACTTCCTGTATGTCTAATAGGCAAGCTGACAAAGTAAAATGAAGCCACCCCAGGGAATGCAGAGAATGAGAAAACATACGAGAACCATCAGCATAGAAGTGAATGGAAAGATTAAGAGAAGAAATAGTATCGGACAGAGGAACGGTGTAGAGAGAAGAGAGTAGAGGGCCACAAACCGGACCCTAAGGCAACCCGTCCTGAAGAGGGAGCACAGGGTAAGAATGACCCAAACCAGGAAACAGAATAGGTATGATCAGAAAGAACCCTCTGAACAACAGAATAGGAAACCCCTGGAGAGGAAAAAGTAGAGAAGAACACATTACCCACATTATCAAAAGCAGCAGAAAGATCAGGTAGAAAGAGAATTAAGAGAGGGGTGCTTAGAGTAAGGGGCGGAAAGTAAAGAGTTAGTAATATACAGCAAAACTGTTCCAGTGGAAAGAAAGGGGCTACATTTAGATTTTTCTAAAGGGTACTTGTAAACGGACTGGAGAATTACGAGTTCTGAGGTCATTGTAGTGGTTTTTGGGAGAGGGTTTTTTTTAGCAGAAAGCTGTTCAATGAGGATATAGGCATTGGGAGAGCCAATGTTTACATATGTGTGTAAAAAATAGAGTCAGAAGTCAGAAAGCTCATCGGTAGGAGCTGGATAATCTTAGAGTAGGTCTGGCCACCTGACAGTGGAAAGTATGATGTTTAAGGAGAGGATAGGGGAGAGGGAGGTCGCATTCTTGTAGTAGAAAGTTCTATGGGCACAGTGTGTTTGCATGGCAGTAAGTGAAACATGGGATTGTGTAACAAAACCTTGCTTTGCAATAAAACATGTGTAACATACCTTGCATGTGTAAGCATGCCTTTTGGGTTGTTGGTGAGGAAAGGCAGATTTCTGCTGGTGGATACATCAAGACTCGGATCATCTCCGCGAATCAGCTGATCTGTGTTATCACGGTGTTTTGAAAGGTTATCCCCGATGGAAACTATACAAGTTTCTACCGGATCCAGTTACTGAACAAGTGCAATTCTACTGGTCAACTGCAAATACCAGAAGACACCAATGGACGTCACTTGACATCAATAACCAGCTCCAAGAAGCAACTGGACATTTTCCCAGAGGAGTCTCGTGGACGTCCGAAACCACATTCACAAGCACCAGTTTCCAGCAGAACCAAATGCTCACCTGGAATGTGGGAACAGGGGCTGCACTAGCAAGCATCAGGCTCCCTGCCCAAATTAGAGGAAACAAAGGTGGTTGCCCCGCTGTATGTTATGTTTACAATCCAATTTAAAAGATAATGAAAAACTACGATAGGGATGTTCTCTTAAACTGTGTCTGCGTCTGGGCGAACCTTGCTGTGTTTTGGTCGATGTATACTCCTGCAGCCTATCCAGAAAAGGGAGAAGCAAGGAGGGCAGAAAAGAGGAAGAAAAGGAAGTGAGGGAAACAACTGACGGCTAGAAGAACCAATGGACCCTGGGAGACGCAGAGAGGAATGGGAGGGAGTCGAGAATCCAGGAGCACCTTTGAAGTTTAAAAGCATTCCTCAGGTAGCAGGACGCATGACCAGAGCTTGTCAAGCACCTGGTCAGACCTCCCCCCTCTAAATGGGCCTCAGTAATCTTGCACAGAGAGAAAATGAGCCTCAACACAGAAGTGCTTCCCTTGTCATCAGACGGGCAAATGCTCCTGCCGGAAGGGCCTGGGTTACAAGATGCTCGGCAATGTAATAGTATAAAGAAACAATTAAAAATGTCCCTACTTTCAAATCAAAAATAAATACACACGTAAAAAAAAAAAAAAAACTCCAAAAGCGAAATTTGACAGCTAAGGATGACTAAATTTTGTTAGCAATGGCACAGCCAGTCAAACCAGCTAAATACACCGGTACCCCAAACCTCCCATGCTATACACCAGCGGATGTGTTCCTGCCAATCATGCAGACGTCACACACCCTCAGCAACAAGCTAAAGCATCCACCACAGAAATGCATGTACGAGTGAACAGTTGACACAAATGACATCTGTTCATGCAACAAAAAGGAACATAAAGGATTAAAATGATCACCCTTGCTTAAAGTAGCCATACAATCTTTTAATAAACCTTTACAGCCTACCCCAAGGGCTGCACCGGGCGTTATGGGCCTTGAAGGCGGAGTTAAATGCCAAAGCGGAGGCACGGCCCAAGGGAGCCGTCTATAAGGCTATTTTATCCCACATCTGGCCTGGCAAGGTAGTGAAGTGAAAGTCAGGGGTGGTTATGGAGAGAGAGGCCGGGCCGCATCTGCCAGGTGGTGCCTGGTGAAAATGCAGCCAGCAAGGGGGCCGAGCCATCCACTCCGCCCGCCAATTCACTAACGTCTACTCCAGAATCCAGTCTTAAACAGGGCGTCTGTGAGTTGAGCAGGGCTATCTGATGGAATCAATCTACGTTAGATGGTCTAAATGGCAGCAATGGTACAAACGGCCACTTCTGGTGCCCTTACCCGTGTGCCCTGCCTCATTCTCTTCTAAGATGAGCAAAGGATTCTGGTAATCACCCTTTACTTTCCCCCACCCTGTGGTTTGGCTAAAAAGAGAAAGCAAAGGAACACTCCTACAGGACCTGCCCGCTACAGCCTCTCCAACACGAGGTGTGGATGTTCACAATTAGAAAAACCACCCTGCTGCAAGATCTTCCTGCTAATCAGGTAAGACATGGTACAGTCCCACCTCTGCCTCTGCTGGTGGGACTGCACACATCACCTTAGGCTTCAGAAAATGCCAGTGCCCCAAAATGCAGCATACACATATTAATGTAATATGGGGGGCACAGTTTTGTTCTTAGATCAGATCATGTCTGGACACAACCAACAGGTCACGCAAATGTACAGTAAGGCTTTAGGCCATCAACACTTTCACGAACTCGCAATAAAACCATGTCTGTTTTTTCTGACATGAAACATGTATTTTTCTTGCTGTGGTCACCACCACTATGTGAGGCAACTACATGCATGTTCCTATCTCCTGGAGTCAAGCTACACACAATCCTGAGCCGGTCATGATGAGGGGGCTTCAATACATTCAATGTTTATAAATTGGTATAGGATGAGAACAAAGACATGGGAAAATGGAAGCAGCCGAAGAAGAGATTGAGGAAGAAAAATCGGGCGTAAAGACAAGAGGGCTGAAGCAGTGAGTGAGAGAGGAAGGGACAACGGAAAGAAGAAAGAAGAAAGAAGGATGGGTGATGCGGAAGAGGAACAAACAGATCAAGAATGGCTGGAGGAACAGGGTTGTGGGAGCAAGTCGGTAGGATTAGAGAAGGGAAAATGATGGAAGGGAGTAGGGGCTGGAAAAGATGAAGTAAAGACAGGAGAAGATCATCAAGATTTTTGGGGAGGTCAAAGAGATAAAGAAAGTAAGGATGGAAGGAAGGGGTGAAGGAGGAGCAGGGTGGGTGTTAGTTAGGAAGGATTGGAGTAAAGCGAAAACAGCAGAAGAAAGGATGGACGACAGTGTGATGCAAAGTAAGGTGTCATTGAGGAAAGGAAGACCGGATGGAAAAACAACACAGTAAGGGGAAAGGAAGGCAGAATTAGACAGGGAGGAAAAACATAGGCAAATGGAAAGAGGCCATCAATTCAAGGTGTGAATAATAGAAAAATGATTCATGGGAGCTTAGTGTTGTTGAAACAATCCTTGATCAAAGAGACAATTTATTTTAAGCAATAACAAAGAGAACCAATGATGTGCACAAGGCATTTGGCAATGGCACCGATGATGGGAGGAGATGACATTTGGCATGAATACCACCAGTGGTGGGAAGATACACTTGCCAGGACACTACACATTGCCTAAACATGCATTTCTCACGCACAATATCAACAATTGGATGAGGTGCTTCTGGAGGACACCAGATAATTGTCAGATGCTATCACAAAAGACACTATTGATTGTTGGAGGGAGCTATCAGATGGTATCCATGGTTTGCGGAGGCCTCCGCTATCAACACCATCAATGTTTGACAGAAGAGCTTATGAAGGAATGCAGTCATTTCTGAAATATGTGCACATGGTCAATGCATTCATTCACATCATTGATAGCAGAGAAATCTGTTAATCAGAGACACTGTCAAAAGTATGGAGAGATGTTCATCGTGTACACCATTAATGGTCAATGGAAGTGTTTATCGTGGACTCCATAATCGTTTTAAACATGCATTAGGGAAGGACACAATCAACGTCCGGAAGTTATACTAGTGAAAGTTATTATTGATAATTGCAAGCAGCATCAAAACATCCATACTTGGAAGAGGCATTTCTCAAAATCACCAACAATGGCAACTGAAGGCATTTGTAAAGACCAACACTGATAGATACAGCGGTAATTGTCATGGACAAGAGAGAAACACAGTGTTTGTATCTCCGAGAACACAAACTCTCAGTCGAATGTAAACAAATTCGGTTTCCATAAAGGGAGTGAAATGCAAAGGGTGGCCTGCCAACAGACAGCAAACCAGGTTTAAAGTATTGAAATCAATCTGTGGACTGTAAAAGTATGCAGTCCTCGTCTATGAGATTGCATGGAGTTTGTGCACTGGAAACAGATAGGGGTCAATGTTTACACCAGTGGAATGGACACAGTTAGTTGTCCCTACCTACAGCACCACAGACAATTGAAACCAACACTTTTCCCCGTCTATGGCACTATAAATGGTAGAACATTATGTCCCTCTGATTATTGTACGACAAACCGTGGAATGTAAAATGGCCCCATATGTTTACATCAATCTCTTAAATGTAACCAGATACTGGGTCGTCTTTCAGACATCACGTACAATCTGTCAATTCAAGTCAGCAGATGTTTTGGGTCAATGACATCAAAAGTGAACAGATGGAGTCTTCTGACTATGACATCAGGGCCAGCATAATCTGAATACATTAATATATGTATTTATTAATCTGGGTGGTCGCCATCAATCCACACAATGTAACATTTGTTGCACTCTTGATTTATTAGGTTATTTCCAAGATCTGAACAGTTTGAAATGGCTGCCATAGACCGCCTATCCCTTTTACAATGCTAGGATAGCAGAATAAGTATTTTAAGCCAAGTCACACATGCCACATCCTAACCATCACGGGAAATGTATTTCCAGTTCAGAGCCACATGATCAAGGCATTGTGGGTATGCAAATTACCCAAATGCAAGCCTTTGACTCCAGACAATTGTCTTGCTCTTACATGACCGTGCTATGTTATACATAGCTCAAAACTGTAGACAACTGCATACATGGCTTCCCTGTTGTTAGTGGTTAGTGTCATAAAAGACACCCGGTTGAGTGCCCTCTTATTATAAGAGTGGCCTCTTAATCAGGACCTGGTGAAGTCCTCATGTGAGGAAAATAAATCGTTCTTGATGCAAGTTTACTGGGTGTAGAATACATATTCATAACACAACTGGAGATAAAGAAACAGTAGATCACAACAAAAACAACTAGCTAAAAAAGTACATTGTAAAACTGAAAGCGAACAGACAGGCCCATAAAGAAAAAAGCCTCAGTGCCACCCCGCAATAGACCTTTCTGATACATGCCGGCCACCATGAAAGTGAACGCGCCTTGTGATAACATGCATCGTCTCACGACGTTCACAAAGATTCGCAACCAACGTGGAAAGAAAAAGGAATTTCACACCTTACCCGAGTAAACTTATTTCCACGGCTTCCCTGGCACGTCTGGTTTCTCTCGCCTCCGGCTCACTGGCTCAGCTGAGAAGGAGCGGAACGGAGGGCTGCGCTAACCTCACGGCAGATTTTAATGATGCTGTAATCCATCCCAAAATATGCTGGTCTGTCGCCGTGGCAACACGGCCAGCCACAAGCCCAAGAATTCCAAAAGCCGTAACGCGTTTGCTGATAGAGCGCCGCGGCCGGCAGCTTGGCACAGAGGCTGAGGAGCCATTGGGCTGAGTGAGGGCGAGGAGGGAGATTTATGACGCAACCCTCTTTCCTGGATTGAATGTACTAGCCTTCCGTACAGCGTTCCTTAAAGCAAGCGAGACCGCTGTCACTGAACTGTACACGCAGGGATGGACAGGCCTCGGTCAGCCTGCCACTGGCATATTGAAAGCTAGGGCAATGCCCGAGGTTGTGGCCCCCTAGTGGCGCAGTAGATTTTTGGACCAATGTGGGCTAGTTTGATTACCGATCATGTTATTATTATGTAACGGGTAGTTTAGATCTATATTACCAGTCCAATGTGTTTTTAAAAAGTACCACTTAACGCATGTCTTTCCTAAGACACTCCTATAGGCACTAGCCAGTTTGTCACGAAAAACGGGGAAACTTTTAGTGGGCCATGTTTCCCCCCAAGCTGAAGAACCTCCTCCTTGCGTTCATTCGGAGGAAGCAGCACTTCTGCAGACCCATTTGGCGTAAGAATTCAGGGTTTTAAGTGTGCAGGGGCTAGCCGGACACGAGTCCGGGCAGGCTCTGAAATCTCGTTTTGAGGCGGGGCCCTGGCGGGGCTCACTAATCTCCCCTGGCAGCCCCGGCAACTACAGGTCAAGGATTTTTTTCTAAGGCCTGAAGCTCTCGCTCGTGTACGAGAGCTTCAGGCTTCAGACAAAAAATGTGTTTCATTCAAAATGGAGGCGCCGCACATGCGATGCATCCCTTCAAGCAAGAGAAGCCCGTGGGCCGGAGGCACCATTATGGAGAGAAACATGAGGCTGCTGGACATGAGGCGGCCTTGTTTTCTAAATCCTGAAGCTTCCGCACATTTGCAGGAGTTTCAGTCTTTAGGAATAAGGCCTCAGCTTCCAGCGGCCTCACCCTTTCAGCCTGAATGATGACTCTGCCCCTCCCCAGCTGGCGAGGCACAGTGCCACCATTAAGGCTGAATAGGCGAGGTGCTGTCTCCTGCCAGGCAAGCCAATGGAAAATAAATGCTGAGATCAGCACTCTCTAGGAGGGTGCTGATCTCTACAAATGGCTGCCTGGCGGGTGTGCCTGTAGCCCATTGAGCCGGGGCTGTCAAGGGGTGTGGCCTAATGAGCCAGCAGGTGACCCCACCCCCCCCCCCCCCCGCTGTTAGGCCACAACCCCTTGATGAGCCCTGGCTCATTTTGCGGTGCCACTTAAGGCACTGCCTAAGATTAATCACCAAGGAAATTGAATCGTCACATCAGAAAGCAGGTCAAAAGAAACTTAATGATGGTGTTTTGTAATCCACTGTGGATGGGGCACACAGGAAAGGAAGTGTTGGGGTGGGGCGGGTATGGGAAGGAAGAGTAAATGGTGGGGTATGGAGACAAACTCAGGTTTCGTTTTTACAGAATGGGGGGCAGGAGTAGGAACTTTGTATGTCTCTCTTTGTGTAGACTACTGCTGACCTGAGCTGCCGCTGCGCAGGAATGCACCAAAATTAGGGACACAGAAACTGGGAGAAGTACGAGTTTCTTTACTATCTTTCTCTGTTTCTCTGCCGCGAATGCAGCAAAACCAAATGCGCATGCGCGAGCCCACGCATCCTAATTCATCCCAGTCCGCGTTTCGAGGCTCCTCATCACGCTGCCTTAACTGTGTCCTTGCTGGACACATCTTCCCCTCTCAGGCAAAACAAAACACATTACCCACAGTTTGTTTTATATTTCCTCAAACAGTCTCACAGGCCTTGCGATGCATTGATTTGGTCTTGCATGCATCTGTACTGCGGGGCCATGCTCCATTGATCCTGCATCATCATCTCTTGACCTTTCTTGACTGACTTCTTCAGCACTCCCTTTCTCATTATGCTCCTTCTCTCCCTCACGTTAAAGCTTAAATTGTGACATTTCATGTGATCACCTTTCTAGGAGATCGGGCAGTCACCATGGATCCATTTATCTGCGTAATGACTAAATGAGCAGGATCAAATATGGCCTGCGGCTTCCACTCTTGTTTCTGACACACAAGAACCTTGTCACCTGTTTGAAGTGTTGAAGGCTTTGCCTTCCGTTTTTCAATAGCATATCTTTCCATCTCCTGTTTCCTGACAACATCCTCAATCTGCAATGTCAGGAGGTCATTTTTCCGAGAGTGTTCTCTGTGGGGAAGTCTCTATTTTTCTTTCCTTTGAAACACAAACTCTGATGGGCACCTTCCCGTCGTTCCATGCAGCGAATTTCTGTGATCCCTGAGCATGTTGCATACTGCTTGGTTCAACTACATCTTACTCAGCTCATTTTGTTGAAGTACGGTCTTGAGGCTCCCCATACGTTTCTCAGTCATTCCGTTAGCTTGCGTCCATAGCGGTGTGATCTTCCGGTGGGATATGCCCATGTGACTCATAAATCGTGCAAACTCCAGACTGCTGAATGGCGGCCCATTGTCTGATTTTAATATTTCAGGAATGCCCCACACCAAGAAGATGTTGTCTAATTCAGGAATTATGGTGTTAGCGGCAGTGTACAAGATCATTTGTACAAAAGGGAAACGGGAGAATTCCTCCATCATCACCATTCAATATTTTCCACCTCAAAACAGTCAGAAGAAGTCAACCGCTACATGTGTCCACTGCTCCTCTGACATTTCTGACATCTTGAGTGGTTCTCCGTTTATTTAGGTTTTTATTTTATTGCTTATAATGCGCCACACGCCCATAGGCCTGAGGGCACGCAAAAAGGACACACTACAAATACAACACAAAGAAGGTGAAGACGTAATCAAGGAATAGCTGATTGAGACAAGCAGCCGTTTAGTCTGGATTCAGATTAAAGAAATGGGTCTTAACAGCCTTTTTAAAAAGCTGAAGGGAACCAGACAACACCAATGAGAGGGGCAGAGCATTCCAAGTCTTTGGGGCACGGACATCAAAGCTACTACCACCAAATATGATCAACCTAAAAAGAGGCTGGGCATTACTGGAATGCAGAGTCCCAGTGGGTTGGTACAAAGAAAGGCACTCCGAAAGATAGTGAGGAGCTGTGGCCGTCCAGCATTTATAAACCATAGATATGGTTTTATGGGTAATCCTGTGGCAAACTGGGAGCCATTACAGAGAAGGTCTAGCTGATGTGATATGTTCACGTCTGGTGAGACCCAAACGGCACGCACATCCCTTTTCTGGGTAACCTGCAGAGCATGAATATTGTCCTTAGATGTTCCAACCAAAAGACTATTACAGAAATGCAGCCTCAAATTTACCAAGGCTTTGTCAAAGAGGGTGTTATTCTCAGGGAAACAAAAGGATGAATTCGATTCAAAAGTTTTATAACATTGTCTTGGGAGGATAGCTCAGCGGCAACGTGCTCACCTTGGAAGCAAGATGACACAGAGCAACACAGGTTTGTTCGCAGGTCTGCGCTTAGAAACCTTTGGGTATTAAGCACGTTATAAATAACCTATCATATCATATCATATCTGAGAGGTGACGCTGTCCCTGTGCTGGAAGGCCATTTAAAGCCACTCTGTTGAATTGACTGTTGTAGTATTTTAATGTTTTATTTTAAAGTGTGCATTTAATTATATTTGCACGCCGTGTGCTTCTGTGTTTCCGTGTGTTTCGTACACTTTCATTGCTCCCTAGAGGCTTAGTCCTCTTTTCACTTCTTTGGAGGTGGGGCTTCTCCCCTCTCCTAGGCCGGCACCGGCTTTAAATGTGCATTATCACCCGCCAGCGCAGCGAGCGTGTGCAGCGAGCACGCCTTCTGCAAGCCGAAGGCGCGCTTAAGGCAAGCCCTTCTGTGCCCGTCTGTGCCGGGAAGGGGCGGGACGGCTTTATCAGTAGGAGCTTAATCCTCTCTCTGGCACCTACGGCTACGATCTGGCCAGCGGGTTGGAGAAGTTGCCTGATATTCAACCACTCTACCCTTAATAAAACCTCCCATGAAAGGCAGTCTCCGGTGAAAGCGCCTTCCTTATGTTTACTAAATACTCGCTCTCTCCCTGCTCATACTGGGGAAATCCACGATCTTTTAATGTGTAAACAACCATCATTGCTCTGCCTCACAGAAACCTGGCTTGTTTAAAGCTCTGCTCCGGCACTTGTGCAAGCTATTCCTCCAGAATATCGTATCATTCATTTTGACCTCCCCCACCCCAGCGTGGTGGTGGGGTGGCTGCTATATTTCGATCTGAGTATGATGTTACTCTATTACCCTGCCCTTATGAGCTAAATATGGAGGCATTGTTCTTTAGATGTGTTATTTTGCCCTCTTGTGTCTGTCACGTTCTGCTGTTATATCGCCCACCAGGACCTATAGGACGTTTTGGGGTATCAGTCCCAGACTTATTGGCTGGTATGGCCCTACACTATACTAATCTAATAGAGCTAGGAGATTTCAATCTCTGCTATAACACTCCTAGATCTAATGACCTTAGCTCCTTTTTTGACAGTCTCTTGGACCTTGACCTTCACCAACTGACCCATGGCCCCACTCATAGTCTGGGCAATACTCTTGACCTGATTTTCCAGAAAGATTCTCTTCTGGCTCTGGATACCATTGAACCAGTGGTATGGTCTGACCATTACTTGTTAACTTGCATATTTCAGGTTGAAAATTCTCCTGTTAAGATTCGCCCACCTAAAATGCTTCTGCACTCATGGCGCTCGGTCGACCCTAAAGAGCTAAGTGCTCATATAATTAGCATATGCGACTCGGGGAGTCCTCCTTCTATGTGCTCACTGTCCAAGATTTTTCAGGAATCTGCTGACACCTATGCTCCGTTGAAACTAGTTCAAGGTCGCAGATTACCCTCTGAACCTTGGTTCTCAGAACAACTGAAAACTGCCCGTCTGAAGCTAAGATAGTCCGAAAGTAAATGGCGTATGAACTATGATCCCGATCTTAGAATTTCTTACAAAGCCTGTCTGTCCACCTGCTTGGCTGATATCAAAACGGCCAAAGCTATTTTTGTCTCCCATAAGATTGAAACTGCTCTCTGCCAACCCAAAGCTCTCTTTTCGGTAGTTAAATCTTTAACCTCTGCTGAAGCCCTTACTTCCAGGGTGAAACCTACCCAAGAACTGTGCGACGATCTGTCCCGTTTTTTAATCAATAAAATAGAGACCATCCGCATTAATATTGCTAACTCTCGTACTGTACTGACCTCGGATGTCAGCAGCCCACCCCCTTTTCCGTCTAGTGATAATTCTGTCATATGGTCGAAGTTCCCTCTCTTCTCTGAGGCGGAAGTTCTTTCAGCTATCCATCGCATTAAATTGTCCTCCCCCGCGGATGCTATACTGATGGAGATTATGAAGAAGATCCTCCCAACCTTCTGGCAGCCCTAAACTCTGCTGTTAACGACTCCTGCCAATCTGGCTATGTCCCCTCTGTACTGAAATCAGCCAGGCTAGTACCCCTTTTGAAGAAACCCTCGCTTGATCCCACGGTTCTTGCTAACTTCCGTCCTATCTCCCTGCTTCCTTTTCTTTTTAAACTTTTGGAATCTCTAATTGCTCCTCTACTCTCCTCCTTCTTAGAAACTAACAGTATCCTTAACCCTGCCCAGGCAGGTTTCAGACCAGGGAGAGGCACTGAGAGTGTGTTGGTGTCCGTCCAGGATGACATGTCTAGACTGGTCGACTCTGGGGGGGTCGGAGCCTTGATTTTGCTTGATCTCCAAGCGGCGTTCGACACAGTCGACCACCCCATCCTACTGTCACGCCTGGCACAGATTGGAATCTCTGGCCAGGTTCTTGACTGGTTTACCTCTTTTCTGTCGGACCGTACACAAACTCTGGCTATGCCTCCCTTTCTTTCTTTACCCTGCGTCCTTACATGTGGTGTCCCCCAGGGTTCTTCCTTATGCCCAATTTTGTTAAATATTTACATCTGGGCGTTGGTGTGTCTCACCCACTCCCTGGCCTCAGCTGTTACTCGTACGCCGATGACACCCAAATCCTGATCCGGCTTGATCAGGACCAGGAGATAGCTTCAGCACGCCTCTGTGACCTTCTGAGGGCTGTGGGGGATTGGATGGACCACAACTGGCTTAAGCTTAATGGGGATAAGACTGAGGTGTTGGTGGTGGGATGCCCCCCTGATCCCTCTCTGTGGGTCTCTGCCTATTGGCCTTCTACTCTGGGTCCCCTTCCTTGACCAGTCAGCAAGGTAAAAAATCTTGGGGTCATTCTTTGTGACACCCTATCTACGACAAACCAGGTGGCGGTGGTGTGTCAACCCGGCCACTATCAACTTAAGATTTTGAAGAAGGTTCTACCCTTGATACCTGTATCCCTTCGCTCTCCGATTGTTGCAGCTCTGGTCCTATCTCGCCTGGATTGCTTTAACTCCCTGTACCTGGCCCAGCCTATTGGCCTGATACAGCGATTACAACAAATACAGAGCCTAGTGACCAGGCTAGCCATAGGCACTCCATATGGAGCTCATATCTCTCCAGTGCTGCGTTCGCGCAACTGGCCGTCGGTTAAACAGCGCATCCTTTTTAAGGCTATGTGCATTGTCCATAGGGCTGTTCATTCCCAGGGAGCGGAGTTCCTTCAGGCTAAATTTCTTCGCTACCTCCCCTCACGTGATCTTCGCTCCTCCTCTGCCGATCTCCTGGTTGTTCCGAGGTTCCACCGGTCCCGGATAGGCAGTCAAGCTTTCTCCATAGCTGCAGCTAACCTATGGAATTACCTGCCCCCAGATTTGAGAAAAATCTCTAACCATCTGGCTTTTAGAAAAGTCTTGAAAACCACCCTCTTCTAGGCCGTCTTTTTATAGCTATAACAGAAGGGCTCTATCCTCCGTCTCCAGCGCTATGATGCCTTTGGGCGACCGTGCGCTTAACAAGTACATATAACATATCATATAATACCCACAGGATTCCCGCAAGTGAGCTACCTGTGATTTCATGGATAGATCAGAATCCAACTGAACACACAGGGTTTTTACCAAATCAGCCACCCTGATTATGCATCCATTAATGCAGAAATTCTTTTACAAAGGGCACAGTTTTTTTAACCAAGGCCAGTAGCCACAATCAAGAGTTAAGTTTTCTCCTTATTTAGTGCTAAGGAATTCAGGGCAAATCAATCCTGGATAGCCCCACAGATCTTATGTATGCTTTCAGAGTCCAGTGTGTGATTGCCTGGTAGATCAAGGACCACCGGCGTGTCATCAGTGTAGTTGGTATAACGGACACCCAGGAGATCAAGAAGGACCAAGAGAGGTTTAATATAAACATTAAACATGGTAGGTGCAATACGAGAGCCCTGAGGCACTCCACACATGATAGATATTGTTATGGACTCAGCCCCATCCACTGCCACCCTAGATGAGTGTGTTCCCAAAAAAGAAGAGAACCAACGTGCTGTAGGTTCAGAACAGCCGGCCAAAGCATTTACCTATCAACAAGGAGTCTATGATCGACCAAGTTGAAGGCTGAAGACAAGACTAGCAAAATTAGGAGCGCAGGACGACCGCCTTCAACAATATTAGACAAAATTGATTTGAAATCGAGATAAGCGGTCTCAGTCCCATTTTGTAATCTAAAACCTGACTGCTGCAGACCAAGTATATTATTGCCTTCAACAAACTCCTGGAATTGAAGATAGGCCACTCTCTCAAGAATCTTCAAAAGAAAAGGTACACTGGTAAAAGGTTGATAGTTCGTAGGAGTAATCGGATACCAGTTGCATTCTTCAATGAGTGGGTAATCCAAACCTCTTTGAGGACGTTGGAACTAAGCCCTCACTAAAGCACAGACTAATCAATCTAGTAATCCAAGGCACCAGAAAATTAAAAGAAGCCTTAAAGAAAGTAGCTGGGCAGGAGTCACCCAAACAGATGATAGGATTTAAATTAGTGACAATTTCAAGAATGTATTTTTCCGTAAAAGAATGAAATTCAAAAGTAGGAACAATAAGCAGAGCCCATGAATCCAGAATTGATCATGCTTGAGGGACTACAGCAGAAAGACCCTGCTGGCAATTTAGAATAGCCTGCCGATGAGTGGCCACTCTTGCCATGAATTGATCCTGGATACGTTGGTGCCACCTAGCATCGCTAACAGGGGAGGCGAGAACATTTTACCTTCAAATTCTTTTAAAATCTTAAATAGTTCACCAGAACTCGATCGCGCATAAGAAATCCTAGCATAAGTGGCAATGTTCAGTACCTACAATAACACAAATGTCAAGGGAAGGGTGAGTAACACAATAGAAACACATCCATCCCCTATATCAAACAGTAGAGGAAAAACACATAGTCCCTTCACTATTCATCCCATAACCATGGTCTGGGCAGAAGCTGTGGGATTTTACCATAGGAAAGTATGGCTGGCAGGCCGGCCATGTCAAAAATTTACATAGGGCCGGGAGGATAGCTTCGGGGCAACATGCTCGCCTTGGAAGCAAGACGACGCAGGGCAACAAAGGTTCGATCCCCAGGTCTACATTTAGAAATCTCTGTATTAAGCGCTTTATAAATAACCAATTAGAATATCTACACAGAGGAGAGGCTCATGGGGGATTAAATGAATGGATGCGAGCAAATCAACGCTCACTGATAGACTATCCTTCTAGGCTTCAAACTACAATTGATCGCTCCAAAATGCACTGCTTGGCCAGGGCAGCAACCAGGATACAGGCAGTGTGTGAGAGACAAGGTACAGTGAATTAGCAAAGTCTGGGCATGCGCTGAACTAGGTGCTTGAACCCGCATACATCCTTCAAGATTAGGGTGAAATGGGCATGTCATGTTAATTGAACAAGTCGAAAAAAACAGGTCAAAGACAAAGCACGAGCCAACATTTCCAAACAGATTAAAATCCGCCCACAACAGGGCACATGTTTTCCTGAAGGCCTCTTAGTGGTTGGCTGGACCACATCCAAGCATGTCCGGACATAATGTCAGAAAGCCTTGCTTTGGGTGTTTGAAGAGTACGTCTATGAAAGGTTATGACTAAGGGAGAGCTTGCAAGGGACAGACTATTGGTGGGCGGAGATAGACTGAGTGGAAGAACTGTAAGACAGGCAAAAGAGACCTGAATCAAAAGGCATGCTTTTAAGGAACTAGCCAATCTCCCATTAGAACACCTGGTGAGAGTTTGGAAGTCCCGGAGTGAGTCTAGTGAGATCAGGTGTTCAGCGATTGGTGATGACTTTAATGCTGAAGCTAGAACCTGACAATAGGTTTAAACCTGGTGTATCTACTAACCTGTGGTCAGGGATGCCTGGGTTAGGATGACGGTTACATATGAGAAGAGAGAGATGGCCATAGGCTCCCCAAAATCTTCAATAAATATTCCTAGAACCACCTTTGAGACTGGTGGTGATACACACAATAGTTTTGGCATGCAACTGCTATGGCCTGCCCTCTTTATTCTATGCACCTATCCGGTGCAAGGAGCGGGCCAACTGACTTCCCGGCTAAAGCTCTGGAGTTCCAGTCCTCACCCGGGATGCAAGGATGTTCAGCCCAGTAATTTGTTTCACCACCCCAGCTGACATGGTAGAGTGGGCTTCAGCCTCCTCTCTCTTCACCTCCTGGGTTGCCCTGGTACACATAACCCAGAAGGGTATATCTTCTGAGCCCAGCCATCGGACCCCTGGATCCACGACAGGGTTCACCAGGAGTGGCACAGAGATGCGACCTGAAGCTTTGATGTTGCACACACCCTCGTCTGACCCCTGGTCGGGCTGACAGCTGAGACAGCCCTGTAAGTACCCGGCCTGCTCTGGGCACACTGTCCATGCCCACAAAAGGTACATTGTTAAGCTGTGCGGAGGTGCTGGGGACCACAGCCCCAGAGAGCTGCTGTTCTTTGCCGCTTTCCGTCTTGCTCACTGTTAATCCAACTTTTTCTTCCTTTCTTTATGTTCTTTCCCCTGCCCAGTACACTCCTGGGCAGGAGAGGCTCTGTCCTTGTTAGTTATTCTTTCCTGCTTTCCATCCGCCCCTTGGTCGGCTGGATGGTATAGTACAGGTAAATCCATTATCTAAATAGTCAAACAATAAGTTTACTACAACCCACCCTGGTTTCTGCACATGTATTTCTTTATTTGCCTCATGGGACAAGTATATAGTCCTTTCTAGCTAGCCCAATTTAGGCCATTGGCTACACTCATGCCCCTCTTTCTTTTCTCTAGCACTTTGAAGCATCCTGTGTGCAGGCTTAAGGCAATCTAAACAATCTAGAATACAGAAGATGCTTAATCTTCTCTGTCAGTGTAATCGCGATGTTTTTTTGGGAGTTGTAGTAGAGGGTGCTTTAATGATCATGTATGCTAGGGGGCAGCCATCATGCAGGATTTAGAAGCATTTTGTGGGAAACAAAATGTGTTGCACCCAAATGTATTTTGGTGGCAGGAAATGTGTTAGAATAGACATATTGGGAAGATTAATAATGCATCTCATTTGGATAGATCTGTGAAGATTAGCCATCCGTCACATTTAGAGAAATTTGTGGAGATTAGCCATGTGTCGTATTTAGAGAGATTTGTGAAGATTAGCCATGCGTCAAATTTAGATAGAATTGTGAAAATTAGCCATATATCAAATTTATATTAGCCACCTAGAAGAACTTTGAGAGTAACCAATGTAATAACCACTTGGCACCTGCTCCCCTCCTACACACCTCTCTTGTACGATGCACGCCTATGGGCTAGCCAAACACCACACAAACACACACCCAACATAACTCATTCAACAACATCCCAGGCACTGGACATTACCCCTATGGACACAAGCTAGTGCGCACAACCATAACCTTCAATACTAACCAATTTACACATAAAACACACAAATACACACCCAACATAACAGACATTCACATAAAACAAAAACTCAGACATTGGGCCTCACCCTCAGCGATACAAGCCAGTGAACGCTATCAACCCATCTGCAACCCAACACACACAGATGCCAGTTTTTCCTGGTTCTGAGCCTATCCTATCCTGCTACCCTCAAAAAACAAGGCTGTCCCCTTTCTTGCAGAGCCACGTGAGCACCTGGAGACTTCCCCTGGGTGGAAGCAGTGCGCGGTACAAATCAATGTAACATAACGTAACATAACATAAGATTGAAACCAAAATGAAGCAGCCGAAATTGGGAGTCAAGAGCTCGAACTGTAGAAGGCCTGATCCACCATACATACAGTAGCCAATCACAGGGGAGAAACATACAGATCCAGAGAAGGATATAAGAGAGTTCTGCTTTTGAGATTAACAGCAGCCATGTTGCTGAAATCTGAACTCCACGAAGCAGCCTAAAATAAAAAAAGCAAGTTAATCCCAGATGTAGGGATGTTGACAAGGCGAGATGAGGCGTTTGTCACACGTGCTGCAACTTGTTTTAGAAAACACATTGAGAAGAAAAAAATAATTTCAATGTTTCTATTTGGAAAGAAAAATTGCTGATGTTGAAGCGACATCAACAATTTGCAGCCATAAAGAAGTCCCCATTAGAAAAAATGTGCAATGCAACCTCTGCCCAAGCATATTTTGTCCGCCCTGTTAGCTAGGTCGATCTAGTTCTCATAGAGGAAGAAAACTTCTGTTTTTTAGATTGATGCATGTCCATACAGGTTTATACTAATTTGTGCCGTGTGTCCAGCAGCTCTCAACATTTTCTCAAATGAAAATACTATGATCTTGCCGTAAGAAGATGTCAGCGTTACTGGTCTGCAGAGGTGTAGCCAAGATTGTCTAACAAGTGGGGCCTGAAGCTGATGTAGTTGGCATCCATCCATATACCTGAACTCTTGGGTAGCTTACTGGAGCCAAGCCAGTCCTCCTATGTCCTAATCCTGACCAAATGCACACATGCATCTTAAGCCTCCTCTTAGAACGTTCCCATACCTGGACTTTGGTCCCAGAGGGCGTATCTACCACAAAGCGCGTTGAGGCCATAGAAATGGGAAAAGGCACTATATAAATGACTACTACAATACGATAGTTTTCCCTACCTCAGTGACATTAATATCTGTAAATGCCCACAAAGGGAGGACTGGCCCGCTTAGGCCCTACCCTGTGTACAACTCTGCTGGTACATGGTGATTACATTTTGCTTTTTTCCGCTTATATATGAACTCCTCATGTGCTCCCATGTAAGGGGTCTCTGGTTAAAACGGTTTGCCAGCTAGTGATTGTATGCGATTGGGTCCTGGGGCTTAGTTTGTGCTGTTGTGGACCTGGCCTATGTTTACGTTAAACACATTCTTAAGCTCTGTGTCCTGATAAGGCTGCCCTAGAGACGACAAAGGACGTTCATGTTTAAATACCAATGGATGATGTACTCATGTATTTCAGCTTTTTTACTAATCATCGCCTTTCATTGTTACTTTCGTCGCCACCCTAAAGCGAGCCCATCATTGCTCCACTATTTATATTCCCATTAAACTATTTAAATGCCCCTTTCTTGAGAGCTATTGGAAACGGATTCAAACGGAAATCGGTTCAAGTGGCTTAAACCGATTTCCAGTAGATTTTCTTATCTTTGGAATGCTCGGACCTCGTGTCGCATTGACATCCTCACTAGTTAGTGCCAGATCTAAAATGGCTGCCTCCTGGTGGCTTCCTTTGCCCTCTGTGTCACATAGCACTCCCTTTAGAGCCGAGTCGGTGCTGGACATGCCATCGGGTCACAGCTCCGCTTCCCATTGAATTTCTGGATACTTATAGACACCCAATATAACCGCATGTCTCTTGCTAGCTGCTCTTCCTATTAATTACATATAGTAACGCAATTTCATTGAATAAGCAACATTTGGGGCTATTCAACAGTTTCTTAAACTTTATAGTGTGATGTTCTTGGCCCACATAAAATGTTTCTGCTTTTTCCAGAGCCCCAGGTTTACCACACCTTCTCCCCTTCCCCAACCCACAATTGTATTTTTGATATATTTCCCAAACAGAGCAAACCTTCCCTCTGGACTCTGCAGTAATGAGTTTCCTCTCACTGTGCGTCTGTTGTGCCCAGACTTTCAAATAGCCTGGCATGAGAACTGGTAACGAAATCGCACCCATTTTCTGGTGATTCTTCATACAATGCGTTCCTTCTTTAGTTCATATGATGTCATGTCGTTTCCATTAAAGGTTATTGCCTGCCCAGTGAATCTGGGGTTTATCACACTTCGGGAGACGGTAGTTCACACAACGCCCACTCTACTCCCACATTTCTGCAGGACGTCGAAATGAAGGAATGTGAAGATTATGGGGTAGGGTGAGTGGCGGGTGATGGGGGTTGGGGGGTGCCTGTGAGAATATGTGTTAACTCTTGATCCTCTATACCTTGATTTCACAGTGAGGTAGATGGGGCAAATACCTCTAGTCCCCTCTATCATCAATGGACTAGGGTCATCACACTGAGGCAGAAGGTGCCAGTGCTTAATTCTGGAAAGCCCTGCGGGGCATCACAATGAGGAAAATGGTGCCAGGACCTCCATTACTGAATCCTGGTAATCACTCACTGTTACCACACAGAAGGAGACTGCGAATATAGTGCCAGGGCTGCATCTGAGTACTCCCCGAAGGGTATCACACAGAGGGAGACTGCAAATATAGTGCCAGTGCTGCATCTGGGTCTCGCTGCAGGGTATCACACAGAGGGAGACTGTGATCATAGTGCCAGTGCTGCATCTGGGTCTCCCTGCAGGGTATCACACAGAGGGAGACTGTGATTATAGTGCCAGCGCTGCATCTGAGTACTCCCCGAAGGGTATCACACAGAGGGAGACTGTGTATATAGTGCCAGTGCTGCATCTGGGTCTCCCTGCAGGGTATCACACAGAGGGAGACTGTGATTATAGTGCCAGCGCTGCATCTGAGTACTCCCCGAAGGGTATCACACAGAGGGAGACTGTGATTATAATGCCAGTGCTGCATCTGGGTCTCCCTGCAGGGTATAACACAGAGGGAGACTGATTATAGTGCCAGTGCTGCATATGGGTCTCCCTGCAGGGTATCACACAGAGGGAGACTGTGATTATAGTGCCAGCGCTGCATCTGAATACTCCCGAAAGGGTATCACACAGAGGGAGACTGTGATCATAGTGCCAGTGCTGCATCTGAGTACTCCCCGAAGGGTATCACACAGAGGGAAACTGTGATCACAGTGACAGAGGGAAACAGTGAGAACACCACAGCGGAGTCACAGTCAACTTTGAACGGTAACCCACTGAGAGACATGGTGCTGGCAGCTCAATATAAAGCACACAATACAAGAATGCAAATTATTTGATGGGTGTAAGTGGGAGCCTGACTGTAGCATGTCTGGTGTGGTCATATGTATGCATTCTGCTGGCTTCGTTGGTTTCCTACTGGCTTGCAGGAATGCTGCAGTATCAAGACTCATGTAATCACGGAATTGTTATAGTTTACAGGTCGTTTGGAACCTGTTAGATTTCTGGAATGTTGTTACGTTGTGCACTACTAGCTCTTCACTTCCTCTTCATGCCTGATATCCGGGGGTTTCCTTTACCTCTTGCTTATCATATCTTTGTTACCATCAACCCATAACTGTATGTCTATGTATGTCTAAAAAGCCCTCAAAGGATAATGCTGCGGTGTTGTGCGACGCAGGTGCACAGGAGGCGCTGCCCGTCGTCAAGTAATATGTTGCGCCTACGTCCACACATCAAAACCTTTAAAAAAACAAAATCGAGGATCGGACCATCTGCGGCAAAGCCCCCGCAGGACAAGGCCACAGTGCTGTGTGACGCTGGAGTTTGGCAATGAAGGGGTAGCAGCACACAGTGCGAGCGCATGATGAACTCGCAATCCATCTGCATCCGAAAAGTAAGAAGGTACGGGGAGGGATAGTAGCCATAACTGCGCTCCATTAAACTTCCAGGCCTTGCGCATCTTTCCCCTTACCATCTTCTACCTTCGCTGTTCCCCTCGCTTCTGAGGCTCCACTTGCTCCCGGCCTGCGCCTTTCCCCTTACCATCTACTCTACATGCGCTGGTTACCTCGCATCTTCTCTCTTCCTGACCTGCGCATACTTCTAGCTTACCGCCCCTCTCTGCGTGTGCTGTTCCCCTCGCATTCTTAGGCTCTCCCCTTCCAGCAGTTATCTTTACTTGTGTTCTTTCTCTTCTTTCTTCCCTAGGTCCCCCTCCAGTGGGTGCTATTGTATTGTTCACTATTGTTTTGTGTGCATTTCTCTTCTTAATTACCTGTTCCCCCACCAGTGATTAGTATTGTATTGTTGCACTGTTCGCCCTCTCTTAGGCCCCCCCAACTGTAATTACTGCTGCCACTGTACTCTGTGTTGAGAGAACCTGCTCTCCCCCTTTGTGTTTCCCTATTGGTGACCCTGACCCCAACCCCACCCTCTTGCTTGGGCTGTCTCCTCTTCATACTTCCTCAACGCACTTCTCTATTGTGCTCTCAGTCTCTACTATCTTCTTTAACTGCTACTCCATCTCCTATCCCTCTCACCAAGTCTGGGAGGAGGAAGTTCAAGAGGGACATCTTGGTCTCCAACCCAGGCCTTCCTAACGCAGATACCTACACCAGTGCTTCCTCCAGACAGACCCTTACCAATATCCTCTTTGTGTTCCCTCTCCAGGCCTATGGACCCCTCATATGGTCTCTGTTCTCTCCCCTTCTTCCTCCTCTCCCATTAATGGTGGCACTCCGTGAGAGGTCTTCCTGGTCCACTTCCACTCCTCCAAGCCATCATTAATGTCTATCTGAAAGGAGCATTCTTGGTCCAGGGTCCTCAGTCCAATCTCCTACTTTTCAAAAGGCGATTCCTGTGTCGTATCAACTTCCTTCCTTCTCCTGCTACTCCTACCTTCACCCCTTTGGCTCCTCTACCACCTCCTTCTTCTGCCACCTCTATGGTACCTTCCTCTTCATCTCTGGCCACTCTGCCACCTCCTTCTTCCTCCACTGCCTACTCTCTGGCCCCTCTACCACCTCGGCAGGGTGTACCTCAAGCCTGCACCCCTCCACAGAAGTCTTTCAAGTGTGGCAATCTGCTCCATGTCGCTACTCTCAACTCTCGCTCTGCCATACAAACACTCTACTGACATCTGCCGGCTCCTCGAAGAACTTGATCTAGATGTCCTCGGTCTCATCGACACATGGTTCACGGCCAGCTCTGTCACAGGTTTTGACACGCTCCTGCCTGATGGTTACAATATCCTCTCCAATCCAGAAACAACCACCCAGGAGGTGGAGTAGCTCTGATCTTTCCAGAGTGGATCCCTGCTTCTGTTATTCTTATGCAGGCCTGCTCCTCCTTTGAATGCCTGGTCTGCAGGCTCTCTATCTCTCCTGGCCTCTCTCCCACTATGGCCACCATTTACAGGCCACCTGGCCAAGTCACCCTCTTCCTCTCTGAGTGGTCCGAACTCCCCTCTTCTCGCCTCACCTCTACCTATCAACTTCTACTCCTCTGTGATCCCAACATCCATCTGGATGCTTCTAACCCATCCTCTGGGCTCTTTCGCAACCTCTGTGACTCACTCTTTCCATTTTACCCTCTGGCCCGACAAACTCGGCTGGGCTCATGCTGGATGTTCTCATCACTCAGACAACCCCCTCTCTAACCCTCTCACCACTCCTCTCTCTTGGACTGACCACTTTCTGCTCTCCTCCCACCTGATGCTCTCTGTCCCCCAGGTGAAGCCGACCCCTGCACTGCCATCCACCTTCTCGGTCATCCGGCCCATGAAGAGTGTGTTAGTGAAG
Organism: Ambystoma mexicanum; assembly: GCF_040938575.1. NCBI lineage: Eukaryota > Metazoa > Chordata > Amphibia > Caudata > Ambystomatidae > Ambystoma > Ambystoma mexicanum. The sequence goes on from NC_090934.1 coordinate 467,126,150, forward strand.
GCTTTCGCTGCTACTTTCTCTCCTCCTCCTACACCTGCGGCTGACTCACACTCTCACACAGCCATCTCTCACCTGCACCTCTCCATCTCTATCACTCTTGATGTCCTTGCCCAGTCATGAAGATCCGTTTGATGCCTACCTCCAAGTGCAACTCTTGGTATGATTCCACCCTCACCACCCTTAAACACAAGTGCAGGGTGGTTGACAGGAAGTGTAGGACATCAGGCACATCCTGTGACAAACCGGCCTGTCGCCTGCTCCAAACGCAATACAGACTCCGTCTTGTCCAAAAGGAGAGCCTACATCCAAGCCCACATCTCTGCGGCCTCTAAGAACACAGCCAAACTCTTCAAAATCTACAAGGCATTGCCCAATCCTGCTGCAGTGTCCACCTCTCCTGTTCCCTCCCAGGCCCTCTGCACGGCACTGGCTTCTCACCACTACAGCTCAAGACATCCTGTCCTTTCTCTCCTCTTCCTCTACCGCCCCTTTCCCGTCAACTCTCCCCCTCTCCAGCTTTCTCCTCTTTCCCAGTTTTCACTCTGGTGATGTTTCTAGACAAGTCCGATCTATGACGGTGTCGTCCAAGCAGGTGCTCCCCTGCTCCTCGATAACCACATCAACAACCTTGCTCCAGCCGTGGATGATTTCTGCAATCACTCTTTTGCCACTGGAATTTTCTCCTCCCCGTAAAGCACTCCCTTGTGTACCACCACCTTAAAAAGCCTTCTGCCAATCCTTCCTCTCCGGCAAGCTACCGCCTGATCTCTATCACTCCTTTCCTGGGCAAACTCCTGGAAAAGCTGGCCATCTCCCAGCTTACTCTCCATACTGAATCTGTTGGTTGTCTCCATTAGCATCTGTCTGTCTTCAGAGCAGCCAGAGCATGGAAACTGCTCTTCTGAACACCTGTGAAGACCTGATCTCGACTCTAGACTTCCCTCTGTCCTCATCCTCCTTGATCTTTCCTCTGCTTTCAACACGGTTAACCACCCTATCCTAATCAATCATCTGTGACAACCTGGGCCTCACGGATCAGGCCCTAGCCTGGTTGACCTCCTTCCTCCTGGATCGACCCTCCCAGGTCCAACTTGTGTCTTTTCTCTTCACTTGTGGTGTTCCCAAGGGCTCCAACTTCTCGCCCTGGAATTTCAACCTTTACTTGGCACCTATGGCCCACCTCATCTCTGCCTGCTCTTCTAACTTTGTGTTATGCGCATGACACTCAGCTCTTCTTCAGGCTCCTCTCAGCCTCCTCCTCTCTCCAATTCCTGACTGTATATTTGCGATTCAGGATTGGTGCGCCTCCAGCGATCTCTGCCTTATGCTAATAAGACTGAGATCCTTCTCATTGGGACCCCTGCTCTCGCTTTCCCACTTTCACTCTGGCTTCCCTCCTTGGGTCCTCTCCCTGCGCCTTCTTGCTAGGCAAAAAACCTTAGGGTCATCTTCGACTCCACTCTCTACTTCTCTCATCACATCACTGACATCTATAAGAAGTCCCACTACCAAATGCACCTCTTCAGATGTATTCTTCCTTTCCTCACTTTCCCCTAGAAGATTACTGTCTCCAGAGCCCAGGTTCTCTATAGGCAAGCCTACTGCAACAGCCTCTTTTTAAATCTACCTGCCTCTACTGTTCACCCTCTGCAACTAATCCAGAACAGGACTGCGAGACTTGTCCTTGGCATCAAGCCCAGGGATCGCATCTCTCCAGCCCTGAAAGCTCTCCACTTGCTCCCTGCGGCTGCAAGGTTCAAGTTCAAGACCCTCTGCATTGTTCAGTTCAAGACCCTCTGAATTGTCCACAAGGCATTCTGGAGCGGGGACCACACTATAAGCAACTCTCTCTTCCTAAGCAATTTCCTTCTCAAGCCCTTCGCTCATCCACCTCCCACTCTCTGAGGGTCAGACGCTTCTGCAGGCAGAGTGGGGGTACATCTCTCTCCTCAGCTGGTGCCTCCCACTGGAACAGCCTTCCTGCCTCTCTCAAACTTGAGCAGGACTACATAAGGTTCCATAAGCAACTCAAGACCTTCCTTTTCGCTTCTGCTTTTTTTTCCCTCTCTCTTTCTCTGCTGATGTACTTATTCGAGCATTGCTCTATTTCACTTTCCCCCCTCCCTCTAGCATATCTCCTTTCCCTTCCCCCTGCACTTCCACGATCTGAATGACATAAGGCTTAGTAGGATTGTTTGTTTTGTGCTACCTTTATCTCCCCTTCCTTGTCTTGTCATGCCTAGAAACACTTGTGTACAGTCGTGTTATAAATGACGTGACATATATACAATATATACTGTTGAGTGTTTCTATAATTTTATAATTTTTATGTTTGTTTTCTCAGTCAGACAAAACCTCAAGTATCCACTCCAGCCACCAACAGCCAGAACTCCGATGGGCAAGTAACCACTAGTAGTTGTTTACCTGTAATGCAGTGTTATGTAAGGTAGTCCTGTTTGACACAATTTTCCCATTTTCGCTGCCTCTCTGCCCAACTGCTGTCACCCCAGGGGAGTGAATGAGTTGTTAAGTGATGATTGAGCATAAATACAACTGGCAAGGTACTTTGGAGTGTCATCATTTGGCTGTAGTGCTTATTAAATGCAGATCTATTTTCATTACTGGTAGCCACTAGTAGACATGCCTTGAGTCTGGTTCTGCAAATTAAGTATAGGATTTAGCCATGTGATCATGTCTTTTTTTAGGAAAGAGCAAAAGCAATGTGATCACTCATTTTCTCAAGCATTTACACAAAATATTACATGCACAAAACACCATTAATCCTCCATAAGTAGCATTTTCTGTAAAGTTGTGCATTGACACGATTCACGGATGAGGGTTTGAGGGCCACTTTCTTTTGGGTGAGACCTTAAGGGCCATCTTTTTTTAGGTGCCCGGGCCTATTTCTTGTCCCAGTCTGACCTTGCAAACTGGCAATCTTTAGTTGTTACTATAAGTGATTGGGTAAGTTAGAAGTAAGCTATTGGACTGTGGACATTTCATTTTGACTCTTACTGACCAACGAGCACCCTTATTTAGTTCTTAAGTTTGAACTATTCCCGGTAGCAGTAGCGCAATGTAGGGATTTAATCTTATTATTTAAATAAAAAGCTTCATCATGCCTCCCATGTGTCCAAATCATTCTTCTGGTTCGTCACAGAAAACCTGCATCTGCTTCAAGCCTCCATCAAGGTGGAGCGCCTTAAAAGTAACCTGGGGAAAGCAGCCAAGAGTGTTGGTACAATTACTGCGCTGTGTCGGTAAAACCTTCTTTTGCTGAATGCTGTTGTGGTACAATACCACTCAGAGCCTGCTGAGAGTGCATCCCCCCGCAATAACCTTCTTACTGTTATTTGTCACTGTGAGCCATGGCAACAAATTTGTTTCCATTTCATTTTGAACACCCTAATTCATGAGGTTTGTAGAAAATAGCCAAGGCCGGGGAACAGTACTCTGCAGCATCAGGGGCTAAAGCACACAAGGCGGGGAGAGGGATGGCCTAATAATCTATCTTTTGTAAAAGCCTTGACCTGGTTTACAGATAAATACAGACAAAGCATTCCATCTTCCCAACCAGTGGCATATAATGTATTACCGAGAAGCTGCTTCAGGCATGTGTTTCAAAGTGAGTACATTGGCATAATTTGCAAAAGAATTCAACGTCATAGGCTGTGGTCTAGTACAAAGGGAGTGGTAAGAGGATGTGCCTAAGAGAAAGGGGGTGGGCTGGAGTATGTACCTAGTTTCAAGCATGTGGCCTAGTGGAAGAGCGTGGTGTAGCAGAGGAGGACCCACCAATTTAATGGATGTGGTTAGTAGTAGAGTAATGGACTTGCGGGAAAGGTGTGTCTAATATAGGATGGTGGGTCTGTTTGGAAAGGGTGTAAAGTACTGGGAATTGGTGGGCCTGAGGAATAGGGTGATCTAGGGATGGAGGTAGATTGAGTAGATAGAGGGAACTAATGACATGAGACCAATAAAGTGTATTTAGGATATTGTTCAAATGGAGGAGGGATTCTCTGATATTCATGACTTTTTTGCATAATGACTATTGGATTAATGGACTTGTAGACCTGCTTAGATGTGACAGATTGTGTCTCATTCATGAGCCAGTTACTATGAAAGCTGTATGCTTTCAGACCCTTATTTAGGAGGCGACGGGCACTCTGAGAAAGGTTCTGCCCAGGAAAAGTGTACTTTCCAGACTATGGGACCATGAACTACACTCTTGCTCATCTTGGTCATAGCATACTAGGCCCTGAGCTCACTATACTTGGGTGCAACGCTCATATGCATGTGACCTACTGTCTAGAAATAAGAACAAAATCCTGCCATCTTTTCACAGGCCACCAGAAAGAACTGAGGTGAGAATGGAAGAAGTGATTGACAAAGGCTCAAAGCTTAAGCGATGAAGTGGCCAACTCCTAATAGAAGTGTATAGTACCTTGTGGAGTCGAGGAGTAACACGTTGGATGGTTCACAGAGGTGGATGGATTCCTTCAGGTAGATCAGTCTAGTGTGGGATGAAAAACAACCAGTGTAGATGTTTCAAGACATGTGTGAACTGATCTTTAGTCTTCAGGCTTCAGATACATGTTGCCACGTTATTGTAGATCTGCACTAACTGATTACAGATTGAAGGAGTTCTAAGTACAAGGCAGTGGTCTAATCTAGCCTGGAGAGGATCATTGCTTTGACAAGCACAGTGCGTTGTTCGCATGGCAGAAAAGGTGGGATTTTCCAGGCTAGTTTGATAGTTGAAAGATGTTGTGTTGTTGATCTGGTCTCTAGAAAGAGTTCTTTGTTGTATATGGACGAGGTTATGGACAGTTTTGACGGGTGTATGAAGATCCCGGTTTGGAACGCCATCTCAAAGGAAGGGGGGCATCCGAGGGGTTCTGAGCTGCAGGCTCACTGCTGTGTTAGAGCTCTGGGTGAGCTTGTAGACGTTCGTCCAGGACTGAATGGGAGGATGTCAAGGACTGGTTGCTGTCTGCCTGGTAGGGAAGGCTGCAGTCAAGTGATTTTGACTAATAGGTGTGTGGAGCATTAAACAAATGGGGTTGGAGCCTTATGGCGCACCACAGTTGGGTGGGATGGCTAGAGAAATTGTTTTAAGCTTCATTGGGCACAGTTGCAGATGAAGAACTTGTGTCAGGCCAAGGTTGGTCCAGCAAAACAATTAACAATTGACAATATTGAGAAGTACATGAAGATCATGGTGTCAAACAGAGGCGTTGCTAGGGGGTGGCTAAGGGGGCTGTAGCCCCTGATCTTTTGGTTGTAGCCCCAGATTGAATCTCAGGAGCTACAGCCAAAAGGCTAGCTAGCCCCCAGTCCCAACAGTTCCGACATCAGCGTAGCCCCGGCTCTTTTCCAGACCTAGCAACACCCCTGGTGTCAACCGTGACTGAAAGTCATTAAGAAGTAAGATTTCGGCAAAATGCATTCCTGTTGGTCAGTTTGTTGAGTCAGGGCAAAGTATGCAGCACAGTTAGCAATATAGTCACACTTGCTGCTTTGCGTCTCCCCCTACTATGCACACTTCTAACGTGACACCATTCTAAATTGTATACGACAGAGCAACATTCGAGAAGGTCTACTGCACTGTGTGTCCTCTAACCGAGCCTCAGTCGAAAGCATGTGTGTTTGTTAAGGTAAGGGCAGTTGGTTAGCACTAGTATCTCGCATAATGACCAGCAGTCGCTGTGAGTTGCTGCCCCTGAACACCTGGAATAACAGCACCCTATTAATGTGTGCTCCAAGGGTCTGGCCTTCTATTCTAAGACATGCACATCAGATAGTAGATCCATTGTAGCCACTGAGCGCAGTACACCAAGAGGTCAGAGAGGCAGGACCACTGGCCCCAGGGAGTGTGCGGGAGTGCTAGGTCTGGAAAAGATCCGGGGCTAAGCTAAAGTCCAGGCTGTCAGGACTCAGGGCTAGCTAGTCTTTTGGCTTTAGCTCCTGAGCTTCTATCCGGGGCTACAGCCAAAAGATCCGGGGCTATAGCCTCCTCAGCCCCCCCTAGCAACGCCCCTGCGCGGATGGGATGTTCGTTTTGTTCATACATTATCTGAATTCTGAGTAAATCGCCAAGTCAACTATTCCCTCATTCAATAAACAATCAATGGATTTCTGAAATAATTTTCTTTTCAAGACCCAGTTACCTGAATATCTGTACATTTACCGTTTATAAAGTCTACAACTTGCTATAGAACCAACATTACTCGGGCAATTAATCAAGATACACAGTTATATCATGTTGACATTTTCTATTCCCTGAAGAATGGCAGCCGTTTAGCTTGTCATGACAAAAAAAAAATAACAAATGTCTGTGGCGTTTCCTGTTTAGCAAAACAAAAGCTGGGTGGACACTGGGACGAAGCACCTATAGCCCAAGAAGATGAAATGGTGGGTTACCTAGAAAGCGGCATGTCACCGAGATACTCACTCCAAGATGTAGCAGCTGTCTGTGGTGGATTCCACAAAGAACGGGTTACTGACAAAATAAAACATGACCACACTGTTTTACATCCCCGGGCATGAGAGAGTGGACAGAAGCAGGGCATAGTGGGAAAAGAGTGGAAGCTTGAAGACCCAGAGACAATAGAATTTAAAAAAGGGAGTGAAGCTCCCTACCAATCATGGCTTAAGAGGAGGGCTATAGATAGACACAATTGCTGAAGGACAGTCCATCGTCATCTCGAGTGGGCGAGGGTGGCACTATACAGAGAGGCTCGTGGCGCCCAGGACATGACAATGGCACAGGGAGGATGATAATGGAAGAACCTTCTGAGAACTCTGCGAAGCAACTAGAACCCGAGCGGTGTGGAGGACCCTGAAAATACCTAGAACCTGAAACATGCTCAGAAACCCAAAGGTGTCTAGAACATGGGAGCCATAGGTTACCATGAAAATAACTTTGATGTGACTCCTGGCAAAGTGGTGTGTGCAGCCTCCAAGGGTCGCTGAGAAGTCCAGAAAAACACCAGTAACCGGAGGTGGGCATTGAGAAATTTTAGAAAGTGCCATAGCTTGAGAAGTCAGAAGGATGCCTAGTATCTGAGTGCGGTATTGCAAAATGTGAGTAAACATGTATCGCCTCAATTGGGACATTGAAAAGTCTTGAAGATCCCTGCAATCTGAGTGGCGTTGGGACGTTTAGAAACAGCAGAGGGCCTACAGGAGAGGCTGAGAAGCCGAAAGCATGTGTACCCGTAGGGGACAGCTGTGAACGACCAATTGGAGCCTGCCAACAGAAGGGAAGGAGTAAAGGGGTGAAAGATCAGACTTCAAGACTAAGCGATGCTGACAGAAAAAGATTACAAAAGTACTATATGACAAAAGCAAGTTTTAGAAAATAATGGCAAATGACACTAATTCAAAGCAATTGTGTTTTTGTTTTATTAATTGCAGTTCGCCACAAATCACAAACCGTCAGCATGCTTTACGAAAGGGTAGGCTATGAAATATGCAACACACATCTCGAGTTAAGTCATCAGCAGTTGATGTTCAAGTCTAAAATCTAAACGTTTCACAGGCTACACACTAACCAGTTAGCCTGGGTAAGCACATTTCATGTTCGAAGCAGAGCAGTGAACGCAACGGACATTTCCCGATAGGAAGCTGCACTGGCATGTGTTAGATGTATAGTCACAATTTGCCCTCTAATCGGGCGGATCGGTTTCTCACATAATCACCATGTCTTGTAGGTTGGCCTTCACCTGCTCAAATTAAGCTTTGTTTTGGGGGTAGCTGCACCTACAAATTCTGGTCATGAAATATGATGAAATGTGCTACTAGAAACCCAGAGAGGTCTCAGACTAGCTCAATTTCAAAAATCTATTTCCGTTATCCTTGCCTGTCGTCCAAAGGATAGGTTTTCATTCACAGGTCAACCATGCTGGCCATCTGCAGGTGCCATTACTTACCTGTTCTTAAAGAGATGGCCGGGGAGGCACAGCAAACACGTACGCCAGTCAACATCCAATTGCTTTGAGGTTAGCGGGCTCCACGGCAGGCGTCACAAGTCTTACAGATGAGTGATCAGTCCATTAGGATTTCCTCGGAAACCTGCACATCTTCATGTCCCCAGATAAACAGAGGCGCCGCAAAGTCACACAGTGTCCTGCAAGCCAAGGCGCTGCTGAAGTCCAGTGGCTGGGACGTGATCATCTGACGATCTTCAGCCGGAAGTAAAGTTGGCCCTCTGCCTTGAGAACATCTTTTCTTGTATCCAATAACTAACATGACCTTTCAATATGGCAATCTTCTGATGCATATTTCCATAGCAAATTGGAATCCCCTACAGACCAAGGCCTTCAGAGTCACAACATTTCGGTCAGCATAAGCACAGAGGTTTGGGAGGGGCAGCGGACTCAGGATAGAGAGTAAACGTTTTCCATGCAAGTGGGTAGAACCTTGGAGTAAGGACACCCCAACAATGAATGAACTGAGCTGCTTAACTGCAGCCCTGCCCGGATGGGTACAGTAGTGATGGACAAGGCATGCCAGTTGAAGCACAGTTACTGTTTCAGGTGACCTGTGAGGAAAGGAAGTCCTGCAATTCCAAGCCTAAACATGCAAAAGTTGCTACATTGTTTTGGGAGTCAAAATACTTCAAATCGTAGACTCTTGAGAGTAAATAACTTTGATGATAAAGCACATCAAAGTCAATTGTGATGTAAAAAAAAAGACAATAAGGGGTTTAAAAATTGTGAGGTAAAAAAAAAAAAAGATAATAAGAGGTTCCCTGCCTTCGGCGTTTCAGGCCTGAGATCAAAACGGAATATGAAGTTGGAACTAGTTTGGAGACCGTCTCAATCTGACAAGAGGAGATGGACCGAAGGACACCAGGAGACACTGAAGGAAATTATAAACACCAAACACCTTATGCATGTTTAAGTAAAGTTCTGAAGCTCTACAACTTGAAGTCATACTTATTTTAAATATTGTGCAACTTATGCAAGTCTTTGACTCCCTGCCTCCCATTGTTTAGCTTTTTTAGCTTTTGCTGGACTTGTATATGTGGCTTGAACTAAAGCATTGATAAAGTTCTGCAACCATGGACCCAGCAAACTAGCAATTTCACAAGACACGCTGTCATCCCAGGTTGAGTGAAGTCGGATCCAGTAGGCAGATACAGCAGTGCCAAGAAATGTTGTCCCCAGGGCCCTAATCAGCGATAATGGTATACACAACCCTTGTGATCTGGTCTACCTTTGAAGAGTGGGTGGGGATTCTGCGATGTTTGCAACACAGAGTTGAGTCTTAAAAAGAGGAATAGACAGGCCCACAGACGAGAGAAAAAGAAAGACCTTCCATGAGACTGATCCAATCGCCACACAAACCTCAGCCATTGGGCAGTAGAGACCATTTTAACCTAAACCAAATGGGAGAACATTTGTTTTCCAGTTCTCCTAACCCTCTTCCGCCTCTGGGGAGGAAGTGTGCCTGAATCTTAGCAGTACTGACTACATCTCCATGCTCCTGGAATATCCCAGCATGAATCCGACTAGTCTTTTTATTCATCTTAATCTTTACAATATGCCTTAAAGGGGCTATAACCAACCACCCATGCTTTCTTAATCTTATTCATCACCCCTCGGCCTTGCTTTCTGTTGTGAATACAGAAGAACGTTGTTTAACACTTCAGCACATCAGGCATTTATGCATATGGAAGCCATAATCCCCACCCTATGCTGCCTCCTGTTGCTACCATTGCCCTGAACGTCTTCGGAGCCTGATTTTATAGGCAATCTCTCATAAACCTGACCCTCTGCTCCCTTCCAGCACTTATATTGTCTTATTCTTCTGAGAATCAGTTCCATCATGCCCAGTCCCTAAATATCCCACACCCTTTCTCCCTCCCACCACCATCATCATCTTACTCTTGGGAGGATCAGACCAATCATGAGCAGGCTCTCTGATTGTACCCACGCTCCCTCTTGTCACTAACATTGTCCTGATCTTCTGAAAGCCGTGCATTTATAGTTAGTATCCCCAGATGCAGACCTTATGCTTCCTCTCCTCACCAACATTGTCCTACTCTTTCAAGGATCTGTCCCTTTATGCCCAGTATGAGACACCTTAAGGTGTCTCACCCGCTAGACCCCAGTGATCTGTTATCCAGGTGGCCAGGACATGGCTATCGCTTTTGGATCCAGTTCCTGGGGGCAGACCAGTGCGGGAGGATCACCTTTATGAGAGGTCTTCGGGGAGTGGAAGTGGGAGTGGGACACTGTAAGGTGAGACGGGGTATCCCCTTCCTTGAAACACCTTTTCCCTATCCTACCAGGTAGGATACATAGGAACTCACCCCCCCTTTCCCGACAGGAACACGTTCTCACAGACAGTTCACTGTGAGCGACAACAGACTAACACCAGAGCCGTATACCTGACAAGTCCCAACACAAGGGTCAAGGAGAGTCAGGTAATCACTGATAATTACGCACACCTGACTTCCATCAGACTTCCCCACATGGATAAAAGGCGGAGCACAAAAGCACACTCTGAGCAAGGCAAAACACCAGAGGAAGCAGCAGTTTCCCGATGGCAGTTTATTACAAAGAGAAAGACAGCAAGACCAGAATGTGTTGCAAGGAGGGAATTGCCCTTGGCCTTTTCAGAGGAAGAAAACTATTACTTTCTCAAGCCCTCAAGGATAAGCAACATAAGAGGGGGGATTAAAGCTGACAAAAAGTGCATTGTGTATCGAAGGTACCCGGGGCTCTCCCACATCAATGGCCAAGGCAGGGAGGAGTGATTGTCACTGTGATCCTGTCCTGGGCTCAGACAACAAAGCCGCTTCAGTAAGGTTAGCACAGCCGGTGAGTCGGGGAGACTGATAGCAGACTGGTGTATGTTAGACCCAAGGTTGCAAGCAGCAACATTGTATGAAGAAATCTGCAAAGAACAGAATTTAAGGCATATCTGATGAATGATGCAAATATAATTGAATATCCAAGAAGTGAGTGAACGTTTGAAATCAAAGTGGATGCCATAGACAGAGTGGTCTGGCGCCACGTGGGTGCTCATTCAAAGTTCTATGTAAGGTATCCAACTGAGAGTGTAAAACTGTGAAATCAAAGTGGTCCTGCAATGGGTCAAGCCAAACCCTGTGCACATTCTAAAGTCTTCGATAGCAAATATGAATCATCCTAGTTGAATATTTGGACAGGGACCTTTTTGTTGTTTTATACATCAGGCCCCCTGGATCAAGAGACTCTTGAGAACTTAAGACACGTGCCCCGATGCTTGGAATAGAACTGTGTCCTCGTGTCGAAGAAGCCCAAGAGTGTGCTATGCTCGAGTGAACTGCCTTGTCCTAACTGAAAACGTGGGGAAGGGAGACCAACAGCCTGAACATCCTGACTTATCATAGTACCCTGGGTTAGCCATCCAATACAGACAATGGCTTCAAAATGTAAAACATGTTGAGGGAACAAAATCTGCGAACTGAAGCCACCAGGCATGCCAGAGATACAGCATCTTTGCCCGTGCCCTACGTTCTATTCAGAGTTCCTAACACGTTACTATGGATGGGCGAAATTGTTACATTCCGTTCTGCCACCTGCAGAAGCGAGTGGTGCAAAGTTTCTTGTGCCGCTGCGCAAACCTAGTGCGAATCAAACAAAAACCTGCACAAAGTTTCTCGTGTCGCTGCACAAAACTAGAACGGATTAAAAAAAAAGACTTGTGCAAAGTTTCTCGTCGCACTACACAAAACTAACATGGGAACTAGGCACCAAGCTCTGTGCAAAACTGCACAAAACCAGGTGATATTTCAGCTGTGGCAGAACCGTAATGCTGACTTCACGGAATGTAATGGAAGCCGATTGCAGTGCCGTTTGCTTTGCAGGTGAACATTTCACTCACCCCTAGTTGTAATCTCCCAAACAACATAGCACTGTCTCTGTCCTAGCACTACCGCTCTTTTGAGGCAATGCCTGTTCAAGAAGTAATACCCAGCTTTCCACATGGTGCAGCCAACAGCCACCCAATCTAATTAGCAATGCTGCCCTACTGCCATCCACAGAAGGGAATGGCCCATCCAGCAGCTGCAGCCAAGTGCCCCTCTAAGCACACCCATCTGCGCATCAGTTGTCCGCGTGCCACTCCAGCAGGAGCCATCTGCATGAGTGGCAGCTCAAGCCCCCTCCCATCTCACGCGGGCGGCACATTGGATTGAGAAGGATCAGCCTAAGCAGCGATGCCCTGCGGGCAGGCGTCTCTGTGGAAGATCACGCTAATATCCCCTAATTAAAGCCAAGTTCAGGAGCTGAGCAGCTGCCGCGTAGTAGGAAGAGTAGATATTGAGTAAACGAGGGCCCCAAGACAAGCCGGCGCGTGAGAACGCCAAAACGCAGTTCAACTATAGGTGAGTTATGTTATATTTCCAGGCATTTCTCTAGCGCCCCCTGCCATAGATCAAGGCTGGAGCCATTGACTAATCAATATTGCGACCAAGCAGACTTTTAAAAAAAATGTGTTGACCTAGAAAAGACGAGCCTTCTCACAATTTGAAGACGAATACACATCCTCTTCACATTTTTCCTCTTCCTGCCTTTTTTTTTTCTTGCAATGGGGCCACTTTATAGTGAACGGAACAGTACCTAAAGTGTAGGCACAATGTTTATAGGTCCAGGGCACAAGCCCTAAAACATATTAACATATGCAATGGGCAGTGACATCACATGAAGTCGACATAGCAAATTCAGCGCTGGTAGTCGAAGAAAGTGCACAGGACAAATGAGTATTTGCCTTTAAGAAATCCGAGAGGGATTTTCCATTTACGTCATCTATTAAACCCAAGAATCTGTATCGAAATAGTTCCTGCAGGGCAAAACTCCAATATGCAACATTTGCTGCTCATATTGATTGCACTTTCATGTGGAATAGTGGGTACGTATTTGGTGCGGGACCCTAATAACTAATAAAACAATTCAATGAATGAGAGCAAGCTACCTTTTTTGACACCCAATCTTAAAAACACTTAAGGGTGATGATGTCCGCCCCCTGATTTAAGTGGTCAGATGCATTCCACTTATGTGTACCCTTGACTTGTGCTCGGTGTACATCTTGGTTTACCACTCCGAGACATTTTCAGTCACCTTGAATACAGAGAAGGGGCACGAATCTGCCGGCAACATTTCAATTTTTTACAAAGCGGAACATAAACCCAAAGGGAAAGGCGATTTTGCCTATTCAGTCTCTTTAATTTTAAACTCGGTTTTGTAACCGTTGCGAAAAAATACATGTCGAGGACCTAATAGCATGTAAATGCTACCTTTGACGGCGCCTACATGCAATTTTCACTTTATGCAAAATTGCCCTGAATATGTTTTTACTACTGCCCTTTTAAATTTGTAAAACTTGAAACCGCACAACATCCATGTGTGATATCTTTTAGAGGACTAGCCCAATAAATGGTACTAAAACTTGTATTTTGTGTCATTTTAAAACTGTACTAACACCATCTTTCTAAATAGTCAAAACCAAATTTAGAACACATGGGGAATATCTAAACAAGAAATGTTGCAATGCAAAAGATAAGTACTTCTAAACTAGCGCAGTACAATACACCCCCTCTCGTTATAGGAGCAAGAATAAAGGGCCAATTTACTTTGAGAGGAAGATGGAAAACCATAGGAAGAGGCGAGCCTCTGACGTGAGTGCGTTGGCGAGGGGCGGAGTCACGTTGAACAGCAGAGCCGACAGTGGCACAGAGAGGCCAAGGGCGAAGGGAGACGCTGCCGTCGCGAAACAGAGATGCATGGAGCCTGAGAAACCGAAGCAGCACAAAGCAAAGCCTAACAGGAGGCACGCCTACACAGAGGATCTGGCAGGGTGGGGGCCACAAACTGACACTGAACCAGGAACCGAGGGAGGAGTGAGTCCTCCACTCCCACCGAGAGGGCAGAAGAGTAAGAGAACACCAAGACGAGCGGAACTCAAAAAACGCTCATGTCCAGTCTGGAAGCGAGGCAGCCCGTGCTGAACACCACTCCTGTTGAAAGGACCCATCCTCACTGGAGCAAACTCTGCAATGCTGAAGATAAGTGGGTTGCCCAGATCGCAGGGAGGCAGAGAGGGGAAAGAGCAAGTGGGGAAGAAGGAAGAATTGTCCTATCCCCTTACCAGGGTCACAGAGTCCCGGAAAGAGAGCCTGAATGATAGAAGGAGAAGGGTTATGGGAGCCAGAAAAACCTGGATAGGATAAACCTCCACAAGGTTCACAGAAACCTATAAGAGCTAAGACAGCCACAAGAAGAGAGGGGTTACTGATACCACAGAGAGCTAAGAGAGTCATTGGGTCAGAGAAACCCAAAGGTGACCGCAGGGCCCAATTATCAAAGGCAAGAACAGATACGAGGGGAGCATGGAGGCTCCCAGCATCTAACCCAAGAGTTGAAAGGACCAAATAGAAAATGGGGTCTCCAATACACCAGAGGGAAAAATGAAAGTTCAAGTGGGGGAAGAAGAAGGGACTGCCCTGCACCCCCCCCATCCCCATGAGGGTCACAGGGGTTCGACAATAATGAGAACTGCCAGGGCTTGGTCCTGCCATCATGTAGGAGGTAGAGCATGTAGGCGGTGGTAGGAGAATTTAGAGTAAGGGAGGAGAGAGGATGGACTTGGGGCCAGAGTGAGGTTTGTGTGAATACATCTATTTTCCATAACCATTTACTGTACAGGAGAATGGTCTGAACACTTTCCAAGATGAAAGCAGAGAGTAGAAGAATTGATTGGTGGATAGTCAGACAGTGTGGTGGTTTGGAACTCTGACACTATTCTAAACTGCCTGAACTTTTGAGCAAGCAAGTCCTGTTTTTTGAAGGGGAAGCCAAACAGTGCAAAAGGGCTTCAAAATGCATTAAAAAGACTAAAGAAAGTCCCATGTACTCTTTGTGGGACGAGTAGCAGAGAGAATTGGGGGCATTTCTGTTCATGTTTCATTCAAATCATTATGAAGAATTCAGCAAGTTATTTAGTAAAGATGAAAGTTATTAAACATATGTTTTAACTGGGAACTCGTTCTCTGTGAAATTGACATAGTAATTGTCAGGAAGACAACGCGTTTGAAAGCACGGTTGTGAATTCGGAAGTCGTCTGGGATTGAAGCGTATCACGTTTCTCCATGGGAGCATGTGTGTTTTTGCATATGCGCAAGGGTGCTATGCACGGTCTTCGAAGGAGTGCGCGAGTCAGAGCAGTGCACGTTGGATTGATGAACTGGAGAGTGGCTCCACTCTAGGTAGAGAACAGTTTGATGAATCGGGAGTATTCATCCCTTTTCCCCAAGAGGGATCCACCCCCTTTGAGGCTAGGGAGGTGTGCCTGCTTCTCAAGACTCTCACCAGGGGTCTGGACAAGTGGGACCTCACTGGGAGTGACCCTCCTCAACTTAGGGGACAAGGACTCCCATTTCCAAATGGAGATCCATATGTCGGACACTTTGTCTACATACATGGGACTACCTTCCATCCAAAACACTGTGTCCTCCTTCTGTTTGGCAGTAAGTAATGTGGAAACCAATAGATTATCTGATAATAAAGGAGATCTCATTTTAAGAAGAAATGGCTATGAAAATGGGACAAGGAGGCCCAAACAGAGGAGAGAGAGCAGTAGCAGGGGAAGCTCCCCGACTTCAGAATGCCAAGGAAAGGTAGAGCTGAGTGCAGCCACGGAGGTTGTAGTACTCAGAGAAGCTAGGAAGGGAATTCTGAGATGCTGGTGAACCAGCGTATCGAACAGTGGGAGAACCACTGTCAGGAAGGAATCAGATGGACCGTCCAAAGAGGTGGCGTGAGCACGGAGGTGCCATAGTGGGCCTGGAGTCCTCCTAATTACACTGAAACCTGGTTGATAGGAAGCAGGAAAAGCTTCCACCCGCCGCCGTTTTGGGAGCACAGTGAGCTACAGAGAAGCTGAGACCGGAGCAACTGAAAAGGAAAAGCGAAGAGAGGAAATGGACCCACTCAAGAGTGATCCGACTCCCGCAAAGCCACCCAAGGCTGATGCAGGTACAAGGGTGTGCTGGAGCAGCGAGTGACGGCTGGGAGGGCGAATAATTAAGCAAAGAGACTATGCTTGTGAAACATGTATTAACGGAAGAATGAGTGAGCAGAAACAGAAATCTAAGGATATGTACAAAAGACTAAAGCAGGAAAAAGGGTGTAAAGTGTTAAGAAAGTAGAAACAACTATTGTGGGGAAGAGAGATTAAACCCCAAGAAGAGATCTCAAAAGAGACAATTGTTAAAGAGTGTGGCGACTCCTATAAGAAAAGGTGTGAAACATATTGTGAGTGAGGAGTACAAATTGAAGTACACCAAGAAAGAAGGAACTTGGTAAAGCCATCTCAGAAATGGGGAACTTTCATAGCTAATAAGACAGAGGAAAAATACAGAGGGAAAGGAAAGTGTTTAAAAGACTATATTCAAGAGAACAATATTAAGGTCAGTTTTCTCAGGAGAAAATGACCCACCAACAGTTGGGAAAAGCTGCAGGAACACATGAAAGAGACATTTCAGTACCAGAGGAGATCCTCATAAGGAGTAATTTTGTGATACAAGAGACATTTAGATAGTGCACACTTGTATGACAGAAGAAGACCCTGGGAAAGTTGAAAGACAAAAAGGCAAAGTGGCGGCCACCAGAAGAGAAAGATTCTTTTGGGCCCAGTTTAGTTAGTACTGAGGACATTTTCCTGACGATAGACGAGCACCTTAGTTTAATTTAGTTGGTTATAGAATTCCTTCATAGCGATAGGGCAAGCCAGGCCTTTTTCCATTTAAAATAAAGCTCTTAAAAATGTCTGTGCTGTGTCCAACTCCTTTTTCCAACCTGCCACAACAGCAAGCATGCATCGAAATTGACAGTGCGTCATGTATTGAAATACTCAACAGGAAAGGACCTTGGCGTGAAATGTCTGGTTTCAATCGCGCTGCATCCGAACCCCGGAAAATTGCTGTGCAAGGGCTCTGAAATGCATAGAGGCTATAAAACTGAGCACACTGTTGCACAATTGGTTATGAAAGACTTGGATCTGTTTAAAATAAATAAAGCAAAAGTAAGATTCAGAGTTAAAGTGACGGGATACTAAAGGAAGACTCAATTGTTTACTGAATGTTTTTTGCACATATTCAACACTTAATTACTTAAGACATTTATAAATAGTTCTCAAGTTCATGCAGCACAATTGTTCTCTGAAGGACATGACGTTGCCATTATAACTAATTGTTGTTCAGTCTTCTAGGCAACAAGCACAGGCACACAAGTATTCAGGGAAATGTGGGGAATTGTTCAGAAAGATCCAGTAGGATGCAAAGTCTAATGTGTGTATATCTTTCTAGGTTCCACTCCAGGAAGTGGAAGAGGTTCAGCGTAAACCCAAGGAGCATGTTCTTTTTTACTTTATTGATTTCCCCCTTTCCCTCTCGGGGGTCTGGCATAAGACTGAAAAAATAAGATGTCTCTTTTTAGACTCATGGGAGGAGTAGTAGGGCCAGCAACTCCTACAAGATAATTGGGGCATGATAGACCACGAGATCAGGAAAACGGTTGTAGGGACCTGAGAAACCCAAACAGTATAAACCTCCCGACGAGTCACAGGGACCCTGAGAACTAAGAGAACCAAATGAAAAGAGGGGTCAACCATAATCGAGATAGAGATAACAATGGAGACATTGAGATGGAGGAACGCCAAATGAACCATCTGGGCCCATAAGTAAAGTGAAGAGCAGACCAAGGGTAGCATGGAGGCTCCCTTATCTGACCCAAGTGGGGATAGACCAATACAAGTGGTGGAGAGGGATCAGGGAAATATCCCGCCATCTTAAGCAAGTTGGACATGTTGTTTTGCTGGAACTTGTTTCCTAAATTCAACAACTTTGTTGTTGAAACTTAAGAAACTTTGATAGACTGACCAGAACTCTTTTCTTTGAGAAGAACTGTTACTTATTTCTAACTATTGGATCCAGACCCATGAGGGATTTCTGGGACAACCAGAGACACCTTTAGGTAGAATCAAGAGTGCAGGCCACGCCACCTATTTTCTTTTACGTTTTGCTACTTGATAGGGCCAGTTTCGTGGGTAGGTTTAGGACAGAGGACGAATTTTGATTTTTACTATGGACAAGCACCTTAGTTTAGTCAGGAAGGGAACTCCCTTTTAGCAGTAAGGTCAGAGAAGCGTTTTCATTTAATTGAAAAGAAACTACACAGAAACAGGTTCATTGGTCCGAGTCTTTCTTCTGGCTTGCCACAGAGCGGAGGTACAAGGAGTAGACATTCAAAAAATGAACATGTCTCGGAAAGTACCTTCTTTTATTTCTCTTCCTGGTATTGACATCTGACCCAGGAGTCAAAGGATTAGTGCCAAAGGTTCAGAATGAGAAGCAAGGAGTACAGCTGGTGCCCTTAGCTACCCCACAAAGGCTGTCCCTGTTCTTGGGTTGTATAGAGTGTATTACTAGATGTGAATCAACTCGCTACAACAAGGGGATACAGTAATACGAAACATCAATATCTATACAATGAAAATGTTTGACGGCTATGGAGAAAGAATACAGAATGTTAGAGGGGGGGAGGTGCTAGTGTGGACCAGAGAGTGACCAACCATATAGCCTTCAAAACACCACAGTCACGTAGCTGAGTCTGCATCAGTGATTCCTCCCCTTTCCTTCTGCTATAAGAAAGGTAGTATGTGTGCTTCCACTGTATTCCCCCAGAGGACACAAATGCAACCAAATAATGAAGAATTGTAACTCACTATTTCTCTGCTAGTGTGCATCAGCTTTAGAATAGCATCGCAAATTGTATATTTTGGTTTTCTCCCCAAGATTCCACAATTCTAATTATAGTCACGAACTTAACTCTTCAACACATTTTAGTTAGATATAATTGGGAGAACATATCCACCAAGCAAAGAGCATTTACTGTACTACCTGGTCCACTGCATAAACAGGTGCCTCAATAGTATTCTAAAATCCCAAATAACAGCTATATGGGAGGGCTTAACTGTGAAGTAATAGGGCAAAGAGTGTCAATATGAAGATTTCAAAGGGGGTTGCAAGAAGGGCAGTTGGATGTCGGCAGTGTGACATGAAAATGGAACAGTCTCCCACATCTTATGACAGGTCCCGACAACTTCAGTACCGTCCTCGATCTTGTATTTATGTGCTTCAAAAACAGCAGAAAATAACTGAAGACACACTAGATCAAGATGCACCACAATGTCATCATCATCTCAAGCCCCACAATTGTCTGTTCATGCATTAGATACAGGCCTCTTAACATGGAAACTGACACTTAGGATCAGGAAAAGGACGAAATGCCAGCCTCAGCGGTTGACTCGCATTCAGGAAAGGCACACCTGGCCCCTTGCACATAAACGCTATGAGAAACCAGGTAAAGTTTAGAAAACAACAATAACCCCGTTAAATTTCAACATGATCTTGTTACTGCAGACGCAGCACCCAAAAACGTCCTCCGGATGATAAACCAAACAAAACAACAAAGGGTTCTTATCTGCTCATGTGAACCATCCCAATAACTCAGTTTGAATATTCCAGGAGTGAACATGAAAGATTTGATCCTTGCCCTAAAATGATGACCTTTAGCAACATTGTAGATGTCTTGCTCGAGAACTCTCTCCAGAGCCACATTATCAACATCATACTCCAGTTGTAATTCCAGTGTTATCATGTTCACGTCAGGATTAGTTTCAATATAGAATTCTTCGGTTTTGAAAGAATTAAAACATGTCCTCAATATGTTGTAAACTACCTCAGATGTGCAAAGGTTAATCAGCTATTTGGGAAGATCATTGGTGCGAAAAGAAATCCAGTCCTGGCCCAACACCAAGGCTGGCCATCCAGGAGGGTATCCAGTCAGTCTGTTGTCTGTGTACAGGTACACATTGGTTTGGGCCACCCCACCTTTGTGCAAAGACAGAGAAGATCACATTCCTAAAGAGCTGAAATTGGTTGACTGTGGCCTATCGTCAAACATTGAGATGCACAGAATCACACAGTGCAAAGTGAAGGATTCAAGAGACCCGGCTATGCAAGTGTCCCCACACTGCACCACCAATGGGTTCAATCCTCCCACGGAGGCCTAAGACATGCTTCAGATACCGTGCTAAGTCAGTCGCAGTCCTCTCTTCTGAAATTTGCTATCAAGGTAATGTCTGATTGTGGCTCTAAAGTAGTATCTTGCTTCTTGATTAAGATCTTGGTAGAAGCCCTAAAATAATTTCATCAAAAACACCTGACATCCCTTTTAGATGACATTGAATGGTTCTAAACTCCGAGTGAACTGGGGCATCAAAATGTTTAAGGTACCCACTGAATCAGATTAGCTGATATGAACAACTTGGCACCTGCCAAGTGGATGACTGGTAGACTGAAACTTGGTGAATGAAAGGGAAAATCAACAAAATCAAACCCAGTCATATGAGGACATGGAAACTTTGAGTCTCTGTGACCCGGATGCCAGGTGAACAACGTTCCTGGTCAACGGGAGACCCAGTCCACTGGATGGCTGGTCAACTATAAATATGAACAGAAGATATTTGTTCAACCAGACACTTTGCCAACCAGCTAACTGGTCAGTTGGAATAGTTTGGGAACTGGTTAATCATCAGGGACACAACAAGGTGGTAATTCTTTAGGTATGCCTTTGCTAACCAAAGTGTCCCTTTAATGAGCTGAGTATGCTTGTCAGAGTGGCCAGGTGAAGAGACAAAAGAGGCGATCCATTTGAGAGCAGTGCCACGGATTCCTAGGGAGTGAAGGCGGTCAAAGATTGGGTGGTCAACCGTGTCAAAGGCTGCAGAGAGATCGAGGATAATCAATGCTGCGCAGTCTTCAGAGTCTGTAGTGACCTTTAGATCATCCTAGATCAATACCAGAGTATTTTCAGTTCCATGTTGTGATCTGAAGCCTGATTGTGCGGTGTTGAGGAGGCAGTTGGATTCTACAAAGGAGTTGAGCTAGGAGTATGCAGTCCGGTCAATGAGTTTCGTGAGAGATCTGGTGTTAGAGATCGATCTATAATTCTTGGGGTCAAGCAGATCAAGTGATGCCTTTTTTAGATGTGGCTTGACATACGCTATTTTGAAGGCATCAGGAAAGATGCCAGAGGTGAGGGATTCATTTTGCATGTTCTACGCAGGTAGATGAGAATATTTCTTTCAGGACAGATGCTGGGCAGGGGTCGAGGGGCGACTCAGAGGGTTTGCTGGCAGATATTAGGTTAAGGAACTCGTCTCTGGAGATGGGTTTGAAGGAGTCACAGGTAGGGACATTGGGCATCGGGGCAATGGTATCAGGAGGGGTCAGTGATGGGGGGGAAGAGGAGGGACAGTTTGGTGTTAAGGGATGTCGTCTTGTCAAGAGCAGGGTTGTAGAAGTGTGGGGAGAGGGAGTCGCAAAGTGATTGTGTGGTGGGTGAATTGGGTAGAGGAGCAAGTGGGTTTGACGAATTCTGATATGATCATGTGGAGTTCTTTGCTGCGGCTGCCACAGTTGAGAATTTGTTTATAGTAATAGGCTTTTTTTAGCCTTTCGGATTTCAGCTTTGTAGTTGCGGTGGTGCAGGGAGGACATGGATCTGCCGAGATCGGTTTTAGATGCTTGCCATTTGCGTTCCAGAGAGTTATTTTGTTTTTGGCATTCCTCAGGAGGGGCATGAACCATTTGGGGGACGTTCCATTGCGTGAGGAAGCAGAGCACGAGGGGGTGAGAGGTATTAGCGAGTCATCAAGCCAGGAGTCAAAGAATCGGGGGGAGCATTGCAGGTGAGCGAAGAAGCAGGGGGTTGGCTAGGTCGAGAAGGATCTTGAATTTGTTCCAGCATTTGAGTTCCCAGGGGGGTGGGGGAGCTGTAGGAGGAGGGGCAGGGTGTGGATAAAGAAAAAGATGGCATGATGGTCGGTCCAGATGAGTGGTTTTGGACTCATCTGGACCAAACCACAGAGGTATTTCAAGGTAAATTCAACAATGGTGCTTACTTCTTCCCCAGAAGGGGAAGATGAAACCTCACCCTTCTTCACTCCTGTGCCATAACATGTCTGACTGCCTCCCTGATCAAGTAACTTGTCAGCCAGTGTAAAGCAAGTATACTACTCAAGCCACGACCTGTGCCTGCCCTCCTGCAGATGATCCACCTAAGGCTTCATGGAGTCAAACACACAAGGAAGAGTGATCAGACACAAGAGAAAGAGCCCAGCAAAAACACCTTCAAAAACAGGTGAACATAGGCTGACAACTGTGCCTGGCAAGTATATCTCTTCCTGTAAATGGAAGATTGGCCATAGACCACACTTAGGGGAGTTGCATCCCCTACACCCACTTTACAGCAAAACAGCATCTTCTTGGGCTTCACAGCTCTCAATTCTCTGCCTATGTCTAGCAAACCAAAAGAATGGGGTAGCGACCTAGCAGTTCCCTGTCCACATGTCCCAGTTTACCCCACTTCCTAAACAACCTTGGATCCCAAATCAGTGCCCAACGCTGGTGCACCGAAGTGGAAGATTCTGAAACTACACAGTGGGTTTATACCGCCATCATTCAGCTGCAACCCTGCTCAGGCCTTGAGGATTTGCTATTGTGATTACCAATGGGCTATACTTTCTGAAAGAAGAGGTGAGGCACTGCTCCATTTCCTCTCACCAACTAAACGTAGTTCATCCGAGGTACTGGCAGAGGACAAACACACAAATCAAACCCAGAAGGTGCTTGGCCATTCCAAAATCGCAGGCAGTTAAAAGGAGAAGGCACTCAATAAGAAGGACAGTGTCCCCCATTGGTGCTTAGAGACACTGTAGCCTCCACCTTCATATAATCCCAAGTGGATCTAGTTAACGGTTAAGGCTAGAGATTTAAAGTATCTGCTGCAGGAATCACTTTTATAGAGAACATGATTTTTTATAAATGAATTGGGGTGAGGGTGTAACTGACTATTCAGATTTAATTCTTAGGTAATATTGCTTTTGTACTATATGTAGTAGCAAGTGAAAACTCCCTACTACAGATCCTGGGCCTTGATTACTCGGAAACAGAAACAGGCGAAACTATAAAGGACCTGAGTCCTGTCTAACCTCCTCATCCTCAGTAACTAATATTCAGGGCGACAGGAAGTGTATGCAGTGCATGCTTGGGCTCGTTAGCCATTCATGTTTGTAGTAGGATCTGGGGGAAATGTCAGATAAAAAAGAAAACAAGTGACCGTGTTAGAATGTGGTGTCAACTGGAAGCCTCTTCAACAGAACATGATTATCTCAGCGTCTGGGGAGCTAGGAGCCATATTAACTAGTGACCTTATCAAATTGATACTTCACCGTCTGGGCACCTCATGGGCTGAATACCTCACCAGCAGGACACCTCGGCAAGGAGACACAGTGCCAAAAGGACACTACACCAACCAAGCACCTTCCCAAATAGGCACCAGAACAAATAAGAGCCTGGATGACGCTCAATTAGCCACATGGAAATCTGGTGCAATGACAAATGGCTGACCTGCTAATGGAATGCAGATGTCTGTGTTTCTCCATAATGCCTCAAAAGTACACAGTAGTTCACACCTCTGTTGCCTCCTGTAAAAGGTGAATGAACACAAGGGCTTCTCGTGGATGGCGAAGACCAACAAAAGCGAACTATGTACCCAGTGTACCCATGGGGCACTGGGATAGGTGCGTCTTGCCTGCCAATGCGATTGCATCCTGCACAGGTAGTTTATATACACATGTGGTGATGCCCATGCCCCCAGACGTATACGTGGGTAGAAGCATCAATGAGACTGTGGTATAAACATTATGATCCCTCCAGGTAACTGCATTTGATATTGATCAGTATCCAGGTATCAGCTGGGTGCCTAGACGTGAACGTCTCCCTTGGGGTCGACGAGGCGCTTTAATGTATGACGTGCAGGGTTCCTCTCGCCAGTTCCAGACCTCACCCTGCAGTGAGGCACACTGGAACAGCTTTCATGCAAGCTGTTTCCCTGGTTGACCCCGACAGAAAGAAATCAGTGGCACGTGCTTTTAACCTGAGAGTGCAACACTCACATCTGCCTTGAATTTATTTCCCATTTTACTATACCATAAATTGTCTGCTCCGCCCCAAACATAACACGGTTGCTCCGCTGGTGACTCGTTTCTCCAGGTTGGGAGCACGCTCCATGTAACCACAGAAAGCGCATTATTCATTCGTGCTTTCCTTAAACTGCTAGCACATGTGTAGCACGTCCTGCATATTATTAACACTGGAGTGGGAGGAGGAAGGGGCAAGTGTCAGACTGTGTATTGTTAAAATATTGGTAGCGGTATTCAACCACACCACGTACTGAATGGTCTCCCATCGCACAAAAACTAGATGTCACCCTGCTGAATGGCACTCAACCTTGTAATGATTAAAGTCTAAAAAGGCTTCAGCACTCTTTTAAGGAGGCATACGTCACATCAGCAAGTAGACACTGGCTCCACCCCAGTCAATCCAAACCAGAGACTGTCAGTCACATCCTATGTAAGTGGAGAGGGGCTACTGTGATATCACCATGGCTCCCAAAATTCCACTGCAGCATCCTGGCACACCCACTGACTAGGCCTAGAGCAAGGCGCCATCGACCTTTATGGTGGCCCCAAGGCAGAGCCAATAAGTGGGAGGCAAAGGGCAGTACCGGGGATTAGAAACATGCACGGTACAGCGGTTGCCACACAGCAAGACCACAGCACATGTAATAAGTTTATATTTAAAAACTCTTTAGCTTTTTATGTCTTTCATTCTTGCTTCCCATAATACTAACGAGGATGGAATACCCCGAGCAACAGTAAGGGAGCCAGATGGCACCACAGTGGCAACGAGCTGAGTGGAGAACCGGGACTGCAAGAAGTTAGTGGGGCAAAAGCAAGTGCCACACGCCATGTTGCAGCCCTAACAGCACCTCCAGGCTTCTCGCCAACAACAAGGACACCAGCAGTACTATGGTGGAAGTGGAGTAGCAGCCAGTGGTGTAACACAAAATGTACAGCCACCTGTGAGCCCTGCTGAGGGCCTATCCTCTGCCCTAAATGGCTTGAAGAAACACAGGCCATGCCACAAACTCCTGCGTCGACCTGAGCCACCACTCCCCACCCTACCTGAGGCTTAGTGATCTGATCCCCACTGTTTCCTCCCCTGGTTGCTTGAAGAACCCTTTCAAACAAATTGCCCACATTCCCCCTCCTTCCAACACCCCCCACCCCCCCCCCCCCCCCCGGTTATCTACAGGCTCCCTTGTTTCTCTGCTCCCCGCCGTGTTCTTTCCCTTATGATTGTAAAGTGATCGGTTGCTTCTTGAAGCTAGGTCAGCGCTCAATAAATACCAGAATATTGATGATCCTACTGCAGGAGCGAAGCACTAGGTGAAAGATGCAAGTAAGTGTTTGGCTCAAACCTTACATCTTTCACAGCAGCATAGAAACCAGGGGGCAGCACCCTGGCCCCGCTGCACAAACGTACCAGCTGCCACTATATGTGAGCAGTAACATTTTTAAGGGTATATCAGTGGTGGGGGAAGCTTCAGGTGCTGGGAAGTGAGGCCAGCTCTGGAGGGTGCACTAGCATTGCAAAGGATTCAAGGTCAGTGGTGGCAGGTTCATATTTTAGTGGATATCCTAATTTCGCCCCCAAATGTGTGTGAGAGACCAAGCATAGAGGTGGGGCCCTCTATAATGGAAAAGGTGTAGGGGGAAATTCTACCTTTAAGAAACTTTGTAAAATAATGCTTTGGGTAAACGCTATACAATTTAGAATTGCTTCTATGGGGGTAAGAAATAAATTCCAGTAAAGATAATTTCGTAAAATAGTACACATGAGCATTTTACAACATTTTCATGATGCATCTGATCACAACCCATGCAGGCATTACAAGTACATTTTATGAATCTGCAGTCACAATCCATGTCAGTAACGGTCACTGTAAATCAATTAAATGAAATTGCATCTAATATCTATGCCAGTAACAGCCGATTGTAAATCACTTTCATGAAGCTGTGGTGACAATCTATGCCATTAACTGTCACTGAAAATCACATATGCTGCTTCTTCCCCACCACAAACATGCACTCATCACTCTTGCACGAACGTTCATACACACAGTCACCAACAAACAACCACAGTTATTCCAAATCTTGCACACACACTGAAACACGTTCAAATACGCTGGCATATAAAAACATTTTTTTGTTCTAACTTCTCTTGATTGATTGATTGATATTTTATTTCTATCGCGCTCGTACACAAGTGTTTCAGAGCGCGACAAGGCAAGGGAGGGGAACAGGGGAGAACAAAACAGCGATCTTACTATGCCCAGTGACATTGAGAACGCGCAAGTGCATGGGAGAGGGGGAGGGGAAAAGTACATGGAAGGGGGAGAGGTGGAAAGTGCGAAGCAGAGGAGAAACAGATAAATAACAATAAATAAATAATAAAGGCAACAAACAGTGGTAATGCAGCCAGCAATTTGCAAGTCTGAGAAGCTGACAAGTCTGACAAGCTGCTGATTAAGTGGTCTCATAATCCGGGCAGGTGAACGGCGGACAGCAGTGTTCTTTGCTTCTCCAGAACTGCTCAGGGAAGGCACAAGGGTGGGCTCTTGGTGGCCTATCAACTATTGGAAGTATATGCTACCAATACTGCAGGGCCAGCATGGAGCATGCACATATGTTTCTAAAAGACAGATTATTTTTTAATGACAGAGTGCTCAGGGGTTCCCTCTGGACCGCCTCTATCACAAGGACTGTGGGGGATCCTGCTACATGAATAGCAGCAGCTGTAAAGTTTACCTAGATGGACTTCAGATGCAGAATGCCTAAAGAAAAGGACCCCACGCCCACCACGTGGTAATTGTCCTAGCAAGAATATCAGTGAATGTGCCAAATACTACTCCCACAAATGTCCAACAATTACAAGGTGGTTATGTGACGAATCAACCTGTGGGGCATCAGTGGTCCAGGGATGAATATCGGTTTCTAAACCATCAACCAGCCCCACACCTCTAATACACCAGAAGGGATCCAAGCAGATTGGAAACACAAGCAACTTAAAAACCTCCTTGTCCAATTGTGGTAATGTGGACCTAACAGAGGGTTTATTTCTGCAAGGTCGTGGATCGTCGGTTAGTTGCAACACAGCGAAAATAGAATTATTACCCAATGATAAAGGGGACTCTCTAGTCAAGGTTGTATAAAAATAACTATATTATTATTCAACAGAGAGATCTAGCACACTACAAAATTCAACCCACCCTGTAAATGAATGCATAGGACAGACAGTTTCAAGAAGGAAGGGGATGCATTCTGGATACTGACAGGAGTAAAGTAATTAATTGCAATAGTTCAAGGATACTTGGTTTCAGCACAAAGAGAGCAATAGGTTGTAACATGTCACTAGGTGCCTTTGGATAAGGACCAGGGGGACAAAACCACAATGTACCTTGTGCTTGTAGATGTTCTTGGTGATTGTCAGGGTTGCGCCAGTTTCAGGGTGCTTTGCAGCTCCTGCAACAGAGTTCAAGATGGGAGACAGATGTGGGTATCAGGTGGCAAGCATTTTGGTGAATGAGGCTTGATGGATGACAGCAGGCTGGTCTACACAGCAGCTTGGGGTCAGAAATCATTGTTTCAGTGTTTGGTGGCTCTGAAGCACTGGTCAAGGCTACTCAGATGACGTTATCAACTGCGGCATGACAATAGTCAGCGGTGCTGTCGGTTACAGCTCGACGGTCTCGACTGGCTTGAAAATGTCCCTTAAGGCAGACACTGGTTGAAGCTTGTCGATGCATTCCTCCTAGCTTCTTCACTGGGCTCTAGTCATCCTTTATGGTGGACAGACCAAAGCTGGGGAGAGTGTTGCAACAACTTGCCCTGTCCTGGGTTTGGATCAGAGACTCTCTGGCACTTCCCACCTAGGAAGCTTGCTTGCAGACCCTAGCAGGGCATGATGTATGTTGACTGAGTACTGGGACGTGGAGCTGAAGGAGCCTAGGGATTCAGAATCTACCTCTGTTCTTTGGGAGAAGTATTGGGGAGGGATCTTGCTTCCCTCTTTGGAAACCTGTGCCTCCCTGCACTGGCAGAAGCTGTAAGGCAGACTGTACTTTCAGCAAGGGTCCAAATGACTTCTTCTTGTTACTCCTTGCAAAGACTCCAAATGATCTGCCCAAAGGAGGGGCTCAACCCTCTTTTAAAGCCAAATGGCCCCTAGTGATTGGTGTAGTCTAAGCCTACCTTATTGAAAGAATCATGGGTCCCCACCAACAATATCCTGTATGCATGAGATCATAACCAGAGTGCTTTGCAACAGAAAAGGTAAAGGAGTGAAAACATGTAATACTAATTCCCACCCATCTTCCTGTCTGTTGTGGATCAAAGGGTCTCTCTGGTTACCGAGCTCTCTGTAGTTCCTGGTTAAAGTGGAATGTCTCCCATTAAGCTGCGGCAGGATCAAACTGTGTCTCCATCAATCCACATACTCATACCTTCTGCGGGGGTTGGCTACTGTAAACAAATAGTCCCAGACATGACAGGTCACTGCCCTTGATACTGAGAGGCAGGATCTGGCTTCAGGTTGACACACTGCATATCGAAAGGTTGTTGGGGGTTTCCTGTCTCTTTTGTTAGTTCTGCGACCAGGCCTCCCGTGGCCCTGCTTGAATTAACTCTGATTAGTATGCTAAGCTGCCACCAGCAGCTAACAAAGGGCAAAGTGGATAAATGAAGACTTTGTTAGTTGAATAGGCTGGCCATGGCAGGAGGAAGGTTTTGTGCTCCCCTTCTTGAGATACCTTGATGTACCCTTGGCTGTCATATCCCAACTAAATATGACAGGGGGGCGGCGCTTGTAGGCTGTGTCCACCCAGAGTACATGGGTCTATATGTATGTCATGCAGTAAGCATAGGAAAATGTGTGCAGATTAACCCCACTCGGAGGTTAATCTACCATCATTCAACTTCATTACAAATTTAAAAAAAGCCCAGGTGAGCTCACACCCAGTGTGGATGATCAAATTCCTCACATGCCCTCCAGCATCAACATGTGAACCACCACCCTACTGAGGGTCTGGTTTGTCATCAAGGCGAAAGTACCAGCTGAGGCCATCTGCATTTCCATGCTGAGAGCCTGGCTTGCTCTGGACTTCCATATCTAATCCCTTTAAAGACATGACCCAACACAAAAGCGTAGGGTTCTCCCCTTGCATGGCCATTAACCATGGAAGAGGCCAATGGTCTGTCTGGATCATAAAGTGTGACCCAAATATGTAGGGTTTCAGCTTATTTATGGCCCACACAATGGCAAAAGCATTCTTTTTTTAATGACAGCCCAGTTCCATTCCCATTTTGTCAATCGCCTGCTAATGTAGGTGAGAGGTTGCTCTACTGCTTCAGAATTCAGCTGCACTAATACTGGTCCAATCCCAAAATCACAGGCATCTGTCTGGATAATTAACTACTGACCATAGTCTGGCACACTTTCAGAACTGGGACCCTGCAAAATCCATCCTTTAAATCCTGAAATGAGGTTTGACTGGCGGGGTCCAAGTTGCCTTCTTCAGCATTTTCTTGGAAGTTACATAATTCAGGGGCATGGCAATGGTCCCATACCACTTGATGAATGACCGGTAGTGCCCGTTGAGACATAGAAAGGCTCTCACATGTGTATGTGTGTTGGGGGTGTCCAAATCCTTCACAGCTGAACCTTCGCTTTGAGGGGTTGTTTTTCTAACTCCACTGACCGGGTGGCCTAGGTAAACTCTGATGCCCTCCACCATCTGGACTTTTCTGGCCTTGATAGTCAGACCTGCATTCTGCCGCACCTGAAGGACTTGTTTCAGGTGGGATAAGTGATCCTCCCAGGTGTGGCTGAAGACAGCAATGTCGTCTAAATAGGCTACACTACAGTTTTCCAGACCAGACAAAACCTGGTTAACCATCCGCTGAAAAGTGTCAGAGGCATTCTTCAATCCGAAGGGCATCACAGTGAACAGATAATCTCCATCTGAGGTTGAGAATGCTGACCTCTCTCTAGCACCATCTGTCAAGCTGACCTGACAATACCCTGCCGTGAGGTCAAAGATACTCATGTACTTGGCAGCGCTGAGCCTGGCAATGAGCTCATCTGCCCGAGGAATGGGGTGAGCATTTGTTTTCATGACAGAATTGAGCCCCCTGTAGTCCACACAAATGCAAACTTCAGTCTTCCCACCACTGGTCTTTTTAGGGGCCAATACCACTGGGCTAGACCAGGGGCTGTGGGATGACTATCACTTTTAAGGACAGCATCTTGGAAACGTCCTCCTTGATGGTCTCCCTGACCTTATCGGACATCCAGTGAATCGTACTCTTCACCGGCTTACTGTCTTCAGTGTCCACATCATGGGTGCATCAATATGTGCAACCTGGAGTCAGAGAAAACAGACCGGCAAACTGTCCCAGTAAACGGCGACAGTCTGTCAGTTGCTGTTCCGACAGGTCCGTTGCAAGGTTGAAAATTCATGTTCATTTCAGACTAATGTTTTCACTTTCCCTGGCCCCCAGATGGCTATTTATTGCAAATAATTGTATTAACACAATTGGTGTAAAATATGTGCAGATTGCATAATTCTCTTGCAATGGGCAGAACAGAGACTTCTACTACAACAAGAGATAAATGCATGTTCTGTTCCCCAGAGCTGAGCCAATTTGCTTCCCTGAAATGCTTTGCACAATCTGAGTTACTTTTCATTCCAACATGAATAATCAGATGTCTACAACAGTTCACAAGGTCCAAATCAATGTTTATTTCTGTGCAACACTTAACGTCTATTCATTATACCATTCATAAAGTCATCCTCTTGTTGCTGTGAGCCTTTGAAGGAGTGTACTTGCATTGTGCAACCACTTGTTACTTAACAGCAAAACCTGATCTTTGATAAAAGTTCAGATTTCCATGTTGTTGAATGGTGTCTGCTTCCACAGTGATAGCTTGTCTGGATGGAATACTCTTGTACTGTGGCCAGGCGAATGTCAGATAAATGGTGGTTTCTACCAGCAGTACTTTCTGGAACTGTGGTCTTCTAGGGTGCCTAATACTACAACCATTGTGATACATGGTCATAATTATAGACCATACATTTTTGATAATCCACAGGTAAAACAAACAAGCGGTAAACAAACATGCCAAGCCCTTCAAATGTTAATGTCCAAGGTTGTTCATCATTATTCAAACACCTCAAAATCAGGACAACCATGTATGTCACAAATAGCTTGGTACCAACTTTCTCGCCTTTGAAAAATCAAGCCCTCCATCTCGGAAAACAACTTCAAATCTGCTGTCGAAGCCTTGGTCCTCTCCCACCTGGATGGTGGCAATGCCCTTTTAGAAGGCCTTCCAGAAACTACCCTAGCTCCCTCAGATGTGTCCTGCATGTTGCAGCACACATAATCAAAGGACTCTACAAATTCGACCACATCAAACTGACCCTCATCAAACTGCACTGGCTCCCACTGCTAGCTTGTATCATTTTCAAATCCTGCTGTATTATCTACAAGGATGCCACCCTGAAGTCCACAAGCTACCTCACTGAAAATCCAGCAGAAGTAAAGATATGTGCAGACTTGAACTACGACAGTGCAGGAAGGAAAAAAACAGAAGACAGACCTTCTCGGTCTTCCCCGAAGACTCTCTCTAGAACCTCCCTCATCAACATCCGACTTGCCCACTTGCTACTACAGTTCATAAGGGAGCTCAAGACACTCCTCTTCAAGGAATGGCTCCTCGATGCCTATGTCTATACACCGTCCACTCCCCACCCTACCTGGGACTGGGTGATCTGATCTCCATTGTTTCCTCCACCGGTTACTCGTTGATCCACAGCTGACTATTGCCCTCCCTCCCCTGTTGGTATAGCCCCACCCCCTTGTTTCTATGCTCCGTAGCCTTATTCTTCCCCCTATGATTGTAAAGGAATCTGTTGCTTCCCGAAGCAAGGTGCGTGTTCAATCAATACCCGAATAATAATAATAATAATAATAATAATAAGTCCATGACAGCATGGACATCATAAGATCCAGGTTATCCATTGTTGGCCATGTTTGTCATTGGATATCCAATATCTGTAGAATCATGGACAACCATGTATGTCCATGATACGATGCACACCAGGCTATATGGTTGTCGGTGGTTTTCCCCGGAGCCATTTACCATCTGTGGTTGTCCTTGCAAAACCATGGTTAAAATCATACCAAAAGCATGTGCAATTAATACAAAATGTGGATGCCCACATCTATACCCACATTGACGGACACAAACAGATCTGTCTTCCACTGAAGTTTCTCCATTGTTTTCTTAACCGGGAACCAATATTCTTCAAGATCCTGGCCATCATTCTCCAGAATTAGTGTGACGAGAAGCTTCCAAAAAGCTCCAACACTACTCCTCTCCAGAAATCCTATGATCTGCAGCCCCGTAGACACTGGTAGGGCACTGCTTGTGGGAAATAAATGAGGATGGACTCTTTTGGTGCCGATCAGAGTCTTCTGAGTGTTGCCTTCCACTCTCCCTCTGTCAGACCAAGAACCACCTTCATTATGAAGATCATGCAGCACCTATGTATTCACATTATAGAGCATGCATGTCTCCCTGTTGACCGTGCAGTCCTACTCTTGGGGTGCCGTGAGGCTATCGTGTTGCAAGTTGGTTATCAAATCAAATAATTTTATGTCACCAAATTGGTACATATTTCCTATTCAGATGCATATAAATACCAAATGTCCTTAGTGATTAAAGAAGCAATGGACTGGTAATTGCATTATCTGACCTTTCATAAGGAAAGACAGAAACAAGAATGTATGCAAAGTTCAACATAATCAAGACGGGTCCCTTTTGGGTTAGTGTCAGCAGCACATGCCTTACACCTCACACAAGAACTCAGTCAAACTCATAAAATCAGATGCAGGCAGGTCAGTCTACCATGATATTGCCTTAAAAAAGAAACCCGGAAGAACAGGAACTTTGCCACCTGAGGGTTAACAATAAGACTAAAAACATACTCTGAGTAACATACTGAAACTAGAACAGCAAATTGTAGTACTAACATTCCACATATTAATCCCAATCTCCACCCCCTCCCCAACTAAGTGACCCCACTCAAAGTCTCCTACCACCTCATAATACGCAGACAACTTCATACTTTGCAACGTCATATCTAATACTGTGTAAATCTTGATTGCACTATGACAAAGGTCACATGTTTTGCTGCAGCACCCACCCCACCTAGCCAGTGGCTAACTCGTTTTCACAGCATGGCAAATGATCAGATCCTGGGCTCTACTTATGTACCCAAGTATCACCACCAAAACACATTTTATTTAGACACATACTGGCAAACACGACTTGTGGAAGTATAAATTAATACCTCAGATTTTACACTTACTATCTCACTAACAAACATAGCTGTCCTTATTTCCTGTAGAGCCATGCACAAGGAAACTGCCCAAATGGCAGAGGTGTGCTACACAGGACCTCTTTGTATTACATTACATTTCATACAGGGCGATGGAGACAGGCACCAGATGCGATGGCAGCTAGAGTGCCTCCAGGATAGGAAACAGTGGTGTAAAAGTGTCAAGCAAGCAAGAGTTAAGCTAGAGACGATGTAGGATCTGTCTCTGTTCTAGGAAAACACTGACATTGTCAAAGGGGGAAAGCCTGCTGGGTCTTCTCTGCCATATTTCAGTCCATCCAGAATTGTGTTAGTGTTCACGGCAGGACTATATTGCTGTTAGATATAATGGATCAATATATTTAAATGATAAACAGTAGAGTGAGCCCAGAGGACACAACACTCACACTGGCCTCCAGTTATCAAACTAGTGACCAAATGGTAAAATACAGTGTAGAAAGTGGAACCACATAAAAGGCCCAGACTCACCACGAAAGCTGGTCTCCAGTCTCACTTACTTTCCGTCCACTTCACAATATTCAGGAAATGTGTGATTGTCTTTCTTCTAACTTGATGACCCTGACCCACTGCATGCTGATCATTGTCATTTTTCTTCTGTTTCCATGGTTATGCCCAATGCTATTGTGCTCCTTCTTCACAAAACACGGGTCTATCGGGCTACTTGAATGAGTCCTGTGGGTGCTGCTCTGATGATAAAAGGTTGTGACATGAACAAAATGTATGGTAAAAGAATTAGCTATCGCCATTGATGCCAGTATTTGTGCCATCTCATGTGAATTGTCAATTTGGAAAGCACGTAAGGATGATGAGGCCAGATTTGGTGATTCATGGTCTGTGGTACCTCCCTTTGCTCCACCATTACCTGACAAGGCTCCCCAATCTCAAAGACCATTTCTCCTGCGTCTTCCACATCCTCAAACAATTGCTCATCGGACACGTCTCTTAGCAATGAGGTCTGATCAATGCACAACACCATGCACCATTCGCCTCCTTCCTCATGAGTGCCTGAAAGGACCAGCCTGTCCTTCACAACCACAGCTTCTAGAAAAATGGTAACGATAGTCCCTGGTGCTATCGCCTGTGACTCGGCAGGCCATAGCTAAATTCTAGGGGTATCCGCCATGCCGATCCCTTATTCCAGGTACCCAATTTAACACTATCATTACCCAATATAACAATAATGCTGAATGTACTGGCAGGTCCCTAATCGTGCTATTGCTGCAATACACAGGGAAAAGTGCTGCTTCTCTTAATGGGTACAATCATGGAGTTGAGCACACTATACCGTCCTTTGAAAAAGTTATCGACATATTAAACTTGCTCAGGAGGTCCCTTCCTAAAAGAGGATATTAAGTCATGTTTGCCTTTACTAGGGCTTCCCCCTATCTGTCCTTCCCTTCTCCCTACAGAAATTCCGGCTCCACGGCGCATCCGAAGACCCCACAGCGTACTTTGCAGAGTCCTTACTAGAGGGGGAGGCATTGCCTCTGTTTCCTTTCCTCTTTTCGCATTGTTTGTCTCCCAGTCATCCTCCACTTCCTCCTCTGTTCCTTCTATCACATGCCCTGATCCTTCTGTGGGGACAAACACACCCTCAGTGCTGGCGTAGCAGGCAGCCTCCATTCCCCCTTCATTCTAATTCTGCATCTGTAGCAGTGCTTTCCTTTTCCATGTCCACACTTACTCCCTTTCTGACAGATTTATCTAGCCGTAAGAGAATCTTACCATGACTCCATCTTCATTCCTCTGCTTCCTGTGTTTCCCTGTACTCGTCTTCCTGCTTTTTACTCCTATCCTGTTGTTCCCATGCCACTTCGCTCTCTACTAATCTTGCTGCTTCTTCCTGATTCTGTTGTTCTTGTCTTTACTCTCCGTAATCTATCCTCTAAGCTGGAACCGGGGGGCAATTCTTCCCTCGCTGACTCTCCTTCACGCCTACTCCTTACAACTCCCTCTCGCTATGGCTCTTCTAGTCCCAAGGTTAACGCCGATTTATCCTTAAGGTAGAGTTTTCTTCTTTCCTCTTCCATTTGGATCCAGCCAACAACCTCTACTAAAAAAAGGCGTTAACCTTCTGCTTCCCTCATAACTCCTGTCACTCGAAAAATTGGTGCATACAGAAGTGTTACCCCTGACTGCCTCGTAACCATCCGAGTAGTCGCTGGAGAATATGGAAGTTAAAACTTTGGATTTGTATACCCTTCTGTGGGTGACAAAGGATAGCACCCATATGGGGGTGGTGCAGAAATAATGTGTAGACCTTACTTCCTCGTCCCTTCTTCCATAGCTATGACCTTCTGGGCCCTCCCACACTTCTCATATAACCTCCATATCGCCAAGATATTCAGTCTTTTGTCCAATTTTGACCCCTTATATTTAGTACCTAAGAAATACACAGGTTTTCCAATATATCCTCATCATAGGACCCGTCACTAGAGCACAGTTTAGACACATTGCCCTTCGTTTCCCTCAACCATTTCCGATGATATTTCAAAAAATGTATTTTACGTCCGAGGAGCACTTGACATAAATGATTCAATGGAGTTTCCATGTTTCAACAAAAAGCCCGAAAATCTCGATATTATAAAAAAGAAAAACCTGTCAACACTAACATTACTACCCAAAAAATAACTTTTCTATACCTTAAAAGATGTTCCCCACACTCACTCTCCGCACTCACTTCTTTTATCATAACTGCTTCAATAACGATGTATTCCTCAACCACTCACAAAAGACAACATCTTATTAAAGAACGCCGGCCCAAATCCTTTCCATTCCTTTGAGATTTCACCTTCACTCGAGCATAGAAGTAGCGCAGTGTTTTCCACTACAACACCACTGTCTTTCTTCCTCTTTTCACTATTATGGCCATTTCTACTACAGAACCATCTTCCCCCAAAACTACCAGAGGAGACCCACACTACGCTAGACTAACCAAGAAGCTTGAGGTGCGGGGTCCGCCCACGCAATTAGACCAAGTAAGGCCTTACCAAGATATGCCTCAGAAAGATATCTACGGGTGGTCTTACCATAAGATGCCACCTCATTCTAAAGTGAGTGCTCCAGCCAACCAGACAAGCAACCTGAAGGGTATCAAGACTATCCCCACGAGTATCACACTGAGCTGAAGGAGTACACTTCTAAAATAACAAACGAGATAAAAATACAAATTTAACAACATAAAACAATTCATACACTTCCTAAACACATTCACCTTTCAGCCTGCTTTGTGCCGTCTAATCCCACAAACATCTTTTGCCCTACCTAAAAAAAAAAAAACAACTGGTTTTCTTTTTGTACTACCATACCCCACTCGGTTTACCTGACAAAGATGCACTTACGTGGACGTCGAAACCTTGAAGCGCTCTGAACTGGTCCTTCCACAATCAATTCTGCTTCACAACTGGGCTGCGTAACTTACGCTTAAGGCACCAGACAGGCCTCTTGGTGCCTGTAAATCACTTTTTTTTCATATACGAGCTGGTCCCAGCAGAGAAGGACCCCAGTCAAGGTGGACAAACAGGAGACCCTCAATATTTCCGGGGAGCCTAAGGCTCCTACCTGGCTCGCCGAATTGTATGCGTGGACCTTTAGCTCCACCCCTTTAACCAAATTAGGCCCACCTCTAGAATTAGTAAATCAAAAATTAGTCATGGGAGCTCCTCTATGAGAACGAACACGGCAAAAATGGCCTGTTCTTTGGGAAGGTACCCACTCTAGAGTCTGCAGCCACACTTTAGCTCACTGCACCTTACACAGATGGGAAATTACCATTTGCATATCAGTCTTTGTCCCGCCCACATGGGCAGTCCAGCACCGAAATGCTATGGCAATTCCTCTCTGAACAAGAGTACCAACAGCAATCCCATACATATGTTTCAGCCTTGTTGGGCATCAGTGAGGTGGAGCTGTGCCTCTCTGAGCACAGTGAGCAAGGGGTCCACGTCTGGATGGCCCTGGGAAACTTAAGGTGACTAGATCTAAGGCCCTTCAAAAAAATCAAAAATTAGTCATGGGTGCTCCTCCATGAGAATGAACACGGCAAAAATGGCCTGTTCTTTGGGAAGGTACCCACTCTAGAGTCTACAGCCACACAGGTCAATGGGCTGTGTCCGTGCTGGTAGAGAGACTCCCAGACCCCCCCTTTGTTTTGCATATTAAGTAACTTTGGGTCTCACCCTAAATTAGCAAGGGAATCTAGACGTGGACCCCTTGCTCACTGTTCTTAGAGAGGCACAGCTCGACCTCACTGATGAGGCCCAACTAGGCCAAAACACGTGTCTGGGGTTGCTGTTGGTACTCTTGCTCAGAGGAGAATTGCCCAGCATTTCTGTGCTGGACTGCCCCTGGGCAGGACAAAGACTGATATGCCGGGACATTTCTCCTCTGTTAAAGTGACAGTGAGCTAAAGACTTGCTTGAGACTCTCCCAGGAGCCATCCACCCAAGAACAGGTCAATGGGCTGTGTTTATGCTGTTAGAGAGACTCCCAGACCCCCTTTGTTTTGCTATAGAATTAGTAAGTGTGCCTTCTGTCCATAAAGCAAGTATTTTGTACAGACAGCTGGGAAGGGGCTTAGATGACATCTAACAGTCAAACTAACCCTGGTCTCCCTGAACCACGCAAAGAACACACATTATATACAGTTTGCAACAGTTAAAGCACTCCCCCAGATACTGTTATAAAGGCATCCCCCCAAACATGATTGGTTGCCCTGTACAAAGAAATCTAAAACCCACGCAGTTCATTTGGCACAGACATTATAACATTATTCTCTAAAAACCTATAATTCGAAGGTTTACATTTGAAACACACCCCTTCCGAAAAACCTCTCCATATTTGGCGGCAGTCTTGCCTCTTAGTTACACAACAACAGAATTCCTATTAATGATGCAAACAGACCTGCCCCAAAAATACATAAGCACATGAGGACGAGAGAAAGACACGTAGATTCCCTTTTGACCTATTCGTGTTTGCTAATTATGTTGCCCAAATCCGTCTGGTGTCCGATTTTTATGACTTCTACGTGACTGACCGTTCCTATTCACATGAGTTCTGCCCACTCTCTGACAACACAATCGCTCTCCTGAAATGTATTACTACTGATTTCCGCCAGTTCCCTGGGAGACGCCATCTGTTCCAAACAACTTCACAAGTTCACAACATGTCTATCCCTTACAACAATGAGCTCTCCTGTTTACCAGAGATCATATCTCCCCTTCGTCCTCCAGCACTTGAGCCATCTGCAAACTGACCGCAGCCTCTCAGTTGACCAACTTATAATATCTGTTCCCTGACTGCTGACAGGGCCTTTGCAAGCCTTTGCCACAATTGCAAAAACACTGCTTTAATTAATCCACAATACGAAGACCCAAGATACCATACATGTATACCATTATGTGTGCATTTTTATACCTATTATGATCTCCTCTAACAACCGCCATTCATACAGCTAGATTCCACGTTCACATATTGATCGCCTGCTTCACCTGAGTGGGGAGGGGCCCTCCATGTGACAAGGTTTCATCGTTATGTTTCAGCGTGCATGCAAATCTACAAATGTATCACCTCTACACAAAATAACACAAAGTAATCTAAATTTAACACTTATCCCATTTCCCATAAATATTGTAATATTTGTAGCAATTTGCTAAAGTGACAGAAATGATGGTGATGACCTGTCCACCTCCAGTCAGTGGTATGTCGCGTGAAGTTCAAACTTTTCCAATTTCCCAGCACTACCTACAATTGAACTGCTTTAGAACCGGGCATGTGAACCCCATCATGGCGACAGTTTAAACCGCAGAGCATAGCGCCTGTAGAAAATGGATTAACTTCCTGAAAAATCATCTTTCCCCAGAGATGTAAGGACTTGAATACGCATGGAGGTTTCTGGACTCCAGCTGCTAGGATACACAAGTTAATCTTATCCTATTTTCTCATGACAGCTTCTAAAACCGAAAAACTCCTTTCCAGTTTAATGAAGACTGGAAAGCATTCCGTTAATGTTCAGACTTTCACTTTAAAAAATATATATATATCTAACAGCAACCTCTGCAGTTACTGCTGTTTTGATCGAGACAGTTTACACGCTAGCGCAATGCTCTGCTGCATGGATTATTAATTTGTGGTTGTAAATTACACATTGACATAATACCAGGTGGCAAATTATGCATTTTATGATTAAAAACATTGAAGCACTCTTGAAATCTTTCTGGCTAGATCTGATTTTTTTAAATAAAAAAGAACAAAACCTTATAAGTGATAATAGGCACACAAAAATAGAAAAAAATACAATATATTAGCTTGAAAATCAGAAACAACTTGAGCAAATGCCCCACATTCTTTACTTTGTCCACGGATATCTGAATTTTCAGGTTGGCTGATGTGAGGGAAACACTGAAAAATGACTTTGTGATTTTTCTCTTCACATTCATAATTTCTAAGGAACAAGGTGCCTGACTGTAGAGTGTCCACATGACCACTGGAACTCCACAGTGGTGTCCGCATACAGAACAAGAATGCTGATTCTGGGGACATATCATGATCATGCACTGCCTCCAGGGATGTTCTGGGTCACGAGTCTCAAAAAGGATTATTTCAGGTGCACTGGTGCTCTGGGGTGGTGCAGACCCGGGCAGCAAGAATTGAGATGCCACCAGACATGGTCTCTCTCCCCATTTCAAGGACAGTATTGTGCAACTCGCCAAACATGCAGTGACTCAAGAAGGAGCTCTCTCTTTCCCCGAGAACAGGCAACCTTGCTAGTGATTGAGATGTTGCTAGTGGATTCTCCTGCAACAGGAGAATACGAGTGAGAACAGAGTGTGGGGAATCATTGTCAATAAGAACATTTCGGCACTGGAAATACAATACAAATAAGGTCAAATCAAACTTTAAAGCTTGCTGCCTTTTACACCTCTTGGCCATGGTCTGCTCCAGCCACTACGTCCCAAAGGCTATAACCAATCTCTTGGTTTCATCAGACCACTGCGCTGTCCCTGGAGAGGATCTCAACAACCTCGGGGACGCAACTCTGTCATCGGGATTATCTCCAACCTCTTTGCTTTGGGACAAACAAGCATGCTTTAAAGAATCAAAAAAGCTTGCTAGAACTTCCATCACCTCTGCCTTTGCAAGGCAAGCATCCTTCAGAGGATGGATGTAATTTTAGGGGGTGGGGGGCAATGATGTTTGTCCTCACATCAACTTTTGTGGCACACCGTTGTGTCCCCCTCACTTGGCAGAGCCCCTTTTCTTTAGGTGTCATGTCCCCCTCCAACATTTTCAACAAAGGTACCCCACTGTTTTTCACCAGCCTGAGTTCTTCAGAGACTTTTACCAACCTCTTGGTTTTGTCAGTCAAGGGTTTTTCAGAACGTCTTGGCTTTGACAGGCAATGTCTGGACTTCTACTAATGCAGCAGAGTCCAATGTTTTCTGCTGCTACCGGCTGAGCTGTCTCTGCTTCCGGAGTGTGCCCACTGCTAGATACCGTGCTCTCCTGCTCCCAGGTGAACGCAATTTTCTGAGCACGGTGCCCTTTGTTTTCAGCTGTGTCTGCTGGCTTCCTATTGGTATGGAGATTCCCTCCTCTTTTCTATTGGTTTTGGTACTTTCAGCCTTGCCCTGTTGCACGCCATTCTTTGTTGTTCCCCCTCCTTGCATAAAAGGGGAAACCACGCTTAAAAAAGGTTCTAGTCGCTATTCGGAATCTCATTGCTGGAGCAAATAGGAGAATTATGGGATGACAAGGCGCAAAAATGAGAGATAAGTGAATGACCTAAGTTTCCATTTACCAAGTGCAAAGGCATGGGTGATTCATCAGTAGGTTGCGTTTTCTGTATACTTTCTTTTTAATTTGCATCCAGTTAAACACACACACACACGCCCCCCACCCTCAAAAATACTCAAACCTCATTTTTTATTTTGGGAAAAGTGTTTTCAGTCATTCAGCAGAGTTCCAGCTCTATTGTGTTCAGTAAATTGCCTGGAGAGGCCATGTTTTGTGGGGTAATTTTAGGGGGGGAGGGGCAAGGGTGTCTGTCCCCCCAATGTTCGTGGCACACCATTGTGTCCCCATTCATTTGGCAGGGGCACCTTTTCCTTTAGATGTCATGTAACCCTCCCCCCCAACATTTTCAGCAAAATTACTCCACTGGGTATAGGCAGGGGTGGACTGGGAACCAAAAGAGGCCTTGGAAATGATGTTCAAAGTGGGCCTCATATTACACATTTTCAGCAAACTGATCCCTTTTCCTATGAGAAAATGTGGAAATAAAATAAGTTACCAGACAAAGAGGTCCAGGGTGCAGAGGCCTGCCGGGAAATCTCCAGAGTTCCATATAGACCAGTCCAACCCTGGGTATCGGCGGTAAGTTTACATTCTCCAGCATGAGAACACAAACTCTACAATATGCATGGAGAACTAATCCAGAAGCTCATATGCTCACATCAAACCCAAGTCACCATGACTGTGAACCTTTGGCAAAGCCGTCAGTTTTGCCTTCTGTAAAGTCAACACCTTTGGCTGTGCACACCGCATCTAAGGTCCCTTGCAGGGGGCAGGCCTAAGAAGGCCTGTGCTTTGCCAAATGCCATAACACATTCTCTTGTACTTGTCCCACTTCCAAGGATTGTCATGAAATGCCCACTTACTCGCCCTGTTACCATGGATTCCCATCACATGTCCAAATGCTTGCCCAATTGACAATGATAACATTTATCTGCCAGGGCACATGCCATCAACATAACTTACCTATTCATACCACTGCCACCCTCAACCCTTCCCAAGCTGCACACTCCTTTTCATGGCTGGTGCCCAGAAGAAGAATTCAGAAGCACAGCACTCTGCTCCCGTGGCCAGTGCCACTTCAGTGGTGCCTATGGTAGACGAGTGTCACTGCACTCCTCTTCCCCTAACCAGCAATGAAGAGAGGCCTGCCATGTGAGAAGTGTGAAGCATGTTCTATGGTCTCCCAGGACCACCTACATCCCCTTCCCTAATGC
Organism: Ambystoma mexicanum; assembly: GCF_040938575.1. Lineage (NCBI taxonomy): Eukaryota > Metazoa > Chordata > Amphibia > Caudata > Ambystomatidae > Ambystoma > Ambystoma mexicanum. Next base: position 467,168,646 of record NC_090934.1, read on the forward strand.
CATTGGCAGTGTCACCAGAGTGGCAGGCCCTGCTGGCAGACTATGGCAATTCTGCACATCAGCTTTAAAGTGTTGCGTTGCCTGCATGCTCCAGAGCCCTTTCTTTCTCATGGGCCCAGGTCCTGTAGTGTGTGGCCAGTGGAAGAACATACTATACAACACATATATGATATGTTTCTGGAGTGGGGAGCAAAAAACATGAAAGTGAGAGGTTATACACAATGTGGGTGTCTTGCTCCGCCCCATGAAATGGGGCCAGTGAAGATACCGTTTTTGCACATGTACTGAAAGGTTTTCGGGCATGCAAAGCAAGTTTGGGAAGGGAGGATGAAAAACACAGTCACACTCGTGTTCCTGCCACACAGGTAGTCCCACAACAGCAACACGTGGGTATAAATGTGACAGCCCATGACGCTCCAGTAGAATGGCCTTTACTCCCTTACTGTAGCACCTCAGCAGCAAGCAACGGAGCCAAAGCCAGGAATGTGAACATAAAAGCAATCTGCTTCTCTGCACAGTGTCAGGGAAGGCAGGGAATGTGAACTGAAAAGCAAGCTGCTTGCTCTACACAGTGTCAGGGAAGGCAGGGAATGTGAACTGAAAAGCAAGCTGCTTGCTCTACACGGTGTCAGGGAAGGCAGGGAATGTGAACTGAAAAGCAAGCTGCTTGCTCTACACGGTGTCAGGTAAGGCAGGAATGTGTATTTTATTGAATTGTTACTACAGAGGGCCGCTGGGGTGAGCATCGATATTTCTAATTGAATCCTACACTGGTGATTAATATTATTTATTAGCCTGAGATGATTCGGAGGATGATCTGTTGACCGACATGTGTTGAGCAGAGTTACTTCTCTTATGAGGCTTCACTAAATTCATTCGGACTAGAGTCCTGTGAAGAGATTTTTTGTTGAATAATGAACGGACAGTGTGGTTATAATTTTGTTTGGACGAGTGTATTGTTTATGGAAACCTATAAGGAATGTTTCCTTCAAACAATTAATTGATCCATTAATATATATGTCTAATCTCTACTGAATTGCCTGAGTTGAGCATAGGAGGTCGCTCTTAATGTTATGAGGGCCTAGAATGTTGTCTGACCTCTTTCTGCCATTGGTTACTGAATGAGAGTGTGGTCATAGTCTACACATGCCATTAACCAATGGATGACGGCCTCCCCTTTTATAATGCAACGGGTCAGCCACTAGCTTTCCAGGTTATGGGGGCTACTCATGATGAGGAAGATAGAGACAAGCAGAAAACAGGACAAAACAGAGTGCTCAGGAGGGTTTCAAATTCAGCCTGGAGATGAGATCCTTCCTTGGATATAGTGCCCCTCGGCCATGCTACCCCCGTCATGGAAAAGCGTAATGTGCAATACCTGTAGAGCAGTGCAGGAAATGTGCCTGAACAAGACAGAGCGGTGCGGAGGATCCCCACTCCGTGCTCCAGACCAAGGGGTCCCAGACACGACTCTCACAGATACTGTGCCTCATCAAGCAGACCGCGTTCAGAAGACTCAGTGTTCGTGCCGAGCAGTCTGCTCGCTGTAGCGCAGGCTGATCCCGTGGCACAACCCTTTCTTCAACGAGTGTTCAGAACACACAGTACTGGAGCCTGCATGCAGACACTGCTGAAGTAGCACTTCCCGAAATGCAGCTGTTCAAACTGGTATATATGTCTTGCATTTTACAGACATCTCTTTATTGGGGTGAATATTGTGACCAATCAAAACAGGAGTACATTAATCACTCGAAATAAGACATGTTTAACATTTAAAATTGTGGACATTATGTTGTTCCCATAATGCTCTTTGCTTTTATGAAAATAGCCAGGATTGGGTTTTATATAGAGACGCTGTGTTGTGCAACCTGGCCGTGGGCCACGCCCCTTAGCCACGCCCCTTGGCCCCGCCCCTCCTAAGCAGTGACGGCTCTCCCAAAAAAAATGTCCATTGCCAGCACTGCCTGTAGGCAATGAAACACAAACGAAGCCCAAGCTAGACATTGACACCTCACTGATTACAAGCCAAGAGTGCAGCGAGAAGGAAAATAGTTTGCTAAACCTGTCTTCCATCTTACTAAAACAAGGCATTTTCAAATATTTCAAAGGCACTGACGAATGCATTTCTCCGTTTTTGAGATAAGGACGGAATGGTGACAATGGGACCACATCTCATTTTGTTTTAGGGGAGAGATGAGCGCCCTGTGTGCTACACACAGGTCACTGCAGCAGGCACGTTAATCGTTTCAGCCAACTTACTGGAATGGGGAAGTATGACATGCAGGGTTACAAGTCTAACTCTGTTTCCAATGTAGCATTGTGCAGAGGAAGACAACCATTGCTTAATGTTACATCCTGCCCTCCCCTGTGGTAGTAAACAGAGTTATTATGAAATGGAACTCTGGCCAGAGGAGTGGTCCATTCTAACAGTTGGGAGAGAGGCCTGGCAGGAGAATGGGTGGATGACCAGTGACTGCTGTCTACTGATACACACATACTAAGATGACCATATATGTTTGCTGTAAGCAAATAAATGCCTTACATGGAAGATACAGTCTACAAGTCATCAGTGTGTGATTTGCAGAATACTACATATATTGAGTTTTAAGTATTGAAATAATAAATGGTGTGTACTCTTAAAGTATACACGTGTAATTGAGTCGACTTGTGCCTTTATGCTGTCCACTTGTATACACAATTGGTAACTGACTGTGAGCCACCCAGTCAATTGCCTGCCTGCTAGACCGTCTGTGTACGCTTGTTTAGGTAAGTGGAGGCACTATGCCCAATAGTAATTAAATCACAGCCAAGGCAGGGTGGGTATGGGGCCTGGGAATGTAAAGACATTCAGTTGTGCATGACCTACAACCCTTCTCCTGTGCCTACAAGCAGGTAGAGCCAACAGTCAGTCTGAAGTAGAGCAAGAATTTGCATTAAACGACTTGCACACTACGTTCCATCATTTTACATATTTTGCTATTGAATCTCATTTGGGAGGTGTGTATTATTCTGTTCTTTCTTTATATATAGATTGCCTTCTGGGCTTTCACTTCGGAGATCATGAATATTTTAAACTTTGAATTAAAATAAAGGATTTGCTGCAGCAATAGGTACTGTGGGGTAAAATATAGCCCCTGAATGGCAGAAATAAAAAGGCCAGTACAGTAATTAAGAGTGAAGCTGACTGCTGCTACCCAATGGAAAATGCAGGCCAGTCCCAAATAACTTCTGTTTCTGACTTAAAGCCTTGGATAGGCACATGAACAGATATGGATCTTTTTCAACTTTACCAAAATGAACATGCACTCGAAGACTTAAAATTGCTAGATATGCCCAATGCATAGCAAAAGATATATGGGGCTGAAAACGCTGTTTTAATAAAATATAAAAAGGTACAATTTTACTTAAAGTGACAGATAGCAGTACGTTACATTGACTTCAATTCAGCACAATACTGTGATCCAGAAATCAAAAGTGAAGCCAAGCGCCCTGCAATTGTCATGAATAAAAACACTTACTTGTCAACATTTAATTGACATCATTTAAATGGAGAGGCCTACTTGGAGCATTGCGATACTAAAGTTATTTCAACTGTTATATTAAAGAAAGACATTACACATGGACAGATTAAAAAACTGAAGCGGTACTTTGAAAAGCATGGACGAAGAGGGGCATTTCCATTGAAATGAAATTGTGACCACACGACCTGCTGGTTTGGGCTCTCTGGGAGAAAGATGTCTGGTTGTCAATTAGTTGCTGATAACAAGTCCTGCCAAAGTAACCTTGAGGTCAAGCTTTCCATAAAACTGTACATTAAGTAATGAGCAAGGCCTTTGAACCCAAGAAGGACATGGGAAGATAAACACAGATAAACCAGATGGCTGGTCACATGTTTTTAGGGAAATTGACACTTACCTACTGAGGCCATGTGATGCTTTGCCAGTGATTAAACATTGAATAGAGTTTCTCCTTAATAAGAGGAGCAGCGTGTGTCCAATAGAGCCCATCACATGTTCAAATTTAACATGGCAACTCCACTCATGTAGGGTTTGCGGAAGTAAAATCAGTATGCCCGGATTAGCCATAAAATATAGAACGCATATATATATCATTATGGGGTTATTTGAAAGACCAGGGTACTTATTGCAGTAAGAGATTTTTCAGAACAAAAGATGAACAAATCCTTGTGAATTTGAAATGATGTATCTATTCCCCCCTCAGCCTACACCATACATATCTCCCAACCTCTGGTCCTACCAGCAGCCAGTATCCGTTCTGGTGGGAGGTGAAGGGAACATGCTAGCCAATCCTGAGAGAGGAATTATGTCAAGGTTGATGTGTCAATAGCCCTAGAAAAGGCCGGGTTTGTATCAGAATTGGGCTTTTGTGAATTATTCCGGGAGAGAGTTGCTACTGGACTCTTGCAAGGAACAACAAGCAGAGAGGTCTCAATCCTTGCATTGGAGACAGTGACTGGGACATAGAGAAGCTATGTAGGACCCAAACCAGTGGAGCAGGAGGAGTCTGGGTGCAGGAGAAAATCCCCGACTGAAAGCCCTTGACCAGACCAGTGCTGCCCTGAGAGGAGCCCTGCTGTTTTCCCTGACCAAAGCCTCCTATGTGAGTAGATATCCCAAAGCCATCAATCGAGTGGGGAGCAACCTTCCTTTATCCCTTTCCATTAATGGGTAAAAGAGGTGGTGAAAGTGGCTAGGCCCTTTGCACAATTTATTAAATCTTACTCAAACTAATTTCCCCATTAGAAAACCACCCCTCTGTTGAAACTGCATTGTGTTGGGAGCAGCCATCCTTAAACCTTTCATTAAAATGTGGGGAGAGGGGAAACTGTAGACCCTTAGCACATTTGAATAAAGTAAATCAATTATTTCCCAAATAGAAAATCACGGCATGAGTGTTGATAGAATTTGAAACTAACAAAGCTCATGCTCAGAGTGTTAGAGCTGGTAACCCATAAAGACATGGTTGACTGTTTCTGAAATCCTTCACTTCCACATATAAAGGGGTGAGGGGGTGTCCATAATCCCAAAAGGAAGTAATCCACAAAATACTACCTTTCAAGTCAGTGTGGAGGGTGTAAAACGAAATTCCCCATTCCTTTTAAATCAGAATTACTAAGTATTGCATCTCATCTGTCTGTGAGTACAAAAACAAAATTTCCCTTTTCGTTCTCATTTTTCTGACCCCCAAGTTATCAAGTCCTGCCTTTTATTTTTAAGTGTGTTGAAAAACGATTTTCATTTGAGGTTTTTTTTTTACCCAACCTTTCCTTTTAAATAACAAGCCCAAAAATATTTTCCCAATGAATTCCTTTCCCAAACAGCACCTTGGTATTGTATTGCACATGCTTTATTGGTTTTAAGTGAAATCAAAACTGGCATAAGATGTTATTGCATGTTTCAAAACTTCACTTGTGTTGTTTTATATAACAGAGTCATAGTTGTGATTCTGGCTGTTGACAGAGCATTGGTGGCTGATGTTAGTCTGTTGGTCAAATCTCGATTCAATAAATGAATAGATCTATATTCTTACTACACACCGGCCTGGTTCCCAGTCCATTGGTGACACAGGGTATTTGTTGGGGTTGGGTGAGAGATGGGTTGGAGGCCTCCATGCTTGGTGGGGGGAGGGGAACTCCCTGAGTTGAGAGTGACCACATAATAAACTGCGACAAACCTCTGTGGAGATGAAAGTATCCAGGAAACAACAAACGCATGTGCAGACCTCTGGCTTTTAGAACAAGTTAGGTCAAGGGGGAATATCGAGAAGAGATGAGTGTGCATACCCTCCTTTGCAAGGTGCCTTCTCCGGAAGGTGGGTTTGTTTTAAGAAGTATTAGCCATGGCTCAGGAAGGCATTTAAGGGTAGAGGGTTAGAGGATTAGCTTTCCCAGACACTGATCCCTCCACAGGTTTTTGGATTTTCCTAAGCATTTTGTGTTCTGGTTTTACCTGGAACTGCATGCTCTAGTATCGCTCTCATGGGAGGCTCTACTGCAGGGTTGTCCAAATCCAGGCCTCCGGGTCTGGAATACAGAGGTCTTTTTTAGGATATCCCTCATCAATAGTCATGAGATAAAAGAGCACACTGGTTTAAAATTAATGCAAATTTGTCCTCATGAATATTGATGAGAGATATCCTGAAAACCCCTTAGGATTCCGGACCTTGAGGCCTGGAGTTGGATAACCATGCTCTACAGGCTTTACCAAAACTAGGACTTCTAATGCCAGTTTAAGCATGGTTTGTGGAACCCTCCCTGCACTGGATTTCGTTAAGTATCAAGCTCAACTCCTCTCCAGTGGGGAAAAGCTTATATCTCTTCACTGTATTGCATGACTTCCCAGTTCACCACAGCAAACATTTGCAGCTGCAATGCTACCCAACATATGGCCGGGCACGCCACACTCTACGAATGTAGCTCAGAGAGTCAGGTCACTGTCCAGATATTGCGCCAGAAACAGGGACACAGTGTCTGCCTCGAGCTACCAGTCAGCCTTTCACCTTTTCTCCTTTAACAGAACCCCAATGGCCTAATGCAGGATATGAAAACACGGATGACACTGCGCATAATGCCAGATAGTGCGGTTACACAAGCATATCTCGGTAGCAGGCACTTTAACACCCTGAACTTTCTTATACGGGTTCACATCTTAATTGACCTATCTTAAATTGATTCTGCTTTTTTTATTCGAATATTTGTATTTACGTTGACGTATTTCACTATGGATTAATTTCATGACCGATATATTTTGAGAGTGTTCGGAAGTTGACAGCATCGGCTATGCCACTCCTCTACTAAAGGTTCCGTAATTACTTGTGCTTCTTGGGCCCACACAAACCCTTCCCATAAGCCACCTAACTTTCTCATCCCACTTAAACCAATGTTGCTCAGTCTGCTTACCATACATGCCAAGGAAATTTCCTCTGTATATTTTTCTGCCTTCAAGCGGAGGCACTTAGATTTTGGGAGGATGAACGAGGAAGGCCCCCTTTCCGCTGCATTGTTATGAAAACCTCCTTGTGGCTACTGAGCTCAGAGAAGGTTGTTTCATGTTTAAACCCCCTCAAAGCATTCCATCACCAGCTCCTCAGAGCCGCATCCTGAAAACAGACAAAAGGGAAAACCTTTAATATTTCCAATAACTGCAGCCAGACAGGCAAAGCTTCTTGCGCCTGTTTATCCGTGTGGAGGAGGTGTGGAGAGGGCTGGGAAGAAGTAGATGAGGAAGTGGAGGGGACCCTTAATTTAAAAAGACTCCAAATGCAGAGACATTACACTGCCTGTGCAGCAGATCTCTCCATTTCCTATAACACTTATGACGCAGACTATATGGGGTCACCTGCTTTACTCACGACTGCTTTAGTGAATTGGTCCTTCTTTTAAATTCCTTTACTGCTTATCTCCCCACCCCTTCCAACAGCGGAATGTCCCATGCATTCCTTGCTCCTCCATTGAAACGACTTTTCAGTACATCCCAACTATCCCTGGTGGGCCCCAAGAAAGAAGCGTGAATGGGCGCAATCACCCAATTCACGTATCTACCGGTGGCAGCATTACAAACTTGTGGACTTCCAAAAAGACTAGTATTAGGAAATGGGCCGGAACAAGACGGACTGGAGCAAAGTTTGTCTTGCTGGAGCGATGCCGGGGCTCTGCTGCGTCCGAGGCGCAGGGGATAGCCCAGGAATCTCCCAGATGTCTTCACGCCAGGCTAACCCACACTCATTAGAAGACTCGGTGGGCGACTTGAATGCAGAAACAGCCAAAGCCTCGCATACTGTTAGGAAGCTGTCCAAATTGCCGTGTCTTGCAGTTTATAAACATGTTTTTCCATTATTCAATCAAATGTGCTTATTTTTCCTCACGTGGACATGTTAAAAATGTAAAATTGTGGGTATTCTTATTTTCCCATAATGTTCTTTGCTTTTATGCAAATGGTCAGTCTTGGGTGCAACATTGTGGACATCCACGTTGTTATGTTGGATGCAGGGCTAGAGGGCGGGCAAGGGAAAGGAAATAATGTGAAGAGGCCGGATCCTTCGGGTAAAGTCATTTAAATAAAATTTGGAGTTGATGCCAGTTACTACTGTGCGGACCCCCTTTCTTTGCGCATGCTGCGCACCTACCGACTGGTTACCGCCGTCACAGAACGTCGGAGGTCAACATTGGGTTCTATGAGGCGCTATTGTGATTCATGACCTGGCCCGGGGCCGCGCCCCATTGCCTTGCCCCCTTCGCCCCCTTCCCTTTTTTTCCTCCATTTTCAGCACTGAAAACAGACTGTCCGTGTGCATCTGGGAAGGTCATCTGCAGTCTCCATCCATCACAAAATATTTGTGGGCACAACAGGAAGACAATAAATGAAGGCATCAGGGTGCAATGCTTGTGGGCACCAGGACAGACTATATGTGGGCATCTGGATCACCAAGTATCTCTAGGATAAATGATCGGGCAACAGAGTTTAATGAATATATGGCACGCTACATACAATCACCCAGCTTCTGGAAACATCTGCCAATTTCACAGTCGGCCTCGGTGTCAGACCTTGAAAAAGCCATAAGACAATAACAATATTAAAGGGTACAGGTCGAGTTGGAAACAGTTTTTTTTTTGTTTAAACTGAGCTACTTGCCTAACTGGTCCATGCTGCTAGATGCGTACCAATAGCGATTCGGGGGGCCCCAGATAGAAGAGGGGGTTGGAGGATTCAATGTGACAAGTGAGCCTGCTTCCCAGTAACACAAGCCACATCCCGCGCAGGATCCAGTCTCATCATTCAGGGGAGGAGAGCAGAGGTTGGGCTACTCCAACCCTCGTGCGTGGGAAACGCAGAGTTCCCACTCTGTCAGAATCCATGGGCCATGGGGATAGGTCTTGTGAAATAATGTTGTGCGTTCAGAGATCAGGGCTAATGAAGCGGGAGGGAAAATGAGTCACTTAATGCAGAAAACATGGCCTGGGCGGAGGACTACTGGCAGCACCGAGCGCTGCCTGCAGCAGCCCGTCCTACCCTATTCCATGCTGCTGCACTGCCAGGATACACACAGGATAGTCCTTCACAGCACTTCATAAGGCTGCCAGCCTGACTCTACCGCAAAGTGCAATACTCTTTGGGTAAATACACTGTAGCTTTAGTGTCATGTGCAGAAGAACCCGTGGAACTTCTGCCGCTCCGGCACGTCATAGTTACACCCCTTAACTTCTTAGTTCTATATGAAGCAGTGCGAGAGTGAAAGTTCCACCCTGCACTTCTTGCATGAGGCCTATAGCATTTTGGATTTTCCTTAAACTGGCAAATAAGCCCTGCAGCCAGACATTGGGCCTCATTATTAGTTTGATGGTAACTTGGTGGTTAATCCGCCCATTTACTGCCAGAATCATTTACCGTTACCACCATGGGATTATGAGTGGTGGTATGGTGAAGTAAATCCTCATTTTGGGAGTCTGGGATTTGGGGGTGGGAGGGGATTTTCAGTCGGCTGTAAATCCTCATGGTAAACTTGATGATATTTGACCTTAAAATGGAGGATATACCTCCAGCATGTAAATCCTCTCTGGCGAAGTCAAACTTTGGTGCCGCAAAAGTGGCGGCAATACCACACTACCAAATACGCAACAATGCCCGTGGTTCCTACAAGAGAGTCAGTTGGATAAAGATTGCCTTATGTGGCAATAGTTACTGCCTGTCTCACAAAACCAGAAAAGGCCTAAATGTGTATGGTGTCTGAATTCAAGGTACAATTCAAATAGAAGATGTCCTATGAAAAGCCACACCAACAGTGAATGTTTCTGCCTGCAATAGATTGGGTGTTCACCAAAGATTTTAATTAATGTTACTGTGTGATCAGGAGTTATGCCGCACCTAGGCCACAATTCCAATCTTTATCTGAGGGTCTGCATCCTTACTGTGTAAAATTTGTGGTTGAATCCCAAAGCACAGATGAAGAAGAAGAATAAAGAAGCATCGATGCTCTATGCATTTGTCCAATAACTGTTGTGAGAGCAAAGCACAGCCTTTTATTACGTGGACACCGGACCTCTATTGACCATTGGGAGATCATGACATGGTATTCCCCCGACAGTGGCACCAGATAAGTGGCATGCCTCGCCTCATGTGCCCACACAGAATCTTGCTTGTCTAGGGCATTGCACTGATCCAAATGGTGAAAAGGATGGAACAGCGGCACCAAGACAATATACCAGACAGATTTTGCGTTCTGCAACTACAGAGCTTATCCATGGTAGAGACAGTGCAGACACTAGGAAAGGAGCTTCACCTCCGTCCAAATTGAAATGTGGGCGACACCTGGTGCCCAAACACTGCTGAGTGCATTCGCATCTGGGTCGATCATCGCAAGCACTGCCCCCACTGTCTCTATCAGAAGAGTCCTGGCTCGACTGCACTGGCAAGGGCTGCCATACTCCTCAGCACTGATGAACATTATTGTCTGCAATTCCATCTCCATCTCAAGTTCAAGAGCTCATTTTAACATTGGAAGCAAAGCCCACAAGCTTAGCGGACTATCCCACAGTGGCAGCTAGTAAATGTTTGAAATGGTGGGTTTCAAATGCATGTGTCTGATATGTGTGAACAACCAAGCAGATCATGGAGCCTCAAACAAAAGAAAGGGGCTATGCGGGGGTTCCCAATCAAGTTTGCAGTCAATTTTGTATGGAAGCACATGAATAAACACAATAGATGCAAGTGTTCAACATTCACAGGACCATTTACCAACACATTTTCATTATGCCTTTGCCCACAACATATGTCGGTATAAAAAACATGTTCATGCTGACTGTGCCTATACACGTCCTTTAATGCTGCACCAACATAAGCAAGTCTTCCATGCAAGGCCTCCCAGACAATAAAACAAGTCAGGACACAGAACGAAAGTATATTGAGACTGGCTACACCAAGATAGGTTAGTGTACTAAGTACTCACATGTTTACCCTCGATGTAAAATACAAAAATGCCATGACACAGAAAGAAAATATTGTTACACTGTAGCCATTTTAAGCCAGTCTAGCCACGTAATAGCACTCATCATGCTTGTGTTACCCTTGATATCCGGTAAAAAGTAACAACTGCCATGTCACCTTAAGAAAGTAAATGCCCACCAACACCATAGGCCAAGCTAACCACATACCAACGCTGATCGTTTTTGCTTTACCCTTGGTGCCATGTAAAAAATGTCATGCCACATTAAGAAAGTATATGCATTCTGACACTAGCAGTGCTAGGCTGCATATACTTTCTTAATGCAGCATGTTGTTTTATATTTGGCATCTAGGGAAATTAAAACATGATAAGTGTTATTACCTGGCTAGACTGAGCTACATTCAATGTAGGCCAGTCTAGCCAGGTAATAACGCTTATCACGTTTGCTGCAACTGCGCATCAAGGGTAAGGCAAACATGATAAATGCTGTTGAATGTAGGCCAGTGACAACGCTTATGTTTGATTTACCCTTGATGCACTGTAACTGGTAAAGCAAAAACAGTGTTATTACGTGGCTCAACAATGTAGGCCAGTTTAGCCATGTAATAACACTAGTCATGTTTCCTTTACGCTATATGCACAGTAACTGTGCATCATATGTAAATCAAACAGAAGTATTATTTTGTGGCTAGACTGGCCTACATTGTGTAAGTAATTTCAATCCGGCACTTCACCTAAGTCAACGCCTAGCGTGTAATGCACAACTGAAATCCTTATTTATTTTATGTCTAAAAGTTATTTTATTCTGAACGATGTAACACTCATATCACGCCCCTCTCTTGGAACCCCCCCTCCCACCAGTCACACTGAACCAGGAATCAGGTTGGTTTGGAAAGTTAAAATATTTATTTATGTAGTTACAATGTAATCACACTATGGTTAATGGGTATACAATGATCACCAATGGGGTGATGTAACACTAAGCAATCTCTTTAATCAGAAGGAGTAATACTGAGCAAAACAATTCAGCACAGAAATAATACTTTTGTGTGTGTTCAGAACATATAGCAGTGTGATTACTATTTCCCCCTGCACGCTCCTCAACCCCCCAACAGGGAATGTAAAGAGATAGGAGGAGAGGACAGGTTTTCAGGAATGCAGAATTCAAACAAAAGGTCAATCCCAATTTCCCCCCAGCAAACACAAGAGAAACAGAATTGATTGGCAAACTGTCAAAATGGTTTTTAAAATCATCTGTGAATGGATTGGGTAAAACACTAAATATGGTTTAAATTCCTGAAATTGTTCAAATTCTAATCGGAAGCATTTTAGATAGTTGCAGACAAACACTAGCAATGATTTGACACTAATAAGCAATGTGAAAACTTAAAACTGAGGTCCGGTGCAATCAAAAGCTGTTTCATGCGTGTAATATTTTGCCAAAACGAAAATACGCGGCAAACCTTTCTGTGTGCGGTAATCGGATATGGATTTGGAATGCTGTTCTTGGTTGTATGGAAAGCTGAGGATGTGAGAACGTTATGGACGTTTTTGTGGAGGTCGTTTTTATGAGATAGGCGCAAGAATGGGAAAACAGGGATGCACTTTTCAAAGACAAATGATATTTTGTTTACACTAGGTTATGACTATAGAAAAAGAGAATGCCACACATGAATCTCCATCAATCCTAGCCAGGGACCCTTCATGCGGTGGATAATCAATTTCTTTCTGGGATTCAATTTATTTATTCACAACATTATGATTTTAGAATACAAATAAAAGAACTCAGCGCAAGAAACGCTCTGATAATTCAGACTACTCCTAACAATATCAGGTTCTAAAGACAAGATAGGATGGGTTTAGATAAGGATTGGACTATGGACAGTACATATGCTAGTGACACAGTCCTATCTATAGATACTCACTATATGTGTTTCAAACGGAATAGTCGGGGATTCTGGTCCGTCAAGATTTCTGGTCAGGGATTCTGGTTCTGGGACAGACTGATGGTCACACCGGACTGGACTAGGTCTGCAATCAGCAAGGCGCTCTGGTACACACATGACAGGACTGGACAGGATCGGCAGAGCACGGCACAGGATTGGGTTTAATCTGCCCTTCTTGGTTCTGAAGATAATTATTACAGTTACAGCACAGCCCGGCTGTTTCTTTTGTTCCCCTTAGGTTTTGTGGGATTCTTTCTGGTTCTGGAAATTCAAGGCCTAGTTGAAAATGGTTCAACTAATGGAATGGGTCTTTCTGCTTGCCAAGTTTCTGGAGTCAGGAGCATGGAAAATGGATGGTTCTCTCGCAGGGTGCTCCGCCAGCAATCGGTTAGTGGGTGAATCTCTGTGTGTTTTTTTTTCCAGTCTGAGCTGTCTCTATTTATGCTTTTGATAAAGGTGTGTGTGCTGGTTTATCCTAAGCACGCCCCCTTAGGCAGGCGATAGGCTAGAATCTCTTCTCTCCCTTGATTGGAGGAGAAAACAGGGTGTCACCATGATGGTGTGAGTTTATGAGTCAGAGAATCCTCCCCTTGTCCCTTTGAACATAAAATCTACTTTTGGTATGATATATATTTACATTTGTGCAATCTCTAGAACAATAACATACATAAATCACATATTTTGTGCAGCAGATACTCCTCCAAGTCTCGTCGCTGTGGGATCTTGTGTCTGCTTTTGACAGACTTTTGGCCTTTTTGACCGGAAAACAATGTCCAGTTTATCCAAACAAAATTTTGTACAAATATGCGCGTTGAACATGGGCATAAGGGTATAACGTTTCATACTTCTGGCACAAATACATTTGGTGTAAAACCGCCTCTTCCGCTGTTTCCTTCTAGAACATGTCACACGGTTTTGCTGCCTCTTAAAATGTACAGTCAGAATTTAGATACATAAATATGTGATTTTTGTAATTTAAACAATTTTATGTGTTAAGTTATGTCTTTAACAAAATGTTTCTTTGTGAATGTCCAGCCCCAAATGGCTGTTTGTCTCCGCCTCCTTCTGGCTCTCTGCAGTTAGAAGCAGTCTCCTCCCATTTCCTCCAGAGGCCCAGGACACTTTATGACTCTTCACACTTAGCCTTCTTTAGAGTGGAGAAAGTCCATTGTCTTCTTCCTTGGCAGACCAAATTCTCCTCCCCTAATCTAATCATCACAGAGGTGTGATTTCCTGGTGGAGTGAGCAAAAGGGAGATGTCTGGCCTCTGTGGTGGAAGCTGTTGGACTGGTTTAAATTGCTTTAGGCAGGCCTAAATTCAATGTCATTTTGTTACATTGTTTTTCTTGGTTTAAAACAAACTTGCAATTTCTAAACAAGCAGCTAGAACACCGATTCCAGATTCTAAACCATGGGATATAAATAGTTACAACCTAAGTTACTCTCAATAACAGGTCACTTTGTTTTCAGACATTAGATTTTTTTTGCTGTGCATGTTTTGATGACAAATTCAGCTTTTCAGGACATTGTATGTTCATAATGATTTCTTGAACTAAGTGAACTGGAGCACCCATCAAGAATATTGGATGTTTGATGGTGTTTTGTACCGGCATTCTGCAGTTTTAGCAACCAAGAAAAAGATTTTAAAACAAGGTTCTGTATTTCTTTCAGCGAAGCACTGCTTTTCATGCAGGCTTCATTTTTACTTGTTGGGCAGCCCTGTGACATGTTTCAGCAGTGAGGTCTCCGTTCCACCACTGACATCATGCATGGTAGATTTGGCAGCCATCTGTTCGTGTTGTAAAGCGCAATTTTCAGAGGTTTTGGCGCGCACAGGGGTTTTGCGGGCATTTTGATAATTCTGGCACCATCAGAACACAGTGATGCCACAGGGCAGAGCATAAGTGGGTTAATACATCCCACAATTGAACATAGGCCAGTCTAGCCAGTAATAACACTTCACTTACCATTTTTGCTTCACCCCTGATGCACATTACTGTTATCCATACCTGGTAAATGGTGTATACATTCACAGGATTGCAGTGATTGGCAAATGGTGTGAGAATCTTGGAATATAAAACCAACATCTGGCAAATGGTGGCATTACCTAGCACATTATTATTACCCACGCTTTTAAATGCAATGCCTGGCAATTGATGCAAGCAGCAGGAAGACCTGGCGTGTGATGGCAAAGCATGGAAAATGGATTGAGAACCAGGATATATGATGTTAGCAGGTGGCAAATGGTGAAAGTGCATGGCCATATGAAGGCAATAAGATAATCTGCAATGATATAAGTAATTTGTTATATGATGAAGTATCTGGCTTATAATGCCAATACGTGCCATATGATCGCAGGTCTTCAGCATATAATGGCACTACCTGGCAATTCATGGTAGTATCTAAGCATGAAGAAAATAGCAATGCCTGGCAAAAGGAGTGAATCTTTTCATGTGATGACAATAGCAGACATTAGAGACAAGGTTTTCACTACACACAAGTCAAAACTATTGGCTTGTTTGTTGCTCATTTGGCTTTTCTGTGCCCTTGCAGAAGGAGCATGAAAATCCGTCTGCACTCCACTATTAAATGGGTCACACTTGACCATAATGCCAAGGCTATATATATATATATATATATATATATCATGTGACTGGGGCCTCGAATTGCAAGTCACTGATGAGGCCTAAGAAGGCTGGGACAGGTCCAGGGCTGATTGTGTTCTCGTGCAGAAGGGGCTATTGCGTCTGTTGGGGTGGGTAGGAAAAACTCGGAGTGTTGAGATTTCAATTGCCCCGAACTGGCAGCTATCGTTCCCAGCGTCCTTTGCGTGTCAATCCTCTAAGGCCTTTCTATTCACGATGAAACGCCTTCGTCTGCACCAGCCGAGCCCCTACCCAGGCCTATATGCAGACAGCGCTGAGATTGCCAGTTTTAAACGTTACGGTCATTAGAATCATTACTTTATAAGGAATTTGTAAAGTGAAGGGTGTAGTCTGCGGCAATCCATTCCTTATGCCATCACTGGGGGAAAAGAACGAGGCAGAGTTCTTTGGCAGACGCTGCGCTGCTCTTAAAGGGGCCGCTCTGGAAAGTGAGCCTATCACAAGCAGGAGCACACAGGGACTTGCCAACCGAGTGAACACGCCTAACCATAAAAAAAAGAAAAAACTGCATGTTTCAAAGAAATACGACCTCTGAAGATTCTTTTACAATATTTTACTTTCAGAATTGGCAGCAGTTCCTTTCCCAGCCCAGCCCTACCCTTCTGTGTCTGGTCGCAGAAGCTAAGAAACAAGTAGAGAGTTCACATAATCTTATTCAACTGCCCAGTAGCAAAACCATCCATTTACATCTGATGGTTCTGAAAAAAAGACTTTCGAAGGCAACAGATATATAGGTGAGAAGTAGGGCCGACAACAGCTGAGAAAATTAGAGTACGGTGGGGGTAGATCCGCCTAGTGCACACGCTCCTTCAAAAAGGCGACAACACTCCATCTCCTCAGACACAAACATTTCAATTTCTGTGTGTACACATTCTGAACCCAATTTACAAACCAGTGGGTTCCACCTGGGCCATCCACTTTCTAAATGGCACCATTTCAAGCGTGACATCTTCCACCAGATCTGTTTTTGATCTTTGCATAGTGGGACGTGTAGTTCAATACTTTCTATTTAAGAAAAAAAAATAACTGCATGTCCAAGCCTGCAATGTGCGATAGCAGGGTGGGCCAAAGGCATCACAAATGGCATGGAAACACATGGCAGCTATGCGCTTCTTGCCAATGGGAAGCCAAGGGAAATCCGGAGACCATGTAGGATCTCTGTAGGCACACAGGACATCGCTTTCCAGGTTTCCAGTAGGTTTGGGACAGAACCATTTGTGAGGCTACCCATCCCATAGTAAGGCTTTGTTATGCTAGTAGTCCTTTATACTGGACACAGCACAACAGCAGCGGTTGTAAAGCACCAAGCATTGTTCATGTAGAGGAAAATGGTGACCCTTTCCAGTCTGGCACCCAAACTGTGATCGGTGGAATCAAAAGGAATTGAGGGGTCAATGAGAGCAGGAAAGGGGAACAGTGGGGAAAAGGCATATAGACAAAAACACAGCATTAACTCTCAACATGCAGGGAAATGAAAACAGAAGGGTGAGCCACAGGGCTTGCGGGGGTGAAGGTGCAGCCCAATGTAGTCAAAGGAATAGAATGAGAACGTCCCTTATTGGCCAGCAGAGCATTCATAGAGGAAGTTACTAGTCACGTGGGTGCGCGATGGCCTTATGATAAATTGTGGCTTGGAGTTGTGGGAGATATTAACCACATAATCATACTAGATTCCCTCCAGCTGATTGCCAGGGTGGATTCTGGCAAAACCGAGCCCACTAACGGAGGGGTCAGAGCCAGGAATGGACTGAGTTCAGAATGAGTGCTAGGAGACACAAAAGGCACATTTGAGAGAGTAGCTCGCCCACCTAGAACAATACCAGATTTGGATTTGGGTGGAGGAGAGGAGCGTCACCCTGATATGCAGTGAACTCTTAAATAAGTCACTGCAATGCAGTATGGGAGAATTCAATTAGAGGTAAGGTTGTAAAAATATGCAATACATGGCAGGCTAGGTCAAATGAGGCAAATCATATTAAAATCAACACCGTACACAGAGGCTGTCCTGGCATCTTAAGCACATGCTGTGAGGCCTTCCTGCATGACCTCGGTGTGTTAAATCGACTCCCAAGGGAACATGAGAGCATACACTGTTCTACTTGTTCTATAGCCTCTGGACTGCCACAAAGCGCCTGGTTCTATAAACAGGAAAGTTGGGAGGAACTACAGGCACTCTTAAATGAGGGTGGGCGTGAATGTGTGTCTCCTTGACGGGCCATGCCCTGAACCGGGCTGCATGGAAGTTCTTGAGGCCTGCTAGGAGTTGGCTTGTGGAATAGATATAATACCAGCTTAGGTTGTGTGGATGGTTGACCAGTCCTTTTTATTTAGGTCATGTGCCTTTGGGACACAGTTAGCGGCACAGACCCTGCTTTATGGAGTAAGCACTCAGCCCCTTCCCTCATTGGTGTATGAGAAGTGCAATCACTGTGCATCTAGGAGTTGCATAGCACATTGAAGTACGAGGTTTCTAAGTCGTTTTCAAACGGTCTGTGTTTTTCTTGTAATCTTAATGACCAGTTGAAAGGTAATGTGTCATAGTGGGACTTCTAAGTCACTAAATGACAAGAATTACCAGCCCAAGGTTACCCTAAACATTGTGGCGATTGAGCAAAGAGTGTCTCTCTGCCTCTTTCACTCATAAAGCTTGCAAAACAAACTGTATTGAAACCTAATCAATCAGCATGTCAAGATAACTCAATGTGGGAACCAATAAAAAAAAAAATGAATCAGTGTCTTGATTCAGATCTGCCTAGTGTTAGAGCTACACATTAATTCTATTCCGAAAAGGAATCCAGTTAGGGAATGTCTACAGGCCTGACCCTTTATCAGAAGCCTGGGTAGGAGTAGCGTGCTCGCAGAGCAAGTGTGGTTGGCTGGTGCGTCAGAACGCCCGACTGCTAAATAGCATGATTCTTGCGTATGGTGGCTATTGGCGGTTGTTCAGACCTCACTGCTGCGTTAGATTGACGATGCCTCTGGCGTTTGTCTGCCAAGTTCCCCGTCTTGTCCTCCACCTCTGCATTCCTCCGCCCCATTTACATCGTATTTGGTAAAGCCAGGTTCGGTGTAAGTGCATGCATTCATCATTCTGATTGTTCTCAATGAAGCGCTTACCTGCCACTCCAAGCAGCCGCCGTAGGTAATGTTTAAGAGAAAAAGTTTTTTTTAATTTTTAAAATGTATTAGGATATAGCTTATCAAAAGGTAAGTTGTTTGATGTATTGCTGTGAGGAATTCGATCATCCGCACGGTAGTGTGTGCTCGCCTGGTCTTTTTTGATTTTTTGAAAATGAAAATGAATGATGGGAGATCATTCTCCGAAAATGTGTGAGGCCATTCCACACACATTTTCCCTGCTGACCGCACAAAATGCATAGTCACATGTACTCCGGGAAGACAAAGACTACAGGAGCCGTCCTCCCCTGTCATTTTCAGATGGAATGTGACAGCCACGGGTACATCAAAAGCATCTCAGAAGGGGGGAAGTCGACACCTTCCACCAGCCATGGGCGGTTTAATTAAAATATCAAAGGCTCCCAGGATCTGACTTCCTATTGTCTCAACTGCTGGTGGCAGTGCATACATACGAGTTAATAGAGGCAAGCCTGTGAAAGGGGCTTTTTCGCAGGACAGACAAAATGAAGGCAGGGCTAACACCCCTTTGATATGCAATGTGTCAACTTGACGCTAGTTCTCACCACTCTGTATGAAGGACAGTGAATGGCATGTCTGGGTCCACTATTTACCATAGGCAACCCCTGAAGAGCGGACCCCTTTCAGAGGTAGTAGAATGTGATTTAAGGGAGACAGAAAGTCTGCTCTCATCACAAACTTCAAGGGAGGGCTCAGTTACCAGAGAGAAACTTTATTCTACAACAGACAGCAAGATGGGTGGGATTTAGGAGTACATGGTGTCACCCCTTACCTTTCCTGTTGCAAATCACTCTGATCCTGACCTCACGCATAACAGAAGATTGTTGGTGGGGACCCCGGATTGGTTCTTTAAGATAGGTTTAGCCTGCACCAATAACTGGGGCTCATTCGGCTTTAAAAGAGCGCTGAAGCGCTCACTTATCAGATCATCTGATGACTTTGAAACAAGTAAGAATAAGGATTCATTGGACACTGGCTGAAGGTACAGTCTGTCCTATAGCTTCTGCCAGTGAAGGAAGTCCAGGATTTCCAAGAGGGAGGCACCTCACAAGGAACAGAGGGAGATACCGGACTAAGAGGACCCATCCAGCAGCTCCAGAACCGGTACCCAGCCAGCACACAGCAAGCCCTGCTAGGTCCTGCCTGCAAGATTCCTAGGTTGGAAGTGCCAGAGAGTCTCTGGACAAAGGAGAAGTCTGTTGCCTACAAGCACTCTCCTAAGCTTTGGGACGTCCGCCTTAAAGGATGACATGAGCCCTGCGAAGAAACTTTGAGGAATGCCACAAAAAGCATCAACCAGTATCCATATTTTAAGGACATTTTTGAGGCAGTCAAACTCTCGAACTGTGACTAGCAGCACCAATTGTTGTCACACTGCAGTCACTAAAGCCATCCAACACACCTCGGCCAGCATTTCAGGTCCACCAACCAGCACAGAGACAATGATTCTTGACCCTGAGCCGCCATGTAGGCCAGCCTGCAGCCATCCGTCCAGCCTCTCTTGCTGAACTTCCTGCCACCTGATACCCACAGCTGTGTCCCGTCTCAAATTCTGTTGCAGGAGCTGCAAAGTGTCCTCGAACCGATTCAACGCTGTTGAGTATCAAGAACATCTCAAGCACCAGGTACATTGTGGTTCTGTACCCCTGATCCTTCTCCAAAGGTCGCTAGAGACATTTACAACCCCTTGCTCTCTTGGTGCTGAAACCAAATAACTTTGGACAGTTCAGACTGATTGCTTTACCGACTACCCTCCTGTCAGTATCCAGAGTACAGCCCTTTCCTTTGTGAAACTGTCTGTCCTCTGTGTTCCTTTACAAAGTGAGTCATATTTTTTAGAGTGCTAGAACCGTTTGTTGTAGCAATAATAAAGTAGATGTGTATAAAGCCTTGACTGGACAGTCCCTTTTATCATTGGGTAATAATTGTACTTTTGCTCTATTGCAACTAACCAACGATCCACAACCTTGTGGAGATAAGCCCGCCATTCCATCCACGTTGCCAAATTTGGACACGGAGGTTTATAATTCACTTGCATTTCCAATCTGTTCAGATCCCTTCCGGTGTACTAGAGGTGTGTGGATGATTGATGGTTTAGAAACCGATATTCATCCCTGGACCACTGGTGTCCCGGAAGTTGATTTGTCACAATTGTGTTCTGTTAAGCACCCGAGTGTGATTGACCGAGAGACACAGCTCCTGCTAAAGAGCACTCTTTACCTTGTCAGAGATATCTCTAAAGTCTGTTCATTGTGTCTAACTCATTACATGATAGCGTTTTCTGCATATTTTTAGATCCCTTATTAGTAACCCTTTAGTTTGTTAGAAAATGGCCTCGGGTATTACTATACTGGACACATCGAGTTCCCTTGTCACAGGGGTCTTCAACCTATGGCTCTGTAGATGTTTTAGACTACACCTCTCATCATCCTGATCCATTATTGTCACTGATGAGGGTTCATGGGAGTTACAGTCCAAAACGTGGAGCCCGTAGGTGGCAGCCCCCTGCTGTCCATACAGTGACTACTTTTGTTTGATTCCAATTGCCTTACTACATATGCAAGAAAGGACTGCACATCCCTGTCAGGTAGTCTGTTTTCACAAACGGGTGCTGTTGATGGACTTTTTTAAGCAACTTTCAATGTTATTTTATATTTGTTTGCCTCAAAGCCAATACTCTGATCCCAGCTATGCTATAGTAACAGAGGCTGTCTCAAAGCCAAAAGTTGTGTGCTCACCATTTTCTCCTTCCCCAGAGCAGGGACAGTTTCCATGGATACCATCCCCCACAGCCCGACGCATGGAGGGTAAGTAGGGGCACTGCATCTGCTATAGTAAAATTGCTGAGAAGAGATGGGCCCCACCCTGAGTTCTTGGATCACTAAGAGACACAGACACCAGAGGGAATTTTAAAGGGATCCCAAAGGGGACCACTATTTATTTCATACCAACGCTTATACCTTTTATTCTCTTTTGTTTCCCTAGGATTCCTGTGGCTTTAGCTCCTACTGGATGGGGACCTGTCACGTCATCTTCCCCTCCTAGAAGGGGTTGCGGGGACCCTTGGAGTGAGCCTGAGGCAGCAGATCCCTTACCTAATTCAGGTACCACCCGCATGACGTGTGAGACCAGAGGACGGCCTCTGTGGTGGATCTTGCTATGTGAGCTCAGGCAGGCCGCCACACAATATTTCATTACCTCACACCAGAGTACCTCCCCTCAACCCCTTCTTTAAATGATTGCCATATCTATATAAAGTCCTACTTAGCTATTAACCCAACCTAACATCCCCCCTAACACCTACCCACACGCTACACTACCCCTAATTAACAGTTAACCTACTTAACGTGTAGTTATTAAATATATATAACCACAGCTACATATATACTTATTTATTTCATTTATATAGTGCACATACAACCCATAGGCATTGAGGCGCTGTTGTAGGTACAAAGTACTGGTAAGGCTTATTATGATACAGGCATAGTTTCCTACAGGCACATGATGAAGAGGTATAACCAAATGGCAGCATATGCATTGACTTAAAACATATATAGAACATAAAACACTGTCACAGTAGCGTGACTGCTGCAGTCAGTCACCCCTTCACATTGTTTGTTTATTTGATAGAGCGCAACCAAACCCTTAGGTAGCTGGGCGCGAGCATTACAAGGATACTTAAAAGCTTAGTTACAGGGTGGTTAGATGCATACATGAATTGCTAAACCAAGTTACATACAATGATAGGCATATTACTACAGCATAATTTACAATAGTTCCAGAGGGTCCCAAAGGAAGAACCATAGAGTAGAGTCAGGTGGAACAATGGAGTATATACATAAGGAATAGGAAAGGCCTAGCAGTCGAAGGAAGAGATGCAGTCTAGGAATGGGATCAGTTCAGTGTTGAGAGGGATCAGCTGCAGTTCAATTCATACATCATTGGTCCATAACCAGGATAGGACTTTTCGCCTAAATCTAGAGTAGGGTTGGTCTGTTACAAGCTCTAAAGGAAGTCCATTCCAGGATTGTGCAGCTATAACCGGGAAACTCGAGCTGCCAGCTGTATTCCGTTTATATCTGGGAACCTCTAGGGTGTAGGCGTTGGCCAATCTCGTGGGTCGGTCGAAAGTTCTTTTGTTTATTCTCTCTACAAGGTAAGGAGGCGCTATGTTATTTAGGCATTGGGAGGTGAGGGACAGCGTTTTGAGGAGGATCCGGTCTTTGATCATGAGCCAGTGGACATCTCTTCTGAAAGCAGAGATGTGATCTCTGTTCGGAAAATTTAGAGCTGCTCTTAAGGCGTTATTTTGGAGTCTTTGAAATTTGTCCATAATGTACTTATTGGATCCCGTGCATAAGGCGTTGCAATAATCCAGTCTAGATAATATGAGTGCATTAGCTAGGGTGATGCGGCTAGTTTCAGAGAGAAATGGTCCGCAGGCTCTGATCAATTTGCAGGTACATGCTGATGATGATGATGCTAGTGAGTTGACTTGCTTCTTGAGTGTAAGCGCAGAGTCAAGATAGAAGCCAAGGGTTTTAACTGCAGGCATCACTTTAATGATATTATTATCAATGTTGAAAGAGGCATAGCTGTGATTAAGTTTTTTAATGGCAGTCTCATATCCAAGGATTAATAGCTCAATTTTATCGGCATTCAGGCAGAGGCCATGGGTTGCCATCCATGCTGGAATGAGGAGGTATATCTTATTTACTAAAGCCAAGTCTTCCACAAAGTTTCCCGAAAAGGGGAATGAGAATCTGGGTGTCATCTGCGTAGTTAGTGTAGGTGACACCTAGTCTGTCCAACTTGTCGAACAGGGTGGTCTGTCCTTGTGGCGCTGGTGACGCTGATGTTGGACGGACTGGCAACACAGGATCATGGCTGCCAAAGAAGCTGGCTTATTGGTGTGCTTTGTTGTAGGGCTGGTTTCAGGGGGACTGGCGAAAGGCTGAAGACTGGTGACATAGATGGCAGAGGCCTTCCCATGATGTGTCTGGGGCCTGACCCCACTGTTCTTTCTTCTGCGTGATCCCGTCCACTGCAAGGTGCCCCCCAGGATCAGGTCTCCTCCTGCGCTCGTTGTAATGTCCTGGGTGGCCCCTTGCACGAGTGGGGGTCTACCCATGTTTACCGCCATGGCCCAAAACACTTTTCTGATCTTCAGGGTGTGCCCCGTTGGCTGGGGGGTCCACCCGACATCACTGCTACACCTGTGGCACTGTTTTTATATCCAGCGTGGACCCCCTTGGCTAGGGGGCCCACCCAACGTCACCACCATTCCCACTGTGTCATTTTGTATTCAGGCGGGACCCCCACCGTCATGGGGACAACACTGCGGGGCCCTAAGCCATCATGGGTTGGGCAGCACACCCATGACAATGGGATGCCGCCAACTCCACCGCCTCCCTCCACAGCCTTGTGTTAAGCTGTGCGTCCCGTGGACGATGCATACCTGTTTCTCCAGGGGTCTTGCGTACTGGGGTAGCCAGGTCGTAGTAGGTGTGGGCTGGCAGCAAGCGATGTAGTCAACTGAGCGAAGCAATGTGGTGCAAAGAACCGACCTCGGATCCGACCTGAAAACACAGGATTGAACAGGGGCCCGCTCCTGACACCATGGATGACTCTTCCCCTATATTAACGTGGCGCCAGAACAGTGCAAGCACTGGTAGGGAAGGTTGTAGATGTTATCTGGCAAACAGTGAGTAGAATGTCCAAGTCAGCAATGCAGCTAGGTTGATGGCCAGTAAGCGGATTGTCCAGGACAGCAATGCAGGTGAGTTGGAAGCCAGTAAGCAGAATGACCAAAACAGCAATACAGGTAATTTGTAAGGGGTTTGTCACAGCAGCAGGCGAGAACCAGGGCCGCCGGTACCCAAGCAAGAAAGCAGGTATGGAACAGGCAAGACCGGAGGGGGAAAGAAAATAGTGGGAAGGGACTGGAAGGGAGACCAGAGGGGATACAGGACCAGGCAGGACAAGCGGGCAAGGAGCCAGGGGGAAGGAAGCAGGAAAGCAGGGACAGGACAAGACCCAGCACATGGAGGGGCAGAGCAAGAACCCAACCCCAGGACCAGGCACCAGCACAGGGATCAAGGAGCAGCAACAAAGGTCGTAGGTGAGCGTAGCGGAAGGAAAACCGCACCCCGTTGAGATGCTGCGATTACCTGGGATGGATCGCTAAAGTAGTGATCTGGCATGAAAGAGAGGCTTGGAGCGCAAGGCAGAAGCGCATGTGCGAATGGGTGTTGCCGCGAGAACCAGGCTTTGAACACAAGCTTGTTTTACGTGGTTGCGCAGATGGCTCCCGTGCCCTGCTCTGATTTCGACAGAAGGTATCCGCCAAGAAAGAGAGCCCAGAAAGGTGCGCCTTCCCCACAACCTGAGGCGGGGATACAGCCGCCATGAATGAGCCCGCCCCCTAGGGCCCCTCTGTCGCCCTGCACAGGTAGGTGTATTAAACCTTGCTGCCATCACTCAGGCTGCTCCACTGTGCGGCCTGGGGCTTTCTTCACCTGGGCCGATCAATGTAGCAAATCGGGACATCCTCCACCTCTTCCTCTTCACCGCTGAGGCCAACCCTGGATTTACGGTTCACTGCTCCACCCTGATGGGTGGAGCATGCTTCACCGCTCACATTAATTCACCTCACAGGCTGCTCCTACGACACGCAGCCCAGGAGGACTTCACTGAAGGGCCCACCTCACTGGCCACAAGGCGGGCCTTTGAGGGTATGGCCGAGCAGCCTGGGCTGACCCCCACATGCAGCCCGGCCTTGGCTGCTCTTTATTGGCCGAGGCAGCACCTGGCACACTGCCTGGGCCCACAATACTGCTGGGCCCATCCACTCTGTCCTCCGGATGGGCCATCAGGTGCCATGACCACAGGGTAGCTGAACTGTTCCTGACATCAACATCTTGCCCCCCCTTGGAAACTCCCCACATGGCGCATGGTGCCAGTAAATGGATTTAGAGCGTAGGGGGGCTGCTCGAGGCACTCCCCCCCCCCCACCCACCAGGTAAATCTCTATTTGCTTTTCTCCTTTTCTCTTACTCAACTGTCTTTCTTAAATGTCTTCACTTTCAAATCCTCTCTGGACTCTTCAATCCCCTGCCCAGCCCATTCCTGGAAAGGGGAGTTCTATTCTATTGTTCCTGTCTTCTTTTTCTTTTCCTGTAACATTCCATCCTGACCCAGTGTGGGCTGGATGGTGTATTCCAAAACGCACACTCACAGCACATTTACATAAATAAAAAAACGCTACAGTTTTAAATAAAACCTTCAATACCCTGGTGTTTGCGTCTTTCTTTCTAGGTGTTCCCTCATTGGACAAGCATGTAGCCGCACTAGCCGGGCCCTGTGGGAGCACGTGCTACACTCGGATTCCAGCTATGCTATTTTAAGAGAAGGAAGTTTATGTAAAGTGTGAAGATTAATCAAAGGGCACTCACAGACTGAGGGCATGGATCAACCACGGTTCAATCTGGATCAACCAAGAGTTCTTACTATTGTGTAACCACGGTTGAATTAAAAAGGGGTACCCTTGTAAATGTTATGTTGTTCTATGCAAAAGTGCATATGGGATAGCTATTTGTCAAATCTCGCCAATGAGATACCTGGAAGAGCGGAAGAAATTGACTGGGGGTACCAGGAACCTCATTCCACAAGGGGAAATGAAGAACCAATGAGAAATAACTGTAACCGATGAAACACATTCACAATGAATAAGGTAACGGAAGACTTAATGTGCACGTAAGAATGACTGCAGTCCCAAAGCAATGGTTATTGACACCAGGGATTCCCGTCAGAAACTAGTTTTAGTAAAAATGAATTTACAGAATACAATGCAAACCAAATGCAAACAATATACATCATGTCAGAAAGATATGCAAGGTGAAAGCATATAATATAGAGCAAGGCTGAATAATAGCAGCTTACCCTGACATAGGCCAGATGATATGAAAATAATATTTGCACAGTTCAATGGGGGAAACTTTGCATCATGTTGAATACTATACACGTGGAATAAAAGCAGAACATTCCACAAACGAGTGTTATATATACAGAGGAAACTGAAACTGTTCAAATTAAATATTTGAAAGTAACTTCAACAGAGACACCGACTCACCTTTCTTTGGTAAAGCCATGCCTGATGAGTTTAGACATCACACAGGACAATTCTTAGGAGAGCGGCCTGTATTTTCTTTCAAAACTAAGCTTCATTCTTTACTACAAACTGCTTTACAAAGTTCACCGGATGGAAAAAGCTTCAGAATATATGCGTCCAAGAGTACCTCTCCTGCAGATCTAATAATATCATACACTTTCAAAACAAGCAGGGAACAAATGAATGCATCGCCAATTACCTTTTATTAACGTACAACTTGAATATCGATGCTCAGCACATGGGGTTTATTTGCAATAACTTAAAGAATTTAGATTGTCTTTTAGAGACTTACGAGGATTATTTGAACAGTTCTATCGGGGTGAATACTGTCTGGTTCAAGGGCTAAGGAGCTTGGAGCAGGTTCAGCCAAGGGGTAACTTAGAGGAGTGTAGGGCAGGCATGAGCAGAGCTCCAACGTAGGTACTTCCCATGGGGTGGGGCAGGGACTTACCCGGCCCCCACCAGTCAGGAGACCCTTTGTTTCTCCTCTGGTCTTTAGACCCTGCAGCTGGCAAGGTGCAACAGAGGTCAGACATGGCAACCAGACGTCCACTTAAAATTACCAGGCTGAAGGGCTCCAGCTCACAGGTCAGACAATAGAGTCCCAGATCTTCTCCCTGGCTGCTCTCTGGGTTTTAGACTTTGGAGCCGAAGCAGCTCTCTCACACGCTGGGGTGGGCTGCGGCTCAGAAGGGGACAGAACTATCTCAGCTGAGTCCCAACGACTGCAATCAAGCTTGTGTTCTGGATAGTACAGGACACAGAGAAAACCATCCAGGACCAAGCCCTAAGTGCAAGACCTACCAAGGAAGAGTGTCTAGAAAGCACAGGGTGAAACAGCAACATAATGTCATGGAAGGGGCAATACAGGCATGCAATCAGGGAATGGTTCAGCGTTTCAAGGCTGCCGGAACATACTAAGCACAGGTGAAGAGGTTTCAGGCAGGATGCACCAAATACCAAACCTGTGGTTAGGGGAAAAGAACTATATATTTTTGACAGATAGTATACAACTGGAAATCTGGTGAAGAAACAGTGACAATGGAAATACAATTAAGTGCATTCGAGCATGGATAAATGAGTTAGACAATGCTTTATAATAAAGCAAAGTTAATTAGAATCTACACATGCCAGGTGACCCTCCAAAGCAGTACCAGGTCAGTGAAGGTGGCACCCTTTTCTAAAAAACAACTCAATTTAAAGTGTAGGAGAACAACAGGTGACGGGAAGAATGATTTGCAACAAGATGGGTCCATTGTAGCTGTCAAACAAGTCAACACAAGGCAAAGGTGGGAGCCAATGAGACTCAGAGGCTCTCAGGAGTTTCAGAGTTCTGAGCTGACAAACAAGGAAACACAGGACACAGTCCAGGCCGAGGACACTTGGTGGCTCTAAAGGCTTTCAGAGTTACATACCTGCTGTGTCAGTGCCCAGTGAAACGCACTGCTGTCCATTCAAAGACATGGCTGTCCATATAGACCAATGTATATTTAACGCATATTATCTCTCGCCATTCTTCAATACTCTCACGTATATGGGTCTTTTTCACCTGCTCTTAAGGCAGATTTTGCCAGATCGCAGTTTCAGACGGCCCATAGTGGCACATCACGGTATGAGCAGCCTGCCGGGATCTCGGGGTCAACAGCCCACTACCTCCATTTTGCAGATGTTTTTTGGGGGGTACACTATGCTCTTTTACCTCTTCTTATGGCTGTTTATTAGAGCTGTGTCATATGTCTTTCAATGGAGCAGCTTCCTTGTGCCTGCCACCCTCAGATATACATAGAGACCACCACTTGCCTTGCTGCAAGATTAACGAGTCAGCAACAGGATTAGTAGCTGCCACACAACTAGGGGTGGGCGAGTATCACATTTTTCGACTCAAAACAGGATCTGAATGCTCGCCCTTAGACAGTAAGAGTTAAGGTAATGGTTCTAATCACAGACACCTGTGGAGGTGACTAAAGAGGGGATGCAAACCAGATTGACCTAATTTGTGGTTTGAACCATGGCAAACAGTTTAAACTCTAGAGAAGTGTATTTTTCAAAGAAATATGAATTGATTCAATCTGAATATTCCCAAAATTAAAAGAAACAAAATAGATTCAATGAAAATAGAAAATTGTAACAAATGCTTCAACCATATCGACCTGTTGGCTAGAATCAGGTTCAAATCTTTCACAGGCCTTGCAAATTCTTGAAAATCCCACTAGACCTGCAGGGTGAGTTCCGTAGTTTACATACTCAACCTAAGACAAATGCACTTGCCCCAAGGTGACTGGTGACAAAATATGTAGCAGTGGTTTTCGCAAAATGGTGCATGTCGCCATAAGCACAATTCATATTTGGTGCAATGCTGTCAAGCATATACCGTGAAACTTGTAATTGCCATTTACTGCAAACAAAGTGTGTTTGCAGTAAATGAAAAATACATTTCCAACATCCCCATACTCGCCAGCAAGGTCGGGAAGCATGCAAGTTGTACTCGCCCTTCATAAAAATGACTTGCCCATGCTAGTGGGCCAGTAGATTTCGAGTTTCAGCCACAAATGGTTCCAATTATTAGAACTGATTCTACCTCCATATTGATAAGATTTGGTGGAGGTCACCCTCCTTTCCCTGACAAGAACTGTTGAGGAAAATGCCCTTTTGGAAATATGTGTGGTGAAGTATGAACAAAATGTTAAATAGCTACTGAAGAGAAGACTCTGATCAAGATAACTCTTTTGGCAGCATGACTGCCAGGAAAATAACTGCACAAAAATTATCTACTAATTCCCAGAGAACTGTGTTGACTGCAGATATTTAATGTAATTCAAAGTAATAGGCACTTATACTTATATTGTGCCACTTACCATCATAGTGGTCACCCGTTCCAGAGGATCGACTGAATGGTTACTACTTTTTGTGCTGCCCCTTGGTTTCCCAGAACACGGTCTGTGGTGGAAAGATGATTGGGTGCCTTTGGAGTGAGTTGGGGAAAGTGGGAGAAGGAAGCACACCGAAGGAATAAGGCAAGGGAAGGCAATTGCAGGTGGAAGGGGTTGATGGGGGGTGTATTTGTTTAAGGATGGGCGAGCATGAATGCAATTCTCTAGTTCCGAGAGGAACCTCAGAAAATTAGCAGTACAGGACTGTGACGCCGCCATTTTTAAAGAGATGCTCTGAGATGGAGAGAGGCAGGTTATGTGATAGGTTTGAGATGTGCACACGCAGTCTAATTTCGTTTGGAGCCCTGTTGGATTGGATGTATTAGTACAAAAACAGCATTAGAGCCAACAATTTGGAAGACTTATCCTGATGGAACATAATAATGGAATAATACCACCTATGGTGGGAGCAGAATAACTGGCATAATGTGCACTCTTATGGGGCATAATTACGGCCACAATAACACAAATGTTAATAGTGGATTTGAGGGCAGTGTCCAAGGAAGATCTAGCCATTCCCACCCCTAAAGCATACGATATGGGGAAGCTGGAAGATGTGCCTAGGAAAGGGGGCCACCCCAACAGCTCAGCAGAGGACAGAGCTCAGCACTGTAGGCAATGATTTAGATCATGTGTCAGTCAAGCCGTCTAACAGAGGAAGGCTGAATGAGAAAGGCTATTGAGTCTGCTGGGCCTCGTGCTCATGTTGGCGGGTGGCCAAGCGACTGCATGGTGCAAAGGAGCGATTTCCAAAAGGGGGGCAGTGGGTCTCGGTGATCGCATGTGCAGGGATGGAGTTGCAGTACTAATCGAAGTCATTGCTGGTGCTCTATAGCGTGCAATATGTGCAGAAAAACCCCAGCTGCAGAAGAAAGTCCTTGGATGTAAGGAAAACCATCAGATGTCCACTCATTCTAAACAAATCATTTAGCTTATGGAGAACAGTACTGGAGCCAGAGAAGGATGTTCAGTACCAAGTAAAGCGCACTGCACCCACACAATATTCGGAGACTACAATGTTGATCAGTTCCTAAACTACTCCTAAACGAAAGGGAAAGTGTGTTTATAATGTTGCTTTGCATTTGGTAATCTATTTCTGCTGAGCTCATCCTCCCTCTGTCCTGCCCCTGCCCTGCTGTATGCTACGCTGCCATGAATTGGAGCTTTAAAGAGAAAACAAATATTATGTTGCCCTACATGTATATGGTCATAGGAATAGCACAGGGTTCTCATCGAGTCACACAATTGGCAGCATATTGCATTACTGGCAGGCTTCAGAGTTGGCACAAGAGCGCAGTTTCAGTCGTCAAGTATGGATAGCACTAAAAGTCACACCGACATCTTTTTTGGTTGTGTTAGTTACACATTTAGCCCATGCCACAAAGGACACAGAAACGAGTAAATCCATGTGTTTGCACAGCGCACTGGCAAGTTTACCAGCTGAAGCCTGCCTATTTATTTATTTATTTTAATTTATATAAACCGCCACACAGCCATGGGCCTCAGAGCGCACATTGTGGCCCACAGAGCGCTTATACATTTCTCTTCTGAGATTGCTTACCCTCTCCTTCGTGGACGTGGTGTTTTCTCCAAAGTTATTGCTCGTTTCCCAGATTGAGATGCTGGTAAACTGGCATCAGAATGGGCACGAAGGCTTCAGCTCATGCCGGACAGTGTTGATCTGAAAACAAACATGAAAATCGGATGTCAACATAAAGTCTGTGTTAGAAGGCCCAAGAAATGCACCTCTACGACTTGTTTGAGAAATTAACATGCACACAAGGACCCCATTCTCTCCAGAAAATGCTATACAGCAGAGATCTCTGCCCCCTTCGCCAGCAGCACACTTTTCGTGCTAAGAGAGCCGTCCTCTCATGCCGAGCATAAGGGGTGTCTGCCTTTGCCCCACATTGCAAGAGCACATGCATTGGTTATTAATGACTCTCCATAAAGCAGCTCAGTGTGTCCCTAGAGATTTGAGGGGAAAGTCTCGCGATGTTTGGTGTTGGAACATTCTTTCCGGTACCCATTTTTTCACTTTCTCAAATAAAAGTCACTTCTGGCAGGATATACACAGTTAACGCTCTAATGGCGATGCCAAAATAAACAAAACGTACACAGACTGTACTTGGTACATCTTTATTTGGACAGCAAGTATTATTCATGAAACGGAGCATGAAAATGCACAGTTGAAAGAGCAATGGATGAAGTGTAACACCAGAAAACATTAGAAGGAAGACAGAAAAGCAAGAAGAGAAAGGAAGAACGAATGAAAGCGAGCAGGAAAGCAAGCAAGCAAGCAAGCGAGAACGCAATCAAGCGAGCAAGGAAGCAGGAACACAAGTGAAAGAAACGAAGAAAGAAATGTTCCAGAGAGAGACAAAGGCAAAGTGAAAAAGGAGTTAGGAAGAGAAGAAAAGAGAAAAAATAAAGATGTATGGTAACAAGGCTGCTAGAATTTTGAAGCTGGAAAATGGCAAATTCATATTGAAAGAATAAAGGAAAATAAACTAAAAAGGAGGTACATTTTGAACGAATACACCGAGAGGTAAACGACTAGTGACTTCATGAACAGTGAATTTTGCCATCCAGATGTTTCCAGTTGCACAACACTAAAGTAAACCATGGAAAGCAATGTTTTCAGCAACATTTTCTAAAGCAGCAGATGCTTTCCATAAAGCAGAAACTGCAGTCAGGGTTCTTAGAGTCTGCCACCAATGATTCCCTCCGAGCTGGCTCAGACCACAAGAACGGCTTGGCTCCCTGCAAGAAACAAGGGCTCCACCGCCCAGTGGCTAGGACTCCCGCCTGGCTCAAAAAGGGGTCTTCAAGCCGGGAGAAGTTACATTCAGAACGCTTTCTTTTATTGTAAAAAGGAGATACCTTCCTTCATCTGGTGCCTCTCTCCTTGGCACGTTCTGAGTGCTGTGTGACACACTTTGGCCATATGCCACTTGGATTCCTGCAGATTGAGGAAACGCGGGAAGAGTATGATGGCACAAGCAGCCAAGGCAGCAATGCTATCGGACATCCGGCTGACGGAACTCACGTCACTTGCTGAAACAAATAACATTTTGAATTTGGCCCACTTGGGCGTGCACTGTGGCATTGCCCCTTTAAGGGACGCGCACACGACAGCGTGACATTGCACGCTGCAGCGTGCATTATAAATAAAGGGGGCGTTCCCGGCCGGGACAGTGCGACCGGGAAGCCCGAGCAGAGCAGACGTGTTCATGTCTGTCTGTTGATGCTTGGGGGCTTACGGGCATCACGAGGGGGGTCACGACAGACTCCCAACAGTGGCGACAAGGTCGGTGCAATGCCTGGGTCCGGTCGTGAAAGTTGCTTCAATTTTTCTTCCTGAAACAGAGATTTCTGAGGATTTTCGTTTCACGTTGTAGGCCGTGCAGAAACCACGCGCAGGCGGCCATTTTGTATTTCGGGCCGTGGACACTCACAGAGCTCCGGTTAGGTCTGTTAGAGGCATCCAGGCCCAATGTTTGGAAAAACTGTTTGCAGGCAGTTATACCTGCACATCTATGCCCAGATTTTTAATTTTTTGATTTCTGGGCCTCCTACGTCGAGTGAAGGCGAGGTGAAGGGGTGAGATGACTAGGCCTGCTTAGCCCAAAACCTCCATGGCTCAATTTTTGGAACATCTATGCCTGCTCACAGCGCTGCTGCAGCTGAGGACTTCCACCTTCATCATCCTCTTCATCATCATACCTGTGGGTGTGGAATTCTGCCACTCATCTTCATCATCACCACCAGGTTTGGACTTGTGTTGCCTGTGTGTGCCAGGATTGGTGGCAAGTGGTTCCCAGGAGGGGACTGAACTGTGGTGTTGGGAGTGAGTTGAGGCCCCCAAAAGCCACGCTGGGGGGTGCCTGTGCGCTCTATCCCATGAATGTGCCTGGTGACCAGGACGGTGGGCAGCCTGCAGACCTACAGCAACCTCAAGTGCAGCCACAACTTCAGGCGCCCCTTCAAGCCCCGCAGTTACCTCATGCTCCACCAGGGGCACAACCAGCTGTGCAACAGCCCCCTCCAGCCATGGCGCAAATGCGGGCCCGGCGGCCCTGCAGCCCATCCCCGAGTTTGATGTCTTGGGCCCACCATCCAGCCTGGGGCCGAGATGGAAAAGGTGGGTGGACCGTCTAGATATGTACTTTAGAGCAACAATGGAAACAGACGATGACAGCAAGCTTGTCACCATGCTGTATGCGGCTGGACCTGCGGTGCAGGACATTTTTGAATCTCTCCACACAGCTGACGGCACCTTTACAGCTGCAAAGACTGCTCTTCAGGCTCACTTTCTGCCCCTCGCCAATGCTGACTATGAGAGGTTTGTGATGTTGTCGGCTTGGCAGAAGGAGGAGGAGATGTTAGACACCTTTTATGGTCACCTCAAACGCCTATCCATCGCATGTGCATGGGGTGATGCGGATGACATGATCCGAACTATGCTCATTCAGGCATGCTCATCTGGCAAACTGAGACGGCAGGTGTTGAGAGAGCCAGGTATCACGCTCGCTCGCATTCTCGAGCTAGGACGCTGCCATGAGGTGTCAGAAGCCCGGGCGTCCAGGATGGAGGCTGGCTCACACCCGGTGAAGACTGAGGAGGTATGTGCCATGTGGCAGAGGTGTCAGAAGACCTGGATCTGGCCTCCGTGACAGGGGCGGAAGAGCCGGTGAGTCGTGCCAGAAGTGTGGGTATGACTTATCCCACCCTGCCGAATGTCCTGCGGCTGGAAGAACTTGTGGATGGTGTGGTCTTGCGGATCACTATTTCCGGGTGTGTAAGGCAGCCCTGCCTGTGATGGTGCCCAGAGGCCCGGTTCGGTCCGGGTTCCTTCGTCAAAGTCGCCCCCCGAATGTGGCCTAGGTTGACCAGGGCGAAGAGGGTTCCCCAGTAGAAGAGGAAGAAGAGGAGGAGGAAGAGAACATCATCTTTGTGTCGAGTGTGGGGGTCCTCAAATCAAAGAACAGACGCCAGCCGAGGTGTGTGGTGGAGGTTAACAAGTCACTGGTCCCAGTACTCGTAGACACGGGTGCCTCGGTCAATGTGATGGCCCGTGGACATTATGATGCTATGGACACACCTCACAGGTTGGTGAGCCCGAAGGCTTGCATCTTTGCTTTTGGGGGCTCGGAACCTATTCCGCTCGACGGTGCCTTTGTAGCAAAAGTGGAACATGATGGCTCGCAAATCACCGCCCGCTTCTACGTCACGCCAGTGAGTACGAACACTCTCCTGAGTTGCGCTGCAGCTGAGGCTCTCGGCATTGTCAGCTTTGCTTATTCCGTATATCTCAAAGACATCAACGATCTCTTGGACAAGTATTCCACCCTGTTCCATGGAATTGGACAAATGATTGGTGACCTGGTGAGGCTTCACATCGACGAGTCAGTGCAGCCCATAGCCCTGAAGCATCGGAGGGTGCCTTTTCATCTTCGGGAGCAAGTGGACAAAGAGTTGGACAATCTCGTGAACGTAGACATCATCGAGAAGGTGGAGGGTCCGACTCCGTAGGTGTCCCCAATTGTTGTGGCAAGAAAGCCCAATCAGCCTGACTCCGTCCGCATATGTGACGACATGAGGCTACCCAACAAGGCAATCAAGCGGGAGAGAAATCTTACCCCAACCATCGACGACATCATTGCGGAGGTGCAGGGTGCTCAGTTTTTCTCCAAATTGGACCTCCGGGCCGGCTACAATCAGGTCGTCCTACACCCAGAGACGAGATATATAACCACATTAACCACCCACCGCGGACTCTACCGCTATAAGAGACTCAGTTTTGGCATGTCATCGGCGGCAGAGGTGTTTCAGAACATCATCCGAGGCGCCCTCGCTGACCTGGAGGGCGTCTTAAACATTAGCGATGACATTCTAGTGTTTGCCAGAACTGAGGTGGATCAACTGCGCAAGCTAGCAAGGACTTTTGAAAGGCTACAATCACTCGGCCTCACGCTCCACAGGGAGAAATGTGAATTCCTGCGCCCATCCATTGAATTCTTCCGTTTCGTCTTCAAGGAGGGATGGGTGTCCCCAGATCCAAGAAAGGTTCAGGACATTAAGAAGGCCCAACCGCCTGAGTCGGTGTCTGATGTGAGGAGTTTCCTTGGCATGGTAACCTGTGGACGTTTCATTCAGAACCTGGCCTCAAGATCTGAGCCCCTGAGAGCCCTTACAGAGAAGGATACCACCTGGCAGTGGGGCCCCCTCGAGCAGGCGGCCTTTGACGATATGAAAAGCAAACTCACGGCGGAGGATACCATGGCGTTCTTTGACCCCTCCCTGCTCTCAGAAATCATCATGGATGCCAGCCCGTTTGGCCTGGGGGCCGTGTTGACACAAGTTGATCGGGGTGGTGGTGTCCGCCTGGTGGCGTATGCCAGTAAAGCGCTGTCCCACACCGAACAGCGGTACTCATGAATTGAATGTGAGGCCTTGGCTGTGCTTTGGACCTAATATAAGGTCAGATTTCAGCCGGGCAGAAGAGACCAAGACGTATTGTTTCTTTTACTCACACTTTCTTAGTGTGCCCTTCTTTTCCAATGACATGGGACATTGTATTTTCTAGATAGTGTTCACGCGCACAAATTACTAACCCACATCCCATGTCACAAATATTACTCTCCAGTGAATATCTAACTATGTCCATGATTTTATGACACTATGGTTTGTAATGCAAAGTAATTATGCAAAGTAACCTTTGAACTACTGCATAAAAAAAGAAAATAAACAGCTTACAATAACAAGCTAAATGAAAAATTAAAAATTCGTTCCATATACTGTTTGAGTTATATGTTTAGTACCAGCTATCATGTTAGTTTGCTTAATGGTTGCCCAGAATGACATGTGCTCCCATTAGGGTCAATATAAATCAGTGTACTCCTAACTAGTTGCGTACACCCCTTAGACTCACAGAGGGGAGGACAACCCCCTTGTTACAGCTTGGCTGTGCTTTAGGGCTGCCGGCACTTCAGACTATGTACTGGGCTGCCCAGTGACTGTCGTAACGGACCACAAGCCCCTGCTTCCAATTCTGGCGGGGTCCTCATCCAAACCACCTGCGAGGATAGAGTGATGGATGCTCGCCCTCCTGGAATACAGGGTTACTCTCGTATATCGGCTAGGGGTGAACAATGCAGTGGACTATTTGTCCAGGCATCCAGGCGTGACCGGAGGGGAGGAACAGGACACATGTACCAAGGAGGCGGACACCACGTTCGCATGGTGGTGGAAGCGGCTACCCCCAATGCCATGCCACTCGAAGATCTGGAGGCAGCGGCTGACGAGTGCTTCCAAATCTTGAAACACGCTATGCAACAGGGCTCATGGAAGACGGTGCTGGAGTCCCTGGCCGGGCGCACACAAGATGCCAAGATAGGGCTGGAGCAACTGTGGAAGGTGCGGGAGGAGTTGTCATTCTCCGCTTCCGGTCTTCTGCTGAGAGGCGACCGGATAGTCGTCCCCCAATCCGAGATCAAGGAAGTGATCACTCTGGCCCATCATGGACACCAAGGCGCCGCAAAGACCAAGGCCCGGCTGCGCCTCAAGGTGTGCTTCCCGGAGTTGGAGTGGAAGGTTGACAACTTTATTGCTGCCTGTGTCTGGCGTCAGGCAGCGTCCCCTCTGTAAAGAGAGCCGGCGATTGAGGCCATGCCCCGGGGCACGAGGCCCTGGGAAGTGGTACATGCGGACTTTGGATCCACCACGCTGGGCACCCACTTCCTAGTCATCGTGGATGAGTACTAGAGTTTGTGGACTCGGTGGCCTTTGAGCATGTGGTGGTGGACGTCAAGAAGTTGTTTGCTGCCCACGGATTCCCCCACACCTTGTGCTCCGACAACGGGGTGCAGTTCCAAAGCAAGCGGTTCTCGGAGCTGATGGAGGGGTGCGGGGCACAACACAGGAAAATCACCCCCCTCTGGCCGTGGGCGAATGGAGAGGCCGAGAGACTGATGAGGGCACTAAACAAGACCTTCAGGATAGCCCAGGGCCTGGGACAATGTCTGCAGCGGGCCCTTTACCAGTTCTTGCGGGTGTATCGCACTACCCCCCATGCGTCCACAGGAGTGGTGCCGGCTGAGGCCCTGTTCAAACGGTGCCCCCGAGGGCTGCTGCCAGAGGTGGGGGAGAAGGAGCCCGGGGTCATTGACGACCAGCAAGAGGAGATCGATCGCCGGCTGCGGATCGAACAGGAGAATGCCAGGAGAGGACTCCGCCCGCAGCGTCTGGAGCCGGGAGATGAGATGCTTATCAGGAACAGACACCCCATGGATGGAAAGCTCTCTCTCCCCTACAAACCCAAGCAACTTGATGTGGTGGCCGTCAAGGGGTCTATGGTGACGCCTCGGACGGGCGGTCGGCCGTCACCCGGAATGTAAGCTTCTTTAAGAAGCTAGGGGACCCCATAACTGAGCCTCTCCTCGAACTGGACCGGATGGAAGTGCCTAACGATGGTGGAGGACAACCCTCCATGCCCGTGTCCCCCACCCGGGGAGGTAAGCGGGAGGTACCCCCAGAGGCCTGGGCGAGGGAAACCCGCTTACCTCAGCGATTATGTGTTGGGACATGTTTCAAGAGTGGCCCGTAGGCCAATAACATTATTTAAGGGGATCCAGGGTGGCTGTGAATAAAGGGGTGTGTGGGGGATTTGACGTTTATGTTGAAATGTTATTTAGTGATTATGTAGACTAGTAAAGTATTGTTGTTTGTCCTCATGGAAAAGGAGGAGTGTAGCGTTGCCCATTTAAGGGACGAGCACACGGCGGCGTGACATTGCATGCCGCAACGTGCATTATAAATAAAGGGAGCGTTCCCAGCCGCGACAGTGCGACCGGGAAGCCCGAGCAGAGCAGAGGTGTCCGTGTCTGTCTGTTGATGCTTGGGGGCTTACAGGCATCCCGAGTGGGGGTCACCACAGACTCCCAACATGCACTACCATACTGGTCAGAGATCCGCAGCACAGTCAAAGCCAATGATACGCACTGAGAGATTCAGCGGGCTAATCAGAATCCAAAATCGCAAGAGAGGTTTGGTAGCCATATAAATGGACCACTTCACTGCGTGTTCTCGGTGGATTTGATTGGCTGCTAGAAGAAATGGCGCAGACCTGAGAGTTTGGCCGGTGGCCAATGGGAGCATTTCTCGTGGATATTTGTTTTATCGTATTCCCTGTTTCTAACATTATTTGGTGTACAATGTTTGTTTTGAGAAGTTCCTTAAATACAGACACCCCACTTATGAAACCCTTTGTGATGGTTTTTTACCTCATTCCAATCCCCCCAAAAAAATATCTTTCTAAAGCGTTGCTACACCCATTGACTTTTTTTAAAATATCACTGAACTTTCCAAAACAAATTAAGCCTTTATTAGAAACGTAAGAGGTGGGCCAATCGCCACAAGATACACTTGAGTGAAACGAATGAAGACACTTAGTAAAAGAAGCAGGTATATAAAGTAGGAAAACCAAAGAGAAGTATCCTGCACAAACTAAGGTGTTAACGACATTGACTTGCTGTACTGAGTCCCGGTGATTTTGAATAGAGTAGACACATCATAAGATTGAGCAGACATGGGAAACCATTAGTTCTGGAATAAAACAGATCTGCTCGTTCTGATGAAGGCCATGAACAAAATGCAGCAATGAGTCTGTTAGCTCATTATGGGCCGAAACAGTGCGTCAACTTTTTCTTTCTTGGACGCAAAAGCATGGTCCAACTGTGTATAAACTGCTATTAATTTGTTATATGCTGTTAATGTTAAAGGATGAATACACTGCACACTATCACAACCGTAGTGATTCCCTGGCGCTCTGGCGGATCTGAAAGAAAGAGGTTGGGGGGTCGATTAGGGTATGTTAGTAGGGCAAATTTTGGATATTTATGCTGAATGAATTAGGGGACTAGATGTCATTGAATATATATTGGTGTCTATATGTAGAACATTGGTTGTTTGTCCCATGTAATTGGTTTTCAGAAAAGATCAAAACATTTTTTTTTAAAAACGTTGGTATATTAATAAATATTTTTTGTAAACAATTATTGGGCCTCATTACGAGTCACCCGGTATGGAAATAACGGTGGCTGTAAACCCGCCGCCACTGTTGTTTCCATACCGAGTGATCTCGAGTCCTGCAGGCGGAGGTGTCATTCCCGCCAGGTCTGACATGGCGGGTTTAACATCGCCCGCCTGCAGGCGTATGTGGAGACACCAGCACCATCATGAGATGGTGCCAGTGTTTCCATGATCCCCATTCCCATTGAGTCCTATGGGAATGGGGATTTACCAAATTCCGCCTCCGAATTCCCAGGTCACCGGGGTGGTAATGCCCCAGTAATTCCGGGAATCACAGAGGCGGAATGGTAATAGGAGTCCGGCGGTAACCCGCCGGAATTTCCGGCACGGTTACCGCCGGACTCGTAATGAGGCCCATTGTGTCTACCCACCTGATTGATGCGGATTCCTTCCAATTGGAAAATTGGTTTGTTGGTTGGGATTATACTCTGTATGAGCGTCAGTTATATATGCATTTTCTTTTTTTTTTGTTAAATCCATCTAGGCCCCTTGAATGAGAAAGGTGCAGTGGCTGGTGCAGAATGTTTTGAATTGGATACTGTGTTTGACTGGAAGGGTCCAGAGTGCTGGTGTGATTTGTTGCCATCTTTTCGGTCTCAGCAGGACTCTGGTTGCAGCATTGCGTGCTCTCTGGAGCTGCCTCAATAGGTAGTCTGCAAGTTCTAGGTAGTGGTCACATGTGTGGTGTTGTAACCTGGGGCACTGACTTCATGTTTTCCTGGGGGGTGCCGGTGCCCGTAAAAATAAAAAGTACCATTTAAAGTATAGGGACATTTACGCAAGATGGCCTTTCCCGGGGGGTCCCTGAGCCCCGGAGCACCCGTGTACTCAGCGCCCCTGGTTGTATCACGTGATGGGAGAGGGAAGCTCCACATGATTAGAGGAAGGGGAGGAGAAAGCTTAAATAAAGACTGCACATGCGCCAGATGTGGGCAGTGCAAGTGTGACACCAGGCACAAGTGTCCGTGTTTTCTGTGTGAAGGCAGTTGACAGGCCGATTGCCCCCACCCTCACTGGTGGGCCCTGATACTATGATATCACAACTGGCATTATATACATCACAATAGTCCAAGATTGAAGTTTGCAAAACGTCTTTCTCAGCAGGGATGGTAATCAAGGCATAAAATCCTGACTGCAGTTGAAAGGGAGGCTGCCTGTTGAACATATATTAATTTTGTCTTACGCACTAGACTGACACATTTCTGGCCGATTATCAACAATAATAAAAGGAACCAGGGCTGGAAAAGAGGCTACTGCCTGACGGAGTTCCTGCCACTCACCTTGATGCAGTTAAGTTTGCCTCTTTGCCAGGTAATTTCTAGACTCTAGTGGCGTTTTGGAGAAGGATGGTGTGACCACAGAAGATGGCTTTCCGTAAATTTGCAGGACCAAGAGCCCGATAAATACGTGCACTTCTTCTATGGAACTGCCCTGCTATCAGGGCGGACTGGCCTATCGACCGTTTGGCCACTGGCCGAACGTGTTTGGACTTCGGAATGGCTTTGGGCTAGTTTTGTAAGCCACCATGGAGCGGCTTTTATAAGCACCGACAACATCCATCCACAGGTTCTTGACAAAGTCAAGTAATGTTGCCTACCTCCGGGCCGGATGGATGCATTCATGTGCACAGGGACATTCATTAAAGAATGTTAACACTGAGTTACTAAGTGTTCATTTTACTTTGATGAATGCACCACAAAAACACGAGGCAGTGTGTGCCTCAGCTATCCGTCGGCGTGATGCCAGCCAGAACACAGCAGTGGCTTCCTGCAGGCCAGGAGGCAATCCCACCCTCACTCAGCTGCTCTTTCTCATTAAGAACAACCAACCAGGGGGGAGATGGGCACCCGAAGTGGAAAGTAAGCCACCCCTTTCCCCTGCTCTGCCTATCTTTCTCAGTTGCACTGCATGTTGCCTTTACCATCACGTTTTCTCATTTTTCC
Organism: Ambystoma mexicanum; assembly: GCF_040938575.1. Taxonomy (NCBI): domain Eukaryota; kingdom Metazoa; phylum Chordata; class Amphibia; order Caudata; family Ambystomatidae; genus Ambystoma; species Ambystoma mexicanum. The sequence goes on from NC_090934.1 coordinate 467,210,508, forward strand.
CCTTGCCTTCCTCATTGAGCAGATGCTACTCCTCTCCCCCCTTCCACCTTCATCGCCCGGCTCACGGCCTGCCTACTCTCCTCCTCCTGCTCCGAGATGGCTTTATTGCACACCCCTCATGAGCCCCCTCTACAGAATACTTCTTTCCTTCTCCACAACACATGCCGCTGTCCCAGCAGAGCCAGGCTTGGTAGCGGCCAGAGCCGCTTTGCCCCTGTAAGCTGGGCCCCCTCATCAAGCACATCCCCCACCCTCTCACTCGCAGCAGCAAGAGTAGTATATGAACACGAGGAATGTGGTTTTAGGGTATTGACAAGCCCATCCTTAGCCTGTTTGGGTATAGTGTTTGGCAAAATGCATTACTCTCATACTGGGGGCGACCATATTTGTTGTAAAATGTTTGCATGGTGTTACGCATGGGCCTTCAGAGAAAATTGGCTGTGTTGTGTCTTATCTATTTGTTATGTGCTGGCTGGTACCTTGTATATTTTGGGTGGATATGTTGACTCAGTATGTACTTGCTGGCCATGGTGTGGGTGTGAACCTGCAGGCATAATTTGCCATGGTCCTCATTTCCCTGCGCTCAGCACTACTGTTGAGATCCTGGTGCTCTTCTGCACTTTCAAGCACTCAGGGCCACAGTGTCACTTATCCATAGGGGAGTGTTGGGTGGAGGTTGGTTCCAGCCGCCCCATCATTTGGGGCATGTAGCTGTGTCCCCCCTTGTATGTTGTATCTGGCGCTGCATATTTACAAATGGGGCGGTCGGTGGTGTGACCCAATGCATTCAGGGATTTGTGGTTTATTCAGAGACGTTAGCTGTGGGACAGGAATGTGATTATGGTTGATCCTTGCATCGTACGTTAATAAAGGTGGTTTCTCCTTCGTTACAAAAGGGGGCCAGATAAAAAAAAAAAAAAAAAAAGATGGCTGTTATTTAGATCTCAACAAAAGATAGAACAATGCGAACAACGGGCAGTTACTTACCACCCTAGGCACGCACCAGGTACACACTCAACAGGATGTCCTGCAGTTTCAGTGTCGGACCACATTCTGGAGAGTTTATTTAGGGGTCGGACTAAATTGAAACGTGTACCGCAGTAGTGACGCCACAAGGTTCAGATCTACAACGCCCACCGCTGGAGAAAGGGGGCTGACTGTACAAGGAACATTTCTGAAATGAGTTTAATTACGCCCCAGTTCTCTACTCAAACAAACTGGTCAATTAGAAAGGAGAGAACGTGCTTGTCATGTCTCCTGCTGTCAGTTGTTTCATTGTCTATACATGCTCCAGCTATATGTTGCAGGCCGGGCCTGGGATTACACCTGCTTATTTCAGAACGCTGGGAGCGAAGTGGAAATGTTAAGCACCGCCCTCCGGGAGAATATAACACCACCACAGGTCGGTCTATCCTAAATACGGATAGGGTCAGGGCAGCACCCTCAGGCTCGTGCATGGCTTTGCTGGATTTGCTTTTCATCTTTAATTTCATCCGAAATTCTTAAAATGAGTAGCCTTACAGTGGGTAAAACAGGAATAGGATTTCTAAAATATTAGTGCCTCTGCAAAACCAGTCGCAGTGCAGCAGAGCCAGTCAAATGGGAAGAATGCAATTCTCAGACGTACTTACCGTTCAGCATATTAGAACAGCAACTGGGACTGGCTCAGTCCCTGCCCTAACAGCCCTTGGCCCATTTTATGTCAGTAAATATTCCCTTAGTAGGTAGAACTGGAGTATGTACAGGTCTGCTTCTTACTCTTTATCCAGGCATGCCGTAAAATGAGCTCACAGAGTCATCCGCAGACATCTTTGTTCATACTAAAGATCAATTGTGCAAGGGTTTAGGCCGTGCTGCGCAAATGCAGTTATCTAATTTTCGGGGAAATGGTGAATACTAATTAAAAACCGCATTCACTTCAGCCAACAGCTCCAGAAACCTGTGGGTGCATTCCTCATAGCTGGCTTCAATGCAAGTAGTTAGTTTGGTGAGTTAAGACACTAGCATTAAAGGCCAGTGCTTATCTGGTACTTTCAGGGAGGACTGTGGTAACCAGGAGTTAACAAGTTCAAATTTCTGCTGATAGTTCAGTGGCGTGTAATATCTTTGTTCGTGCTATATACATTCCGTGCCGGTTAGGTTTCAAAACCCTGTACAACAGCTCAGAGAGTAAAGGTACTAGCAGATGTGAACTTTGCGCAGCTTACGTGTCGTAGGTCCCGTACTAGTAAAGTTACTCACCAAATTAAGACACCAGCTGAAGAGACCTTGATTGACACAGGTCCCATGCTTAGTAGAGCATAGTGGGTTGAGAGAATGCAGCAGTAACGTGTACAAAATTAGATGATCAAAGTAACATACCCAGTAAGTTAAAAGAGTAAAGAGGAAGGCCAGGGACGTCATTTCACCAAAATACCTGGGGTAGCGGAAACTACATCACACGACCCTTGACCCCTGATATCATAGGAAGTGATGCCATTTGACCCCACCCCGAAGTGATATCACGGGAAGCGAAGGAACACGACCTTTCAATCATTGACAAAACAGGAAGTGGCATCACATAGCATTGTACATTACGAAAAATATGGTTACAATATCACTATAATGTGATGTACATTTCATACAAGAATGGATTGCCATATGCATCGTTAAGATAAGTGTGTATAGGCCCATATTACCAAATTACTGTGAATGCAAGCAGATGTCCATGACCAAATGATAATGATAGCACTTGCGCTTTACATAGAAAAAATATACAACCAATATGACCCAACCTGGTTTGGTACTCTCGACTTCAGAAGGATTAAAGGATGAATTGAGGCGTTTAAGAACAGACTAAATCAGTGACTCACCCCCTGAAGTGTGGCTGAAATAAACCTTTAATGAGTCTAGCAATTATTGTATAGAATTCCATAAAGATACATTATTTGGTATTCCTATTCTTTCTGATTTAGGGTTAGTGCTGAAAGTGTTAGACTTGTGGCACTCAGGTTGTTATTTTTCTTCTTTTTTTGTAAGGGGCCTGAACAAGAAAGTCAGCCACTCCAGAACCCAAATGCCACATGGTGCTGGCCACAGCACAGGAGCTTGCAATTAAAAAAAAAAACAGTTTTTTTGGTTTTTATTTTAGAGGTCGCAAGGGAGACCACATAGGTCGCAAGAGAGACCGCAGAGGTCGCAGTTGCGACCTCTGGCGACCCCTAAATGACATCCCTGAGGAAGGCGCAAGTGGAGGCTTGAGCAGTAATTGAGTCAAATCAGTGCCAGAGGGCAGTAGAGAGATGTATTGGAATGGTTGATTCATATATTCATGCATACCTTCATTCATACACACAAACATACACTCATGCTGTCAGTCATGCAAATGTGCCTTCATTCATAGTTGTATGGTGATGAAAAGATAGAGAGCCATGCACAGTGGTGTACAAATAAGTTTGTTCTTCCACATTTCTTGTAAGTTGTTGAGAGTAAAACATAATTGGCAGGGTGGAAGTGTGGAAGCGTGGGAGCTGGGGGTTCTTGTCCCACCAGGTGTGGACAGCACTAAAGTCCAGTTCAGAGAACTCAGACCCCTTTACTGTTTGCAAAAGGTATTTTTGACATAGGAAGGAAGGAACTACTTGCTCCTCCTATTTTATTCTAATATATAGACTAGCAGGTTGAGCGCTCGTTGTTGCTGCTGCGATCTATCTTTATGTGTGATCTGCAGGTAGCAGGCCAACTCAGTCTTTCATTAATCTGATGTTGATAAATGAGTACCAATTTCAGTTGGGAATAATTGTATGTAAATATGTTCTATGTACAGTGCTTTAGCAAACGTGCTGTACCCAAAACAAATCATTATCAAATGCCAGGGCCATGGCTACTGCCTGGTTTACCTGGATGGGTCGTTCACAAATTCAGTACTCGCCTACTGTTGTGGCTCACGGTGGAGCCTGCCTGCACTTCACAAGCTCAAATCGTGCACAAGCCCATTCGGCCTGTCATCTTTTGATGCGATTCACGGATGCGGATTTGAGGGCCACTTTTTTTGAGGCGAGGGTTGGGGTACTTTCTTTTTTTAGGTTCCCGGGCCCATTTTTTGTCCCAGTCTGACCCTGCCTGCTATGCAGAATAGTCTACGAAAACAAAACTAAGCTTGTCTTGGAACACAAAGACTCAGACGCCAAAAACGGTCTACGAAGCGGGTGTCACAAGGGCAGTGCATGCTTCCTACATCAGCCCCAAGCCTTGGACTGGTCTTTAGGATAATTGGGCAATGCCCGATGGGCCAACATAACTGACCACGGGGCTGGTATTATGAACCAATGTGGACCAGTTCTAGGAATGCACTCTGTGTTAAAAGCTTACCTTGCTTTAAAATTCATAATATGATGCAATTTCCCCCAGAAACAAAAATGTGTTCCAGTACTACTCAGTTGGAAGTAAATATATAACTTGCTAGATTTGATTTTGCAGGTCATTAGTTTTGGATCTTTGGTAGTGTGTCACCTATACGCTGAAACTATTGCCTAAGTGTACAGCTGGGGAAAAATGGCATGGGAAGAGGGGCACAAAACTTGAAGGTGTGGTTTGTTTATTTACCCACCCATTGACTGCTCACGGCCATGCTAATTCCTATGGCCATTCCCACCCACTTCCTGCCCCTCCCCTGCTGATAACACACCCTCATGGGATTTAGGCACAAGCATTACCAAGCCTTACCATCCTTACAATCAAACGTTGTGATCTAAGTGCCTGCCAGTGTTTTTCCAAAGCAGTCTTCTGAGAGTTAATGACTTAATTGGAGCTGTAAATGGTGTCATAAAAATGCCTTAACCAAGTCTACCTTAGGCCACTCAATTTATACGCATTAGGGATGTCCTTCACTGAAATCCATTTAAAAACAAACATTGGCAAAGCCAACAGTTTTGGCTTGCGTCAGTATTAGGCATTTGCCAGGCACTGCTATTGTATGCCTAGGTACTTGCACCATTTTACACCTGCTAGCACCAATGACCAGTTAATACCACTATGTTAGTGCCTGGGAAATGCCTTTGCCATGCCTACAAAAAAGCCAAAAGTGTTCACCCAGCCTATTTTTTTTTTCGGCCATGGTAATCCTGTCAGTCCCACTCTCACTCACGACAGGGGAAACGAGAATAGCTGAGAGAGCAGTGGTGCAGCACCAAAGGGCAGATCGGACTCTAGCTGAAAAGTTGGGCTATGTTGACTCAACCTGGCTGACCGACAGAGCCATGGCTGGACAGAACAGAACATGGCACCTGGGCTTTGCGTGTAACAAAGACCCTGCAATTACTAACATAAAGCATTTAATTGTTGGCACCTGCATTCATGTGCATACATGTTTAGGCAATTGAAATTGTGATGGCTTAATTCTTCGGTTTCTGCCAGTCTCATGGTGAGATGGGTCCCCTAACCCAAGAGGGAGACCCACACCTTCAGCAGGCCTGTAGCTACAACAAAGAAATCTGAATTTACAGCAAATTCCAAGATGGATGCCGCCTAGCCTCGGTGCACACCAGGTTCCCAGGCTGCCCTGGGCCTGCAGCACCCCGATTGGGGCCTGTCCGAATGTGAAGGAGCCAACCCCCTGAGCCGGCAGCTGAAGCCGGCCTCCACTGAAGGCCAACACTGAAGGCCTAATTCTTCAGTCTCTGCCGGTCTCAGCTATGTTGACCGCAAGGTTACACATGCTGCACAAAAGGTACTGTCCACCCCTGCCATTGCCCCCTGGGCACAAACCCACATTGACTATATAACACCTTCCTAATGTAACTGTTGCATAACATTAATGTTTCATATGTAAATGGTATAGCTACATTGCCCACAGAATGCGATTGTAGAATGCTAACTAGTATGCCACCTATTGATGATTGTTTTTCTGACCATAGTAAATATGTGCCGCGCACTAGCTGTGTCGGTTTTGCTTGCAATGCCCTGCCTTCTAAGTCTCTAGCTCTAGCAAAATATAACATTGTATTAGGCAAACACCCCGGTTTACCTTGTTATCCACTCACCTCTAAGTTTCCACCAATACGCCCCCACTACTCCATTGCATCTCATCACCCACCCCTTAGAACAGGTGTGTACAGATGCACATTGGATACAGGCCCCGAAAGCATGCCTATTGTACACGAAAATCAATGCTGCTCCAGACAAGTGTAACAATTGCTTCTGTACTCAGCATGACATACCATGCATCCAAAATGCACTCCCAAAGCAGCCAAACCAGGAAGCACGCTACCCAATCCTTGCTTGCATGCTCAAAGCTACTGCAGCATCAGAGAAAGCTTTGCCGCCCACGGACCGCGCTGTCCCTCATATCTTACACCAAGTGCATGCGAAGCAAAGCAAACTATTCGTACGGGTGTTATGCCACCCTTCAAACCAGCTGCCGCCACCAGTACCTTTCTGCCGTCAGTGTTAGGACACCCCCCACCATAGTGGACATATACACTCTCATACTCTCGAAGGCAGTGAACACTACAGCCCCCTAGCCTATCACAAATCCACAAAAGTCAGACACTCTAATTCTTGGTTTACCCCTAACCTACTTGAACTGTGCTCCATAAGCGAGACGGCCAGCTAATATGCCAAAAAGACCCAACCGACGCTCACAAAAATAACTTCAATAAAATTGCCAAACTACTAATCTGCCACCATTGCTGCGAAATCTAACTCTTTCAACTCTAGAATAAGCAACGCAAACTCTGATGTAAAAGAAATGTTCAATATTCTCTGAGAACATGAGGCTCCTGCCCCACCGCCCACTACAATTACCAAAGACGCCTTGCGGTGTTCCAACATCCAGGCAGCATTTCTAGGTAAAATGAATACCCTAAATGCAAAAATTATCTCTCAACAAGCTTTATTCAACACCCATCCCATAGCCACCAATATCAGCTGCTCCCCCCTCATGACATCATCCACACAGTTCTAATTCAGAGTTCTCTCTGAAAACACATTCCTGAAAATGATGAAGAGTTTAAAGCCCTCTAATTGCAAAGGCGACATCGGCCCAGCTAGTCTAATTAAAGATTGCACCGACATGCTAGGCCCAGTCATCACACACCTTCATTAATGCTTCCTTTACTACGACTATCGTGCCAGTCAGCCTCAAAGAAGCCTAGGTCCTTCCTCTCCTATAAAATAAAAAAAAACACCCTTGACCCTGATATTCCATCAAATTATAGGCCAATCACCACAGTCCCCTTCTTATTAAAAGTCTTAGACCACGCAGCCTATCTGCAGGTCAAGCACTTCCTGGAAGACAATCAAATTCTAGGGATGCGTCAATCAGGATTTTGCCGAGGCCATGGAACTGAATCTGCCCTTCTCGATTTAGAGAATCAACTTGACAAGCTTCGAAAGGAAGGCAAGTCTACATTGCTCCTCCTCTTAGACCTGTCTGTGACATTCGACTTGGTCAACCACCGAATCCTATGTTACCACCCACGCCAACTTCTCCCCAACTGCCACTGCTTGGATTGCATCCTTTCTGGAAGGGAGGGTCATGAGGGTCTTTTCAAACACCACAGATTCTGCACCATCGCCAATCACTTGTGGCGTACCACAGGGGTGCTGCATTGCACCAACTATGCAATATCTTCACCAGGCCACTCTTCAACATCCTTGATTCATTAGGCATAGCCTACACGAACTATGGCGATGATACTCAAATCTTGATCCCTCTATCAGGCAATTACACAGCCCACTCCACTTCCCTCAACAATATCTACTCAACCCGACAGACATGTATGGCAGCCAACCAATTTTGCCTCAACAGTGATAAGACGGAAATTCTAATTGTAGGCCCTCCAAATGCCCTGAAGTCCCTGGACAAACAGAACACTGGCTTCGAGATACACAACTGCACAATTCCCATCGCACCAACTGTGAAGACCTTAGAAGTCTTTCCCATCGCACCAACTGTGAAGACCTTAGGAGTCTACCTTGATGCCCCTCTTACCATGTCCAGGCAAGTAAGTGTCATTACCTCCTCAGCTGCTTATTCCACCAAGGTCCTGAACGCAGCCAGACCCTTCCTCACCAAGTAAAATTGCCTGAGCAATCATTGGCTTGAAAATGGACTACTGTAATGTCCTATTCACAGGCACCTCAGCAAGTAATATACAACTAAAAGTGGTACAAAACAATGCCCTGGGACCGGCCCTCCACATCCCAAAAAGAGATCATTTTTCTCTAGCTAGAAGAGAAGTACACTGGCTCCCCATACAGTAGCACATCAGATTTAAAACCCTAGCCATCACCCACAAATGCCTACAACACAGCTCCCCTGTACCTCACATACAGAATCATCAAGGCGCTTACCTCTAGCCCTACAAGGTCCCCCTATACTGACCGCCTAGTCATGCCCAAAGTCAGGAGATGTAAAGCCGGAGGTTCCAGCTTTCCATACACTGCTGCAAAACTCTGCAACGACCCCCCCCCCCATCACCTTCCCTTAGAGCTGAGAAATCTTACTGGCTATTCCACGAAGCACTCAAAACACAGCTCTTCGCATAACTTGCTGACCCTTCCATTGCAACCCCTCCCCCCAGCACCCCAGACCTGTACATGGCAACTATACTCTGTCAACAACAGGCATGATAATACTTTATGATCTTGGTAATTGATCTTCTGCTCTCAGTACTGATGTAACCCCCGTGAACTGTATGACAAACTACGCTTACCTGACACAGTACCTCAATGCCTTTGGGTTGCTTGCGCGCTTTATAAATGAAAGAAAGAAATAAATGCGGTGTGTGTATTTGCTTGATAGGGGAGTGCTTGGAAGGGTGGGGGACAGGAGACAGCTCATTCTCACAGCATTCTTTAAGTGTATGGTTTCAGAGGTGAAGGAGGGAGTTAACTGCGTGTAACATTGAAGCTTCACCGGAATAGGGAATAGTCTCATTAGAATGCATGAAGAAATTAGATACCCTCACACAAGTAAGTTTGTCCCTCCCCCACAGTGACTGAAGTTTGCACTTCTCCCAACATTTGAAGGGTTACACCCCACCCTCCTCCAAGTTTGAACGTAAGTGCACCCCTGTGAGTGAGCCCTTCATCTTCAGCCCCTCTGTGGAGAGTGACCACTTAACTTGAGAAGAGACGTCCTTTCGAATGTTTGCAACAGCGCCCAAAAAGAGCAGCTTTCCTTTGAGCCAGCTCACACCTTAGAGAAAACCGGTATTTAAAAGGACACTCAAACTGCAAATCCGTGTTTTCTCCCCATTAAAAGTGCATGTCCTGTAATTGAAGTCAATAACACCCAAGGCTTTTCAAGCTCCTGCAAGCCCTATTAGAGAGAATATGAAAGTGGCCAGGCGCCTTTCATTAATGACTCAGAACATGCTCTTCCTGGCTGGTCTTTAAACATCAAAGCCCCTCTCTCCAAGGTTGTGTTGTGCGCAACAATCCCCCCCTCACAGCCCTCCCCCACCCTCCCTCGGTACTAATGAATGTCTTCCGGCCTCCACACAACAGCGACACGCTCTGTTTCAGAAGAGCGCAGGCCGCATATGTCGCGCTTTAAGCATCCAGGCGGGCTCTCTCGCGTGCCCTTTCATCCCGCTTCTGTGCCTGCCTCCTCAGTCCACACCGGGTCCACACACAAAAGCGGTTACCCATAATCCCTGCCCACAAACGTAGTCACGGGCATCTTCAAAGAGGCGGAAAATGTGTCGGTACAAAAAAAGGTAACGTAAGGCCTGGAGACCCCTTGTGCGTTTACCTAAGAAGCAGAATGTGCAAAAAATAGATGCCTGTGTGCCTCTTAAAAAAATAGATACCTGTGCCTCGTCCTTGAACGGACTTGACATATAGGTTTGTCTGCAGATTTCTTTAGAAATGTGCTTTTTTCCCCCCACCACCTTTTTTTTAAATTTTTCTGAAAATGTTCATAAGCATTTGATATCACCGGAGTGATATCACTGCAGGAAAGACAACGAGTTGTGTGATGTCACTGCAGTAAGGGCAGCTCCAGGCGAGATGCCTCTGGAGTAAGGACAGCCCTTAGTGTGATGTAACTGTAGGGAGGAATAGCTCTGCGATGTCCCAGCTGTAAGGGATGCACTCAATGTGATGTCACTGCAGTAAGAGCAGCTCCCAGTGGGAGGTCACTGTAGGTTGTCAATTTATGATTATGATATGGCATTTATAACACAAGTGTTTCAAGGCGCTACGAGGCAACGGAGGAGGAACAGAGGGAAGACAGAGACAGCGATCTTACTAGGCCAGGTGTCATTAATCAGAGAAGGGAAAAGAGCAGGGGGAGGGGACATTGCAGTACGTGGGATCGACAGTAAAAAAAAGAAAAATAGAATAAATAAAAGCCATAAGTAAAAGTGCGGCCAGCTGGTAGCAAGTGCAACGGTAAGTGCAGATATCAGGTGTCAAGTGGTGGTAGTGGGACTCTAGGGATACGGAAAACAGTCCCCAAGTCCGGGGGTTGCCAGGGAGGCAGTACAGGTGTACAACTGGTTGGGGAGGGGACCTGGGCACGAGATCAGAGGGTGCCAGGTAACATCAACTATCAATGAGGTGTTAATACATGAGCCAGGCTCTTGTTGGGGATGGGGAGAGCAAGTCAAGTCTTTCTATCTGAGCAGAACTCCAAGCTGTAATTATCCACACAACCATCTTTATCAACTCTGCCAGCATCAATCACAGAACCATCATGGTCCATACCACCACCCGCAACATCACCATCCATGCTAACTTCATCCTCTTCTGTTATCACACCCAGGTCACCCTCATACGAGAACCCTCTGATACCTAGAGGTTGGCGAGCCTGGTGAGGCCCGGGCCAGCCCTGGCTCAAACGGGGGCTCCAGCCCAACCATCGTTTCGGGTCGGTACTCCCGGACGCCAAGAACCCCACCATGGCTGCCCAGTATACACACAATCGCAATAAACAAACAACAAGCAGCGTAGCCTACGCTACATGCTGCAGGCCTGCCTACACACTACCCTCCGATCCATGACTTCCTGTTCCGCACCCACACAACACGATTGGCTGGGGCTAGAACAGGCAGTCACTTGGTGCAGGAGACAGGAGCTACACATTAAGGTAGGCACCACTTCCCTCCCCATCTTCCTTTTTCTGGTAATTTCTTCATGTTTTGCCCTCACAATGCAGCCAAAATGGAAATAAATGCCCAAATATGAAATGGAAATAAACGCGGTCCTGGTGCCTTGTTGGGACCCGAGTCACCATCAGGGCCACATTTTTACATTTTTTATATTTGGGCATTTCTTTCCATTTTGCCTGCAGCGTGGCAAATATGGAAAGAAATGGGCAAAAACATGTTTATTTTTTTGTCTTGTTCTGGGGCAGGCAGAGAGTTCATGGGCTCCGCCTGTGGTGGGCTTTTAGAGACAGTCCTGACCCCAAGGCTCGTCCCTGACCATGAAATCCCCGACTCCTCCAGCTCTACCGACACCCTCTTTCAGCCCCTACGTACATACCTCAGCCTCAAATAAAGTGCACACTCAAGCCCCCAAAATACTCTGCGAACAATCACACCCACCAGCACCCACTGTAGCAAAAGCTGAACCCATAAAGCCACCGTAGTTTAGCAACCCATCTCCCCCACTCCTCATTCGCACCTATTAACCTTCCCACTCAAACTCAGCGCATAACCTGACCATTCAGAAGAACAAGTGAAACGGAAACGCAGATACAACCTAAGAATGCCTCAGAAGCTCACATCCAAAGTCTCAGATGCTGCAAATAGACCAACTCACCAGGGCAACCAGGCTTGGTGGAGAGCTTCAAAGCCTGACCACTCTGAGCCATGAACCCACACTGCACAGATGAACAAACTCACATTAACAATTACGCCTATGCACAACAGAAGGCCTGAATGGGTCAACATGCTGTGGCACCAACCCATGCTCAGTTAACTTCAGGGTGTTGTTCCCCTCTGTAGGACCTTCCTTATGGCCAACCCACCTCAGCCAAAATACCCAATATCAAATGTAGGCTGAAGTTACTGAGTAAGAGCACTCGAAGTTTACATTCTCACAACTCTGTAGCGGTGTGTTTTTTAAAAACACTACATGTCTTCATTGCTGGATGCTTTTCCTGAACTTATGCTCAAACCCCTGACCGATGCTGGCACCTGGCTGGGATGAAAGATACTTGTGGTACTTGGATCCACTACTGGTGGTCGTTTTCCTCTAAACAAGACACATTGGAAAGGGGTGATATGTTGAATTAAGAACAAATTGGTATTGTCGAACCACGAAACCTGGAATTCCCCATATCATGATTCCCACTTCTCAGAATCCAACCTCTTTCCAAATAATATTTATCTCCCCATAGTGGCCTGGTGTGTGCTGGTTTTGCAATGGTTAAACGCTTGAACATTACCTTCATGCCCGTAACAAATGGAGAGGATTGAACAACACCATGCAGTGAAGAAGCTCTGATGAATCCAATGGTGTCACAAATCCTTTCGCTGCAGTGACCTCTCCCTATGTGGCCAGGGGACAACAGCAGCTCCCTGATCCTGACCCTGGGGGTGGCTACATGAGAGAGGATCACATGGGAGGGGACAACCTCCGGGAGATTAGCAGGTCACCATCGGACAAGTCATGGTATGGTATTCCCCTTCCTCTATTGAGGATACCCCATCCATACCCAGCGCCTTAATGGCATATTGTTAAACCTCCCCTCATCCACCTGGGAAGGGTACTGAAGACCTTCTTACAAGATCTGTATGTGAGCCATTAAAATCTGACATACCCTCCAAGACTCATGAAAACATCTTCTCAGACTGTACCTACAAGTTAATCAGAGCTAACTTGCCCTAAAACACCATTGAGAACACTTCAAATGTAAAACATCAAGATTGGACTTCTATTCCCATAACTGCAAGAATACTAGGATGAGGAAGATGATCCGAGTAAGGCAGAGTGGAAAAGACCAAGAACACAAGCAGAAGCAGCTGACTGAGGCACGCTGCTGGAGGGAGAAAGCTGCATCTCTCTTTACGAACCAAGAGACTGTGCGGCTACCAGGAGTTCCGTGGAGCAATCCAGTGCAAAGAGGAAGAAGAGGAAAGCTGACTGCAAGAGAGAACATGCTGTGGGAATGCCAGAAGCTGATGCAGGGCTCCTGGGCGTTTTCAGGTGTAGAGTGGCAGTAGTTGCCTTACCGATGTTGACACGAAGCAGAAGGGCACAGCAGGAACCACAAGAGGCAGAGAAGCTGAGGAACGAAGGCAGCGAGACTGGAAGAAATGCTGAACGACCATCATCGGCTTGCTGCGGTAGGAAAGGAGTACGGGGCAAGAACTGGCGAGCAGGGGCACTGGGACGTATTGGCAGACATGTCAAAGGGGAATAATTGTTGAGGAAGAAAATTAAATATTTGGAAGAGAAGGAACCAGTGATTATTTCTTTAAAAAAGAAATCAGATGAAAAGTAAGACTTTCCAGTTTTTGAGTGCATGCAATACACATTTAAGAAAAGCCCTAGCACAATGGTGTGCCAGACAGATTCAGTATTAGATAAAGCAAACACAAGAACATATGTTTGGAAGTGTGGGCCACACCCATGTGAGAAAAACCCTGGAGAGAAAGTGCACCATGCAAAGTAAAGCTGCAAGTGTGTGCATTTAAGAAAGCCCTGGCAGGAGATTATGCCAGGCAGTTGCAGGTACGTTCACACAAGCAAGTCAAGGTAGGGTAACACACACACACCAGGCAAGGACAAACTGAACAGTGTGTATAAGAAATACATCACCTAAAAAGGGTTCAGAGTAAGCTATATCAGGACTAGCCAAAGACTGTGTTAAACCAAAGAGAAGAGGAGTGTAAACCTGGCAGGAGAGTACACCAGGTATCCTTTTGTGTACTAGTGTTGTAGATCAAAAGAAACTCATGGAACTGATATCTTTGAATATACAACAGAGGGAAGAGAAATCCAGAGGAAGGGAACCACCCTCTGCAATATAAGAACTCTTTGTGTTGGAGTTACGTATTTTCCTTTTTGAACATTTATAAAACGCTGAAGTCCAAAGAAATTACCCTTTTCACCTTAGAGTTTATTTTGTTACAGTGTGAGGGCCAGAATAGTACTTTGGACATGGGATGGTTCTGCTTTGGACATTCTGACATCAACAGACACTTTGTTTTAGGTAGGGAAGCACCTCGTAGAGAGCAGGGACGAAGAGACATCCCCCACCCACTTTTATTTTAATAACAGTCTTTGAACAAAACCATGAATCCCTTGTGTCATAATCTCATTCCTGGCTCCGCACAAAGCTCACAAAAAGAAACTATTAATGTTACAAACTCTGTGGGGTCTACAAGTTTAACAGTAAAATGTGAGATACTGGTACCACCATGGATTAGAATAAATGAACGCATAAAACAACAAAATAACTGATGGGCCCTCATCCTAACCCCTGTCTGAAAGTTTGACTCTTTAAAAAGCTAATTTGAAAATGATATGTTTCTCAACTCGGAACCAATGGAGATGGCATGAAGAAAAGGTTGCTAAATTCACTATATTTTAGCTGCAGGATTTTGTAGAACTAGAAGGTTTTTTTTAAACAAAATGGGTCTTTGATTGTGTAACCTACGTATGGGCCTTTGCCATAAGTAATTGTCTCTAGTGACTGCACCTATAAATGTGTGACCAAACTTCCAATATAAGACACTTTCTCTCTGCTGATACAGCTAGAATTAATCGAAAAGAAACATGTTGGTTACAAATATTCCACAACACGTTTTCCCTCACATCCAGTAGTACAGTTTCTGGGGCACAATAGGGCCGGAAACCAGATTGGGTGTTGCCCAAAAAGTTACTTTTTTCAATGAACTGCTTACTTGTAGCGTAACCATAGGCTCTACAATTTCAGCACAGGGAGCATGAACTATTGGCCTGAAGTTTGATGGGGTTTTGGAATTCAGAGAGAACTTTTAAAATAATGGTTATTTTCAGGATCCACCATTAGTGGGGAGATTATTTATAAAAGCCAACAAAAAAATAAAAGCTTCACTTCTATTCTGCTTCAACAACTACAAACGTATATCCATGATCACAACCTTCTGTCCATCTATCAATTAGGATTTAGAAAATATATTGGTTGTCAGCTAAACGCCACCATTCTTTCTCATCTTCAGGCCCACACCTCTGTCCCCAAATCTGGCCCACACCTCTGTCTCCAAATCTGGTGCGGTCTATATGGCTAGCTTAGATTTGACTGCAGCGTTCGACTGCGTTATACTTGAGATATTGTGGAAGAAAATTATAGTTATGGGTATTCCTCACCAACTGGTTGCCTTGATCGCCCTGCTACACAAAAATACGAATTATCGTAATCGCCTGACAAAAGAAGGCGCTCTGACCAACCCTATTCCAACCGAAATAGGTGTAAAACAGGGCTGTAACATGGCAGCGGCGCTGCTTAACCTATATTTGCTGGGATTAAATGTTAATTGGCAGGCTGGTGAATGTTTCCCAGTGAAGCTTAGATCTCGCATGCTGGACTGGTTGGGATTTGCTGATGATCTGCTTTTCTTTGATAGAACCCCTTTTGGTCTTCAACGAAAATTAAATCTATTTGCAGACTTCGCATCCAGTCACAATCTCTCTCCCAATCTTGCCAAAACCTTCATTCTGATTTTTTCTGATGGAAAAGTTAATCCTCACCGTTTTTCCTGGTCCTTAAATGATGCTAAAATTGAATACACTCCCATGATGCGTTATTTGGGTTATTCTCCGACAGATCGATATTCTTTAATAATGTGGAAAAACTACCTCAATCAAAAAGCAAGAATTCTATCCTCTCAAATGAACATTATTTTTCACAAATATTGTATGTTTTCTCTTTTACCCTTGATTCAATTTTATCTCCAAAAAGTAGAACCCATTATTCTTTACTCCCTGGATATATGTTGTTATGACCTTGATGTTTTCCTAAATGTCCTTCAGGGAAAACTCTGGAAAACTGCTCTGGGTCTGGCACTTTCTATCCCAAACGTTATGATTTGCCACGAGTTGAACTTACTACCTCTATCTATAAAGCATACCTGGCGTGGTATCACCAACTACATTAAGATGCTTAACCCTCCTAAGAACACGCTTTATACCGAATTGAACAAATTACTGGGTGAGTCGCAGATTAAATCTCTTAACATCGTTTCCGTAAAACTAACAAATATTATATCATCTATTAACAAAACTCCTGCCTCTATGAGCATGTGGCTGCCTAGCCAAAAATAAAAAATACCAAAGACTTTATTGGTGCAAAATGCTTGACGAAATGGGCACTTATTCATCTTATAAAGAATATAATTGTGTTTGTGGTAAATGGGAATGTAGATTAAAATACCTGATTCAATTCCCATCTGCTAATGCAAGGAAATCTATATGCGATTTCACCTAAATCAATTCCTAACGCGTGATCGGACTAAACACTGGGCTGGCAATTCTAAACGTATAGAAGACATAATGTGTCGCTTCTACAAAAACAGTAAAGCGCCAGAAACATTGAAACATCTTGTAATCACTTGTCCGTGCTTTGAGAATTCCCGTGCCCAAATTTTTGAGCATTATTATTCGAATTCAGATATTGCTAAGGAATTTTTATGGAAACGTTGTATGGAAGGTCATAGTCAAACACTCATCCTTAACCTAACAAATCTGCTGGGAAAATAATAGAGATTAAGTTTGCTCAAGTATTGCCGTTAGTATAAACAGTGTAACATCTTATAATTACGTAATGCTCTGGCACCGATAACAATCTAATCCAAATACTTCCTTTGCCAAAGGCAATATAGTGAACACTAAAATCTTTATTGTTTCATAGGTATGTAAAAAAAAATGATCACTGTAAATATTCTCTGCAGTTTATATCTCATGTGTGTATTGCTTTCGCATTTGTATTTAACTGTTTCATCAGTTATGTGATGAGTCTGGATTTGTGGTTTGTCATTTTGTTGACTTGTATAAACTTGTGTCTTCGCCCTGCAATGCAATGTGTAATGTAATGTTGTCCAAGGGAGAATTGTTTTTTTTATGTGTGCTTTAATTCTTTTTAAAATGTAATGTTTATATGTAATTTCTATGTTTCTATGAAAAAGAATTGTAAAGGTTTTCTTTCTAATAAACCAAAACAATAAATATAAAAATAAAATGCCCTCTTATCGATTCAACACTAGCCCAGTCAGGCAGGGGGAACACAATGATTCTCTCTGTCTCCCCCTCCTCTTCAATCTATATTTTTAATCCTTCGGACAGTCGCTTAGCATCTATGTTACCCATTTCCGTCAATATGAGGTTACACACAAATACACATAAAAATCACACCCCCCTCAACTCCACACCCCCAAAAGCGGTCTCTCCATAACCACATGGATGACCACAACTTCCTCCTCAAAGTCAACCCTTCCCCCAGGCACAAATCTGACTTCAAGCCTTGGATAAAAGATCACGCCACAGACAAAAAACATATCCCTCCCCACACCTGTCAAAACTCTAGGCTTCACCATTGAACCGCCCCCCCACCTTTCCTTCACACACCACATAGCTGCCATCACAAAACATGCTATCTTCAATCACACCTCGCTACAATAAAACACATACCCCCGATGACATCCATGCTGCTGTCCAAGCTAAACTATATAACTGCCTTCCTCACTGGACTCCCCAAGAGCACCCTCTCCCCCTTGCCAGCCATAAAGAATGGAGTTTTGTCCCTTCCTCTGTGGGCAGGGAGCAACCGCTTTTGAGGCTAGGGAGGTGAGCCCACTAAGCAAAACCCTCTCTAGGGGTTTGGGGAAGTGGGACCTCACTGGAAATGACTCTCCACCAGGGAACAGGGACTCCCATTCCGGCAAAGAACTCCATACAACTGAAACATTTTCTGCATATATGGGAATACCAGAAGTGGGTCTTACGGTCAGCTGTGGAACTCCAAAGACTGTAGAAAGAGCAGCCTAATAGTTTCCCCAAAGACAATAGTGGCCTCTCAATGGGCTTGATCATCACAAAAAAGGGGTGTCCAAAAAGGAGTAACTAAGCTGGCACTCAACTGCAAGAAAGTGCATGTTCACCAATATACTTGAAATAATTCAACAAATCAATTTAACTTGTACAAAGAAAGAATAATTTAGAGGCCCCCGTTTGGTACCTTATTCAGACAATTTTACATGGATACATATATTTTTTATTCCCACCTCAAATAATCACAAGGGCAATAATCTAGACAATTTATGAATTAAACATACTTATAATAAATAATTTGATAAAACCATACAGAAAGACAATTTTACAATTCCAAAAGTGTATTGTGCATCATCTAACCCAATATATTCCCATGTGACCTTTGGTGCAGAAATGCAAAGACTTAATCAAAGATACATAATTTGTATCAATTATCCAAAGGATATAACTGTGATTGACCAGATTTCTAAACCAATTTATCATACAATGTCAGGAATAGACTTTTAATTGTAAATACAGAAAACTACCCTAAAGTGCAATGTGTGCAGTACAATCCAAAGGTCATGAAAACTCTTGCATTTCTGATTCAATGATGGAATTCAAAAGGGGAATTCGGTACTAATCTAAGAAGTACTGCACATCATATATGTCCAGGAATCATGGAAAACCATTCCTTGCTTATTCAAGAGTGAAGTGTGTAGAAACAGGTCACTTGTTAAATCATAAGATACATGGAAATGGTTGGGCAAGGTCATGTACAGACACGTACAACGTTTCAGCATTCTAATGTAGCCACATTCATCAGGACCAAGATGGGATGTTTTTATATAGTACCAATGATGTATGTATTGTCAAGGGGGCTACTTGCCACTGACTCACAGCTGAATGACTAAAAAGAACAAAACATAATTATTACAGGGCCAACACAATGGGCTTCACAGTTAAACAAACCCCTTTGGTAGCTTGTAATAAGAACGAAAGAACGTTCCCCCTTGAATGGAGAAGGAGAAGCGATACACAGAGGTAAGCCTCAAACGTACTGACGTCATTTGGAGGCAGTGTCGGCGAGGCCGAGCAGATTCAGCCCTGAGGGAAGACATGATCACACAGATGATGTGGTGGGCCTGAAACCCAGGAAACTATGCAGAATCCGGAGGAACCAGACAGAGCAAGCGAAGAAACACTGCTGTTGTCTTCAGGAGAGGACGCCCAGGAGCTGGGATGAACGCCAGCAAGACAGAGTCAACGTCACCTCACTGGAGCAGGACTTGATATGGAGAAAGTATGCAGGTTGCTTGCAGTAGAGGGAGGGCACAGAGAGCAAACCTTGAGAATGGGAGAAGGAACAAAGAATCTAGATCCCTATCAGGGGCAACCAGGTCTAGAGAGGGAGATGGACATAGATACCATGAGTGGCTAAGGAGCCCTACAAAACCTGAGTCTTGGAATCAGCCAAGTGGCTCAAAGCCACACACCAAGAAGCCAAGAGAAAGATATGTTAGAAGGAGATACACATACACCTATGAATAAAGTGAGAAACATGGAACAAGAGAAACAAGGGAGGCAAGGGGGCCATATAAAGCAAGTAAAGAATCAACACAAAGGGAAACCAGAAACAGGAAAGACTGGAACCATGTGGGTAGAGGCCCACATACTTGGTGGAAGAGGCTCTACTAGGAGCGGATACTCATACCCTTGTGAATCAAGTGAGAAACGGGAACAAGAGGAACTAGGAAGCCAAGAGGACCCTATAAAGTAAGTAAAGAATCATCTCAATGGGAAACCAGACTAAAGCATGACTGGAATCTCGTGGGGAGTAGCCCACGTAGTTGGTGGAGGATTAAGGAAACATCCCTTCATATATGACCACTGACATAATTCCCTTTTTCCTGAGAGTTTATGCTGTATGCCCGAGGAAAACCTTTTTCTTTATTTTGATCTTTTAACAAGATGGACAGAAACGGATGAAGTCAGGACACCTGCCTCTGTTAAATCTTTGTGGAAATAAAACATTCTGAGAGATTTCTGGAAACACTCGGAGAAGGCAGAATAAAGAACCTTTTGGGCAACCTATATTGCCCCTTTTCCCTTTTTAGTAGTTTTTCGAAGTGGTAGGGCTAGTTTAGAAGTTAGTAATTGGACAGAGGACAGGCTTTATTATTTTGACTAATATTGACAAGCACGTTTATTAGTTAGGGAGCTTTCCTATTAACAATAGGGTCAGTGAAGCGATTTCTTCAATTTAAATAAAACTCCTGTCGTAAAAGTATGTCTTCTGGTCCAAGTCCTTCTTCTGGTATGCCACAGCACCTGCCAAACACTCACAACCTAGCTCTTGCCCAGCTTCACTGGCTCCCCATACCGCAGAGATTTGCCTTGAAAGCCATCCATGGCAAAACCCAGTCCTACCTCCAAAACAAAGTGAAACTTATCACACAAACACAAGAAAAGCTAGCCTAAATCGCCTACGTATCCCACTCCTCAAACTAACATACAGACAAAAACAAGCATGCACCCAGTGCCTGGAACACCCTTCCACTTCACATCTGTGCCACAGCCTCCATCACCACTTTGTGTAAAGCCTCAGGACATACCCATTTGCCTACACCTAATTTGGGAATACAAATAAGAAGTGTTTATTGTGTTATGGCTGTAAATCAAACCTTTCACAATGTCAATCAGAATAAAACATACTATTGTCCTAAAAAAAGGCATGTAAAAAAACAATATAATACTTGAATCTAAAATACATCAATCTAAAACAATCGCAGTAAAATCCTCACATGACAGATTACAAATAGTTGGAATATGAGGAAATTAGTAACTGGAACTACGCACCACAAGAATCTTATGACGGCTAAAGTAATTGCAATTTCAGTCTTTGATTCTGTGCCACAAAACTTCCACAGTTACTTGATTTGCAGTATACACCAGTTTATCAATAAATCTAGCTCTCAAGGGTGAAGCGCACTGCATTCTGAGTCTCCACTGGACTTTTACCTTTACAGAATCTGCAGGATCTTTCGTGTCTCTCAATGTTACTCCTAGCACCCAAAATCTCATTAGTGGGAGGTTAAGACGTGCTCTTCAAAGTATGAATCTCCATTTTGGATTTGGAAATCTTTTTATTATTCACCAGTTGTTCCCACGACACAAGTTCAGTAAATAATGTATACGTTTTGGTATCAACGCACATCTTAATCCAATCCCAAAACCATAATTGTGTTTTATATCATCATAGGATGAATTAAAATATCTGTTAAATTAAGGGCATACAACAACGATTCACAAATAAGCAGACCATGCCTTCAAATCAGTATCTAAAGATTTCTCTATGCCTACATTGAGATCCTGGTGAATTATCTGTGCCAGTTACGCACAGAGTTTCTCTGTTTGCTATGGTTTGGTGTGATGTTAATCACAGTTCATAACATAAGACTATTCATGGTACCCATTTTGGAAGGCACAATACCCCTCTCCAAAACAGGCCTTCTAGGTGTGTCCATTCAATGTTTTTTTATAATGTATCTGTATGTCAGCACCATATGTTACAATGCGCACTACCTTGGCCTGGTAGAAGTTAATTAGTGGTAATACGGAAAAATGCCTAAATGTAGACTAATTCTTGAGGCGTGTGATACTAGCACAATAATTTTTGTCATCAGGTTCGCAATAGTATTTTTCCTTGTTCCGCAACCTGCTTTGTAAAAACCCGAATACATGATAGTAAGTATGGTCTCTAAACCTGTATGATTTAATGTCCACTTAAAATTATTTTTCTTCTACCAGGGGACATAATCAGTATCTTAGTTTTGGATGAGTTGATCTCTAACTCATTACCCATACCTAATCCAGCCTCACCACATCCCCCTGCCATCGCATTTGGATCATAATCTTCCTATTCAGTCCTGAAAAATGTAACTTCCATTTCACCGTCCTCCTCCAGAAACTTTGAACCTAGTACGGCACTCCGAGACCCTCCCAGGGCAGCACTAAACAAAGATTCAAATAAAATAAATAATAAGTAACCTTAATGTGGCATTGATAGGCATGAACTTGCTGTGTGCGAGGTGGTGCTGATGTTGTGTAAAATGGTAGGAGATGTAGCTGTGAACTGGTTGCTTGAGGAGTAGAGGGAAGTAAACAGCTCAGGAGTAAAACGCTCTGGGATCAATACATTTAGAGGGTCACAACCTAGGAGCAAAATCACAGTGGGACACTTATCCAGAAGCAACTCACAATAGGAAGCATACAACCAGTGGGGCACAACCTAGGAGCAAACCCACACTGTCCAGTATCCAAACTGGAAAAGCCCAAGAGGTGTATGGTACCTAAGAAATGAAATAATACAGTAGCTCCTAAAGCTGTCGAGAGGACAGCAAGAGGCTGAAAAGAACAACGATCTTGCTGTTCTAGTAAATGCCATGCCAGTCCTAAGACTTTGAACCCCTCCTAAAAGAATAGGAAAAGGGAACAGTGTCACTGTGGATGTGGGCAGAATACACCCCGCTCTCCACAACTTGCAGATCAGGAACCTAACAGAGTAAAGAACTGTAACCACAGAAGACAGACAAGAAGATGGAAACCACCAACCAAGAGATCAACCCTAGACCAGCACATTTTCTGGGTAAGGTCTCCATATATCAATTATGAAAACGTTGTAATTTGTTTAACTTCAGTCTCCCAGTGCAGACTGGAGTACCAACCTAAGTGGACAGGCAAAGAATGTGATCCATGATGAGGAAATATATTCATTTCTAAAGCATTGCCAGGTGCACAGCCCAGCTCTCTTCAAGAGTGCTTCCCGTGCAGAACTGGCTAATCCTGCGCACCAGTTGCCTACATTGCCTTGGATTCTAGATGTGTTCCCTGAGAACTGGCCACTTTTACAATGACCGGATTGATGGGACCATGAATAAGATGCAGTCGTGAATTACTGTACTGTACTGCATCCTCCTGCTTGACCGGCACTTCCTAACAAGACCTGTCCACTCTCTTTCAAGCTGCTACCCACCTTAGGGCCATGGCTCTACCCATCTCCCAACTTTAGGGATGTACTTTGAGGGAAACAGAAGCAGAGAAATGTATTCAGTCTTCATTAGGAAAGCATCAAGAGGGCACACTAAGAGGACATCAGTGGGCAACGGTGCAGCTGCATTTTATTTTCCTGTGAGAGCACAGCCTATTTTGTTGAAATACTGCATGGAAAGGTAAGAGTCCTCCAGGAAGCAAGTCAATAAAACATTGTGGCCACAGCACTCCCAACATCACCACATTCCATCCAACTGCAACTGTAAACATTTTGACCAACAAAAAGCATACTTTCTCCTTCTCAAAGCGTGCATCTATTTCAAATTTGTTTTAGGAGCATTCTCTGAGATCATATGTCCTGGGTGCACTTGTTCGTGCACACTCTGAATGACCAGAACTTTGAATGATTTCAGATCCACCAAACAATTAAGCGTATGCAGTGATTTGAAAATAGAGGGGGTGGTCCAGCAGAGGAGAAAAGACAGACAACCCCCATAGGGCCTAAAACCTGTCCAGCAGATCTGCAATCAGCCTTGTCCCTGTATGGCAGACGGGGCATATCTTCTAGAAACCCCATGGTAGACATTGTCAATATTTATAGCATGTACTGGCCAATGTGACAGGTTGACCTTAGGGGGGTCACCACATGTACGTGTGCATAACATCCTCAGTCACTCAAAGCCAGCTATAACCAGAGGATTACATTCCCAAACCCTATGAACCAGACATGCAAGGACTACACCTTCAGAATGGCCAGAATACAAATGGGCTTTACCCCCAATGTAGGCAAATACTCAAGATGTTCTTACATGGGTTTTCACTGGGGAAAGTCCATATTTAACTTTCAAAGTTTCCAGGAAAATTCTCAGACATGCATCCTTCAAAGACGTTCAACCAATACAGATATGCTTTTCCTTGTGTGTCAGTGTCCAGACTCTGTCAAGGGGGAGGATGACCCCAATTCCTGACTTCCCAGAATGCATTGTGACCGCTGCCCTCTCTCCAATACTCTGTTCAGCAAATGGGAGCCAGGAACAGCAATAGAACAGGATCGACTAGGCTATAAACACCCAGCTAGGCCAAACAAGTTTAGGGTTATTCAGGTGAGACCGTGAGCAGAGTTGGACGACCAAGCTGTGGACAGTGAAGGTTGGAGAAGAGTGGTGGAGAGACTGTTGCAAGTTTTGCGAGACCTCAGGTAAGGTACTGTATGTGAGAGAGAGTGATACAAATCGGGATTGTGTGGTGTGTGGATGTGAGGGAGAGTGGATTGTGTGGATGTGAGAGTGTATGTCAGGAGAGAGCAGAGGGTTAGAGAGGTATGAGTGGAGAGCTGTGCACGATTTAGAGTGAGTGAGAGTGAGAGTGAGAGAGTGAGTGAGAGAGTGAGAGAGTGAGAGAGTGAGAGAGTGAGAGAGTGAGAGAGAGAGAGAGAGAGAGAGAGAGAGAGAGAGAGAGAGAGAGAGAGAGGGAGAGGGGATGGTAGCTGATGTGTGGAGCTAGAAGCAATGTTGGGTTGGAGAGTAGGTGGGAATTAGTGGGGCGGGAGAAAGGAAGAAGTAGGGCGTGTGGTGAGATCACAACAGAGAGAGAGGAGAGAGTAACAGGGAGTGTAGTGATATCACATCAGGGAAAGATGTAGAATGAGGCAAATGAAGTGGGGAGAGAGAGGGGAAGAGGGAGATCAGTAAGATTCAGAGGGTTGAAGATAAAAAGAGAGGGATAGCAAGGAGAGGCGATGGTCTGCGAGAGAAAGAACTGGAGTGGCGAGAACTGGGAGAACTGATCACTGAGAAGGGAAGAATCAGAAAACCAGGCAAACATAGGAAATCCTGGAAGGAAATATTTAAAAATGGCCACGGACTTCCCTTAGAAGGAGCCATAGGCAAGACCATAGGGGCCACCCATCATTATCTGTAACTGGTGGGAGATCTTACAGGGAAGTAGAAATGCCTGTCTAGGGTGGTGGAGCCCATGTTGAGGTCAAGGTTGGACATAGGGACCCTACAAGTGTGGCCAGACACCTGTTGAACATGATTTAAAAAAAACTTGCAACTTCCTACGTGGGTTTTGGAATCTTTTGCATATTTGTGACACTTGTCGGGAGTAATGAAGCTCTAGATGTGAATGGTAGGTAGAAAAGACCAAGAAAGGCATTTTACTTGTAGGAGGGCTTTCTGATGGTTCGGCATAAACACAAGATATCAGTCAAAATAATGCATTGTTTAGCTGTGACAAGCATATAAAACATGTCCCTATAAACTGAAACTTTTCAGGACATGCAGATACTACTCAGGGTGATGGCCTTACATGCTACATTCTTAAGGGTGACTTTGCCAATAGAAAGTTTTTATTTTTTTTAATAATGTATACTTTTAAAACATATATACATCAAGCACTTATAAGAAACATCTTGCACACAATTCAAAAAGCATCCCCTCTCAACATTGTTCTGAGTTTATTGCTCTACCCAATAAGAAACCATGAAGGCATTCTAGTGTCCTAAAAATAAATGTCATTGTTGTTCCAAATAAGTTAGACATTTGGTACAAAACAGTTGTCGTGGAAAAATGAGCACTGACTATTCTGGTGGATTGGTGAACGATGTATTAGTGGAAAGTGAACAACGTAACAAACCAAACCATGACAGTATGAGACTTCAGTGCAGTTGTGAATCTATCTCCCTCAGTGCATCGTTCTCTTATACCCAAAGGACCACCTGCATTTCAGTGGAATGAGTGGTCCAGGCAGGACAAGTAAACATACTGAAACAATGTTGCAATCAGGGAACAAAGCGCCACTATACAAGTCTTTGAAACCAGCTGTGTTCTTACATGTTAGACAGTGTTATCAGGGAGGACAGCATAACATGATACATTTAGTGAAATTGAATTTACTCCTCAAAACTGGGGGAACCCCTTATAAAGACTCCCACACACTCTGAGGCAGGCAATAACACGTACAGTATGATGACCTCCACTTGCTAAAGCTGGTTTTTCTTAGAAATCAGGAGCCTAAAACATGCTTACATATGCCAAAAGGGAAACACGTCAAAAGCCAGAGGTGTGAAGGTGAGCATAGCTACACACTAGGTAAAGAGCCTTCATCACTAAAGTCTCACCTCGCACGGCAAGAAACAGTTGCATAAACATGTCAGTTTACAGTATCTCAATATTATAATGCAATAGTTCGCAAGGGGCGTACATAACATTTTCAATTCCAAACGTTCCCCTATACAGTATCTTTCTTGATAGCATCCTTTAAAGTTACATTATGAGGGCTGGCTGCATACATTGGGAGCTGCTATTTTTCAAACATGTATTACTGAAACGGAATGTGTTATTGCATGCATTGTATGGAAACAAAAGCATTTGCTGGCCTGTTAAACTAGGAGATGTTTGCACAAAAAATATTGGCACTCATAATATAATCATAAACACTGCTGCCTTCCTGAAAAAAGGATACGATCCCAGGAGCTACTGTGGTTTAAGAGCGTAGGAGAAGTGGGGATTTCGGGGAGGTGGTAGAACCTAATCCACCCCCTCTCTGGTTTTCAATGTCATAATATAAAACTTGCTCCGAAAGCCCCAAAGTGACACTGGAGGGGAAAATGGGGATGGGGATTAGATGAAAGTGGAGCCTGCTGGAAAACCTAAATTATGCAAAAAATATGCAAAATTATGCAAAAGATAATAGAGGCCCTGATTGTAGCTGACAGTCGATCGCTGCACATATCGGTGTAACCACAGAAGGGGGGCAGAATTTAAAGGGATGAATTTAATAGAAGCCTAAAATTAATTCTGAAAAATGGGACAAGAAACTCTAGGAAATAACAAGAGGCAAATCTAGGACACGAATTTTAAAACTATATCCGCCGGCAGGCCTGAGTAGCCCCCACCGGGAGCAGGCCCAGATACGTGAAGCACTACTATCCAACAGTGATGACAGCAGCACTTCCCCTTCTCAGGCTTTTGCCACTTCCTTTTGAAAAGATGTGCAATGTTTGATGATCCTCGTGCATAAATCAAAGTTTTGCAGATGTACAAACCATTTTTCTTTTAGCTGTGTCTGTGCTAAAGGTAAGATATTCTGTTGTGACCCAGGGCTATGCCTGTCCGATGGTTGGACACGCTTTACCGCCAACACCATGCCAATTTTACCCTTATAACAAAGAAAAGGCGGCTGTGGATGGCGTAATGCAACATTTTTTATTTTTGTTTACATTTGTATAATATATGAGGAGGCAACGATGGAAAGGTGCAAAACGTCAGGCTTTGTTTGCATTTATGAGGAGACCCATGTGCAGAGTTACTTCAGCGACTTGTGTTTACATCCATAGAGCAAACAAGGAGGCAATTTTGGAAAGATACAAGCATTCGATTTTGTTTACATGTATGTAGAGAGAGAAGTGAAGAGTTTGTGGAGTGACGTTCGTTTACAGATGTATAGTAAATAATGCGGTAAATGTGGACTGATACTGGAATAATAACCTTTCTTATATACAGCCAGGGGCCTCTCCTACTTCCTAAACAAAAAGAGATATCAGACTTTGAGGTTAAATGTATTTTTTAATCAATACGGCTGAGAAGGAGAGGCATTGGAAATGAGGAGGAAAAGGCGGTGAGGTACTTGGCGATGTCACCATTTTCGGCTGGAAGCATGCATGGTCCCGCCCCACTCCAGCTGCCATGGCAGTCGACATCCCTACAGATAAAGGGTCTATAGGCCACTTTTACTCCCTAAAAATAGGAAAATACTCCCATAAAATAAAAATAGGGAGTAAAAAATCTCTCAAATAAAAATAGAAAGACAGACACGTAGAACCTTGTCCCCCTGCTTTTGCCCACAGTGCTCCATGGATATGTTTAGCCCAGTAGTCCATGTAGTACCACACGAAGAAACTACTATTATTAGAGCCTGATCTGATTAAATAAACATGCATCTGTTAATGTACATGAATAACTAGGTGCAAAGAAATCATTATTACAAAAGCATTTCCGTTTTTCCATTAAAACATGTTTTTACCCACTTATGACAGGCTCCCGTTGGGAAATAGATTTTAAAAAATAGGGAGTAAAATACTCACACCTCCAAATCTCATCTGGAGCACCGTGAGAAGGGACACAATAAAACCACGCACAAAAGGTAGGACATACAGGACAGGGACGGCTCATCCATAATGGGCGAGGGGGCATCAACCCACCAGGTGTTAGCCCCCTCTCACTCATTATGGAGGAGCCAGTCCAGGGAAATACGAGCACTCCCTCGGCTGGTTTTTCCAGCTGGGTGAGTGCTGTTTAACATTTTTTCCGAGGAAGACAATGGTTACACATGCTATGGTGTCCTTCCAGGAACTGTTGGTTGCAAGATGGGTAAAATGTAAACAGCGTTTTCTCCATTACATGCGCTGGAAGACACAGACAAAAGAATGAAATGAAAATGTGGAAGGAGGCATTCTCTAAGTAAGAATGTAAATGTTATTCCCCACACTCTCCCTACTGTGTAGGCCCAAAGCCGGAAGAAGGGCAGTCGAGCTGGATCGTTGAAGTTTGAATGGCTGGGACTTTCATTGAGCACCGCTGTTCTCGTGGAGGAGATTGTCAAAAGATTAGCTGTAGTGATATATCCATGAACTAGAAGAAATAAAAATTTAATCTAGTGATCAATGACCACTATAGTGAGGAATTCTGTGAAATGCGGCCAACACCGATTGCAGAAAGAACTCCAAGGGCCTCGACGCATGAAGGACTATAGGTACAATACTTTTCACAGTAGGGATGGTATTACAAACACGCCCTGTCTATGTTTTTTTTCGATTTCAGAAACAAGTCATTTAATACTATGCGCCAACCACTAGATGTTGGCCTATGCAAGCATGAGATTCTAAGCAGATCCACAAACCTCCGAAATATATACACACACAGACACAAACATGCACACAGGTACATATTTATATTTCAATTAGGTATATTTTATAATATTGAATGTCACCTTGCGGCCACTTAGTGTTCATGTGTGGTGTGATTGTAGTTTGTTTATCGTCACGTTTTGCAGATCTGTTTTTCAGACAGGATGGTGGGTTAGTTCATCTGGTGCTTGAAGGGAAATGATCAGCGGTGTATGCTCCCAGCGGTGAAGCCAGGAACCCCCAGTTCAGAGAGGTGTGGGATTCTGTTGGGTGAAATTAAGGCCTCACTACCCTGCTTGCAATTATTAGAAGCACTTAAGTACAGGGTGGCTGATATTTCAATCGGAATGAGGTGCTGTGGGGCCGTTCATAATATTGGAGCTATGCAGAACAATAGAATTAAAATTAAAAACCTAAATTTCACCCAGTGTTGCCATAAAACACACACCAGTTCATTTGGGAGAACATGAGCTGTCCTGGATTTCGGCAACTCCAAGGAGAGCCGAACCAATATCATCATATGTATCCCCTAGTCCCAGTGCTTAATTTGTTAAAAGAAATAAGTGCCAGGACCCAAATATTTTATATCACAACTATGACACCTTGGGCAGGCAGCTCCCCGCCACTGTTACCACAAACCAATGCTGCTCCCCACAGTGTGCACATATCCACAGGACATAAAATAACATCTTAGTTGCTGCTTGAAATGAGACATAAGTGCTTCTAAATCAAACACTTAATCATGGTGAACATTTTGCTCGGAGTGTATCGGTGTCAAGTGAAAACGTGGGCAAATGTTCTTTAAATTAGTGGATAAATCCAAGCAAACTCACTACTGAACTAATGAACTTTCCAGCCAAACTTTGCAGCAACATATTGTGCAGGATGGGACCAAGAACGGATATTCCTCCTTGCCAGTGGCCTTTTCCCTGACATTGCCCCGGTGGACGTGCTGCTGGCTATCCTGTCAACCCAGCCTACTGCAGCATCGGAGCAGCACCATGTCATGCAGGCTGGCTGGAGCAGTGTGCGGGCACAGCCAACGTGAGCACCCATCATTGTCAGAACCCAACTCATTCTTAGTCATGAAAATAGAGAACTAGCACTGGACCCTCATATGTATGCAGGATGGAAAAAAAACACCATTGATGCACTCTTGATGCAAAAACACCACATCATAATCAAACTGAATCTCAAGCAATAAGTGCCGGGAATCAGAAATAAGTACCGGGACTGAGCCCCGGCAAACACCCCACAAACTAAGTGCTGCATAGGCCCCAAACTGCTGGATTGACAACCGCATAGTTCAGGTAAAAACTTAGTCCCACATGGAAAGCACTTTTTTGTAGGCCCGACGTGTGGCACAAAACTGTACCAAAGATGTGTTGGGGTAACTAATAAAATTAAGGAGATTTTCCAGTGGGCCCCAAACATCTGTTTTGCAGAAAACACTGTAGGGTATATTCTGTGCGCTTAGAGAAAAAACTAGGAGCAATATTTGAAAGTCAGATTGCGCTTCACATCATTCGGCTCCTTTTCTGGATTTGGTGAACTATGGTTCACCTGCTTTCACAAACTGGATGAAAAGTATGCTTTGTAGGGCATATGTGCATTTTCGGCATATCCCAAATACGGTTACATTCAATATGATCATTTTATCGTCTGAAATATTGGGGGAGGGGAGAGTGCCATCTTGTAGTCTCATGTATAGGTTGTCAAACAATGACACGGTTTACAAACACAGCGCCTTGAAAGACATTGTGTATAGGTGCATTATAATTACCCAATAAATAAAATAATACAGCGGCTCTGGAACGGTGCCACTGTTTTGAAATAGAGCAACTGTTTGTGAACAGTACAGCTGTTTGCAAACAGAGCGGAACACTAAAAAATATGATCGATTTCCTGAATTTCCAAAACAGGGACATATAGTGAAAAACAGCGACGAGCCCCCCAAAACATGTACGCTACATAGAGAAGCAAGTCAAAGGTAAGTGCTCACCTGCTGGTCACTTTAGGCGCAGGTGTGGTGGAATGGTAATCTGCAAATAAATTTGTCAGTAACATATATATTTTTTTTTAAGTGTTCTGAATACCTCACTCTGGGTTAGAAATACTTTATTCCATTAATAAGTTCAACCAGAACACTACCATAAGTCCAAAAGCTACACACTTTTTTAGGCCACCTCACTCAAATACAGAATACTATTGTAACCAATCACAGGATTTCCAAGATGGCAGATTTTAGTTTGATTTAGAAATGTGCTACCACCATATCCCAAGCGCAGTTACATTCAATTCCGGAAGCCTGCAAGATGGTGCCAGCAATAACAAATATGACTAAAATGTGGGCTCCAAATATAAAGGGTAAACAATATCGAAGTTCAAAATGGAGTTTTGGAAAACAGAATGAATATGTGGGGAAGAGGAAAGAGGGGAGAAAGGGTTGGGTGGCTGAGGTGGGGAAAGTGAACACCTGGGTAGTATTGGGGCCTTCCCGATGAAAGAAGTGGCTTGGAAAATGTGTTGGCTATATTTGATTTGACCGTTGGCTGTTCTTGTAAGAAGGGGGGGGGATGAAACAGTGAGTGATCGATACGTAAACATTTGATGTTATGGCATTTCAGGTATATGCAGTAGATATGTTCATACTCTGCATTTTCTGGTCGATATTTATCAAAGAATATCATTGCAGTCAATATTATCAAACAAGATGCCAAACCTCGGACGGTCTTTTTGTAATTCCATACAGTTCAGTGTGTAGATTTTCATTAGACTAGACTTCTAGTTCCTCCTCACTACATGTTCTGTGTCCCTTCCCGTCTCCCCATAGAACTGGAAAGGTGGCCTTGACACCCAGCTGCCTCCATCTTGAAAATTGTAAACGAGTCACCTTTAGTAGGTTCCAGGATTTAGAAGCTGGAATAATCTATGAGGAAGTAAAATATAAAAACAAAAAACACGAATACATGTTTGCACATCGCCTCCTGAAAACAATGGACACTCCTTTATGTTGAAAAGATGTTATACCTGTGTAGGTTCCCACCACATATCCCTTGAGTGTTGGAAAGAGCAGAGGAGAGAATCCCAGACAAGACCACCCTCTTTCCCCAAGGGAGGTCTTGTTGAAACAGTGGGGGTGTTTGGCAAAGTGACCCGACTGATTTCGCCACTTCGACCTGTGTGTGGTATCCCCATGTCCACAAGAGCTGTCTGCAGTAAAAGCATATTCCCCATCATACATCAATCCCTTGGGATAAACAAATCAGCAATAACCACATGTCCCATCCATTTCCAACTTGAACAAAACCTTAATACACACTGGATCCAGGGACTGGCATTTTGGACCTGGAAAGGGATGAACCATACAAAAGACTGGGTCAGGTCACCTAGGCCAGGAAGGAGGTTGGAAAACACGACCTTGGGCCAAATGGACCAAACTATTTGAACAAACAACAAGAAAGGGACTACAAATCCCATAATACCTTTTACCAAAAGAGGAAAACCAGGACCAGGCTACAAAAATGTGCTTCCAGATTTGGAGCAGGGAAGATAATGTAGAAGACCGAGTTAACCCACTGGAGCGATTTCCACACCACTGTGACCTTCTCCATTAACTCACGACTAAAAAGCGGCATGTGACCCCATTGTTTTAACACATATAGGAAAGAATAACTTTGAATGACTGGTGCTATTAGTCACTAACTGTTTCCCTATAGAAAGGTGCTAACCTATCCCTCATGGGCGTGGGTCTTCCCTAGCATGCATGGTGTGCTGCCTATCCAGGAGGGATAGGCGAGAAGCAAAATCTATCTAACTGCCTTGGAGCACCATTATATTTGTGACTGAAACAATGTGAATCTAGGTTGACTAGAACCAAACAATCCGTGTGCCTCCGAACTGTTCTAATAGGAACAAGCGGGTCCTCACACCACTCCTTTTGGGAGCCTGTGAGTAATCAGCAGGAAGCTAGTCAGTCAAGTGCTAGGTAAGGGCCAGCTCCCATGACAAGAGTCGAAGGGAGGTTTGTGGTGCAGAGAAAGCGAGTTGTGGTGTGAAAGAGGAAGAAGATGGCTGGAGCAGAGATAGAGGTTGCCGGGCTGGCTGTAGCACCTGAAATGGAAGACCAGATCCTAAGACCCAGAGAGCATAGAACAACTGCTGGGCTGGCAGTAAGACCTAAAGTGGAAGAACAGATTAAAAAAACAAGAAAGGAGAGGAAGATTGCTGAGCAGATTGTAATACCTGGATTGGAGTGGTGACCTGGATTGGAGTGGTGAATTTAACACCTGGAGAAAAGAGGCTGATTGTAAGGACCAGATAGGAGAGACTGATTGTAAAACCAGGTGACCATAAGAGACTGCAAGCTGGAGACAGGAAATACAGAAAAGGAAGGAGCCGGAAGCGGAGAACAAACATCAGGCGAGTAAGGACATAGCCACAGCTTTAGTCAAGAAAAGGGCAAAGGAAGCAATGGCTGAGCCTTTGACAATGGAAAGACAGAGAAGCTGAAGACAAAGGCTTGGACCAATCAGAAGGCAGAGTAGGAAGACCAAGAAGATGAAGGTGACATTCTCTGGCCAAGGGGGAGGAAGAGGTGGAAAGGGCAGAAAACCTGACAAAAGAAAACAAGCATTGGTAAAGCCAACATTTTGGGCTTTTGTGTAGGCATGGGAAAGACACATGCCAAGTACAACCGTTGTGGCATTAACTGGCCATGCAAAATGGTGCAAGTACATTGGCAGCTAATATTAGTTTGTTTGTTTGTTTTAATATTTGTAATGCGCACCAGACCCGGAGGTATCAGGGCGCAGAAAGCAGTAAGGATATTTTCAGCTTGGTTACGTTGCTGTACAGTAATAATATACAATGATAATATACATGTGAATGCAGGAGTACATATATACAATATAAAACAGGTAAAATGATGGTATACAAAATATAAGCATGTGTCAGAAATTATACAGTATGTAAACGGGAGTATAGGGGTCACTGGGGGTGGGGTTAGGAGGAAAGAGGTAGATAAGTGGTCATTTTCCTTTTTCCAACGGATTTAATTACGCCTGAAGAGTGGGTACATTTGGTAAATGCCTAATACTTATAAACAAGCCAAAACTGTTGGCTTTGCCAATGCTAGTTTTAAAGGGACTTCAGTGAAAGACACACAAAGTGCTTAAAAAGCGAGTGTCTGAAAGGAGGCCTAGTTAAGACATTTTAATTGAACCAGTAGCGGGTTTGCAACTTCAATTAAGCCATTAAGTCTCAGACGACTGCTTTGAAAAAACACTGGCAGGCACTTCAAGCACTAAGGTGTGTGGTAAAGCTTGATTAAAGTGAGCTCAAAGAGTTCCCAGTAGGTGGTGTTTTGGACGGGAGGTGCCGGTACTGGGTGGCCATGGGCAGTAAATGGGTGGGCAAAAAACCAAACACCTACAAGCTGTATGTCCCTGCTCATATGCCATTCCTCCCTATCTGTACTCCAATGCAATAGTAGCGGCTTATAGGTATCGCAAGCAACACCTAATACACAAACTAAAAAGGGTCGATGCTCCCGAACAAAGAGAAGGAGGAAGTGCGCCAAAGGCAGCATAGAATGGAAAGGTAGAGATAGAAGGTGACGGGAAGTACAAGGCAAAGGAAGTAATAGGTCCCCCAGGGACTAACCCAGGAAAGCAGTACATACAGTATTCCGGTGAAGTGACGTGAAACGCTATCCGAAACCACCTTACAGCTTAAATAAGATGATAAACTGAAAAGCCTTGCTGCGTCATTTGTTACACCTTGTGACACTGGACGATGTCAAATGAACAGGGGAATCGGGGGTGTCTCCGGTAAATATTGCAGTGATGGTAAACATGGACCAATTCTAGTATTGTAGTAGGGAAGGGGGGGCAGGGCGGGCAACAACATCGGTCAGCAACTAGGAGCGCTCTGTGTATTAAGTACAAGATCACCAGGATAACACAGCGACCCAGAGTTTACAAACTACTGAATGCTCCTAAAGGTAGTGAAACGGACCCCTCTCAGATTGCATTGGTTGTGGAGAGGATAACATACAAAGGGGATTGCTAGTGTACATACTTGGCCAGCTCCATGACGCGTTCTGTCCTCTTCCTTTACCCATTGCAGGATTCTGCTATGATGCGGAAGGATACAGCAAAGCAGTTCTCTCTTGGAGGAGGAGGGTGAGGACTGACCCACTAAACCTGCGACTGACAGCAGCTCTCCCACCCAAGCGAACGATGCGCTTGACTGACAACTGACAGCAACTTTCATATGGAGAGACGAATGACCTACTCGAATCGCACGAGGGAGCAACTTTTTACAACAAACAGCAACCTGAAAGTGCAGACGTTTGATTCACTGGAATAAAGAGTGATGGCAATTTAGGGAGGCAGATGATCGACGCACATGAACTACCCGGGATAGAAAAGACCTTCCTGCCAACCTTCCTGGCCCACAAAAACAACCAGAGGGAGAAGCGGCCAGACAGTCGGCTCCCATAGGCTGACCGACCTGCGCATGCCCAGCAAGAGACCTCAATTAACGCATACAGAGGATTCACCTGCATAATGAATAAGATATGGAACCTGCACAGGTAAGGAGAGTGCACCTTTCATACACAGTTGAATGGCAACAAAAGATACTTGTATGCACCCTACAAGGTGAATCATCTATAGAGAAAAGTCACAATCTCTTGTCTCAGCTTCAAGAAACTAGTACACACATGGCTTGATTACTTACCAGCAATCTGAATTGCATGTAGCCATACTCTTCCTCGTCACAGTACTTACTCAATGGGGTGCTCCACATCCAAGCCAGATATCCTTTCCCAAAATAAAGCACTATGAAAAAAGGAGTTTATCTGGCCATGGGAAGCATGAGATACTCTTCATGACCCACAACCCTCATGTTGAATACCAAAAACCAGCAGGCTCAAATTCTCTTCTCCGGAGAGGGCAGTAGGCATCAGTACTTTGACGAGGAAGTGTATGAAGTTCAACATAGTTAATCAAGGCCTTAACACCATATTCCCCTTCCTCCTCCCAGTATTTGATTCATGAAGCATGCCAAAGACCATGGGTGAGTCTCAGCCCAAACATACCATAAGCTAAGCTTAGCGGAAAACAGAGCACCCTTCATTCCCCTGCTACCTCTGCTTGCGTATCCAGGGAAGAAGCCGAAGCAGACAGAAGATTGGCGAGGAAACACTGCAGTAGATCCACCAAAATGGGTCCCAGTAGAGAAGACAACTGGAACAAACCCTGCTGTCCCTGCATCATATCTTCCAGAAAGCCAAGTATACACTAGAAGAGTAAAACCTATAAAGGAATCTGCAGGAAAAACAAAACACTAGAGAGCAAAGACAGAACAGCAAAGTGTGAATGTTAGCCGGATGAAACTTATTTCAATATAACTGGCTGTTTTACAGAATACACAATAGCACAAGGATTCCTCTAAGATCACCGAGGGAAGAGTAAATCACTGCCCCATTTGAGTAATGCTCTAGTAGTCAAATAACTTTGCAAATCACTGCGTTTCTAGAAGCGTCCTCCAGTAAACAGTGAAACTGGTATAGACCTTGGAGGTAATCCCCATGGTGCCACAGGCAGAAGGAAAACAGCAAAGCCATCGATAGGAATAACACCACCATTGAACCAGACCATAATCTGGCCGTGGCGAACCAACACTGCACGAC
Source organism: Ambystoma mexicanum (assembly GCF_040938575.1). Taxonomy (NCBI): domain Eukaryota; kingdom Metazoa; phylum Chordata; class Amphibia; order Caudata; family Ambystomatidae; genus Ambystoma; species Ambystoma mexicanum. Next base: position 467,247,113 of record NC_090934.1, read on the forward strand.
CTTCTTACAAGGAAAGAGGACACAGCACCCTAGAACATTCCATCACTGTGGAGGTATCCCCAAGGCAGAGGGACTCCATGAGAGGACACCGGACACACCCCTCGCAGGTCACCCACTTCCAGGTACCTCCAAGGGATGCATGTGCTCTTAAAAGAACCGAACATTAGAAATCATGCAATCGAATAAACACGCATTGTATCTGGCCAATTATATACGAACTGGCAGCAATGTAACAGTGGCGACCAGAAAATCAAACAGCTGACCCCCTGTCCGTATTTTGATTTATTTATTTTAATTTATACCACACTTAATACCAGCAAGTAGTTTTCTGAGCGTGGGATCGGGTTTCGAACCTTTGTTGTACCGCGTTGTTTTGTTTCCAAGACAGTTGGCCTTATGCTATCCTTCCTCCTTAGCAAGAGTCAGTACTTCTAGCCCAAGACATGGGTATGGTGCGTGTTACTTCTCTGTCAAACAAACCAATTAGGACCATCCAAAGGGATGACAGCCCAAACCTGATTCATCTCCAAAAACGAGGTATGGACTTCAGTAGGCACATCCTAAATTGGTGTACCCCTCGACATTTACAACAAAAAAAAAACAGAATTGCTCTTGTAATTAAAATTGAACACGCAGGTGCACACAAAGCATGCTGGAGGGAGAGAAGGGTCATAGAATCAGATTTCCAGCGTATGATAAAATCATGGACCCTGACCATACTGGGGCCCCCATTCTATGGCCATTGTTCATAAGCAGCACTCGTAGCTAAGATACGAGTTTGACCGCGCCAAGGAAGGCCTTCAAATCCAACATTATCGACAGAACCGTGTATCTCGCCGAGCATAAAGGTACTGTGCCAGTCATTGAGTCTCTTGATAACAAAGGCACATGCAGGCTATTCCATGCCAAGCCAACATGAAGACCAGAAACCGAAAGGCCATTGCTTTTCGGAGGGCAGAGCATGGTAAAGAAACCCGTCAGCAAGCTGCAACATCTATAGGGAATTTGGACCCTCAAACTTCTTCCATTTCTGGGCAGCATAATAGGGCAATTTCCTAATGCCCTGGTTCATGCAAGGCTCCAATAAGAGAGGCCCCACTGGCCAATTCACATTTCTGCAGAGAGATTACGAGAGGCATGAATGAACGGGGAAAGGTCTGTGAAGGAGGGCACAAAGGGCGACCTTACAGCCCTTGCGCGCAACCGGTCAAGGGCGCGATGAGCTGCTTGAGCACACCGTCTCACACACACACTCTCTGCATTCGTCTTGAACTCAATCTCTCAAAGAAATGATTTCATGGACACTGCAGCATCTTACGTGCTAAACACCACTTTATGGCAGATGGCAATTATGGGTTTAGGTCTCCCACAAAAAGGTAAAAAAAAAAAATAGAGGAAAACATTTCTGGCTGGGATTGGCAGGCGGATGCATTTCTCACAATGGGGCACTGCTTTGGGAGTTACCAGGATAGGGAATGGCACATAAAATATGACCAGTGCTTCCCAGCAAGTACCAGAAGGCGTTGCTTGGAATGCTTAGCAAGCCCAAGTTCTTGTGAAAAATATCTATATAACCATAAACAACTTTGTTGCCTAAGAAAATCAATAGAGCACGCAGCCCGTGAACTCCTCAAATGAGGAGTTTCATCCCAAATCCAGACAGAAGCGGAAGTTGCATGCATGAACATTTTCGAATGGAAGCACCCCTTTGTTTTGGCCTAGTCCACTCCGCCAAGCTGGAAACAAGGGGAAAAAACATCTCTGATTATTGGATGCATTTCGAATATGTATCGGGTGAAAGTGACAGCACCATCGAATGACCATCCTCTCTGCCGCCGTGGAGCAGATTAGCAGATAAAAAAGAAGGCTCTGCGCAGTCAGAATGTGCATATGTACAACTTGTTCTCCAAACCCCCCGATTCTGTGCTGAAATCCCTCAAAATAGGGGTTCTGGTGGCCTGTGCAGTTTTAGGATTGTTAGAGTGTGTTTTTTTTTTATTTTTTATTCTGAATATTGCATTGGACAGGTAACCCCATAGTCTGTAAACACCACCATATCATTGTGGTGGTATTGCAGAATAATAAGAGAAGTTCTCTACGTGGTTTATTCATCCAAACTATGCCTGACTCTGCCCCGGCCCTACCCCCTCTCTCAGGAGCACAGTCCTGTCATGGACTTTCCCAGTTTCCCGCAGATCACAGCATCTCCATGTACAATGCCTCCATTGACTGGCAACTCCAGGCCTCTGTAGGTTTACTGACTTCCCTCGATGGCTTGGGGCAGCAGGTTCCGAGAAACCAGACACTTCACTTTCCACCATGATCGTGCTGACCATCTGCCCGCTCCACCACTCCCAAATGAAAGCAGACTGCATCGGCGCCATTTTACAACCGTGACGCGGGCCTTAGGGGCCGCTAATGAATACGTTGCACAGAAAAAACGGACGCTTGGGTTTGCATTTGCATGTTTTTTTTTTTTCTTGGGGGTGGGTTTGGGGGGTCTTTTTCTATCGCTGTAAAGGACAACCGAGCTAGAGACTGGTGAATTTACCAAAACAATGTACTGCGCAGGGCAAAGAATAAACCAATGTTACATGGCTTTAAAATTAAGCACCACCATGTTTCCATCCAGACAGACGTTTATTTGAAGGAGATATGAAATATATGTAAACATTTTAAAAAATTGGATGCTAAACCACCATACGTTGTCACGATGCATCTACACAGACTCATGGGTGCTCGTAATGTGGGGGTTTTCGTAGGCAGACTTTTTCAGCGAACTTTTTTGCAATTTGTTTAGAAAACGAGTCAATTTTGGTCTCGCGCACTGCGAGTGCCGCAACACACGTGACGTGACCATATTATTGCATGTACGTGAGGTGACGTCACTCAAGAAGGAAATGGATTAGTACCCAAAACCAAACTGCAGAGAAGTTAGTACAAGTGCAAAACTACTTGACAAAATATGGTGTATAACCCGATACCGCAAACAGAAAATATATATTTGTAAAATGAAAACAAGCTGCTTCCCCCTCATGCTGAGAGGTCTCTGATCATGTCACTTTTAAAAAAAAAAATCCTATGTAGCCAGTGCAAAGTAATGAGGTCAGGGAGCTGGCTGCACTACACTGCTGCGCTGGGGTCCCAATACCAGAGGGAATAAGGCACGCGCACATATCACCCACCAATTGAAGTCACAGCTCCAGTCACCCACAGTATATGTTTTGCAACCACACAGGAATTGTTCACCTTGCCTGTGCAAATATGTTTGCATTGACCCCGGCCTGGGGCAGGGGAGTGTTGGGGGGGGCAGTAGGGAGAATTCATATCCCTCATGTACTGGGCCTTCAGAAAAGCCTTCAAAACGTAGCTCTTCGTCTTGCACCTATGAGACTCAATCACTAAAACATTGTATTCAACCTCTCCCTGCCCCCTAACCCCCCACCCCCAAGTACGTGAAAGTACTAGGTTTTAACAGCACCTCGATGCCATCAGGGTTTTGCGCGCTTAACAAATGTATAAACAAACAAACAAGACCCTCCATCCTGAGCTCTAAACAAACCTGGCAAAATTCAAACGTATCTCTTATGTCTGCTCTCTTCTGCCTAAGGCAACTAATGGAGGGTGGGGGCAGCCTCCTATAACACCTCTTTGCCCCCCACTTCTTTCATTGCTTACACCACCCCATCCAAACCCTATTGTACGCTGATAACCTATACCGATCCCAAACCTACCGATCCCAAACCTACCGCAGTAAAATGCAATGAGAGGTCTCACCGCAAAGTGCAGTGAAGCAGATAGAGTCCAATGGCCAGGTACAGCTTCTTCCTCCTTGCAAAGGCCCCTCTGTGCCGTCTCTGTTCTCTCCATAGCCATCTGGAGATGTGACTTGCAGAAACAAACACAATGAACCAAAGGTCACCTCTGGAGTGGCCTACGACACCCTACGATTGCCCTCCAGAGTTAGACACATTATTCCAGATGGAGCCTCCAGAACTGGACACCAGGTGCCAGATGTGGCCTCCAGAAGTGGACTCAGTACATGATACGATAGGTCATTTATAACACGCTTAATATCCAGAGGTTTCTAAGCGCGGACCCCGGATCAAACCTGTGTTGCTCTGTGTCCTCTTGCTTCCAAGGCGAGCATGTTGCCACTGAGCTATCCTACGTACAGTATAGTATGCACGGAATCACAGTACTCAAATCCTGACACAGAAGGTAATCATTTTAATTTTATTTAAAATGCATTCTAATGTGATCTCATATCAAACACAGGGCAGACGCTGCACAAGAAAACTGCCCCTCGGCAAGAAGAAAATACAAAATAAAAAAGGAGGAAATAAAAATAAAAAAGTAAGCAACAATCAACTTTAAGGTACTCATAAATCCTAGGAACATCAACATCGCCTGTATGGCTTTCATAATTTAAGAATGTATTAGGTCAAATAACGAAATGTGAGCCCGAAAATTGATGGATTGCTCCACGACTAGACAGGTTTATTCCAGGAGATTGCCTCTGTAACTGGGCAGAACATGTTGCAGGTGTGGGCAGAACATGTTGCAGGTGTGGCAGCGGAACTGCATTCAATAGTCAGATGTGTCCTCCAGAACAAGGCACAGCATTCCAGGGGCGGCCTCGCCAACGATTGTCAAGTCCCATTGCCAGTCTGTGTTGGGGAGGCCTAGATCCAACTGTACCCGTGCACGCTCGGAGGTTTTCAGACCAGAAAACTACAGTGCACCCTTTTCGGAACATTGTGCAGTCATCTTGGGCACGGCCGATTCCAGCGTGTTATAGTGTAAGAATACATATTCTGGCTGAGTAACAGCATTGTCAACCGCGAGATGTTTAGGCCGGCAACATCACATCTTCCTCAAGACAGAGTTATTAAATGTCATGACCCCATCTATAAATAGAAGACATCTTTAGATGCGTGTATTGTGTACATTGATGAAAAATGACCCCGGGGGGCGGGAATTTCCTGGTAGTGAAGAGCCCTAGCGAGTGACTTATCATTTTCCCTTGAACGTGAACAAACAGGAAATTCCAGAGCTCGCGGCTGTCACTGCCATTATAAACCAAATGAAAATAAACCACAGAAGAAACGAAAAATAGAACTACCGCTACCTCAAGAAAATACCAGAAGCAAAAGTGTTCCTTTCTCCTGGCAGTTCAGCTGGTGGGTGACTGTGACATCATTAGCTCGGCTCCATTGGCTCATAGTGTGTAGAAGTAGCATGAGGCAGCACACGGGTGCCAAACATAGGCATCCCTAGAGGGGAGCATAGGGGGCAGTTGCCCCCTCCCCTATTTGGTGGCTCTGCTGAAACCACCCTCCCCACACCCGCCCAGCAAATAACTCTTTCCAGGAGCCTTAAAGGTGCTCCTTTGCTTAGCCGCCATTCCCGCGTTTGCAGGGCCATTTGCCTAGCCTGTTTTTTTCTCTCTGGCCTGAAAGGGAGACCACGGAATCAATAGACCATGACCATCACTGGGGTGGGGGCATCACTGTTAAAAGCAGGCTACCTACATGGCATGCTGGGCACACTATTGTTTTCCAACTGTGCATCTTACACTTATCTAGAAAAAAAAAAAAAAAAAACTCTACTGAAACTTAAATTCACTCGTTTTCTTTAAAATGTACCAAACGCCACCATATCACCACATCACTAGCCGATCGCATGTGTTGCTAATGGGATGCAGCGTGTCCCTCGAACTTCCCACCCGCACATCTTCTGGAGTATTTTAAAGCAACCGTGGATTGTGAATTTCCTCTGTCAATAATCCCTGCTCCCCCTCCCCCCACCATCATCGCACGGAGGCACACAGTTAGACCTGTGGTTGTTCTCTGCTCCTTGTACAGCGAGTTGCCTTGACGCTGGAGACGTCCCAGCTGCATGTTTAATATGGGGAGGAAAGCAGAAGGAAAACACTTGCTTGCCAATTAATTTCCTAACTTGTTCATGGCTTCGGGGTGTGGGAGAGGGGTGGTGCTGATAAAGCCTCGAGGTGTCCAAAGGGAGGAGGGTGGGGCAAAAGTGGGATTATTCTCCCCACTGAATAAATATGCAAATTTCCCACCAAATTACCACAAAGTTAACATGGAGGACGTGTGTGTTCTTTCGACCCTCGGGACAAGAGCACAGTTCACAGCTTGTAGAGTCTTGCTCGGTTTTCTAAATCTCTACATCTATGGCGAATGCTGGAGCTTGGGCACCACCCTGCCTGCCTATTTACAAAGCTTGTTTTCAAACCACACAATTGCATGAAACAATGATTTACATAAGTACTTAGTACAAATAAAAAAATGAGAGGCAATTCAGTACCCCCATATACACAACCACTCAGCAATCTGAATTTAACAACCCTCAACACACTGAACTGCACAACTGCATAATACACACAATTGCACAAATATTCAAACCTGGAAATCTGAGATTACACCAAACTATTGAAGTATGCCCCCGCATGCAACCACACAGTAGCCACTGAAGATAACAACCATAAAATACACTGAAACGCATACCTAAAGATTGCACTCATCTGCACAACCATACAGTACACTGAAACGCATACCCAAAGATTGCACTCATCTGCACAACCATACAGTACACTGAAACGCATACCCAAAGATTGCACTCATCTGCACAACCATACAGTACACTGAAACGCATACCCAAAGATTGCACTCATCTGCACAACCATACAGTACACTGAAACGCATACCCAAAGATTGCACTCATCTGCACAACCATACAGTACACTGAAACGCATACCTAAAGATTGCACTCATCTGCACAACCATACAGTACACTGAAACGCATACCTAAAGATTGCACTCATCTGCACAACCATACAGTACACTGAAACGCATACCCAAAGATTGCACTCATCTGCACAACCATACAGTACACTGAAACGCATACCCAAAGATTGCACTCATCTGCACAACCATACAGTACACTGAAACGCATACCCAAAGATTGCACTCATCTGCACAACCATACAGTACACTGAAACGCATACCCAAAGATTGCACTCATCTGCACAACCATACAGTACACTGAAACGCATACCCGAGATTGCACTCATCTGCACAACCATACAGTACACTGAAACGCATACCCAAAGATTGCACTCATCGGCACAACCATACAGTACACTGAAACGCATACCCAAAGATTGCACTCATCGGCACAACCATACAGTACACTGAAACGCATACCCAAAGATTGCACTCATCTGCACAACCATACAGTACACTGAAACGCATACCCAAAGATTGCACTCATCTGCACAACCATACAGTACACTGAAACGCATACCCAAAGATTGCACTCATCTGCACAACCATACAGTACACTGAAACGCATACCCAAAGATTGCACTCATCTGCACAACCATACAGTACACTGAAACGCATACCCAAAGATTGCACTCATCTGCACAACCATACAGTACACTGAAACGCATACCCAAAGATTGCACTCATCTGCACAACCATACAGTACACTGAAACGCATACCCAAAGATTGCACTCATCTGCACAACCATACAGTACACTGAAACGCATACCCAAAGATTGCACTCATCTGCACAACCATACAGTACACTGAAACGCATACCTAAAGATTGCACTCATCTGCACAACCATACAGTACACTGAAACGCATACCTAAAGATTGCACTCATCTGCACAACCATACAGTACACTGAAACGCACACCCAAAGATTGCACTCATCTGCACAACCATACAGTACACTGAAACGCACACCCAAAGATTGCACTCATCTGCACAACCATACAGTACACTGAAACGCACACCTAAAGATTGCACTCATCTGCACAACCATACCGTACACTGAAACGCATACCCAAAGATTGCACTCATTTGCACAACCATACAGTACACTGAAACGCATACCCAAAGATTGCACTCATCTGCACAACCATACAGTACACTGAAACGCATACCTAAAGATTGCACTCATCTGCACAACCATACAGTACACTGAAACGCATACCCAAAGATTGCACTCATCTGCACAACCATACAGTACACTGAAACGCATACCTAAAGATTGCACTCATCTGCACAACCATACAGTACACTGAAACGCATACCTAAAGATTGCACTCATCTGCACAACCATACAGTACACTGAAACGCATACCTAAAGATTGCACTCATCTGCACAACCATACAGTACACTGAAACGCACACCTAAAGATTGCACTCATCTGCACAACCATACAGTACACTGAAACGCACACCCAAAGATTGCACTCATCTGCACAACCATACAGTACACTGAAACGCACACCCAAAGATTGCACTCATCTGCACAACCATACAGTACACTGAAACGCACACCTAAAGATTGCACTCATCTGCACAACCATACAGTACACTGAAACGCACACCTAAAGATTGCACTCATCTGCACAACCATACAGTACACTGAAACGCACACCTAAAGATTGCACTCATCTGCACAACCATACAGTACACTGAAACGCATACCCAAAGATTGCACTCATCTGCACAACCATACAGTACACTGAAACGCATACCCAAAGATTGCACTCATCTGCACAACCATACAGTACACTGAAACGCATACCCAAAGATTGCACTCATCTGCACAACCATACAGTACACTGAAACGCATACCTAAAGATTGCACTCACCTGCACAACCATACAGTACACTGAAACGCATACCCAAAGATTGCACTCATCTGCACAACCATACAGTACACTGAAACGCATACCCAAAGATTGCACTCATCTGCACAACCATACAGTACACTGAAACGCATACCCAAAGATTGCACTCATCTGCACAACCATACAGTACACTGAAACGCACACCTAAAGATTGCACTCATCTGCACAACCATACAGTACACTGAAACGCACACCCAAAGATTGCACTCATCTGCACAACCATACAGTACACTGAAACGCATACCCAAAGATTGCACTCATCTGCACAACCATACAGTACACTGAAACGCATACCCAAAGATTGCACTCATCTGCACAACCATACAGTACACTGAAACGCACACCCAAAGATTGCACTCATCTGCACAACCATACAGTACACTGAAATGCACACCTAAAGATTGCACTCATCTGCACAACCATACAGTACACTGAAACGCACACCTAAAGATTGCACTCATCTGCACAACCATACAGTACACTGAAACGCACACCTAAAGATTGCACTCATCTGCACAACCATACAGTACACTGAAACGCATACCTAAAGATTGCACTCATCTGCACAACCATACAGTACACTGAAACGCATACCCAAAGATTGCACTCATCTGCACAACCATACAGTACACTGAAACGCATACCCAAAGATTGCACTCATCTGCACAACCATACAGTACACTGAAACGCATACCTAAAGATTGCACTCACCTGCACAACCATACAGTACACTGAAACGCATACCTAAAGATTGCACTCACCTGCACAACCATACAGTACACTGAAACGCATACCCAAAGATTGCACTCATCTGCACAACCATACAGTACACTGAAACGCATACCTAAAGATTGCACTCATCTGCACAACCATACAGTACACTGAAACGCACACCTAAAGATTGCACTCATCTGCACAACCATACAGTACACTGAAACGCATACCCAAAGATTGCACTCATCTGCACAACCATACAGTACACTGAAACGCATACCTAAAGATTGCACTCATCTGCACAACCATACAGTACACTGAAACGCATACCCAAAGATTGCACTCATCTGCACAACCATACAGTACACTGAAACGCATACCCAAAGATTGCACTCATCTGCACAACCATACAGTACACTGAAACGCATACCCAAAGATTGCACTCATCTGCACAACCATACAGTACACTGAAACGCATACCCAAAGATTGCACTCATCTGCACAACCATACAGTACACTGAAACGCATACCTAAAGATTGCACTCATCTGCACAACCATACAGTACACTGAAACGCACACCTAAAGATTGCACTCATCTGCACAAGCATACAGTACACTGAAACGCACACCTAAAGATTGCACTCATCTGCACAACCATACAGTACACTGAAACGCACACCTAAAGATTGCACTCATCTGCACAACCATACAGTACACTGAAACGCATACCTAAAGATTGCACTCATCTGCACAACCATACAGTCCACTGAAACGCATACCTAAAGATTGCACTCATCTGCACAACCATACAGTCCACTGAAAGGCACACCCAAAGATTGCACTCATCTGCACAAGCATACAGTCCACTGAAACGCACACCTAAAGATTGCACTCATCTGCACAAGCATACAGTCCACTGAAACGCACACCTAAAGATTGCACTCATCTGCACAAGCATACAGTACACTGAAACGCATACCTAAAGATTGCACTCATCTGCACAACCATACAGTACACTGAAACGCACACCTAAAGATTGCACTCATCTGCACAACCATACAGTACACTGAAACGCACACCTATACAGTACACTGAACTTTACGATATACAACTACTTACTGTGCAACCAAAGAGCATGCAAAAACGAGGAATACGGCTCAGTGAACTACACAAACAGTATACCAAACTCCCCAGAGTACACTGAGCTAGGAACCCATAGCACATACCAATATAGCACTCAAACACAAAGGGCATCACAAGGTGAAATCATATAGCACACCCAACTACAAAACCAAAGAATATATTGCTTTACAAAAGCAAATCATGCAGTGCAGGCGCTGAAATTGAGATTTGATGAGCAGGAGCTAAAAGCAGCTTCTTGGTATTGGGCATCACCCAATAGACAAGAGCTGCATCCGGAGAACCAGGAGTTGGTACATAGTGTCTAACATAACGCAACAAATCGAACATCACATGAAATGCAAACACTACATTTGTTTGTCCATGATGTATGTTCCATTTTGCTTTAAATGAGCCGCAGATGTGTCTTTTAAATCGCCTTTATTCATATGACCAAACATACAGATGTAATAACACCTATGTATACAGTATACATTTATAGTGCCAGTTGGCCTGGGGAGTTAGAAGTAGCTCCTGGTAACTCTTGGTTTCAAGCTAACCAGGCTCTCCGCAGCTAGAAGTGCAGGAGTTAAATAGCTCCCTCCAATTTCGAACCCTGCAGCACAACAAAGTACACAACCATGCAGCATGCAACTGTACAACAATACTCATCTACAGAACAACAGAGTTGACAGAAATACACAGTTATACAGTCTGACAAATGTAAGTATTGTCTTAGGTGCCAGATACCACTCACCTAAAAAGCATCTGCAGAACAGCTGTACAGCAAACTGCACAATGGAGTGCATTTAACCACAAATCAATGTAGTACACTCAACTAAACCATTATACAATATACCAAAGTACAAAAATCACGTATGGGGTATCTAGTGAGCTAGAAAGTGAGACGTTAGTAAGATTTGCAGAAGGTGCCCAGATTGAGAAGAGGATGACTACCTACCATGTCTTTATATGTACATCTTCTACCACCCAAGCACTTCCAAATTAATGACTATGTATCTAGAAGATGGAGCTACAGGTGTGTATTTGATTTCTTAAAACTGCATTCTTTGTTCTCATTACTCTAAAATCACAAACTTTTAATCCAAGTCTTTTTCAATGTGTATGCATCAATTCAATCAACAATCACTGTTTAAAAAAAATGTTAAATCAATATTAAAATACATTTGTTGCAGCTTATTTTCAATGCCTTAGGACTGCCCTCTTCAAATCATATTCATGAACAATACTGAATTCACGCTATCATCCTAATCTTAATCCTTAGTGTTCGTCCTTACTTAATTGTCTTTTATTTAAAATACTCTTCCACTGCTCCAATACATCACCAGTCTACAACCAGCTAGTGCGAGGTAGGGCACGCTCAGTTGTACGATTTGATGGTATTAAATGGGACTTGACCTATGGTAATGGCTTGCGGTTTACCACCATCTAGCTCTCAAGACTCCACCATGTTGAACGTAGCGGAGATGAAGCAGAATATATAGCACTACTCACGGGTCCCTATGGGGAGTTTTTACATGTCCAAGAGGGCTGATTCAGCCCTGTGACAGAAACCAGGTTTTAAAGAGTGCACATAAAACTACAAGTCCATTTGTGCATTGAATTACACAAGCATACATGTAATAATAGTCATAGTCCTATAGTGAACAGCCAACGGGTACAACAAACTTCACAACAATCCAGTGGAATTAAAGAAATATAAAATAAACGTAATGACACTACAGTAGACCATGCTATAAAATCATATAACACTCGACCTAGACACTCATGCAGTTCAACAAACACCACAACAAAGCAGAGTTCTTTGGTTTGTCATGGCATCCTGGATAATCAGAGTTGCCAATGTATGAACTTGGTCATCCATTTACTGGCTCTGATTTTTGTCCACGAATCACAGTCATTAAGTGTATGGTCTCTGTCTTTGTAACACAAATATACATGAATATGCAACCCTCGTTCTCCGCGGTATCATGGACAAAGTTGTTGATGTATGTACATGGTCATCGCTCTTCCGCCTGTACCAGTTATTGTTGTCCATTTTCTATCTATAATTCACAGAAATTACACCCATTGTTTCTGTCCATGTAAAATGAATATACAAGGACAGGAAATAAAATAAATGGTCAGCCTTGATTGTGTTCAACCTAATTTGACCATGGTTTTTCATGATCTATGGACATGCATCTTTGATTTTGCACATCTCTTTATTTAATTAATAATTATTAAGTTGAGGTGTGTTCCTTTTTGGCAGGAACATGTGTCTATCTATTAACGAATAAGTACCAGTTACTGTTTTTCAGCAATCCCTCAAAGAAACCCCAACTGTGATGTCCTCACCCTTTTAGAATTTCAGTTAATTTCAGACCAATATCCTCACCCTCTTCCCCCAGAATCTAGTTAATCTACATCATTTCGTTAGCACACATCAGTGTGCAGTGGGCAGAGTGCATATAGTGTATGCAGGGCAGATCAGGGACCTCTACTACCAGGATTGAGATCAGTCTATTCCCTAGGGCTTAATTTAATATATTTCCATACACAGAATACTTTCCACAGTTACAGCGAGCTAGTTTTTCATTCTAATATGAACAGATGTCTAACGTATTTCACAGTGTATATATATATATGTATGTCTATTTAACACAAAATATTTCCTCTATACAATTCATAAAGACCTCCTGATATCCTTCAAAGGTGGATATAAGCACTATGCAGCCGATCGTTTTCAACAGGATAACCTGATTGATCATAAAGGGTCTGTTTGTCATGTGTGTGCATCCCTCTGGTAACTTATCTGAATGCAATACTCTGATAGTGTTAACAGGCATATATTATAGTGGTTGGCTGCGTCTCGCAAAAATACCTCTTGCAAGCTTTCTGGGGTGACTATTACTAACCCTTTTACTACATTTATAATACAAATTGTTGACAATCCACATGCCAAACAAACTGGTATGAACATACAAGACCATCTAAACGTTATTGCCTATGTATAATTATTAATGATAGTTGGTTGTTCAAAAACCTAGGGATCAAGGACAGCCTTAAAGGTCCACTGTACCTTGAACATCATTAGACCATGGTTTGTTCCAGGGCCATTTGCCATCTGTGGTTATCAATGGTTAATCACGGTCAACATCATGAACCAAATATGGTAACCCATGGCATTTGTTCATTGAGGACCATGGCAATATCATGTAAAACCATGTTTGCAGGGATCTCATCAACACTTAGTAATAGATTATACCAAACACAATTACATAATACACATACACATAATATCACACCCATGCTTTACAATGAAATGATAAACAAATTATACTGAATTGTACAAATCCAAATTAAATGAATCTGCAAAACCATAATGAACTACACAGATAAATAATGCACAACATAGTATTCTACACAACTGCATACTACACTGAAGCACAAAGTTCACTGGATGCCAACCTCACAATATACGGATCTACTCAACCACAAACATACAGTACACGAAACTAGAGAATCATACAGAACACAATTATACACACCTGGTAACATAACAAATAATACCACCTTTCCTTGCAACAATTGACAGAATTCTCTGTTTCTCAGTCTGGAAACAATTGATGCTGACTGACCTTTTCCTGAATATGCAATCTTGACTTCCTCACCCACAACTACGATGAGGGCGCCAATGTATCTACAATTCACAAATAAACTGTATATAATGAAGCTGCATTTTATTATTGTGTACTGGATGTCCAGGAGCACCCCCTAATTTCACACGTGCATCCTCACCACTCTCACTTGACTGCCAGTGGGAGGACAGACTGCCATCCAAAGACAAAAATGTGTGGTAGCCTATCATGCCAAGATGAGATGAATAGTCACAGCCAGCCACACAACTCCCTCTACCAACATTTGGTCCTTCCACCAAAGACAAATCAGTAAGTAGGTCCTGGCACTATATTCCATCTAGACCACCCAAATGTCTATGAAGTCACGGGCCCATTTGCATGTGATGTAAAGATCATGTGACAGGTCACGGGTAAAATGATGACTAATACATGGACTGGCGCCTGCATAAAGCAGGTGTGATGAATTGCCACCAGGCAAGGGTGTGAATGTCCTGACCTTTTTGATTTGTATTAAATAAAATGATGCAGGTAGTTCCATCTTCGAAAGGATTATCTGCTGATCAGATTCGCCTTTTATAAGTTCCATGTCAAAAGCATAGTGTGTATGCGTGTCCTGCTGCATCAGTATCCTGGTTAGCAGGGCCTGCTCCACCAGTGGCACAGAGCAGGTTGAGAGGTTACAGATGCCCATTTGAAAGCTGCAGTGACAGCTAAGTCTCTGCAGTTCAGGGGCTGCATTTAAAATATGTACCCTTGTACCAAAACTATGATCATAAGTAGTCCAAACTGGTGACAGTGTAAAATCTAATAAATATAAGCTATGTGTCATACCGCCGAGTTCCTGGCGTCTATGGAGCCGCTGGCGACGCGGAACCTAGCTTCGTTCGCTTCGGCCACGCCCCCTATTTCCTGGTTCCCTTTTGCTGATTCCGATTGGCTAGACGCTCCGCGGCCCGGTGTTTTAACCGACCACTTCCGGGTCACGGACGCGTTGCAACGCTTCCGGTTTCGTCCGTAGGCTGTGCTGCTTGCTACCTGTGGCTTTCGTGCTGCTCTCTCGCTTGCTGCTGGTCGGGTCCTCGTACCCTGTCTATCCTTTCTGTTATTCTTTCCGCTATACCTGTCTGCCTTTCCCTTTCTCTTTTGGTCCGCAGTATTCTCCCTTGCCCTCCTTCCATCTTGCTTCCCCTCCCACCTTCCCATCTTCACTTACCGCTTTTTTCCTTTTCCGGTCTGTTACTCTCTCCGCTCTTCCTTCGTCTACCTTCAGCATTGCTTCTGTGACCTCCCGTGTACCAGACTCCGGCCTGTTCCCCTGGACTGCCTTTGCTTGCTGCATTAGTACTTCCTCACTTAGCCTGTGTACCAGTTCCTCGGACCTCTTAATGGACTGCCTGTGTTTTCTGAGTCTTCACTCCACGTGTTGTCTCCAGCCACTGCTACCAAATCTTACCTTATAAGAACTCCTGGTTCCACATCTCCAAGACACCCAACGATACTACAGGGGTTTTTTGTGCCTAAGGCTTTTTCCCCTCTTGGTCGATCCCGGGGGTGGGCCCCCTGTTCTCCCTTCTTGGGGGGCGCGGTGGCTTCCTTCCGGGGTCGTCCCTATCTTCATAAAAAAAAGGTGTCTACTCGAAGAAAAGAAAAGAAGGGTTCTTGGAAGGAAGAAGAAGGTGAGGAGTCGGGGGAGGGGGAGATTTCAGAAGCTACACTTTCGGACGAAGATATCACCGATCCCGGTGACACTATGCCTGGCTTAAGGCACATGCATGGCACTACTTATGCTCATTACAGCAACATCCAATTTGATACCACATATGTATAACTCCTGTGAGCCAAGCTCAGCTGTGGAAGAGGATGTGTATTCTAGCCAGACAGGCTGAGCCTGTCAAATGACAGGACAGGAACCTAAATGGCCATGTCTCTTCTTTGATCTCTTTGTGAGGGTAGGTAACTCCCTCTGCCAGAGACAGACGCACAAGATGCAGCTGTCCTGGACCCAGGCACAAAAGGAGCACTCCCATTTAGTTCAATCACCTGCAGAATGTTACCTTTAAAAGGAGGAGTCTCCTACCACTTCGTTGAGCCATCTTTGGAATCATCTTGAATCATACTTGGATCATCACTAAAAAATATTTTGTTTGACTCTGCTGGGAGAGCAGTCTTTTCCAGAGCCCTCCAGTTGTGAAGGCACGTGTTCCAAGGCATGCGAGAGCTCAGTCTCCTAACTATCACTGGGGACCATTGGGGGGTGACCTGATGCTGGAACAAGACCTGCCTCTTTGCCAGCCACATCAGTACCCATCCACCCACCGTGTTGGAGGATCCTTGCTTGTGTGCCAGCCTCCTCTGGGTTTGGGAGCACGAGAACAAGGTCCCATCATGTTCCCAAGTCCCTGGAGTGGGCCTCAGAGAACCTGAAAGCCAGAACAGCAAAAATACCTGTTTTGTTTTCATTGTCAAACCGCATTGAGCCATGTTTGACACAATCCGAGCCAAAAGGACCCCCCAGAGCTGCCTTTGGCATTCTTTTTTCTACAAACTTCAAGTTTACCTAATTGAACCAGTTTGCACTGCACCACGTCAGCTGAAGCGCGTCATTGTCTCAGCTTAAAACAAGATGTACTGCGATCAGCGCATTGACTCAAACAACTTTCGAACCTCCACCTTTTTCATCACCGCCACCACTGTAAGTCGATCAAACCTGGTGCCCCTCGGACCGTGACCTCCAAGTTTCATCATCAGCCTGACTTGTCCGCATATCCTGGTACCATATTGCTGCCACCGAACCTCGACCATCGAACTGAACCTGGTGACTGCCCAATCTGCAAATCTGGAGTAACGCTTGAAACTGCAGCTACCTTCCCGTTCAACCCCGGCTCGAAACTTGCTTCCCACTGGATCACTGTGCTTGCTGCATCCTCGAACTGAACCTTTGAACCATCAAGAAACTGCAAAGGCACTATTGAATGATACCTGTCGCCTTGGTCCATTTATGGGCCCTAGAGACTGGAAAGTTCATTTTAATCAATTTTGCAAGCTGAAGACATATGCTTTTGAACATTGTGGCCTTTAAATAGCATTTTCCCCCCTGCCTCATTACCCAGAGTGCTGCATCTATTTCATCTATGCATATTATGTGTTCCTTCTACAGGGAGATTTTACAATGTTTTCTAGTTAGTTATTACATGGTGTGTTTGATTATTTATAGTAGATACTTTTATAGACCCTTGATTGATTAGACATGTTTTTATTTTGGACTGTAATACTTCACTGTTTGGGTTGCTACTGAACCACATTCACACCCCTCTTGAGAGTACAGCCTTCCCTCACCCCATGTTACCACCGAAGGCAAAGAGGTATATGTATGACTGTTTTATCTTTATGATTGTGTTGACTCTTGGTTTGTAGAAGTGTGAGGGCTGAGTGGGCACTTTAGTATCTACTCATCCTTGTACTCCTGCAAGGCAGAAGTTAATTTGTCACAGCAGGGACCAACCCCTCCCCCCCAAACTATGCATCCCATATCGTCCCCTGGGAAGGGTTGATCTCTGCTGGCAACCTAACAACTAGTGATGAACGGGTCCAAACCTTCTGCAACAGTGCAGTCACCACTGGCACCACAGTGGATTATTCGGTCAGTTGAGGTCATTTTTCAGAAGTCGACCCAGGATACTGCACCTGTACGCCAGCACTGGCCAGCAGCTCCAAGTGTTGGTTGCATTTTATCTCTTACTACTGAACTCAGAACACCAGAGTGGGCCACACCCCAAGGACACAGTTGAGAGGTGCTCATGCTACTGGGTACTGGTCATCATATACACAGGAGCTTCTGATCTACAATCGTTTCTTAATTATGAGTGAAGGCTCCACTCCAGGCATGGCAAGCATGTTGTAGGATCATGATGAGGTGTAGGTCCTTGGGCAGAGGTGGCGCTGCATCGAACTGACAGACAAGCTGATTGTGGGCCACCCCCCGTCATCAGCACAGAAATTGTGGAATTTAATGTGAATGGAGCCCGGTGATCCTTTAGGCCAAAATTGGAATGGTGGGAACTGTGGCTCGAACACCTAGAAATGGGCTTTACCAATGATGTAACAAAAAGGTTGAGCTACTGTTCCGGGCAGGTATCACAGTTCATAAACTGTTAAAAGTCTCACCCAAATTGATGGGTCTTATACGGCTACAAAGAAAGCATTAAGTGTGTATTCCAGGCCATTGGTTGGTGCAGATTATGAATAATTCAAGTTGCACCAAGACAAACAGAATCTGCAGGAATCCCTACACATGTTCCATGACCACCTGGATCATCTGGCTCTCATCTGCACACTCATGAGATAAGTGCCCTGCTCATCAAAGGATGCCGGTCATCACAATTCTGATGCCATATGTTACAGAGGTAGTTAAAATATTTTGTGTGCAAGCTTTCTGAGAGGGGCCCATGCCCAGAGACGAATCAATGGGGAGGGGAAGAGTCCATCAGTGAATAGTGCAGAGGACCACTACCACGTGCTGTGAAGTGTCAAGCACAGGTCTCAAATGTGGATGGTGGCAAACAGAATGTGTGACATAAATGGGCGTAACTGTTCTCCTAGACTGTCTGTCAACCATGCCCAAGGTTCAAAAGTAGTTGCACTTAAAACAAGAGATGATAATGTGCCACAACCTCCCACAGGCAAAGAAGATGAGAAGGAGGCATCATACATCCTTACCAAAGGCACAGTCAAAACTGGCAACCAGGACAGCCAAAGTGTAATACACAAGTCAGTAAACCTGCTGGAACACAAAATGAGTACACCTTCTGATACTCATTGACTCAGGGTCGTATGTGAACATGATTGCATTGTCATTTCAAGATGCTTTGCCCTCGGCTTCACCTGCAAGCACCCACAGTAAAGATATTTACATTTGGAGGTTAAGATTACAACAGGTCTTCACCACAGAGGTCAAAAGCGAACAGGACATTGGGACAGCAAACTTTAATGTCACTGATGAAGTGAAAACACTGAATTGCTTGGTTGTGGTGCAGCTGAAGTATTAGGATTGGTGCAATCTGCATTCGTGGTTTATGAATTGGACATT